>NC_135266.1:12790680-13390680 GCF_051311805.1 Agelaius phoeniceus | reverse complement strand
ACACACACCTGGGTATGCCTCACATTTATCTTGTTTGTGATATACACTACTCACTAACATTTGGTACATTTTGTAGACAGTGGCTTCCTGTAGCAATTCCCTTCCTGAACGCTTGTGCTTTAAACAGCTCCAGATTTCGGAAGGTCTCCCAGGAACTCATCTCTATTTCCTTTCACTTTCCTTTACACACCAATGGAAGGACATATTTAGCACACTGATCTTTGCATCATACAGCATTTGCTTGGGTCAATGGTTTCTCGTGGTGTCACGTCCTGGAGCTGCTCCTCTGTGCTAAGTTCAGTTTAGTGCTCTGTCAACTTTCAAACGATTTAAAAATGCACTTCAGATGTGATAACTAATTTGCATAAAGAAAAGACATGATCTAATGTACCTGAAAGGATCTTGTGAAGAATAATTTCAGATGTTTGCATATATTGAAGTGTTAAGAAAGATGTTCTTCAGTCTTTTAATGTGCATACACATTTTCAAGACTGCTTTCTAAAAATGTGACTACTCAACACATTATACCCTCTCAACTTGCAGTCTGAGTAATTCAGGTATGATTCTATTTCAGGTAGCAATGAAAGGAAGAAAAAAATTAATAGAGGTAAAGAGTACAGAGGTTATACTCTCCTCATAGTGATGCATTTTTGACTGTGACAAGAAAAGAAGTGCTGGCCTGGTTTTTACATATTAAAATTTAACTTTGTATTTAGAATTTGCCAAGAGAATTTTGATTAAGGGAAAGATTGATTTTTTTCTCATTAATGATTTGGAAAACTGGAATTTTTTTGCTGCTGCTTGTTATCTAAGATGATGAAATGGGTTTCAGCTGCTTTAACATAGACACAGACCATTTTTACTAATTTAGACCTTCAAGGGGTGTTCCCACCTGCCTCCATCAAAAGGATGCAAATTCCTCCGGGGTCCCAGGTTATATCTGCCAACATTCACGGATGCCTCAGATACCTGAGGGGATCCAGAATGGCACTGGGGGTTTGTGCTGAGGCAGCTGAAAGCCATTTTAGCTGCCTTTAAAGTTCTAATTTGAAGTTAGTTTTGCATATTTGCAAAAGCTATTGATTTTTCCTGAGTGGTTCAATATGGGCATTCACTTTATTGCTTTATATCTGGAAACTGTTATATGTGCCTTGTAACTGACCTCTTATATTAATATTTTCCCTGCTTAATAATTGCCATTAAACATTATTAAATGCACTGTAACCCAGAAGTGACATGTAATTTTGGGGTGTTGGTTAAAGTAAGAATTATCCAATCAGGACTCAAAAACTAGACAAGATGTCATTGGTGGTTTGTTATAAATTCCTGCTTTGTCAGCTATGTAAATGGTTCTATTGATTAGTTCCTAATAACCTATCTTACAAATATATAATTTAAAAAAGCGTAAACAAGAAACATGATTTAGACTGATATTCAGGTTCCACTGTGCTGGCTGTTTGGGAATAATGACATTACTGCATGAACTACAAATATTCAGCTCTGTGCTGACTGCAGAATTAGTAACTAATATAAAATTAAAAGTTTGCAGTTGACATGGTTTTTAGCTAGCTTAAGCCAAATACTGACTTTTTGCAAGTTTTTGCATTAATGAAATTAAAGTGCCTCATCTGTATGGGAAACAAACTTGGGAAGAGTTGCGAACACAGTAAAGTGAAAATTCTCTTTTGAGAATTTTGTGCTCAGACAGTATGGAGATGGGTAGCAGCATAAAAATCTTCAAACAAATTTGAACAAATGTTCAAATATTCCCCCAGCACACATTTACAATATTTGCAGCTAGTCATCCATTTCCTACTGAATGCTGTGTTCTGGAAACCAAGCAAAAAAACAATAGTAGAGAGGCTAATTAATCATAAATGAGTCTCATACTAGAGGATTTTCATTAGCCCTAAAAGACCACAGTAACAGCTCCACCCTATGTACACAATAAGAATATGAAATGTTTATGGATTTACTGGGCTTTTTTTACTGATTTGCTGTTTTATGCTATAGGGAAGACAGAGTGTGGCCTTCTCAGAGGCCCCTTACATACATTGACCAAAACCATAAGCTTCTGGAGAGATGTAATTTTGGTAAACAACACCATTTTCATTTTGTTTCTTGTAAAGTGAATACCATGCAGATACCCTGTATTTTATTAAAATACGAGTGAAACACAAAAATAGTTATTTATGGGCATAAGGAAAATATTTTGATATTTCCATGTAATAGTCTTGGACAGTAGTTTGCCAGGCTACCCCATGCAGATTGAACTACACAGTAACAGTCTTGGTACTTAGTGTACTGCTAATGTCTAATTATCAAATGATTTGTTTTTTTGAAGAGGTTATAAATGAACATATGTAGCCCTACTAAGAATTCTGTACTTCCTTGCAGTTTTTCTCTCCTTGAAGAATTGGTGTGTATGAGTACCTGAAGCATCTGAACATTTGAAATCTTTATAATGGTATTTAGGTTATTTAGGAGAGCAAAATAGACATGCAGATCATCTCCCTCCTGTGAGAGGAATTTATATGACAATAAGCAGGATGCAGAAGGAAGCCAGCTTGGATTTTCTGCTTATTTGAGAATTGCTTCAAGAAATAACTCAGTTCAGGAATATTTAGTGAGTAAATGTTACACTATCTGAACCAGAATATTTTAATGCTGTTCCATATTTTGATTATTAGGAAGGATCAGATTGCACTGTTTTAGGCAGTGCTGTGTCTTTCCAAGGCACATTTACTGCTATTTCTCCTCTTTTGGGTGTGAAAATAAGAGCTTATTCCACAAGCCTAAAACAATTAGGCTTGTGGAATAAGCCTATGAAGGATGAAAACAAGGGGATGACTCAGGAAAATGGAGCATAAAAGTTGGCTGAGGAGTTAGTTCCATGGTTTAGATGCTCTTTATTCGCTCATTTCTCTGTTGATTTGTTTGTTGATTTAAACATTTTTTGGTTTGAAATTTTCCAAACAATTTAAGAAGGAAAGTCTATGGCACAGTGTCAATAGAAGAGTATTTCTGGGTAGGTTAAGTTAATTTACATGGAAAAGTACTTCCATTTATAGTACAAATTAGAAAGAATGTAGCTGAAAAAAATTACTCCTGTTAAAAACTAATTATAAATTAGCTTCAGTGGAAAATTTATATGCTCATTTGAGAGGGATCTCTGGCTTTTGCCTTGGAGTGCTGAATGATGATTAGAATAAAAGGTATTCCTGCAGGGGAGCCAAATACACCATAAAGGCTGTACTGCACAAGCCCCAGGTTTCCATAGTGTGGAGCCCTTAAGCATCAACTCATATTTTCCAATTAGGACTGACTAATGTTCCTCTCTGTGTGGTAAAAATGTAGTCAGTCATTTATTCCTCCTGGAAGCATATGAGCAGAAGTCACCACTAAAGTTATGTGTGTGTATGTGTGTATATACATATATTTGGTAAACTATCCATAGCTTAGCATGCATAGCTTGGATCATAAGAGATTTAACCAAATGCTGGACAGAGTTGCCCCAGCTCCTGCACTGTGTGAGTCCCAGCTAAGGTCTGTCACACAGTCTGGGCTGAGTGTCCAAGTGTATGACTATGGAAGCAGTGTTAACTCTCTCAAACCTTATCTGAGCTTCTGGAAGCAGAACAAAAATTTTTTACAGCATTTTAAATTGTGTAAGATAATTTAAAAAATATCTTACTTAATTGACCCTGGACACATTTCTGTCTTTCCTTTCCTGGATGATCTTGATGATGATCCCTAGATGCTCCTTGCTTTCCAATGCCATGATGAAAATGGTAATGTGAGACAGACAAGGTATGAAGGAGTGAGCCCTCTGGAGGCTGTGGTGTTTTACAATCACTGGAATAAAAAAACCCATTTCTGACCATCAGCTTTTAAAGGTGGAACAACTGATTATGTAATTTTAACAAAATGCTTTTTACAAGGCTCAAAAGGTCATGGAAAGCAAATGCAAGCACAGAAGGAAGAAAGCAGATTGAGGACTTTCTCCAGGTTGGACAGGAACTAGGGCTGGGGATCTTTTTAGAAATGACTGACTCATAAGCATTAAGCATAGGAAGTAGATATTACATAATATGTCTGCATTATGTACTGCTTTGCCTGAAATTATATTCCTCACAGAAGGTGTTATATTTATTACCACTTTTAATGGGAAATGTCAGAAAGGTTTGTAAAGCTCATCTTCCCAGAATTTTAGACCTAGCTCTTCCTTTGTTGCAGTCCTTTGTATTTCTTTTATTCAATCCCAAGGATGTATCTTTTTCCTCCCCGTGATTTGCTCCTATTGGAGGATGCTAGTGCTTTGTGTCCTAGATGTCTTCCTTAGATTAGCCTCACAAAATAATACATTGCTTGATTTTAAACAAGAGTAGATCAATTTCAGATGTGGTGAAGGGGAGTGCACTTTCTCTGGCTGCCACTTCAAATGTTCCTGAGCATCCCACTGTGCCTTGATTTCCTCATCCATAAAATAAACATAAAATTAACAGCCTTTGGCTTAATTTTTTAAACCAAAAATATCCAAAGTCTATTGTAGAAGAAGGAGATGTATTATGCTTAAAGTTCCTTACTATACCCACCACATGCATGTGATGCTTGATACCTCCCTTCCCTCCACTCCCCTCCCCTTCCCCCTGTGTTCCATGCTTAGATTTTGCTGTGCCATCCTGTTTGACCTCTTTTCTAGTTTCTGTATACATCTGACCCATCATCTGCTCTTCTTAGGGTCTGAGCTGCTGCACTTTTCCCATGATGAATCTCTATCTATATTACCTGAAAACATGCTTAGCTGCAACAAAATTCTTGTTTCTTTGCTTCCAGTGTTTGCAGAATTTCTTGGATTAGAATCCTCAGCAGAGCTAATTAATGCAGCCTATAATGGTGCATTTATACATGTAAGTGATCTGAAAAATGTGAAATAAGTGGTTAACATTGTGTACTACAAAGTTCATGAAGTTAAACCTATGCAGGATGTTGGAGCATCTGAGGTCATTGATTTAAACCAGCACACATTCATTTGGGAGATAGCAAAACTCTCTTGAGCTGGATACTGTGTTGACCCTGGATTTTATTTTTTTTTTTTCACGTGGTGGTTCTTGACCCTCTGAACAGTAAAGGCTGGAGCATCTTCAGGAGAGTAGGACATTCCTTCTTTCTTTCACACTAGTAATACTGTCTGTACATGTGACAAGTTGATCACTCAGACCTTAGTATTGATAATAAAACAGTTAAGGAATAAACTAGAGGGAAGAAAAGGATGGATAGATGGTAATACAAGATAATCTCTAACAGGCTGACTAAAATGAGATGGTCTGTGCCTAAGCACTGTGCCTTTTCTAACCTTGATGGTCTTTAAATGTCTCTGTGTCAGCTCTGAAGTCAATTGTCCTGGAAGAGGGAGCAGACTCTGGTGGCAGCAGGAGTTTGCTCCTGCACACTCACCCAGGACAGTGGGGGTTCATTGTCTGCTGGCAGCTTGTTTCACATGTGGTTTATAAATGAACCCTCAAAGGCCCAATGTTTGGAAATCCAGTTGAAAATTAATGTTTCATCCAAAACCCTAAACCAGATGGTACTTGGCCAGTACTGCTGTTTGGAGCATTTCAGTGTGTAAATAGCTGGCCAGCTTCTTTTGCTGAGGGTCCTCTTCTGATTCAATAAGCTATAATCCTCTTTTTAATGTTTGGACAAATCATGCACCAAAGTCATGGCAGGAGGCTGTGATTAAATGCGCAGTTCTACACAACTCCTAGAATTCCTAAAAAACTGGCTGAGCCAGGGTCTGATACACACCAGAAGCTGTGGGAAACAAAAAATGTATTTTCTAGTCTCAGTGACAGGAACTAAATTAGAGCTCAGAAGCCAAACACCTTTGCTGGAAATAGTCTGATACCTGCTGATGCCAGTAATTGCAGCTAGTCTGCTAAAATAAGCCAAAATGATCATTGTCACTGGCAGCGTGCTCTGAGATAGCAGCTATTGCAAGCAAAGGGCTCGATACGAAGGTAGCATGAGTTGATATCACAAGGTAACATGCACAATTTCTCTGGAGGCTTCAAGCATATATCAGACACCTGGCATGGCTTCCCCATCTGCAGGACACCATTTCCTTGCTTTCTATCTGTGATGGACTACTTCTTTATGGGTTTGGGCCATACTCTACATTATTTTGCTGTACAACAGTTTGGATACCAGTGTTTTGCTCTAAAACATGGTTCTTTGCCAGGTCTTTCACTTTAATTGTACACAATTTGTTTTAGTACAGAAAAACAGAGGGTTGAGCTGCTTTGAGCTGGAAATGTTGATAAAAATCTGGAAGAATCTTTTACCTCATTACAAAGGTCTTTGGAGACATTTTATTCTTATCTTCAGTTTAACAGTTCAGACTTTCGATGGTATGTGCACTTAAAAATGAATACCTTTGGAATAATACAGAAGGTGATGAGTTTTTAGAGACAATGAATGCATTCTAGCTCAGTAATAATTTCAGTTTGCTCAAAGAAAAAAGGCTAATATAGGCAATACTTGGATTTTTCCAGCAGTGTGTCTCGTTGCAGCATGCCAGGAGGAAAAGAAAAGCCCATGCGCAATGTGCCAGATGTGCACAACTGTGTGTACAGAGAATAAATCTTCAAGACAGGCTGCAGCAATGTATTTTTCTTCATCCCTTAAAATGTGCTTGAGAAGAGTGCCTTCTAGGCAGGACTCTGAGAAGGATGAATATATATTATCCTCAGTCTGAAATGCTCTGTGGCTCTGCTCACCCTCTGTGAGCTCCTCAGCTGTGCCCATGCTCAGTCCTGGAGGTGATGCTGCTGCCTCCCTGCAAGGCACTCTGCTGGCTGCTTCCTCCAGAGGACATCCCTTTCTCTGCTATTCATTAAACTTCTAAACAATGTAATTTGCTACTACATAGCTGTTTAACTGCATATAACCTAGTGTTAAATAGTTCTGATGGTTTTTAATGTTTGTGTGAGGAGAGAAAGGAGGTTTTACAAACACTGCTGGTATGAGGGTTCACTTGGCATTGAGGTACCACAGCTGTATCACTTACAACCATTAGGAACTCCACCCTTGCTCTGGTGTCAGTCAATGAGCTCACAATAAGACCAGAATAAATACCTGTTGCTTTATCCTCTGATTTATTGCTTACTAGCATTGTCTTATTTTTAAAACAGTTATTCTAGAGATTATGGTCTGCCTAGACATTACTTTGTGTTAGATTTTTTGTAAAACAGTGCACAGTGACGAATTTATTCTGGAAGAAATTTCTTAAACATTGATAGAATGCAAGTGGCACCTTTATACTGACTGCCTTTCATTATTCAAGACAGGAATGCTGCATTGTGTTGGTGTGTTTTAAAAGGAAAAAGAGGTTTTTTACTTGCCTGTTTTTTAAATGTTTAATACAGAATTTGAGTAGTTGTTCATATGGCATTAACTACTCTGAAATATATACTGTTACTCAATATGTATTTGTCATTTTTGGTGTTAAAAGCTATGAATATATAAAGCAATCAACATGAATCCTACTTCTTGCTCACTTTCACACGTGCAAATCCATAGAGCTCAAGATCTACTGTGAGCAGCTGACAGCTGGTAAAAATAATTCTCAGTTAAAACTGTATGTGCTTACCTGCCTGCAAAACTTCTGTAAAACTTCATGCTGAATCTTGTGATTCCACAAAGATATTTTTCAATAATGAAACAGAAGATGAAATGCTTCAAAAGAATCAGCTCCTGCTGACACAGGGCAGAGATACATGCATTAAAATGGTAAAAACCCCTAGTCTTAAGTCTTCAAGTTGAGTAAAGTTTTAAAAAATTTACCGAGCAGTGGGAATCCTGGAGGTTTATAAGTACAATGGTGACATTTTAAGGTCTGTTGTGAAATGTTACCTTCATGTAGAAAGAAGCTATTTTGTGCCCTGATGCTCTTCACCTCTCTGCCCTTGTTTGGCTCAGTTCTCAGGGAACCAGCAAGCTGTGATACGTCTGCAGGACACATTTTTTCTTCATGTAGTCCCTACCCAGCCACAACTTTGCTGCAGTTTGGTTACACATTCATTTTGATAGATGCACTTCAAAGTTCTGTTCAAATTTCAGCAAAAAAACCCCTCCTCATCCAAGTTACAGCTCATTATTAGTGACTGTTTATGTTATCTCAGGGCTTGCTAGACAAAGAAACTGCAAACACTACACTGAGCACTGGATTAATCAGTGTATTAATCAGAGAATAATCTTATGCAGTGTCTCCGTCCCTCTGCGAGCCTCTCAGGAACCCTGGGCCAGTCCCGAGTCGGGGCACCGGGGGGCAGCCCCGACACAGCGGGGAGACACTGTGTGTGTGTGCCCCGAGGGTGCTGAGGGCACCTGGGCTGGCAGGGAGACACTGTCTGTGTGTGCCCCGAGGGTACTGAGGGCACCTGGGCTGGCAGGGAGACACTGTCTGTGTGTGCCCCGAGGGTACTGAGGGCACCTGGGCTGGCAGGGAGACACTGTCTGTGTGTGCCCCGAGGGTGCTGAGGGCACCTGGGCTGGGAGGGAGACACTGTCTGTGTGTGCCCCGAGGGTGCTGAGGGCACCTGGGCTGACAGCAGGGAGACACTGTCTGTGTGTGCCCCGAGGGTGCTGAGGGCACCTGGGCTGGGAGGGAGACACTGTCTGTGTGTGCCCCGAGGGTGCTGAGGGCACCTGGGCTGACAGCAGGGAGACACTGTCTGTGTGTGCCCCGAGGGTGCTGAGGGCACCTGGGCTGGCAGCAGGGAGACACTCTCTGTGTGTGCCCCGAGGGTACTGGGGGCACCTGGGCTGGCAGGGAGACACTGTCTGTGTGTGCCCCGAGGGTACTGAGGGCACCTGGGCTGACAATGGGGAGACACTGTCTGTGTGTGCCCCGAGGGTGCTGAGGGCACCTGGGCTGACAGCAGGGAGACACTGTCTGTGTGTGCCCCGAGGGTGCTGAGGGCACCTGGGCTGGGCGCCTGTGCAGCACAAGAGACACCAGAGACATCGGCAGAAGAGAAAGGGCCGACTCTTAGCAGGGGTTAATCCAAGGTTTTATTAGGATCCCAAAGGAGCTCCTGCACCTTAGGGGGCTTCCTGCCCAGAGCCCT
Organism: Agelaius phoeniceus; assembly: GCF_051311805.1. Classification (NCBI taxonomy): domain Eukaryota; kingdom Metazoa; phylum Chordata; class Aves; order Passeriformes; family Icteridae; genus Agelaius; species Agelaius phoeniceus. The sequence goes on along the minus strand of NC_135266.1, from coordinate 13,381,549 downwards.
GGGAGATGTGCCAAGGTCACATTTAAAGGGAGGTGGAAACCAAAAGTAAATAACATTTTATCAACCAATAAGTGACCCTAAGGGATGGGTACTGGGGGATGGACATATAGGACAGCCTATGGAGCTTGGGGGGCTGACCCCTGGCCTCTGGCTAATCACTCGACGAACTGGACCGAAGCTTCTGGATGGAGGGGATGGGAGGCTGAGTGATTGACAGAGAGCCAGGGTGGGGGTTTGGGGATGATTCCTCTCCCCAGGAAAGGAATAACACAGGTAAAGGGAGGGGGGGCACAGTTTGGGATAAATCATTTGGGAAAAATATGGGGATACAAAACAAAACTACTTCAAAGTATTACAGAGTATAAAAACGCACTACGACAATGCAGAATAAGGCCTGGTAGTTATGGCTATAGTGTTGCCTGTGAGTCAAAACACATCAAAGTAATCTTACAATAAAGTGGCCTCAGCCTTCAAAAGCACTTTTATATATGATTAGGATAATTTACATCAGAGGATTATATTCCCTGTTTGGGAAAGGTTTGTAGATAGAGCTGGAGGCAGTGGAGGGACTGTGCCAGAGGATGCTTAGATGAGCTGGCCTGAGTGCCAGTTCTTGTTTGTCCCTGGTATAAGCTTGCACTTTTTGGATTACAACCTTATCCAAGTGTCTGGGCAGAGGGGTGGATAAGTGGTGTGTGTGGTGGTTTGCTTATAACCTTCTTCCATTTACACTGTTATAACCATGTTAGGCCATGCTGACATCAAACACTTTTGATGGAATGAAATTTGTAAAGATGGTAGATTTAATTCTGGACATATAAATGAGATTTTCATGCATAGAAGGCATATGAAATGCATAAAAATGCATTTCAATCACTAACAATCTCTGAGAATATGGTTTAGAAAACTCATGTGGGCCAGCAGAGGAAAAGTGAATTTTGTATTAATTTTCATAGAAAACATGATAAGATGGAAATGGAAGTCTGCAGTGGCCAGCCAGATTCCAGAGGGATTGCATTTTCTTGCCCTCTAGGACATGTGTGGGAGAGAAGCATTTTCATGGATCTTACACTGCTGCACTTGGCACTTGTAAAATTATGGGTAAAAGTACACCAGCATTTAATGGAGCAACTGTTTCCACCAGCTCTGCTTCTGTATTTGAAGAATTCAGTGGTATGAGGGTAATCCTGGCTGCCTTAAGCCCAGAGAAACTTTCTCCTGGGTCCTCTGTGCTAGAAGGCTTAAACTAGCAAGGAGGGATTGGGCTTTGCCCTCTTGAGCTTCTTAAGGTTTCACGGTTGCAGAGGCAAAGTGACTTACAGCTCTGCTACAGCCTTTAAACTTTTTCCTGCATATAAAATTTGAAGTGCTGAAGTGCTAAATTGGCTGAGCTCTAAGCCAGTTTACCTCTACATGCATAATGGTTTAAGCAGTTGAACACGGTCAGAGGTTCCTGTTGAGGACAAAGTGCTGCAAAACTTCTGTGGCTGGTGGATTTCCTGTGCTTTGCTTCACGTCTTGCTGGCCACAACCTGGAGCCTGACATAAATGCAAAGACACTGTGGCTTCACCAAGAGAGATAAATCTGCTGGTTTGAAGGCTATTGTATGTTGAATTTGTTTTAGAACTTACTTCTCTAGATATCTTATCTATACATCAATGTGGGTATTTAAATAACTTTGTGAGTCAAGGGACAGGGCTCCTCACAATTTTCTCTTGAAAGGTATGGCAATATTGAGCTTGCTGTGACATGAAAAAGATGTTTTTTAAACAACTGGAGCTATGGAATAAATTCTTCCTCTCAGTTACCTCAGTATTTATTCACTCAGGAATTAACATAGGTCAGCCTGGTAGCCAGGAGTGCAGAAGGAGGAAGATGGGCTTCCTGAGCAGCAGAATGAACACTGAACAAGAGATTTGAAAGCAAAGGACAATATTTCCTAACCTTATTACCACCACCTTCATGATCAACAAGAGTAAATGTGCAGCTAAAGCCCAGCTAAAAACTCTTTCCCTTTCATATGCAGAGTCACTGTGTCTGATGGCACTGGCAGTGCAACAGCTAGAGGTAGACTAATCCAAGTGAGGGGCTTTGCTTGTTTCTGTATTTTGTGTTGTTTGTTTCTTTAGTTTATACAGAGTGAAGTTAAGTAATGAAATGTGAGGTTTGCACAGGGACTTTTCTGACAATGTCCATAAAAATGCTCAGATTTCTCCATGTGAAAAGCCATCAAGAGATCCAGGAAAAATTAAGAAAGTAAGAAGAGTGACAAGTTTTTTTTTTTTTTTTTTTGTTTTGTTTTGTTTTCTTGTTTTTTGCAAGCAAGGAATGATGGGCCTACAGATGCTTTTTAAGGTGTATTCTGCTGAATTAAAAAACAAGATGAAGCTTATTAACTTTCAGACATAAAACTGCATTGTATGGTTGATTCTATTCTTTGCTGCTATTCTTTCAGTTTTCACATTCAAAATCATACATGAAACTAATTCTTAGGACTGAAATATACACCATGGAATTCCCTTTAGCCTCGCAGGTGTTTGGTCCTTGAGATTACAAACTCAACCAGGCTGCCACCAATCCTGCCACCAATCATCCATTAACATTGGATAATTCAACATGCAATATGAATTTATTAAAAATTCATCAAGAAAGTTCAGAATCTGGTTCAGTTCTGTGTTTTTGGAATAGTTGACTAATGTTTCTAAAAAGCTAAGCCTGGAAACTATCTCCAGTGATCTAGTATATAAACAGGAATTGTGCACTTTTACAAGTGTTGTAAATCAACCCTTCCATACACTGCTAAAATATTCACCTCCTTGAGACAGGTGAATTTCTAAGGACAAGCAGGAGGCCTGTGGTGCTACTGTGGAGCTCCAGGTGTACCACTTCCAGATTTTGAGACCATATGCAAGTCATACATGGTCTCACTCACCCATTTTCCAACACCTTGGTCACAGAATTTTAGGCAAATGTTAATTAGTATTCATAGCAACACTTTTGCACCACTTCATTTCAAACACAGGTGCTATTCTCAGCTTGTCAAAATACCAGTAAAATAAATGAAGCAGAATGAGGGAAAATTTTAATACAGCTCAACTTCTTAAGTGTGGTTAACATATTCTTCAGATAAAAATGGTGCAAATAAGCAAATGGCCTTTCAATTAAGAAATACACTTGCTCTTTCAATTGTGCTAATTTGTTTCTAGCTAATATTGAGAGAAGACATGACTGATGCCTTTATTATGAGTTTATGGTTAATAAATGAGGAATCCATCTCAATTTATTAGCAAAATAATGGATATTGTTGGAAAAAGGGAGATACAAATGCCAGCACTTCAGAAAAAATATTCATGAGAATTATGATTCTGCAAGGCTCTATTTTTACTGTATGATTCTTTTGCCCCTACTGAAAAATTTAAGAATTGCTTCAATTTTTTAATACAATGGTTACAGAAGATGATAACTAAATAAGGAATTAAAATAAATAAGATATGTAAAATGTTCAAGATTATTATATTTCAATATTATTATATATTATTTGATTTCTGAGAAACATGGACAAAAGGATATGGACAAAATTTCCTAAATGTCAAGGAAAATAACACCTTCTGAACCAGTAAGCTGAATTTGTTACTCCTGAGTGTGAGTAAAAAATAAAGCAGAAGTTTAAATATTTGAGAATTTTAGACTATATTCTATATCAAAACATTTTTAAAGCTATAAATAATGCTAGATAAATTTGTTCTTTGCAATGAAATGTGATATTTTTCAATAGAAAATGATAAATGTACCCAAAGGAAAGGCTGTAACTCTTTAGTATATGGCCAAAAGAAAATCAAATTAGTAGGTGCTGTAACAAAGAATAGGATGAATTTCTCCTGATTAAAAAATCAGATAGAAGACATAGCAGATCTTTAAAAATCAGATAGTCTTAAACTGCACATCTCCTTGCCACACAAGTGCCAACAGAGCTGCAAATGGAGCAAGCACCTGACCTCTGTAATTTCTATAATGTGACAAACAGAGCAGGGACTTCAGAATCTCTGCTGAGGTGGTGTTTCCAAAAGTGATGTCAAAGTAATCTTCCACCCTGCTCCCTAATGCAGTTAATAAGATACTGAAACTCTGCAGTAATCCAAGTGACTAATTGTTCATCCTCTTCTATGCCAGACTGTTTTGACAGTAAATTCCTAGAAAAGAGACAAAAATCTAACCCTCACTGACAGAGAGAAATCTAATATGAATCAAAATTTGTTAATACCCCTGTGAGAGTTTCAGGACTGCTCTTTAGATGATTTACCTTTAAATGAGGTATAAAACTGTCTTCATTTAGATAAAGCTTAGTTACAATTATTTCTCCTTGCCAGATGGGATTCACCAATGTCTCTTGTCTTTGTATAGAAGATATTAGCAGTATAGGATGGAGAAAGCAGGGCTTGCTGCTGTCTTCATGGGGTGAATTTATTTTCCTAGCTTACTTAGACTACAGTCTCAAACACACTGGTCACTCTCAGAGACATGGTCCTTGTTAAAAAAGAGCATAAGGATGAATCTATATATGAAATGCTATGTTTTTCTTTTGCCTCCAGCAATATATTCATAATTAAGAACAGTTGTTACTTAACATACTCTTAATGATAGCATTTTCCAAGGTTTTTCCACATTGCCAAAATGATACTGAAAGAGTTAACACTTGTTTCTTAACAAATTATAAACCACAATCCTTTTACTCACTGGGAAGAAAAAACTTAATTATCAGGGTATTTTCCAGATAATTCTATGTTCCAATCTCAGTTAGAGAGAGTAACAATTGTTATGACCTTACAATTAATTTTAATAATGAAAAAAGCAGCTGTGGTTTAAATTAAATTGTTTCTAGAAAAAACAAAATGAGGTATTGCACTCTATCAATTTCAGAAGCTATTTTGAATATTCTGATTTCCAGACAGACAGCAAGAACTGATATGAAAAGAAGAAATAAAAATGGGTCAGAGTGAGACAGATTTTGGATAAACAAAATTAATGTGGACTTTGGGCCAAAGAAGTTGAAATAAAAGGTAGACAGAGGTTACACACAATTTGAGGCAGCAGTTAATACCAAAACTCTATTAAAAAAAGAAAGGGTAAATTAAGATTATCAGAGGGCAGAATTTATAGAGCTGCTCCAGAACATTATTGTTGTGAACAATGGCATTAAAACAAAACATCTCCTATGGATGTATATCCTTCATCCTCTCCCTACACACTGCAGGTCCCTTATCTCTACCCTCAAATGTGAATGCTTCTGCCTTTTTGCATTTCACCCATTTCCCCTGGGTTGTCCCTTCCCTCTGCAGCCTCCCCTGCTCTCTGGTCACCATTTGGGAAAGGACCTGAGGATGTCAGTGCTTCCAGGCTGTAAATGTGCTGCTCAGCTGTGTGTATTTGCTGGCTAGTGTGTATTTGCTAAGCTGCCACCAGAGCAAAGAAAAGAGATAATTGTTGAAATTGGGTGGCAAAATTTGTGTTAGATGAGGCACCAATTTGTGCTGCTCTCTCTATTCAACTGCCCGTGCTCATGACAGTATTTCCTTTGAGACTGTGCTCTGGCAGATTTGTTGGAATTGGCTAATGACTTCAGCAGCTAAAGGGGAAAGATACTGAGAGGCTTACAGAGAAAAGGGCAGGCACACGGCATTTTCACTTCCTTGAGAAGCTTAGGGGAAAGAATAAAACTATTTTAAAGAAATTTTGATATTTAGCATATAATTTACTGATTTTTCACCATCTTGAGGATGGTGATAGGGCAAAGCTTCAGGTATTCAGGGAACAGATCCAGAAGTAAGTTTTTCCTGTTCTCATCTGTGCCATTAGAAAAGAAGGTTTAGTGTGTGAGTCCCCAGCTGAGCAGACAAAAACCTGCACACCAGGGTAAAGTCCCTTAGAGCAGACAAGGGTACGTAACAGTACAGAGGAGCTGCATTGCACCAGAGAGGCTGAGGACACTGGAGAAAGAGAAGAGAGGGAGAGGAGGAAGCATTTACACAAAGCAAAGTACAGATTACTGTAATACATGGTAATACTATCATCTTACCAAAAAATTCCATAATAAAACCACCAAGTGCAGTACAGCAGTGGTCACAGTGCCCAAGGCCCTGATTTCACCTGGTATAGAGCTCATTTCCTCAGCAGCTAGTGCAGTGCTGTGTTTTGAATTCAGTAAAAGAATAATGCTAATAACACATTGAAATTTTAGTTGTTGCTGAGCAATGTCTACATTTAATTAGGCACTTTTCAGTGTGTCATGCTCTGCCTGTAAGCAGGTGCACAGGAAGCCAGGAGGGAACATGGCCAGCACAGGCGACCCAAACATCCCAAAGGATGCTCCATAGCACAGTAGGTCATTCCCACTATTTCAGCTGGAGGTAATTGTCTGTGAGGGGCCAATTTCTGCCTGGGAATGGGCTGAGCAGAGGTGAGTGTGTGGAGAGCAATTGTATTGTGCCTCACTTGTTCTCTTGGGTTTTTATTCTCTCTCTTTCTTCTTTTGATTGCAATTATTATTGATATGGTTATTATACTTTTTTTTACTTTATTTCAATTATTAAACTATTCTTATCTCAACCCACAAGTTTATTATTTTTTTTTTTCAGTTCTCCTCCCCATCCTATTGTGGCAAGGGGAAAGAGTAAGCAAGTGGTTGCGTGGTGCTTAGTTGCCTGCTGGGTTTAAACCACAACCATTTTCCTGTTACTTTCAATTCCATAAAGTCTCTAATATTTGCCCAGGAAATTTGTCTCCAATCCCTCACATCCTTTGTTAGCTTCCTACCAGACCACTGCTGTCTAAAGGGGGAATGCCACCAAGACTCAGGGGGACACCTAAACTCATGAGGTAATTCATGTAACCTTGGTCTCAGAGTACTGGAAAAAGCCTTAATGGTTTTCCCAGTCTCTCCCAACAGACTGGAGCATGCCATGCTTAGTGCCCTTTCCCCAAGTGAGCTCTCCCATCCTGGAGAAAAAGCATAATGGCCCTGAACAAAGGGATTAAAAAAATTGCTGGGCATCAGCTGGCAATTTCTGTGGCAGAATTACATTTACCACAGAGTAGAGTATCTTCTCAACTTAAGAGTAGGTGAAAACAAGATTGGTGAAAACAGTTTTTGGTGTGTGTGTGTACCCACATGAGGGCTGACATTTCCCATTCATTCTGCTTCAGTATATGCTGTTTGGATTCCCAGCTATGAATATCATCCTCTATGAACATAAATGCTGTCATTGTCCTTTTTGGGATTGTGTATGAAGTTTGAAGGCCTTGATAGTTTTATCCAACTTTCCAAACTTTTGCTCTTTAATCTGCAATTATAAAATACCTTGAGAAATATCCTTGGTGCACTTGAGTTACAAGAAAGGTTCAGTTTCACAGCTCTGGTTTATTCCAAGCTGTTGCACACTTGCCAGTGGCAGCATTTGGAAGTCACATAATTTGACTTTTGAAGACTGATCATAGATATACTTAAGCTGTCTAGACAGCAGTTGTCTGTTTTATACTCCAGCTTTCCAAAATAGGTACCTAAATGGTGCTTTGCTTTTGCCTCTGACTAGCAAGGGAGAATAGTAGAGACCAGATCAATAACTTAAAAGACTTGAAGAGCCCATGACTGCTTGCAAAAATGAAAATAACAAGGTATCTCACAAGACTAATGGACTATTGCTTCTCAGGCCTTAAATCCAGTGCATTTCGTTTGCTGTGCTGATATTTCCAGCCCATTTTAGCAGCTGTCCTCTCCCTGGTACTCTGTTTCTCTCTGGTAACTGAGAATTCAACCCATCAATTTTCCTGTTATAACAGGACCACGTTGAAAAATAAATAAAAAATATAAAAACTGAAAAGCAACTGTGAACAAGACAAAAAATATTAGCTCTAGATTTTTTTTTTTTTACAGAAGCAAATAGTCCCCCAGAGTCTGAAATATGATACAAAATAAAAAGGATCTTTTAATCTGCACAATGGGGCTGTGCAGAGGAGTAAGAATTTATGGCAGTTTGTTTTGTGGTAAGTGATAGATCTGAACAGTGCAAAAGGGATCCCTGTTGAGCCCAGCCAGGCTCCATGGTGCACATCTCATCCTGCAGTTCTGGATCCCAGGCTGGCTCTTGGTAACCAGGGTGTGCTCTCAGCACAGCACAGAGCTGCTGCCCTGGGCATTGTCTGCACTGCCAGATCAGGGAGCTTTCCACCTTGCTGAGAAGCAGAACTTGTACCTCACCACAGAGACATCTACACAGCCTCTGCTTTGAGAGAAATGTCCATGCTTCTCTGCATTGTGGAAAACACATTGGAAAATCTGTGTTTATCCAGGAATGGGCTTGCTACTGGCTTGATTGCCTTGGAGTCTGGCTCTCCGACAGGTCTTCTCATCTTGCTCAAGTCTCATCCCAGGAGCCAGCATATTCTGAGTCATGTATCTGGCAGGATGTGGGACCACTTAACAAGAGCTCAGTTTGGGACATTTTGGCACTCTGGTGTGATGTTGTGGCTCTAAAACCAGGTAGAGGCTGGGATAGGGTAGAGCCCTCTCAGGCTCAACAATTATCTTCCTTGGAAGGAAACCTGTGACACAGTTAACAAATAAAATACAGAATCACAGAATAATAAGGTTGGAAGAGACCTCTAAGATCATTGAGTCCAACCTATGCCCTAACACTTCAACTAAACTATAGCACCAAGTGCCATGTCCAGTCTTTTTTTAAACACATCCAGAGATGGTGATTCTACCACCTCCCTGGGAAGATCATTCTTTTGGTGAAATTTTTTTTTCCTAATATCCAACCTATACCTTCCCTGACATAACTTGAGGCTGTGTCCTCTTGTTCTGTCTGTTGCTGCCCAGTGGAAGAGACCAAACCCCACCTGTCTACAATCTCCCTTCAGGAAGCTGTAGAGAGCAATAAGGTCACCTCTAAACCTCCTCTTCTCCAGGCTAAACAGCCCCAGCTCCTTCCAATGTTCCTCATAGGGCTTGTGTTCCAAGCCCCTCAGCAGCCTCATTGCCCTCCTCTGGACATGCTCAAGCATCTCAACATCCTTCCCAAACTGAGGGCCCAGAACTGGACACAGTCCTACTGCAGCAGGAACATGCCTTTGGGTCCAAGTGTGATGTTGGACATGCCAAGCACACTATGAAATACAATGCTTCTCTCACCAGCTTCTCTCCTCCCCTCAAGCTGCTCATGCTGCAGAGAGAAAGCAGCCCAAGGTTTCTGATTGCTAGCAAGATTCACAACAGATAGGGCAGTGTCCAGCAGAGGTGGATCAAGAATTTGCTTGCTCTGCAAAGAAACACTGACTACTTTATCCCAAGGAAATTGGACACCACATTGTGAAGCTGAGAAGAAACAACTTTCAAGTGAAATTCTGCCTCCATAGAAGAAGCACCAAGCGCCATTGCTTTTACTGCCAATTTCATACGAATGGTGTTCACACCCTATTGTTCTTCTATTATTTCTCTAGAGTCCCATATTGTTGTTATTAGATTTCTAAAGTCCATACCTCTTGGGTGTATTCTCATGGCTGCAGATCTTCACTGACTCCTTCTTCTGCACACAGCTCTCTCTCAGGTCAGGGCTCCTCCAAGGCTCTCCCTGACTGGCTAACCCGCCCCCTTTTATCCCAGTCATCTTCATTGGTTACAGCTGCAGCCCAATTAAGGACATCACAGCTACAGCCCATCAAGGGCAACCGGGACCTCTGGGGCAAAGCCTCTATACACATATTTAAATACATCTCCTCTACTATAACACCCGTAGGATGGACAAAGAGATAAAACTTGTAAGATAGACAGAAAAAAAGAAAAGTACAAAACCAGAGACTACCACAGTACTCTGTTCTACAGTGAGATACTTCTGGTAAGGACTGGAAGTTCATACCATGCACAGCAATGTAACAATGACTGTAGATTTCTATCTCAATATCACTCAGAGATGTCATTTGGCTTTATTAAAAAAATCACGCACATTTCCTGCTTCTTTAAAAATCCAAAATTCTTCCAATCACAACTGTCTTTCAGTCTGTCATTCTGATATGCAAGTGCAATTATTTAACCACACAAACATTTTGTGAACAAAACAGTTTAAAGAAATCATCAACAAAAAATTAATGGAAAAAAAAACTCAGCAGAAAATCTTTCATCCTCTCCTCTTGATACTTTCACATTAATGTGTACTTTGCATTTTATATTTTAGATGAGGGTGAATTCTCTTGGATTTTTGGAAAGTAGGGAGAAAAGCCTGCCTACATCAGAAATAATTGTGCTTTACAAACAATTATCATAACTTTTGAGTAGCTTTTGTTGTGTCTTTTATTAATGTAAGCATATGTGTTTGATTCAAATGTGAATTACCTTGTCATTTTTTTCAATATTTTTTAAAGAACTTGTTCAGATTAGCTTATTTACACTTATTGTGTACTCCCTTAATGGCATAGGAATTTAGCCCTGGGTGTAAAAGCATGGTTTAGACAGCTTATTTGGATTTTGAATCTGCTCTGACCAGCCTGTGGGCATACAACATGAATCTAAGTGTAGGAAGCCTGACCTATCAAACGCATACATGTGGTACAGATGACCTGCATGTGCAGAAAAGGGTACTTGTTGAACTAGAGAACATTTGTAGAGAAAATGCACAAGAGATAAATTAGTGATAAATTTGATTTACTGCATTTATTCTGCCTAAAAGTTCTTTGTTTTGTGTTAAATGCCCTGAATTCAGAACAAGTCAGGTTCACTTTGCCCGTTGAGATGAACTATGCAAATCCCAACTGTAATTTATATTTTATAGCTTGGGTGTTGCTGTAGAAATAGAATTCTTCCATCCAGTCCCTGTATGTATTTTGGCATCTATTTATTGCAACTGTCTAACAAAAAGCAAACATCTTTGTTTTGCAATCACATTGACATACATTAAGGGAAGCACATTTGTGATTTATCTCTTTTTAATTATCTCATTAAAAAGGATGAGGATGCTTACCCAATTTTCATGTCAAAGTCGATTTAAACTCTGTATACAAGGTACAAGACATTAGATGCATTGGTATATGGCAAAGTCCATTTAGACTAATTCTAGATGTAGGTATTATAGACATCAGTTTACAGACTTGCTGCTCTAGACCTATCTTTTCTAGTCTATCTTTTCTGTCTATCAGGCTCCTGTTACAGACATGGAGAAAAATTCTAAAAGAGATCAGATGTCTAATGCCTACAAGTACCTGTTTCTCTGGATTAGCTATAAAGGGAGCTCTGCTGTGTGATAAACTCAATTGTACAGGTAGTCTTTGAAGATATTGAAAGTTCCTGGCTTGTTCAGTATTTTCTGTAGTAACAGAGGGGTTCACATCCCTGGCAAAGAAGCTTGGTGTGTAAGATGCAGTTTACAGACATGACTTGCATTTAAAACAGAAATGCTTTTGTTGTTATCCATTATTATGATCAGAAACCTGGATTTCTGAAGAAACGGAGCCCAAATATTCTCTGTTTCCTCAAGACAACAACAAAAGAAGATGTTTAATCTCTAAATTTAGAAAATGTCGAGATGGAAAATGTCGCAGACAGCTTTTCACTAAAAATCCTTTCTTTAGGATTTTTCCTTCTGAGAAGCTGAGAGGCCTCAGAGACAGAATGTAAACAATGGTTATCTGCTGCTGTGGAATGCAACAGGTCCACCTGTGACTGGCCCATCTTGGATGTTTATAATTAACGGCCAATCAAGGACCTAGCTATCTCGGACAGAGTCCAAGAGACCTGCCTTTGCTATCATTCTTTTCTTTTCTATTCTTAGCTTAGCTAGCTTCTGAGAAAACCTTTCCCTTCTTTTTCTTTTTAGTATAGTTATAATGTAATAAATATATATATCAGAAAATAATAAATCAAGCCTTCTGAACATGGAGTCAACATTCTCGTCTCTTCCCTCATCCAAGAACCCCTGTGAACACAGTCACAGGAAAATATAGCCGGCTATGAGGAATCAGTTTTGAAGTCAAGACAACCTAATAGAAATTCAAGAGGCTTTAGAAAAAGGTTAAGAAAAGTAGAAACAAACAGTTGTTAAAATAGTTTAAGATTTACAGTTGTTAAAATAGTTTAAGATTTAAAGGCACCTGGCACTATTGAAATCTGACAATACCAATTTTCTTAATGGCCTTCTATTTTTTCATTTCACACATCTTAAAGTCTTCCCCCTCCCATGCTAAGTATGGAGCATTTATGATTGTGAAGTATTACATTCCCTTGGTGATAATCGTAGTTTGCCATTTATTTGGCAATAATTGCTTATCTTTCTGTTCCACTCTAGGGAGCATCTGAGGACACCAGCTGGCTGTGCATTATTCTTCCTCCATCATCTGTATTTATAGACAAATAAAAGAAGCCTTTGGGAAGAACTAATGGTTTCTTTTAACCTTAAAGTGTGCCCCTTGGGATAGTATGACCCTTCTTTTTAAAATCCCATGCTTCCTGCTCTGAAGTTTTCATGGCTACAGTATAGTTCCCACTATACCAGGATGTGTCCCAAATCATTCCATCTCCAGATCGAACATCAGGCATTTCTCCACACCCCAAATTCTCCTTGCTGTCTTGATACTAAGCTGGAAATCTAATAACATTTTTTCACTTTTAATCGCGGTGAAGTGCCTCCACTGCAAAAAGACAATAAACCATTGTGCTAGTAGTTTGAACAGTCATTTGTCATCCATGGAGCAATTATGCTCAGAAAGAGTAGACAGAATGGACTGCATTCTGCTAATAGTGCAATACTCTGCTTTAGAGCAGAAACTACCTTCAACCAAGCCCAGCTAATGTGTATGTGTCAAAAATGATGTTTCTGAAGCAAAATCTCAGGTACTTAAGGTATTCCTATTTCCTCCCCGAGATGTCTGCTTAAGCTGATGAATGAGAAACTGCCACTCTATGGTATAATTATTGTCTGAAACAATATTTGCTGACTGTCCTTAATATTGATTACCTGGAAAGGTCAGAATGATTCCTTGGTATTTTATTAGCTTTATAAATAGAAATGGCAAAGGCAAAACGTGAAAGGTAGCAGTGAGGAGATTAAGTGGAATTAAAATTGTGAAAATGGGAAAAGCAGTGAAGATATCTCAGGAAAAAATATCTGTGCAGGATAGCAGGAAAAATTTCTTGGTTTTATGTGATGTATACACATGATTAAAAGAAGTGTTATGAGGAGTAAGAGAATGCCAAGAGAATTGAAAATATGCCACCAAGAATAATCAAGAAAAGGTCACATTTTCACTTAGATTTAGATAGTATCTTAGTTGTATGCATAGGAAAGAGACAAAATGTGATTGAATTGGTGCATATAGCAGAACGACACAGGTATTTTGAGCTACATGAAGCGCCACAGCTATTGAAGTTAAAATGAGAACTTCTGTCAGCAGCAGCACTTTATACCCAACAGTCAACAATACTTTGGAAATGGCTTAAGCCATAAATGAGCCTGTGTCCTGGTTCTGGCCAGGGCAGTGTTGATTCTTGCAGAAGCCAGGAGGGGCATGGCCAGGACACAGAGCTTGTTTTACAGCACCTCACACCTTTGCCAAGGCAAGGAGAGGGGAGTTTCCCCAGGACAGGGGGTTTCTTCTGCTCAGTGACTGTGGCAGAGGGAGTGCTTGGGTGGCCAGGTAAGTGTGGCTGTGGTTGGGTTGGGTCAGGCTCTGTGGTGACCATTTTGCATATGAATCACTCTCCTTTGTACACTTTTGTTATTAATATTGTTCCTATTACTGTTTGTTTTTTTGTCTCATTGCTGTTTCCAGTACAATTTTTCTTATTTCAGCCTGTGATCTTCCCCTTTTGTGCCTCCAGTTCTACTCTCTGGCTTGACACAAGGGAGGGAAAGTGAGTGAGCAGCAGGTTTGGAGAGCCTCAGTAGGAGCACTAAACTGGGGAGTACCATTCCTAAACCACAGCCTAATAGCTCATCCTGGTTCATACTTTGTTCTCTCATAATTTGTACTCTTTCTCAAAGTTGTCATATGCTGTCTGGAAAGCATCCTGTTTTACCTCTAACCAGGAAAAGGTCCCACAAGATTTTCCACTAAATGGCATTGCCAGAGTGCTGAAGACTTCATGCTTAGAGGTCTCTGACCATTGTAATATGCAGATGTAGCTGAGAGTTCTTAGCAATACCCAATAGAGAGAAATAGTCACTATTAGTTTTGCTGAACCTGTTGTGTGTCACCACCAGCTGAAGTCCACTGCTACTGACCAATTGTTCCTGTCAGTCAGGGAAATATATTTGTTCCCTTTGTTGTTTTCAGAAGAGGTTGGAGAAGGACACCTTACTGTGAGGATGCATAGCTGTCCCAGTTCACCCCACAAGCTGAAAGCATTGCCACCTAAGGTGTCATTCTATTATCAATTCTATTATCAAGATGCATCAAATTACATCTCATTGTACGGCCACTAAGCAAAACCAAGACCTATTTACCACAGAATGTGTACATTTCTCATATTATTGCCAATTTTAAAAATGAAAGGAGAAACACTCTGTAAGGTATGAAGAAATAGTTCTGAGAAACCATCCCTCCATGCCAATAAATTGTTTATGCTGCTTTAATTTGCATTCAAATGACAAGATTGAAGCAAAGAAGCCTAAGTATTGATGGTGTTAGGAGACTCTTTTGGCCTGGTACTCTCTGTGATCATCTTTTTGCTAACATGTAGTCAACACTCCAAGGGGATTCCAGTTCTCTTACACCACTCCTATCCTTTCTCACTGGAATAGAAGAGCTGCAAAAAAGCCCCAAAACCCAAAGCCAAACTCTCCCCCTCTCTGACAGTGAGACTCTCTTTAAACTATATTTAAAAAAAGATTCATTAAATCTTTCCTTGAGAGAAATGACATTTGGATTAGGTTGTTAATTTCAGTTTCTGCTGAAGAAATTTCAACTCACTTAAATTTGGTGTTATTTTTTACTCATGGCTTTCCAGATGTTTATAAGCAAGTTTTCCCCTGAAATTGCTAGAGGAGTGTGTGTGACTTCAGGAAAGAAGTGCAGAGGTGACAAAAAGATCATGGTCCTACCTTGATGGAAACTAAATGCAACACCTCTCATGTCACCCTGTTCCTCAGATTCCAGGATGTGAATGGGTGCAAGAGATCTGTAATACAAAGCAGATCTTCAGCTGAGAGGGAAAGCAGAGAGATGAAGGTTCTGGCAGGAAGTTTTTTCTGCCCAGTAGCAGAACTATTTTTCCTTTTCTCCTTTCAAAGCCCTGCAGCTTCAGTTTTTGAATCCTTTCATGACTTGAGGATCTCAAATGGCACAAATCATCCAAGCATGCCATCTTACATTTGCGTCAGGCTAGGTACTTATCAACAGCCCTCTCAAAATATTATTTTACCATTGCAATTATCTAAGCTCCCTTAACAGATCAGAGTGCAGCCATCTGCTCTGCACTGGGCTAACCCTGAAGCCTAAGAAAATGTTACAACTCATAGAAATCACAGCTGCTTATTTACTTAATCATATTAAATGTAAAATATTATCTTATTTCTTTCCCAGATGAATGAACTTCATATTGTTTTCTGGAAAAAATTCAACATGTTTGTATCAGACTTTGGAAAGCTGTATTGGTGTTAAATACCAAAAAGACTATCACTGATGAAATTACAATATAATGAAAGTAATATTCCCAATTTCAACACCAGGTGGTTGCTGCAGATTTTTATAATTGTAAAGCCCTTGACTGGGCTTGATTCAACCTTTATGTAAATATTTGATAGAACTAGAAATTTACTGAAGGGCATAATGAAAGGTTTACATTTTC
Source organism: Agelaius phoeniceus (assembly GCF_051311805.1). NCBI lineage: Eukaryota > Metazoa > Chordata > Aves > Passeriformes > Icteridae > Agelaius > Agelaius phoeniceus. Next base: position 13,365,719 of record NC_135266.1, on the reverse strand, counting down.
AAATGCTTGTTCTTTAGAGAGAACTACTTATATGAATATTTATTTTTTGATAACATTTGGTTTTATATTTATTTTTGGGGTGAATGACCAGTTCATATGCAGTTTGATATATGTACATGAAAATCAGTAAAACGTACACTTATTGCAAGTAAATTGAAGAATCTTGAGGTAGTGTATTTTCTCAACTAAATTAACATTAACTAAAAATGAAATCCTTAGTTTCAAGTTACTCTAATGAATGAAAACAGGCAATGTATAGCTGGACAGTAAACTCTTGAAAAATGTCAAAGAGTTTACATCTGGATATTTAAATTCACTGGAGGTAAAGTAAGAACTTTTTGCTAAGAAACTTGAACACAAATTACAAGAAGTTAAGTATATCAAATGTTTAAAGAGGAGGTATTAATTCTCAGTTAGATATTCCTCCCTGTTCCTTTCTATACACTGCTGTTTTCTTGTCCTGAGTCAGACTTCGGGTATAAATGCAAATCTGGAAACTAAGAAGTATTATGACACATATCTGGAAAATAACACTTCTTTGTCTCAAGTATTAGTTCTTTACACTGATGAGCTCTCAAGGATGATTCCTGACCAAAGTGAAAATGATAAACAATAGTCCTAAAATCAAAGCAGTTTTTCTTCCATCCCATTCACTTGCTGAATTACTTTTGCTCTTAATGTTTCCCCACTACTGTCTCTACATTTCCTAACATAACTATCTTTAAAAAAGACTGTCTTTAAAAAATATGCCTGTTTTGAGTCTGCACCTTGCTGGAAATAACCCTTGCTACAGCTGGCAGAGTCAGACAGCACCTCAATTTTTGACAATGCTTTCTTGTTCAAAATGTGGTTTGACAGGTGTATTGGAGAGAGGCTAAAGCCAAAGGCACCACTGTAGGAGCATAATTTCTGAGCCACAGAGGATAACTGCTAATCACAGCTCTGAAGGAACAGATGGAGTCTATTTGGTATCAACTGACAGCCTAACATTAGCTCAGACAAATTTCTTAACCTGATGAGAGGTCAAAATAAAGATGACAGTGTTCAGGTGTTACAATTTGTTGAACAAAGATGTACCTAAGTTCACAGTGCTGTGGGACTCATAGTATTAACTGTGCCTAGCTCTGCTTTTGGACTGTAAACAAATGCTGCTTTGTTCAGGAGAGACCAAGGTTTGTGACTTGAAGCCAGACATAGTCTGTGCAAAAGAAATACTGGAATACAGAAGACAGAAGATATTGGAGATCCATTCAAGGATTTAGCTACTCAAAGACAAATCACAGTACTTCAGAGGTATGCTTTTGCAGGTAGCTACCACAAATGCTCTCAGAGAACAGTTGCATTCTCTCTGCTTTGTCAGCAACTCAGCCTAGTTTATTCTTTTGTGTAATAAAGACTGGTGTGGTCATGGGAACAGTGTGGCTCTCTTTGTACATTTGTTCCAATTAAGATTCATTGATTAGGACTGTGAGAGCTGAAAATTGTACACACAGTAATTTCTCCTCCATTATAGTTTCTAACTTCTAGCAGATATTATTTTTATTATTCCTTAAAGACTTTCAGCATACTTTTAGTATCACACATCATCCAAATCAAAGTCCATTCACATCTCACAATATGATGCCCTTATCTTCTCCTGCACAGACAAAATCTCTTATGCTCATGTCTTAGCACATTCCTGCTTTGTTGTACTGAGGTATCTAACAAAACTGTAAACAATTTTAAGGGCAAATTCTTCAGGATTCTGAACCTTTATCCAACACCGGTAGTTTGCTTTCAGCATAACATTATTGCCTCCTCATCAGGCAATTTAATAGACTTGTTATAAATCCTGTATTTCTATTCATCTTCTCCATCTTCTCCAGCTGAACTAATTCCTGTATGTCCCCATGCTTTGTTGAAGCACATATAGATGAGATCTCCTGAATTTTACTCTTCTAGTAAAAATCAGTACTTACCAGAAAAGTTGTCAAATTAGTCTCTAAAAATCTCTTTGAAGGTCTGACACCCTGAATTTTATAATTTTTTACAATTTAACACTGTGTCTTTGATTTATTTTCATATCATTTGTCACCTCCTCCTTGTCTAGCTTTTATTATTTTACTTTTGCAGTTTGCAAAGCTGGGTTTGTTCATTGTCTCTTTCGCACCACGTTTTCCTCACTTTCTGAGGTGTTAAAGCCAGAGATTAAGTCTGGCTTTGAACTTCCCACAATAGACTGTAAGAGTAATCACTATTTAAGCAGGGGAAGGGAAAGGAAGCTCTGCAAGTGTGACAGTATCAGTTGAAGCAGAGCTTCATATCTCATTATTCACTGGTGAACTACAAATGTCATAATCTCCATGCTCACTGGCTGCTCTTGCTGGGTATGCCCAGTGGATCTGGCAGCTCTGATCTACTCTGATCTGCTGCCCCAGGCAAGCTACATGCCCTGGAAGTCACTGAGAGGTGGAGAGGGGTCCTCAGGTCCTGGTGGGGACACAAGTCACTGGTGTCACTTTTTGTGCAGACGGTTATGTTGTCTTTGAGATGTGGGCTCCTGGGCCTTATACAGAGCATAGAGAATTAGATTCTCTTACAAAAGCAACCCCACCCTGATATTGAAAAATTCAGGATTGAAAAATCTCCAGTGAGATGTATACAGTTGAGTCACTCTAGGGATATATATATATATTGCTTGTTGAGCTTGGCTTCACCTCAAGGTCTAGTCGTGCTGTTTTTGAAGTCAGCAGGAGTTTTCCCTTCATACTGAAATGGAAGAAGGATCTGAGCTGCAAATATGTGCCACAAGACTAGCAGCAAGGTTCGAGCCCTTGGGCACTTTTGCCATGGAGCCAGGCTTGGAGGGCACCTGGACAGATCAAGAGCTGCCACATGAACCAGTGTTGGCTCCTATGCATGACAAGCTGTGTCATTCTTACCTTTGCAATTCCTAACAGCCATCAGGAGAAAAAAAGCTCAGTGCAAAATGCCACGTGATTCAAATATCCTTCCTGAAATATAAATGCATTCGTATCAGTAGAGTTGCTCTTGATCTACACCCATGTGAAAGAGAACTTCATCAGCTCTGAAAATCATTCAGCACAGAAAATATTGATGGGCTCCCTGCTGTCCCACTAGGATAAAACAGTGCTTTTAAATTTCCACTCCAGGTAACTAAATTCTAGAAATGAGGTACAAATCATTTTCACCAAGGGAATGTTAACTAAGAAGTACAGGAATCCAGTACATGTATGTAGCAATAAAAATGAAATAAAATACTCAAACAAAAATAAAATATAGTAAAAAATGAAGTAAAAAAAAAGAAATTTAAAAGTTGCATTAGTGTTCAGGCATTCAGTCAAAAATGAAATGAGGTTCTACTCTTACTGAGTAAGAGTCTTCAACATTTCCTGTTGCTAAAAGCAAAGGTGAACAAACTCCAGTAAAATGTTTAGCCAGCATTATTCTTAGTAGTGAAAACTACCCTGCTTCAAACACCAACAAGAGCTGTGCATAGTTTTTGTCTTTTTAAACCTGCATATTAATAAGCATAAGCATTTGTAAACATACTGATGGAGAATAAATGCTGTGGCTCCCAGTACAGAGTCCCAGTAATTTGAGAAATGTGTTGCCTGAATGAAGAGTTCAATATTTCTGTCTGGTAATTTATTCACTTCCCAAATCCCTGACAATTCTAGGAAGCATAAACTGCAATGTTTTTATTGCCTTCATCAAGCAGTGGTAGTGAGAGAGCTAATGGTAAATAGACAGTCCCTGGAAAGTAAAAGTGTCTGGAGTTGGTTTTTCAGTCCAAATGCTGCCTACAAATGATTTATTGTACCAAGAGATACAAAAGCTAAGCAACATCAGAGGAAAGATTTCCAGTCTTTAAATTATAAAGAAAATTATTTATTTCCCTTTTAATGGTCTTACTGTGTTGTCTTAATCTTGGCAACAGAAAGATGTGTTATTGCTTTCTCAGAAGAAAATGGGATGTCCTTGGTTTGGTAAAAAACACTTGTATGGATGTTAACCAAACATGACATAATGAAGAACAATGAGGTGCGTAACTAAACATTCTTAATTGGCCAAACACTAGACTCTGTCAGCCAAAACAAGTGAAGATTAAGCAGGAGAGGCAAAAGGAGCTATAGTGGATTTTTACACATGGAAAACCTGCTATAGCATTACTAGTGTAAAGTAATTTTTTCTGGCAGTCCAAGTAAGGCACACCTAGAAAGTTAGCATGAATTTGCAGCTAAAACTGAGGAACTTTTTAAACGAACACATGTACACGCATAAAAAATGAAGTTCACTAGATGTAATTTAGCACCAGTCATAAGCATTTATAAATTGTCATTCAGCTATGAAATGCTGTTTAAAAACCTTATTTCTATGCCTTTCTTAGGATAAGAACCCTCAAAAGGCAGAAACATGAATGCAGGTAAAAATAAAATATCACTATCATTAAAAAATACTTTTAAAGTGTTTCAAAATCTACTGACCACTTGCATTTCATGTAATTTCAGCCTTTACCTTGTTTAGCTGTGTTCAGCTAAAGAAACAGTGTTAACATCACTTCTCAAATAAGATTAGGGCAGGCAAATCCTTCAGTGATGATTTGAATGGGTCCAATATGAACTAAATCTTTCCAGAAGCCTCAGCAGACTAACACTGAACAGAATCTTTGTCTGTTTATTTAATAAGAAGAATCCTTGTATTTCCTGAGCTGCTCAACCTGATCCTTGGTTACTTACTAAATATAATACAGCACTTTCATGAGTTGCCTGTTGGGTGTTTACAACGGTCCGTAAGCTCCATTAGTCTCCACACAGAGAGAACCAGCAGAAAGTGATCTAGCTTAGCCTTTATGCTGGTATGAAATACAATTATCTAGCAACTTTGTGACACTAAGTACTGAAATTTTCACACCTTTTTCTGACAACTTTGCCAGATTTTGTGAAAATCATCACTTTGAGGTTTTTTTCTGTTGTTCCTTCACAATTAAGGATACTTGAAATAGGGACAAGGTGCAAAAAAAAAAATATAAAAACCTAACAGAAAAGCAACATTAGAAGAGCAGATATATGAAAGGATGCTGCGACTGGTCACATTTAAACACAAGTTGTTTGGTTTATAAAACTAACTCAGCCCAGTACATCTGTCCTTATGTTCCCATAAAAACACAGCAGGGCAAAGAACAGCAGCTATAATAACATCACATTTTTATCCCCAAAAGCAAAAGACATCCACAAATGCAAGATGAATTGGCTCTGTCCACTTCCTGTTGCAGCTGTAATAAAGACACCCTCAAGACCAAGTACAGTGCATGCTCTGTCATGGCTGTGGGCAAGGGTGCAGGCTGAAATGTAGCCCAGGGAGTGTGATCCTCAGTTTCCTGGGAGGCCAGTGAGCTGCCAGGGACAGATGCACAAGGCTGTCCACCAGCTACCCCAGGCACTGAAGCTCTTGTGTGGACAGCTGCAGGTGGGAGGTGCAGTGGGTAGTGCTGCTGGTTGCCCTTGGGACTGCCTGTGTTAGAGAGGAAAGATAAAGGCTCACAATTATGGCAGCAACATGACTGCAATAACAGTGTCCTGAGGAGCTGGAGAGGAGAGCAGGCTATGAGTAGCTGGATGCAGCTAGAAAATGTGCATGGCTCACCCAGCAATGATCTCTTGCCTTGGTACTTACATAAAAGAAGAAACCTTGCTAATAGTGTGATTTATTAAAAATATGGATATTGATCTGGCACCAATATCCAACTGTGACAGACAAAGACTCTTTAACAGTTTAAAGTTAGAAAGTGTGTGTTTATTGTGATGCATGGCAGCATGTGGGATAGTTCCCAGATACACACCACAATTTACAGGTGATTACAGAGTCCTTTTATCTATACAAGTATTGAATGCCTAAAATACAAATGCATATTCATAACTTTGGTACATCCCATTCCCTGCTTTGTATTTAATTACTTCAAAAGCTATTAAGCATGCATAGTTTGTTCCTTGAAATGGGTCAGTGGTCCCTTTCATGGGGAGGGGTCTCAAAATGAGGAAGCAAATGAAGTCTCCTTTGTTCTGACCTTTCTTCCTTTTCAATGCAAATATGACAAATGAACGCTTGGTAGAACTCCCATTCCCATCTTCAGAACAAAGGAGGCCTACAATTGTCTTATGTTCCTAAAAGCTATTCATCTGTTTCTATATTCTTCATTATAAACCCAGCTTACCAAACATTATGTTGACAAGCAATCAATTATTAGTTAACTACTAACTCTTAACTTCATCAAGGCCTACCCATTTATTCTGATTAAGTCTAATAAGGCTTATCTCTAACTAAAACCTCGGCTCCTCTGAAATCCCTAAATTCCTTGAAGTTTATGTCTCAGTGTGTGAAAATAGGAGGTTTTAATTTTCTCTTCTCACTCTGGATCTGTATCTGTTGTCCTGCCATGGGTTGTTTCCTCCCCATGGCAGTGAGGACATATGGATCTAATCAGCCCTCACATGCAGATTATCTCTCCTCTTTGTCCCATGCTCCAGCAGTGTGGGAAGGACAGGTGGCTCACACCACAGCTCTACACACATTCTATACACCTGCTCACAGAACTGGCCTTTAACAATGCAGCAGGGAGGCATTTGTGCTGCTCAGCTCTAGCTCACCTTGGGACCCACAGCTGTGCCCAAGTGAAGAAAGGTTTGCCTTGCGTGTTTAAAACAGTGCTCACACACTGAAAATCTCAACAAAATGTTATGGCTAGCAAGTTCTTACAGCTTTTACCAGCAAACTCTTGTATATCCTGGCAGAGGCACTAAAATCACAGTTGGGGTAAACTTGAGAAATGAAAAATAAAAATTGTAAATGAATCCTTGCTGGCAGTACTTAATTGAGATAAGATTATCCAAAGGTATCCAGTTAAAGATGGGGATTTAGATGAGTTGTTCTGAGCTGGGTTAAGGTGTTATTTTGTGCCTTCTCCATTTTCTACCAGAAGAGCTTTTTCTAAGGAGGCTTGGAGGACTTGTTAAAGGTTTTGATCTGCTTTCACATATCCTGTAAAACATAAATACTTTCATATATCTCAGACTTCTCCTTTTACTTGAATTTCTATTAACATTGTTTCTACAACAGTATACCATTACACTATTTTACTTTATCATTATCTAAGTTAGATCTTGTAAATATCTTAAAAAATTGGTCATCAGCACACCCTGATGTCACCAGTATTTCATCAGAACATGAGGTGCTAAAATCTCATTCTTGCCTCATCTAGCCTTGTGTTAATTGAACCCATTAATGCAGTATAGGTCACCCTGTTATCAAAACCATGGGTTGCCTTGTATGTCTACAGTCCTACAGTGACCTCTGCCATCAACATATACTTCTGAAGCAGCAATCTTTCTTGGGCACTGAGTGTCTTATTGCTCACCAAACTTTAAAATAAGCATAACCAGAAAAATGTTTGAATATTCAAGATAGCTCCTACATAACATCCCCAATTACTGATCTCTCTTCCCTGTAGGGTCTGGGAGTTGCAACCAACCTGACCACTGACCCTATTTGGGGGAACACATCTCACTGTTATGTTTACTCAGGGTTTTCTGAGTTAAAGCCAGTGCTTTGCTCATGTGTGGTCTTGATAGCTGAATGAGCTAACCCACACTGGGGTGAGGCAAACTTGGCTGACTGCCACATGCCCATCAAGGCTCTCTCAGCCCTCCTCTGCAGCAGGACAGGGTAAGAAAATAAGATGAAAAAGTTCATGGGGAGATTGCTTACTAATTACTGTCATGGGCAAAACAGACCTGAATTGAGAAAGAATAAATTAACTTATTGCCAATTAAAAATAGGATAGAATTATGAAAAGCTAAGAGAGAAACTAAGATGTTTTAGTTTCAGCCAATTCACCTCCATGAACCCCATTCTTCCCAGACTCTATTCCTTCATCCCTGACTCTTCTACCTTCTCCCCTTGTGAGCACTGGGATGGGGAATGGGAATTGCAGTCAGTCCACAAGGCCTTGTCTTTATTGTTAATATCTCCTCACACTTTTCCCTTGCTCCACTGTGGGGTCCCTGCCGTGGCATATGAGCTGCTCCAATGTGGCTCCTTCCACAAGCTGCAGTTCTTGGAGAATTGCTCCAGAGTTGTCCTTTTCAAGGGGTGCAGTCCTTCAGGAATGGATTGCTCTAGTGTGGGGTCCCCACAGGCCACAGAAAACCTGCTCCTGTGTGGACTCCTCTCCAGAGGCCACAGTTTCTGCCAGGTTTCGGCTCTCCAGAGGCTGAAGCTTCCTTTGGACCATGTCAACCTGCTGCAGCATGGGGTCTTCAGAGGCTGCAGTGTGATACCTGCTCCACCATGGTCCTCACAGGCTGCAGGGAAAGCCAAGCCCTGGGGTCTGGAGCACCTCCTTCTCCTTTCTGATCAGCTCTGCTCTGTCCTCTGGTGGGCCCATTGGAGCTTGTCCAGCACAAGCCAGTCTCTCGTTTTGTCTCACAGAGGCAACATCTGCAGTCCTCCAGCTGCCAAAATCTTGCCAGGTAATCCCAATATGTCTCTGTTCTGAACTCTTGGGAATGAAAAAGTGATCTGGTTAGGAGTCCACATGATAGTAAGGAGAAACAGGATTCCCAGGAACATTAGTTAATCTGCTCATTAAAAACAAGCCTAGTCTGGAGGTGAAGAACAGAACCTTTGAAGCACCAGTGAATGAACTGATTGCCATCCTGGAAGTTTTGCTGGACTATTACTTGGCAGCATCATTAGCACAAGACTCTCTTGGGAAGCCAAGTAGCCTGATCCCTGCCATAGGAAGCAGCCTCTACTATGTCTCTTGAAGCTCACAGGCTTCCATCTGTGCCCATAACAGATGCTGAGAAGGCTGAGTGGGAGCCAGCACACACTTGATATGACTCATATGGCTAATGACCACATAATCAGGTCTGGAGCTCTTTTTCACTGCTCTGGACTCTGTGTTTATCCAGAAAGTGGTGGGGTTTGGACTTGTCCACCTTCTTCTCCAGCCTTTTCACTCTCATTAAAAGCTCAGACCATTTATCAATAATAATTTCTGTTATTGCTCTTTTTTTTTTCCAAACCAAATAATTAAAATATCTATAAATATAGTGTCTCTTATTTTGTCATATTTTTTCATGGATCTCTTTCTCATTGTGCTGAAAGATTTCTTGTTGGCCTAAAGTGCTCTAAAGCTCTGGTAGCACCTATTCCTCTACTGCCCAGGTGTTCCTTTTTGCCTCCTTCCTGCCCTCCCCTCCTGGCAGCAAACCCTCTTTGTCTCAGCCACTGGCAAGATTGGGTGGAATTCATTCAGCTGTGAGGTCTAAACTTACCTCAGGTCTAAAGGTCTGAAGTTATCCTTTCCAGAGCATATCCAAGGCACTCCTCAATCCATGCAGGCACCAGTAGGCTTTGCTGTAGCTGTTGTGGCTTAGTGGCACAGCTCTTTCTGTTGTTTAGTTGTGAACTCTGGCATGTGCTGAAGGAGCCTGGTATTTGGGAGAGCTCAGTGCTGGTGAGCCAAGCAATAAGGCTGATCTAATGTGAAATAATCTGGCCTCAGCCTCCCTGGGCTCCCCATATGGAAAGACCCAAAGTGACTACACCAGAGTGTGATTCAGAGAAGCTTCATCTTCTTCTAAATGTCCCTAGCAATTGCCTCTCCTGCTCCACTGACAGTAAATATCACTAATGGCAGCCCCTTTCTGCCTTAACCACTGCTTTAACAGGGAGTGGAAAGGTCAGAGTCAGATACAGTAAAGCTTGAGAGCTGAGTAAGGACAAGAAAAGACTTGCAGATAAACCAAAGTTATTATGGAGATATGCATTAGCTGCAGAAAGTCACTAATAACACAAAACAATAACAGCAAAAAGCCTTGTAAACAGATTTTAATATTCTTTTCTTACCCATCTTTATAAGTTGCGAATTCCCTGATCAGCAGAAAAGAGTAGCAGGGAAAAACCGGAGAAGAAAAATATATTCTTATTATCTGGATTGCACTTTTGCCTGAAGCTTTCTTTTTCTTTTTTTTTTTTTCCCTTTAGTGTGACTGAGCAATGGCTGCTGAGCTGCCAGTGAGTGTATTTTATTGTGATCCTGTGTATGGCATCACCCTGCTGCCAGTGGCATGTATACTCATCAGTCAAACAGAACTATCCAACATGTTTGATTTACTGTCACTGAATCAAATCTATTTGTGGGTTTCCATAACATAAAACATTTCACTAGAGATTAATCCCCTGATTTACATGTTGCTCTTGGGAGCTATATCATTACTTTCCTTGATGGATTCATTTTGAAGTCAAGAAAGATGCAACTTGATTTTTTACTCTGTATTCAAGGTGGTGCCTTGCTCTTTGTTATCTGACCTTTATATTAACTCTTCCCCTTGTCAGTCTCAGAGGCATTACTCATATTTGTGTCTGCTAGTGGAAGATTAAGTGGTTCTAGCTCAGTCAGGACAGTAAAAAGAGACTCTTAGAACACCTGGTGAAAGTACCAGCAAACACCATGTTTCTGATTTTGGAATTGTTGCCTTTTCTCAAGCTTGCTGCTGTGAGCATGCTAGAAAATAAAATTGTATTTGTTCACTGATATCTGTTTAAATTTATACTCCAAGATGAATGTCCACTTGGATAAATACCTACAAAATTGGTCACTCATAAGGAAGGTTACATATGGTACAAAGGTTGTTAACTTACTGTAATGTTTATAGTAAATCTCAAATATTTTGAGCACTGCTTATTGGAATTTTGAGAAATAAGGAAAATATTTTGTTTTTAAAAAAGAGTTTATAATCTAATCCTCTTTTAATACTCATAACCTATTGCTATCTGGGATGGTTGCCAAAGAAATGATTTATAACTTCTCAATTCAAGCAAGTAAACACTGAATTTAATTTGGCTTGGTAAATCCAACATTCTTGCTTGAGCTATCAAAATAATTTAACTGGGTTTCTTGCATTATTAATGTTACAAGGGCTGCTGATTTTTCTCTTGCTTACAACATTGTGAACCTGATATTTATTCTTCACTCTTATCAGATGTATCACTGGTCAAAGAAAACCCCAGTTTAAATGGGAATGAGAAAATACTGTCACAAAACAGGTCTCAGTGTCTGATTAATCCAGCCAGTACATCATTTGCTTTCAGCACCTTCTCATGTTTTTCCTGCTATGAGAATTTGCCCCAACAAAATCAGCAGAACAAAATAAAGACACTGCAGACTTGACTCAGTCCTCCAAAAAATGTTCCCAGAGGAGTCTAGCCTGGTACTTAACTAGTTCTGCAGAGTGCAGAGATCTTCTGTGGGTCCTGTATAATCTCTGACAGTGTCATGCAGGGGTGTCAGATGCCCCAGGACACCTGAATGGCTCTGGGAACATGTGCCTGGGCAAGCCACCCCTGAGCCCTCACCCAATGCAAGCCATGGAGCCTGAGCTGTGCAGTTAACAGCGGTAGCTGGGAACGTGGAAGGCTTTCCTGAGTCCTTCACCTGTGCTGAACATGGATTTAACTGCCTACAGTTGAGTAACTGGTGACATCAGGGATATCAAAGACAGCCCTACAAGACTGGCAGGCATGGCACAGGGTCTTCTGGGCCTCCTGCTCTCTGCTGGGTGTGCTGGGGAGGAGGGTGGCTCACTGGCAGGAGCTCCTTCTGCTCTGGCAGCAGAACTGTCCAGTCCCAGATCTCTGTTGGCCATTAAAGCAGATTGCTCAGTGCTCATATATTTACCTAGATCCAGACACCTAAACTATATGTGTCCATTTGGTGGCTGAATCCAAGCATCAGTAAGAAAAGCCAAGTCTTCGTCTCAGGCATTTCCATGTGTCTATACATAGAAATGAGGGATATTTTTGAAAGAGACAGATTCCTTTTGAGACACTGTCTGCAGGTGTCTGTTGCTAATACTGTTGAGATACGTCATGTGAGAAAAAAGAATTCTTATTCTGGAGTCATTTTTTAGCAGAAAGAGCTGAAACCCAAGCCTTCATCCTCAGATAGGTTTTTTTAATATAACAGTGCATTTGTCAACAATAGAGAAATGAGGTCAGTGTCCACAAGTGCCCTACCTACTCTTGTATGGTCTTGTAGTTTTCTTCTTATTAATATGGTACAGCTAGAGTCTGTGTTGGCTGGTACACAGATGTTGCCACTGAAAAGTAGGTGTTGGACAGTGTGATTGATGAATTCAGAGTCCTTTCACTGATACAGACTTTGCCTCATTTGCTCTGAGCTCAGAGCAGCTGAACAACTTGGAGCTTTCAGACAGAAAGCTGCTACAGGGCAGTGCTTAGTGGTGTGTTTTCATGTTGTTAATCATGTCTCATGTTTTCATCAGCAAGGTTAATTACACACCTTGTGAAATTAGATGCAAGCTTGTATACCATCTTTCTTTAGAATGGGAAGAGGCATGTTTAGAGTTTAGCTGAGGACAGTTTAACACAAATTCTGTTGTGTTCTGTAAACATACATCAATTTGTCTGAAAAAATACCCTAAACTGCATGCATTTCTCAGACTGCATTTCAGATGTGTGCAAAGCATCATATCATGAATCTTTCCCCCAAAGTTATATCTTAGTTTTTTTTTTTTTTTTTTTAGATTTGTATTGGAAGATGCTTTTTTGATCTATATTTAAAGATCATTTAAACTTTCCTCAACTTCCTTCTGGCCTCATTTGTTTTCTTTGATTACTGTAGCTGGAATGATTCTCTTTTAAGACCTTGTCTGCTGTTGAAATTACCTAGGATGTTAACTAAGACAAATTCAGGAACTGATAGGAATAGCCACAATTTGTGGTAGTTTAAAGCAAGACTAAAACATGCCACTATAAGTGTTAGAATTTTGAGAGTCAATATACTGTATGGATGCATAGTAAAAGGGGATGTAAATAAAACTGGAATTAATTTAATGTTCTGGAAAGAGCTGACAAAATAGCTCATGAATATATTGCTAAAATATTCTAAATATTTTATATTCTCTGAATATTCTAAATATTCAAAGAAGAATTAATTAAAGTAAGTAAGAATTACATATCAAAATACTATTTGTCTTACACAGTTGCTTTCCTTGTACAGAAACTGTACATTTAGGGCTGCCCATTTTTTCTGTTTTGATAAAGTTTTGGCAGGGCTTGTGACACAATTCACTTTTCAATGCAGTGTGCCACCCTCACCCAAAAGAAATTTTGTCTCATGACAGAACAGTGCATGTAATCCCTTTTGACCTCACTCTGACATACCTGAAATGCCATGTAAAGCAACTTCATGTGAGCTTATGCTACTAAAATAATCACATGCCTGAGATGGATTGGGATGCCTTAAACTGTTTTATAATAGAAGAAAAACTGATGATGAAATTCAATTAACTTTGTAGAGTACAAAGGAAAGCAAGAGAAATGGATTTTAAGAATATGTTCTGGGAAAGTATTAGCTTACGTAAAATACAGAACACAGATGACAAACTTTTCCACATGGGTGAGAGCCAAACTTAATGAATATAGCTAATCAGAAGGATGATGTTTAATAGGAGTGATGTAGATGGATGAAACACATTTGGAAGGTACATCATTTGCTTGGTGCACCTGGGCATACAGAAATTAAATGGCTTAAAACTCCTCAGAGAACAATAGAGGAAGGTATAAGGAAGAATAAAGCAAGAATGAAGAAATAATTTATGCTTCCTGTTCCCAGTGGAAGACAGGCAAGAAAGCTGTCAATGTTCCCTGAAGGAGAGAAGGAAAATGTGAGAGAACAAAGCCAACTTGGGGGACAGGGAGAATGAAGCTGACTGAGCTTTGATGTTAAAAGAACTGCTCCAACTGTCCCTAAACTAATATTTTCTTAATTATTTTTTTTTAAAAAGAAACCTTAGAGTGAATACTAAGCCCCATGGAAACCAATTAGAGTTTTTTTCAATGACTTAAACAGGAAGATTTTCCATCAAGCACATAGACATTCATGTGTTCTTCCCCAGCTCTCTATTACTCTTTAAAGTTCTTCTTGTTACACATGATGCATCTCAAACTTTAGGGATCACTCTAAATATTAACTGGTACCAATATCTGGCCAAATCTTCAAATCCTCCGCTACTCTTTGAGTGCCTGACACTGTTCAGGTGAAAGAAGCCCTCACCATTAGGGTGGAACTCAGCCCCATGCTTACTGCTGTCACTGAAAAACAATTCCCCATCACCAACAGGGGAAAAAAAACCTCCTAAAAATCACTTCTAAAATTCTCACTAAGATTTGTGCAAAACGAGTAAAGACTGTGGGGAGTGAGGACAGAAAAAGCATTCCTTAGCTGGAGTTTACTGGCTCATCATTTTTCTGGACTAAACTTCTCCTCCCTGCCTCCTTGCTGCCCCTCTATTTTTTCCCCTCTTGAAATTATGTATGGTTTTTAAATCTTTGGTATTGTGAGGCAGAAATCACAAGGAACTATGAAAGATCTGGCAAAGAACCTTGAAAGGACAAATATGGAAATATTCCTGCATGTTTTATGTCTTTTTTACATTCCCTGGAAACAGTATCCCACCTCCAACACTTCAAAGAAACGCTGGGGAGAAGCCAATGGAGTCTCCTCCCTCTGAAGTCTTTGAAGGACTGAAAACTGTTTTCAAAAGAGAGAAATGTGATTCTGCAAAAATAGATTTTAGGGTCCAGATTCTGATCTTAGTTTTATTAGTGTGTATAGATGGCTATATATTGACACAGGCAGTAGAAAATCTCTATTTTTACTGCAGTGTAACTAAGATCATATTGTATATAAACATACTCTGAAGCAGGTTGTGGATAACTTCAAAATCAATTCAAAAAGCAGGCAATTTTTCTCTACTGAGACTATTTCTCCCTTCAGTCACCAACAGAAACAAAAGCAAATCTCATGGCTGGGACAAAATTTTAGAGTAACAATGTTGTTGTACATGAAATGATCAGGATTGTTGGTACTTAACAGCTCTCTAATGCATGATGCTCATTTTGAGCTAATTAAGTTGAATAAAATGTATTAATACATTTAAAAATATCAGTTTGATTGTTGATGTTAATTTCTTTCCTAAAACTGGATGCTGCTGAGTGGTTGAAGACTCTCAATCTGTAGGACTAACATGGAATTGTCAAAATACTTGGTATCAATGTAAACATGTTTGTGCAACAGATATTGAGGAATATCACGGTGTGGTTCTGTAGAATACTTTTAGCTTTGGGTAATTAATTTCATAAGAGACTTGTGACCTGTCTTGGGCTCCAGAGACAGTTTTTCAAATGAGTTCTGACATAAAAACATCACAGATGGGAATACAGAACTGCCAAAGGTTTTAATCAGGTTAAAATGAAAGGGGGAGGAAAGGGAGTATGACTTTCATTAGAATCTGTCTATACTTAGCTGTGTAACTTAGGAGCCTTGCTTGAGTCATGGTCAGTGGAGAGAAAAAGGGTCTCTTTAGGATGACTCAGGACTCCTGTGTGTCAAGGTCTTACCAGCCTTTTTCAGATACTGTCTAGAGGCATCTATTTTTCTCCATAGATGTAACATTGGGAAACAGAGGCTATTAATTGATGGACCTAAGTTATATTGTTTTTCAGACCTTTGCAAAAATCCTACTAATTTCTACTTTATACCTGCAGGGCTGTATCTTAGAATTTATTTGGTGCTTTTGTCACAAAAATAGCAGCTTACACAGAAATGAATTTGAGGCAGAGATTGATTTTGACTTCAAAGCCCAAATTGATTTACCTCTTGAAATTAAAAGCCAGCTCCTGTTCCTCCATGCCCTATAGAGGAAGTGAAATGAGTGAGTAGCTGTGAGTGATCAGTTCCTGTCTAGACCCACCACAATGGTCTAAACTGGACAGGAGGGGCAGAGGTGAGGAGGTGTGAGGTTGGTGTGAGGCTGTTTTCTTCATAAATATGACATAAAATAGGAAATTCAGAATTGAAATAGCTGTCAATATTCTACCCACCCAACTTGAAGAAAAAATTTTGAATGTTGTGTCCCTGAATGACTTGATTCTGTCTCTGCAGAGATGTCACCCCTGAATTCATTTGTGATCAAAATATTCAGAGAAATGAATGCTATGGAGAACTTGGAAGACAGCTGTAAATTCTTATGGATGGATACCCTATATCTAATGTTTTATAATTGTTACAATATTGTTTATACAATTATACAGGAAAATGTTGTTAGGAATGGACAGGGCATTTATCTGGGAGATTGTGTTTCAGTTTTATGCGCTACCATTTGGTGGCTTTCCAAAGATGACACTGCAAGGTGCTCTCTGTGAAAGTTCCCAGCTTGCAACCTCTAAAAATCTGCTGATTCAAGGTGGAACACAAGTTTTTGGAATAGATAAATAGGCTCTGAGCTCTTTACTTTGGTGGAAAGATACTGGGAGCCATTCAGTTGCTTTGTAGCAGGAGTCTGTCTCTGGAGTAGCAACTCAGACTTTTGAGCAGAGAGCTTCTACCTATATAATATCATAGAGAACTTCCTGAAGTAGCAAATAAGCAATTTTTCCCTGTGTAAAAATATGTGGCTCTAAATGTCTTCAAGAGCATGGCTTGTTTGCAGACAAAATGCACTGAGGGATTGATAGCACAAGCTATATACCCAAAGTGTTTGTATTCACCTGTCATACTTTATTCCTGATATAAGAGAAGATAACTGAGTTCAGCATGGTTTGGAAAGAGACAAACCAGCAGAAAAGCATCTTGCTTTATTGAGCCTAGGGTACAATGTGCATTTCAACCAAAGGCTTTACAGGCCATAGCAAAGCAGATGACAAGCAGGTCTGGTTCACCTTCAATTATTTCTCATATACTGTTGTATGACTTTTCCCATCAGTAGAAATAATTTAAGACCATTTATAATTCCATAGATATTAATCTGCTTTTTGCTGATAAGATCAAACAACAAAGGAAAGCAAGCTGTGCCTTCCAGAGAAAGAAAGCAGTGATGGGTTCCATTTTTTTTATACAGTTCTCAATATACACAAGGTTCTGCCATGTTGGATTTGAGAAGGATGAGGATTTTGCTCTAAGGCTGTGGGAGAAATCTCCTTAATTAGGGTGAGCAAAAAACTCACCTCCACTGCCCTCTGGGAGTTCATATCTAAATGATTACTAGAAAGTTCTTTGTTCCTCCTGTTGTTATTGGTCTGTATTTGTCACAGTGATTTTAATATTCCCAATCCCAGTTTGTGATTGGTACCCTGTCCCTCCGACTCTGCCCCTAACCTATCCTATATATATTGCTGATCCTACCCTGACCCTTGCCTTTTTAGTGTACCCCATATCTTTTTCACCTTCTGAGCTGTTTGTCATTTCTGACTATTAAAACTATCTTTTATTTTCAGATGTCTAAATTGTGCCCATGTCTTCATTAATTTGCCACAGGACTTTCTCCCAAAAGTCCTGGGGTGACACCCGGCCATGAGGTGACCCATCCAGGCCTGGCATGCCACACTGCTACTCTGAACAAAGCCAAAAGCAAACATCAGGCAGCAATATCTTCTCCCAGTGGAATTCCAGGCACTGTGCAAGCCAACAGATTCTATTTATTTTTTTCAGGAAGCATACCCTGCTCCCAGGACAGCATTGCTAACTTACCCGACATCCTTGCTGTGCTGCTGGTGCCTGGTGTCCATGTGCATCACTCTGAATAAGCAGGGCTCAGTATCCTCTTTTACACCAGTTTCCCAATACAGCTTTTCAGCCCACCACATTTAAGACTGCAGGCCCATTTTGAATGTGCCAGAATTGCTGTGTGATATTTTCCATTTTTTTTTTTCCATGGAGGGACTGGCTGGTTTCTTACAAACCATCAGTGGTGCTCTGCATAAGCATTCTGCATAATAACAGCTACAGGAGGGGAAGAACAAAGGAAAAAGTTGGTCTAGATTTAGATAGTTATCCAAGCAATATCATGTTAGGTTGTATAGTCATTTAAGAAAAGCAGTTATCTGGACTATTTGCCTTTGTAAATACCCTGTATTAGTCAGCAGATGGCATTCATTGTACATTAACTATTCTACCAATATCACCACAACTACTTTAAAGCACAAAGCATATGGTTTCCTCAAAGAGACACATTATTTCCTCATTTGCAGTTCAGTGTTAATTGCAAACTACTTAGTGACAAACAAAGAAGGTAATTTTTCATCCCCATTTACTTTGAGTAACAGATTAAATAGAGTCTACCATTGTGCAAAATGTAAATAAGACCCATGACACTGAAAGGGTATTCAGGGTATACAAGTTAATGGAAGGTCACACGTTGGCTTTTGGCAGGAAACTCAACAGCATTGCTGAAACATTTTGGATAAGTCTAATTGAGAGGTTCTAGCAAAGTGCCAAAAGGGGTAAATATATTTTTTCTCCCTTCAACATTAGTACAGATAGCAAAAAGCTCACTTAAAATGCCTTCAAAAGAAATTTTTGTATTTTCATTGTTAATGCAGGCCTCACTGGAATGATGATAACATACCCCAACCTCACAAAAGTGCTGATAATCTGCACAGACTGCCCTTTCAGTATCTCTGGGGAGGAGTCTGGCTGTTCCACACAACCCTGATGCACATATTGTTCTCTGGCATGCCTTGAACCTATGCTCATACCCATCTGTCTAGATGGCATAATGCCTGCTGCTCATAAGGTGTCATATCAGATTTGATAGTGCATAAGTGCCAATTAAAGATTGCTTTTCAGCTAGACTGTAGAAAGTTAAAAGTGTCATTTTCCTTTACAAGGGGAATGTCCTAGTGGAAGATAATAAAATGAAGCCCATGTCCCTCAGCCCTTTTGATTACAGTTACCAACAGAATTTTGGAGGCACAAAAAGCAAAATTAGTGCAACAGGAAATTTGCAAAATTCTCATCTGTTTTCACTCATTTAATGAAAAAATTTATGATACTTCACAGTTTTATTTCTCAAAGGCATCTTTGAATACAGAAATAATTTTACAAGTGATAATTTTACGTGTCTATACATATATATTTGCTTATGCACACAATTTATTTCCCTTTTCCCCAACCTCTGATATTTCATTATGCAAATTCTAGTTTTAAAGAGTTGTGAGCAAATTTGGCATATTCCTGATGTAAAGCCTTCAGACTGTACCTTCAACTCATTCTCCAAATTCTGCACTCATGGAAAAGATTTTACTCAAACAGCTGTTACGAGGAATGTATTCATTTAAGGAAGGAGAATATGTATTCCAACAGCTTTTCCTCATCCTCGTTTTTCTCCTTCTCATTGTTGTTTGTGATCTTCCTTGGACAGAATTATAAACGTACCTGCTTAACAGGATAAAATCATCTACTTTTTCATTTACCACATCTCACAGAGAAGTCTGAAGTACAATAGGATTTAGTTATTCTGTGCTGTAATCCACTGTTAGGTGTCTCAGTGTAGCAACGAGGAGATAAAGCACTGTCCTAAATGGTAGTACCTATTACACAAGTCAGTAACCCATAGCCACAGGGATGTCACTACAACATCCTGATGCCAAATACCCTGGGTTCTGGCATGATGCTCTTAGCATGCACGGGAGCCAGTTGGCAGTGCATTTGGGAGTCAAGCTTGATGAGTTTGGATGGCACACAGGCGCATACTTTACTTTCATAATGTTATTTCCCAGTGCAAAAAGACCATGGTATTGCACAGGATAGTTCCTTCCTGCCCACCTTTCTTCTCCATCCTAGCAGGAGAAGGTTCTTCTTCTTCACATAGAGGAAACAGGTGAATGAGCTCACAGGAACCCAGGGAAGCACACATGACAATGGTTATATTAATGATTTTCTCACAAAAGAATTTTTTTTCCCTGAAGAACAAGATATTTGGCATCTGCATGAGAGTCACCAAATCACTTGGTGTTTTTATAGAAATTGGCAATACTTTAAGGGATAGTATAGTTAGTAGCTATATGCTTGTCCTGTGCTTCCAAAGAATTTCACTAATGTCCACATGAAGCTTCTAATTCATAATTGCAGGAAATTTTTTTGCACTGAGCAAAACACAGAAACAATTCAAAAGCCATATGTCTAGAAGAGTCTTTCTTAACCTCTAGGAGGCAGTCTCAGAGCTTTGATGATGAGCTGTGTTATTTTTCTGTACCAAAATAGGAACATTTTTAGCTGAATATACCTGACATCCAGGATATATGTACTGCATGGTACTGACATAACCCAGGTGAGGATATGTAGAGTATTTCAGGTCACTAACTCCAGTGTATTTCAGAGCTGTTCAATGAGCCATGAAAACTCGGTGTGATAACTGGTTGTTGATGTTCCCCATCACAAACAATAATTACAGGGGTTGCTACTGTGACCAGTTGGAAAGTGCCATCCATGACAAGGACAACCATGTTGTCCAGGGGTAATGCCACTGTGTGTTTATTTATGCAAAACTTCTTGTTCTGGCCTGAGCCTGCAGATCCAGGCTAGTCCTTTCTTTATTGCCATTATACATTTGAAATGATTATCTCTGGAAGCTGATTCCTCCCACACAGGCTGTAAGGTGAGATGTGTCTTTATGGTCTGTAATTACAGGGGATAGGAAATGGAACAAATAAAGCCACGAGCATCAATGGCTATCAGCTGAGACAGGGGAGTTTTTGTCTCCAAAACCAGTTTTAGGCTCTGCAGGTTCCAAGAACATAAGTTATGACAGAAACAGAAAAGAGCCATCTGGTCCAATTTGTCTGCATATTTGTGCTGTTCTGAATCCCAGCTCTTACTTTATTCTCCAGATTCCTTATTTTCCTTTCCTTCCACAGATGTAATTTGATATTTGTCACTGGATGTACAACCGTTTGCTTTCATTATTTTCCTGGGTCATTTTGAAATTTTATGTCTGACCTCTGTTGCGCATTCTCCTCTATTATGTTCCACATGTGCTTTGCTTTTGATTCCTATTTTTTAGTTAGCATTCTGCAAAATTTTCAGCATAATACTAGTGGAAACTACCTTAATATTGCTTAGCGTGGCCTAAGCTTTTGCAAACTTCTGTGATGTGATCTTTCAGCCTGATCTATTTTTTGTAACTATAACTCAAAGGCCTTTGTTGGAACTGTACAATTTATTTGGTTACAGTCTTTTTATTCCAGCTTGCTGTCATTGTATTATAGAGATACATACTGTGATCTGCATTAAGAAAGACCACCTCTGAAGTGGAGCTAGGAACATCTCAATATTACCAGATAACAATGTATTTACATCTACATGGTCTCCCTCTCACTCACATTCCTCTCATTAACTTGACACAAAATCCATTGTTTCAGAAGCTCTGGATACAAGCCTGGCACTATGATAGAAATGTCTGAAATTCTGAACCTTTGAATTTCTGAAGCGGTCAGATTCCAGAAGGTCATGAAGGACATCAGACTAAAAACAGCTGAATGTTATGGGAATATTTCCTTTAATACTAATACAAAATAAGGTGATGGTAATAGAATCATAGAATATTCTGAGCTGGAAGGATCAAATCCAGCTCCTGGCCCTACAAAGGACACTCCAAGCATCACACATGTGCCTGAGAGCATTGTCCAAATGCTTCTTGAGCTCTGTCAGACTTGGTGCTATCACCACTTCCCTTGGGAGCCTGTTCCAGTGCCCAACCACTCTCTGGGTTAAGAACCTTTTCCTGATATCCAACCTAAACCTTCCCTGACACAAATTTAGACCATTCCCTTGGGTCCTGTCACTGCTTACCACAGAGCAGAGATCAATTCCTGCCCCTTCTCTTCCCCTGACAAAGAAGTTGTAACTGCAATGAGGTTTTCCCTCAGTCCTCTCCAGGCTGAACAGACCAAGTGACCTCAGCTGCTCTTCACACAGATTCCACTCAAGGCCCTTCACTATCTTTGTTGCCCTTCTTTGGACACTCTTTAACAGCTTCATATTTTTCTTATATTGTGGTGCCCAAAACTGCCCACAATATTCAAGTTGGGGCTGCCCCAGTGCAGAGCAGAACTGGACTATCCCTGCCCAGGTGTGGCAGTGGTGTTATTCTGTTTACTGGGCTGGAAGGTCATCCACCATCAGAAAAACAATCATCACTCAAGTTAGATGTGTTTAACATTAGAAAAGTGCCATGAAGACTGGCTGCTTTTCTTCATTCTTCTGGTGTTGGGCAAAGGATTTTGATGATATGTGGATGAACACCTTTAACCAAGAGATGAGCAAGGGACGGAATTTAGGCAGCATCATCAACATTTCAAATTTATTTGAGTTTTAAATTGATAGCTTTCTTCTGTATCCTTATGTTTATTAAAATTTTAAAGAATTATTAATTCATTAGCTGATGGATGTAACTCTGACCAGCTTGGTAGTTAATACATTACTGGAAAGCCACAATACCAAGCTTTTTCCAGCTCCACCAGAAGCTGAGTGGTTCAGTGAATCCCTTTCCTCCTCCATGTCTCAGTTTTTCAATCTGTAGAAATAAAACATGTTCCACTTTTTATTGTTGCTGTCTAGCCTTCTCCCTGATATGTGAACAACCTTAGGAGTAGTGTCTTGACTAAAGGTGCTGTTTAAGTGTCGCTGGGATTTTGTCCTGCCTAAGGGAAGACATCCAGAGTGTTTATTAGTAAAATCCCCACATAAATTGCTCTGATTTTTGACTGCTAGAGCATTCTATGAGAGCCATGTCACATGTTTTAAAGGTGCATTTTGGCCAGTGGCCAGTCCAGGTGAAGTTTACACATCACGGGTGAGGCGAGCTGCCTGTTTCCTCAAGACCTGGTGTTTGTTCCAATGCTTTGGAAGAGATTGTTCTGCATCAGTTTTCTCTACACAAATATAACAAAGCTGTAAATAATTCCTTTGAGTCATAGACATTCAGGGCAGAAGTAAACAAATTTGTTCTGATTTGATTTGGTTAATTTCTCCAGTAATGTTGCCTTTATATGTGAAATTTCTTTTCTGTAAAAGCAAAAGCGAGACTGCAAAAACGTCCTTAAAAGAAGAGCACAGGCATTTTCACCACTTATTGTGCTAATGAGCCTCTCTGCAGTCAACCTACTGAATGTTTTCTGCAAGAAGTGGCCAGCAACATCAATATTAGAATAAAATACACTGACCTATTTCACTACAAAAAGAGTAAGTAAGGTGTAATTTATCATTTAGAGACTTTTCTATATAGAGGGAGCTGAAGTTATTGTTTCAGTGAAAATTCACCATGACAATAATCCAATTACTGATGTCTGTGATCTGCTATAAAAGAAAAATGCTCTTGATGGCAGCAGAATTCTAGTCATAAGCATGTAACTCATGTCAGCACTCCAATTAAGTATTTTGTGCCATGTCTCTGCCCCATGTAGGATGCTGAATAAGCTTCAGGAAGCTGAATCTCAGCTGTGAGATTTTTTTGCACTCTTTGTTTTTCTTTTTGTTTTTCTTTTTTTTTTTTTTAATTAAGATAACCCATTGAATACTAAAAAGTAACTGAAAGGGAGGAAATCACATAAAAATCTTATTACTTTGAGATTGGTGAAGATGACAGCCTTTAGTGGAACTGATTTTTTTTTCTGTCACTCTAAACACTCTGATGTATAAATTTCAACTAAAAAAATCTCAATGAAATGAATGGAATGATATGTTATAAAAATTAATTTGTGCTCTTTTTTATGTGAGCAAAGTAGGTAGAAGAAGAGTAAGCTTCATATGAGTTCCCCTTGTCAAGAAAGATATGAGTTCTTTTACTTTGTTTTGGATTCCTATTTTAAATTTTTTTTCCTGTATATTTCCAGTTTTATGCTGTGAATCAAGAACTCATTTCCTATCAAATTCATATTGAACACGAGGAAGAAATTGCATAGATACATAAAGTCAGATAAAGACAATGAAGAAGTCTGATCCAGTATGAAAACACGTTAATATAAACATTTTCAGATGTATTTCTCAGAGAAAAAAAGTCAGTAAGAATAAAAAGAAATTATTGTTGGTTCATTCTAAAAGTGTCTCTGGCCACAAAAAAACCCCAACTCTATTCAGACCATCGATGTTTAGGAGTAAACTTGAAGAGCCAAAAGTAAATGGCAATTTAAAATGAATTTTTTTCACAATCCCTTAACTCACTTGTCATTCTCAAGCATCCTGTAGTGTGTAATTTATTACTCTATAATAAATAACTACAAGGCTGAAAAACTCTCTTGCTTCTGCTCTACAAATAAGAAATTGAAACCAAGCACTGGGAAAGTCTTGGTTACATCAAGTGGTGTCAGAGTAAAATAATTAAACTCAAGAAGGATCTTGCAGAGAAGAAAAATTTATATATTTCAAATAATATCTTCAGTAAACTGAAAAAGACCTAGTAATAAATAACTAATAGAAAACTATAGTCTGAAAAATTGAAATTGACGGAGCTTAGTGAAGGCTGGATGTGTCAAAAACATTTGACACCATTCTTTTTGGAGGGGCATAAGCATCCTAGAGTAATTGTCAGTCAAAACCAGTCTTTTTGAGGGAAAATTATGTGCATGGCCTATGGACAGAGGGAAGTGTCCCTGTAGTTTTGGAGAGGCTTGTGCATGAAAAGAAAGCTGAGGGACGGTGAAAACCGTAAGCAGAGTCCAAGAGCAGACATGGGCACAGCTTCCTCTTCACAGTACTGGCACTCCCAACCATCTGAATGCTGTGATTTCTGGGTTTGTTTTTTTCTTTTTATCTCCCAAGTAACTGTGGGCCAAACTTCTCAAGCTGTTCCACGTTAGAAGGGCTCAGGGCTGTGGGCTACAGAGATGTTGCACTAAGTTATGAGTCCCATGACAGCATTGTGCTTCTACTTTACCTTCAGGTCTGGTAACCAATGAGAACAGCTACTGGGCCCCCATTAATCAACACACACTAATTGTTGGTCATCAGCATCCCAGTGGTGTTTCCTGGGTAGCAAATAACTGAATGTTTTTCACTGAGGACTTCGACATTTAAAATTTTCTTCTACAGAAATTTTCTACGCTACAGAAAACAATACCTAATTGTTTTTTTTCCTTAAAAAGAGCAATTTAATAAATTCCCTCAGAGTTATCCCAAATATAAGCATATTGTAGAAAATAGTCTTTCCTGAAAATCAAGGAAGAGAACTGTGTTGAGAAAAAGAAAATCCTAAGTGACTATGGGACATGCTCACCCATGAATTAAGAATTCACTAGCTGTGCTACTGACCATTAACACAGTTAGTTTTTAAAACTTCCTGATTTGAAAGGAGGTGGAGAGCTAAAAAGTCACCTGGAGATTGCAGGGAAGGAAGTCTTGGGTAGATCTTACTTCTGACTCTGCTGTGGCTGCCCCATATGTCACCATTTCTCCTTGCAGCAATAGCACCAGGAATCCATGATTTCCAAGATCTTTGTCCACGCCTTTAGCAATAGACCTGTTCCTTACTGCCATTTACATATCTGTGCTGTTGGACATGAGGAAAGCAATTATTTTTGTCAAAGGAGTAACAATATCCATCTGGGCTGTGATGGAGGACATGCTTCCTTCAGATAACACCACTGTCTGTACCTTTATATACCCTTACATACCCTTATGTAACTGTCCCTTGCTGAAGCAAAATGAATTTCTACACTTTTTTTTCCAGAAACAACATGTCCAATTTTCTGAGCAAACAGATTTTGCTTTCATTTCTATCTCTTGGTGAATCTTATTTAAAGATTTTTTCCCTTCCAAACTGACACATGCAGTTATTTCACTTCCATACATAATATGATTTCTTTTCATGAGAAAACAGGATTAAAAATTATTATGTAGATTGCCTTTTCTGTCCCACACCTGTGTGTGAATAATCAAACCAGATTTGCAATCTCCTTCTACTCCCACCACACCCAGGGTTTTCCTCCTCTGAACTGTTGCTGTTATCAAAGTATGCTGTACCCACATATTCATTTTTCTTCTTGTTATTTATTGATATCACATATCATTTCTTGACTGAGAGTTTCTGAATTGTCACAGAATAATAAAAGACCTTAACAATATATTGTTCAAGGAGCCTGGCATTTTATCTATCTTGAAGTATGTCTAGTCAAGCAAATCCTCTGACTTCTATCTGGTTTTAGCTAAGGCATCAACAAATACCTCTTAACACTCCTGCCTTTCATTTATCTTTCCTAGGTCAGCAGTCTTTAGTGTGTTGGGTGTCCTCACAATTAATTGCACTGCATTGCTGAAGATTTAAGATGCCTACAGAAGTGTCACGGGGTGAATGTAATTGGTGTCCTTGAGAGTGTTTGCTGCTAAACTGTCTGGAGAGGGTCAGGAGAGGCTGTGGCTCTGTGTGCCTCTCTACCCGAGCTGAGCTGGTTCTGAGCTCTGTAGAGAGCCAACTTCAATGCACTTTGAGACCTCTTCCAGAGACAAGCTGCAGTATCCGGGGTCCTGAACGCTTTTGTGGCAATCAGAGGTGTTAGGAAGAGCAAGATACAATCTGATTTCACTGCCTGGGACAGAAAGCTTTGTGAGTGTCCTGTTGGGTTCTATAACCCAGATTGCCCCCTGAATGCAACCCTTATGGTTCAGTGACTGTAGAGAACTGGAGCTGTCACATAACTCTGCTTTTTCAGATACAAGATGCTGAGAGCCTGGCCTCTTACTGCAGTCCTGAAAACTAAAGCACAAGCTCTTCCTCTGGTCTTCTGTCTCACGGAGTGTAGCTTCTTGTGTCTGGCTTTGCTGTGGTGAGCCTTGATTCACTCCTAAACTCTCCAACAATGTTGTCCAAAGGTTGACATTCCTGCCTGTCAGAGCTATTTGTATCTATTTCACTAGTCTTGCATAAGCAAGCTTTATATATTTCCTTTCTTTAATCTCTACTTCAAATATTTATAAGCAATCTGATTTTTTATCCTGTCTTCTCTTTGAACAGCTAATGGATGGTTGTAGTGTTTCTTTTGCCTTCTTCCTCTGACTCCCTAGTCCTTCTAATCCTATTTCTGGCTACATTCTGTGTATCCTTCTCTAACAAGCTGTAGTTCTCCTCATGTAATTCCTCCCAGTAACTTGCTTTTTCCAGGAGGCACATGCTATTTGAAGAACTAAGCAGTGTCACTTTATGGACTCCTCTCATGCTTTTGACACAGCTTTACAGTTTTAACTTCCATTGGGAAAACACAGTGTCTGCTTGGCAGATGGAGTGGTAAGGGCTTGTAAAAGGATGGGGCTGCTACTGACTCTGACTCTGGATTTTATACCATGTGTGCATGTCCTGATTTTGGCTGAGGACTGGGTTAATTTTTCACAGTGGCCATGAGGGGATGGGGCTGGAGCCATGTGGTCATGGCCAAATGTTATTCCATACTGTAGAACATCAGTCTATGAATTGGGGGGAAACATCAGCAGCCTCCAGTGACTGCTCAGGGATGGCTCAACTAGACATCAGTCAACAGCTGCTGGGAAATTGTATTATGCATTATAGCAGGGGAAATGTATTTGAATATCTGTATAGACACCTTGCCCCAGAGGTCCCGGTTGCCCTCGATGGGCTGCAGCTGCGATGTCCTTAATTGGGCTGCAGCTGTAACTGATGAAGATGACCGGGATAAAAGAGGGCGGGTAAGCCAGTCAGGGAGAGCCTTGGAGGAGCCCTGAACTGAGAGAGAACAGTGTGCAGCAGAAGGAGTCCGTGAAGATCTGCAGCCATGAGAATACATCAGAGAGGTATGGACTTTGGAAATCTAATAACAACAATATGGGACTCTAGAAATAATAGAAGAACAACAATGCATCACTTGTATCTCTTGGATTTTATTATTCTCTCTTTCTCCTTTTCATTGTATTTATTTTTATTATAAAAATTTTAATTAGCATTGTTGCTATTAATTAATATAATATAGGTATATTTATTATTTTTATAGCATTTTTATTTCAGCCCATAGGTTTTACTTTTTTAATTTGCAATTCTTCCCACCTGGAATACTTCCACATCAAGGGAATCAGCCCAGACACACCAGGAGTAACACCTGAACACATGGGTACTGAAGATAATTTTCATGAAGACCTTAATTCAAACAAAAGACAGGTGAAAACTCTGAGGGGTCCTGGCAGAAATTAATTGTTTTGTAGCTCTGCAGTATTTTTTAGGAGATTCAGCAGAAAAATCTGTATTTTAGAAATTCTCCTTGAACACTTGTTCTACCTGTTATGTCATTTCCAAGGGGCTAAAGTTGGAAACAAGATCAACAGTGATAAGAACCTGAATAATATGGAAATGACTGGAAAAGCTTTATTAGAGTTAGATTTTGGAGACCAAAGCAGTTCATTTTGGAGTCCTCTGGCCCACAGAGGAGAGATCTGATCCTGGGTGAGTGGTTATGTACACCACAAGTGGGAACTATAAATATACTTTGTTCACAGCTAATCACTTCGGAGAGATGTGTATGGTACAAAGGTTTGGTCCAATTAATACAGTCTGTTGACTTTCTATATAGAGGATTTAGCAAGGACTGTGATTAAGCTCAGAAATGCATGCTCCTTGAATGATTTCTCTACCTCAGAAGAAAAAAGGCACAGGTGAACTTTTTTAGTGGAGTAGGACAAATATATTAAAGCAAGATTTACCGTGCCTTTGAGATGCAAGAAATAAAAGCATTAGAGTAGGTTGTTGTTATATCCAAATTATATTGTAAATTGCTCTGAATATAGACTCATTCTTTGTTTCACAACACATTTTATATAATTCTGCTCCTGTATAGAAATATGATTAATTTTTTTTTTTGTTTACTGCTAAGGGACATATTAGGATGTCTATACCAGCAAAAGGAAGAAAGTGAATATCCATCACTTTTGCTTAGAATTAGTACTCTAATAAATAATCATGTTAATAATTCTGGAGTAATTTCAGTTCCCTGAATCTTAAGAGTCCTTCAGTTATAAATGGAAGTCTAATATTATATGTAGCCTGCTATGTTCCTTTGTAATGTGTAACATTTGTTTTGAAAGTCTGTCATTTCACAGGCTACAGAGAAGTACTTGCACATGAAGCCCATGACATCAAGAATATATGTTTCTGTCTCAAAGAGATAGAATCCCATAGGAGTTTCCTAGCTAAGGCAGAACATTTTTTCTCTTTCTAGAAATTTTGGAGCAAAATAGTGTTGAGACTGTGGGAGAAGTGTTGGGTGAGAAGCAACAAAGCTGTAGACCTGTACAGACTGGAGAAGCTTGGTGACCTTTATGAAGCGTGCCTCTGGGGAATATCTCTTCTCGAAGGAAGCAAAATGCATGGTTCCAAACTTGTAAGCAAGTTTCCATGATGTGAACAGTAGAACAGTACCATCTTAACTGCAGACTCAGAACTTAAGGGAAATTACCCTGGGCTTCTGGGAAATGAATAAAAGATATTTCCTTTGGGGGAGGCCAGTTTATGAGACTGATTACTTCTGAAAGGTCGGCATAGTGTGTCTAACATTGTTTTCACATACACATCCATCTTAAAACTCATGATGTGTGCAACGTTATCAGGTATCCTAATGACACAGTTGATGATGTAGTTCTACACCAATCAGTTTTTCAGGGTTATTCTTAATTATGCCAATGAAAGCAAAAGTTCTTGGATCTCTGTTTCTGTTTGCAAAATTATCTGATCTATTTTCTCATTATTCTTTCATCATTTACTGTCCGCAGCTTGAAGAGTAAATGTATAGATGATTTTTAGATATGATTGAGAAATCTTTTCATTTTACATGTAATGGGCCTTAAGTACAGAATCACAATGTTTTTCTGATGACCTGAGATGCAATTCTGTTTTAAGGACTAAGATAAATATGTTCTCAAAACTTCAAGTTCCTCAGTGTCTGTAGAGACAGGCTGTATAATTGATCAGACACGAAGTGTACCTTGGTACCTAACAATATTCCTCATATTTCTTAGAGAAACCTATTTGCAAATGTAAATGTTCTGTCAATGACAACTGAAGCTGGGAAATATGTCAGCAAAACTTAATTTGTTTACTCTATGTAATTTGTTTGTTAATGAACTGTGTATGAATGGAGCGCAATCTCAGCATATACATTTTCATTATTCAGATTTATTTGTTGAAATGTGTTGTTGACAGGGCTTGCTTCTCCTTTGTGATTAACTCATTAAACAAATTTGTTGCTCAGTATTTTTAAAATAAATTGTTCTGCTTCAACACAACAAGCACATTGACTGGTTGTTCCTTTAATTTTTGAGTGCCATATTTAAGCTCAAGATCCACATGGACAATCCTCAGCACATAAATGTGAAACAGTTCATTTAACCTGCAGTATATTTTTTGAATTTTCTTATTATTGGCATACCTGTTTTCTAAAATGTCCTTAAAAAATCTTACATGTCATTTTGTAGTCATTATAAGTTTGCATAAAAATTCTGAAAGCTTTTTATGGAGAAATTTTGCAATCAACCCTCCAAAATCCACTCATAAATAGCAGGAGAAGAAGAAATAGTTTGACAGTTTCAGTTGCATGGGATGATATTCTAAGTGTCAAGTTGCTGTTGTTGAGAAAGAAGGAAGTGTAGATATGCTACACGGGGAACTTTTCTCTGGGGTTTTATGACATAAGAAGAGATCCAGAACTTTATTTGTTAAATCTGAAAATGAAAATATTCATAAATTATTCACCATACTAGCTGCTTTATGAAAAGTAACTAGATGTTAATTTTAAACTTTTTGGAATTAGAATATGAAGTGCATAGCTATCCTTTAAAAATAAATAAATAATTTGTGGTTCCAGGGTTGGGATCAAATCCCTTGAAATTCATCCTTGTTTTCCTCTATGAAACTGCAGTTATAAATAATTCCATCTATGTTTTTCCATCATATGCTATGTCAGAATATAGTTTGCTCCATATTAAATTGATATGTATTTTTTATTGTGAAATTTAAAGACTAATATATTGTCAGCGCAATAATAAAAAAATAGTTGATAGAATAAGGAGTAACTTAGGTTGAGAGGGAAGCCTCATTTAACTCACTGCACAAGACAGGGCCTGATTTTTGAGTATGTCCAAGGATGTCATTTAAATCCCCTCTGTGTGTACCTGCTCCAGTGTCTCACTGTTCTGCAACCCTTGCTATTTAAGACCTTTTTTTCTTTTTTTCTCTAACAGAGCTTCCATTTGTGGGTGGGGCAATTTGTGTCAGTTGCCTCTTGTCCTTTGGCTGCACACTTTCAAAGCACGTGGCTTTACATCCTTTGTACCCTCTCTTCAGTTTCTTCCTTAGATTACCCTTCCTGAGTGAACAAACCCAGTTACCCCCCTCTCCTGGTGTGCCATGCACCCCACTGCCCTACCAGTGCACTCCACTGGGCTCATTCCAATGTGTTCATATCCCTCTTAAACTGACCTGGCCAGAACTGGACCAGGCACTCCAGATGTGTTTCACCAAGGCTGAGAAGACAGGAATATCAGCTCCCTCAATCTGCCAGCTGTACTTAAGGCAGCACAGCTCAGGATGTGGTTTGCTTCCTTTGCTCCCTGCTGACTCAGACTCAGCTTGTTATCCACTGGGATACACAAGCCTTTTTCTGCAAAGCTACTTTACAGCCAGTCACCCACCAGTCTGTACCAGTTCTTGAGTTAGTCCTCTGAGGTGCAGAACTTGACATTTCCTATGGTTGAACCTGATAAATTTCCTGTAAATGCCTTTCCCCTGACTTACAAGTCCTTCTCAACAGAAAACCTGTTGGTTTGGTATCATTCACACATCTCCAGTTTGATATTATCCATAAAATTCCTCAGGACGCACTGCATCTTATAATTCAGGACATTTATAAAAACAAAAACCACTGTTGGCCTCAGTATAATTCCTCCTCCTGAGTATCACTGGCAATTTTCCACTGCTGGGCCACTGAACCCCTGATTACAGCCTTTTCAGTTTGGTAATCTGGCAATAATTTTCTGCTTGCCTAACTGTCCACACATCAAAGTTGTATTTCACCAGTTTGGTAATAGGATCTTTTGGGAATTTGTATAGAAAGTTACATTTAAGGTCAATGACCTCAACTGTGGTAGTCTTGTTCACAAAGCCAGTAATTTCCTTGTAGAAAATAATGACATCATGCATAGATGGAAAATCAGCCTTTTAATATCTTTTGCCATTTGGTCTCTGGCCCCATTAAACAGGGTCCCATACTTTCTTTAATTTAATTCTGTCGGTTACACATTTATAGAAGCCCTGGTTGTTGCCCTTCACATCCCCCCTCAGCCCCAGCTAAGATATGTCTTTCCTAAATCTTCTCCTTAAGTTAAAATATCATCTCTGCATTCCTGCTAGGAGTCCTGTCCTTGTCCAGACTCCTGAATACTTCTTTTTTTGAGTTCTTTCTTAAGTGCCTTTTTCATCCATGCTTGCCTTTGACCACTCTTCCTCAGACTTCTGCACATTGAAGTTGTTCATCTGTGTGCTTTGAGGAGGTTGTTCTTGATCAGCTGTTCTGTGCCACTGTCCTTCAGAGCTGCCTCCCATGGGATCCTGCCTCAAACTAAGATATACTGTTCTGACACAAGGGATGTTTTTCAGTGGTGATAATCAGAGCTTTTAGAGAGAAGTTAGTTCACTTTTACAGGGTATTTCTAGGGCTTGATCCAGCCCTATTGTACTTGATCTCACCCCAGTGGTCTGAGCCAAAGACACATAATCATCCCATGTAACAGAAACACTGAAGACTCTGGTCCTGAAAATATAAAGATACCTACACCGATTTAATTGAAAACTAGAATAGGTGGATATAGCCCTAAAATTTTTTCATTTAGAAGTGTGTTATGCTAATAAAAACACTAATCTGTGGGAGACTACAGTCAGGATGTCTGACCCAGAGTTGCCAAAGGGATATTCCACACCACAGAATGTGACACCCAGGGTATGAACTGGGGAGAGTTTGGCAGGAAGGGCTGATTGTTATTTGGATACTGGCTGAGCATCAGTCAGTGGGTGGTGAGCAATTGCATTGTGCATCAGTTGTCTATCTTGTGTTTTATTTATCTCTCTGTTTGCTCCCTTCTCCTGTTAAGGGTATAGAAAGTTGGCAGAAAATATCCCTCCCCCCTGAAAATTTAGCACACCATTTTATTTAAAATTCTTATTCTCTGAGAGCGGATGAGAGTGAGGAGGTTGCCCAAAGGATCTGTGAAGGCTCCATCCCTGGAAGTGTTCAAGGCCAGGTGGGATGGAACTTTGAGCAACCTGATCTAGTGGAAGATGTCCCTGCCCATGACAGGGGTTCCAACTAGATAATTTTTAAAGTCCCTTCCAGCCCAAATAATTATATGGTTCTATGTTTATTATTAGACTTTATTTTATTTCAGTTATTAAAGTGTTCTTATCCTTTGCTTCTGATTCTCATCCCACTGGGGAGTGGGTGGGCAGCTGCATGGGACTTTGTTGCCAGCTGAAGCTAAGCCAGGACAAAGACCTAAGATGGAAAAATCTAACATAGATCTTATTCTTCTTCCCAAATTCCACCATTCCACCTTTCATAGAACAGAAAGAAAAACTGGTGCATATATGTCTATCTATCTATCTATCTATCTATCTATCTATCTATCTATCTATCTATCTATCTATCTATCTATCCTCTATCTATCTATCCATCTATTCTTTTTCTATTCTTAAACCAAAACCAATAAGTGCTTCCAGAAAAGAAAATTTAAGAAACCTTTGTGTTTTTGCTCTCTGTAAATGCAAATGACTGCTTTACTTGTCATGTGTTAGTAAAGAGCTCTGGTCTGCAAACCCACACTAAAGATTAAACTGGAGGGTCCAAAAAGTAGCAAGGCACATCTTGGCAATCTGTAATGCCAGCTGAAGGAACTCCACCATTTCCAGTCTGGAAACCAAGAGATCTGTGAAGACAATGTGAAGAAATGGAGATGAAGTTTATGTTTACTGTGAACAGTGTGAAATTTATGATGCATTTACTACTGTTTACTGCTTAATTTGCATGGGTTGTGAAGAAAAAGCATGCTAGATAAATAAACTGCTCAATGAAGAATCTGATCAAGTGAAATTCTGACACACTTATAAATCAGCACTGACCCATACTTAAGCTCAGTTGTCTCATGCTTTCTTCCTTTATTTTTATAATACTTCTTAGTAGGATAAGAAATATTTTCATTAGCTAATTATTATTTTGATTCTGTCTCTTGTAATATGTATTTACCTTTTATTATCTTAGTCATGCTAACTTTACTGCTCTTCTGTATATTTGTTCTGTGTGGTTTTATGTATTTTTAATTGAGTGGCATAATATATTTGTTATTTGTTCAGAATAAGAGTATAAAGTTTAAGACATACAAATTCCTGTTGAGTCATTATTGAGAATGAGAACTCCGATTGTATGACTTTTTTTGCTCAGGTTTCAACATCTACTGAAAATGCAGTAGAGAAGCTAAATCTTTTATGCCTTTACATGATTTTATTATGTATTGTTAATCTACCTTTCTTTCTGAATTGATGACATTGTTTGTGCCCTCCTAATCCTTGCTGTTGTTAAAGACATTATGGCATATATGATATGATGTATGATATCTAAATTTAATAGTGTATATACCATAACTTTTAACTTTAGACTGATGTTTGTCTCTAACAAAAAAACACAACCAAACCAAAGCCAAACTAACTACTGTAAGAATATTTTTCATAGTATTTGAATTTATTAATTCAGAAGTCTGAAGTACTTATATGTAAGAATCTTACTCTAATAAGAGGTGTCCTTAAAATCTATGTGTTTGAAAAACAAGTCAGAAGGATGCTCAGAAGGCTATTAATTTTGTCTTGGGAATTTTAAGGTCTTCTTCAGAACTATTCAAAACTATTTTTGTGTCTAGAATTTAAAGACGATGTAAAGATAGTTCTGGGAATATTATTATTGTAACTCACACTGATAGTCTAGAACTGGTTAATTCCCCAGCTATGAAGTGATGATCACAACAAGTGGAACACATCATTAAAATAAGGGCTGTTAGTAAGATTGTGATTTTTGTGCCTGATTTCATTTGTTTATATATTTTGCTAATTTAGTCAAATGGATAATATATTGCTAAATCCTGTAATGAGTTATATAGAGTTATAGAAATAACAAACGACACCTTGCCATTATATTGACATTGAAGACTGAAAATAATTACCTCCACATTACAGTGTAGTATACCCACATGTGTATTGAAATGGATTTAAAAAGTGCCTGAAACCTCAGCTCTATAACTTGTAAATAATACTGTAAAACCTCATCTCCCCAGCAGGAAGGACCAATGTAGGCTCCCAAAAAGTTGACGTTTACTTTATAAAGTAAGCAAATACTTCAAACTTTTGAAGTATACTTCAACCATTAAAGGTCTATTTTACCTTTAATGTACGTCTACAGTTTTGTCACCAAACTGGAGGTGAACTCACGTCAGCAGCATCAGGGAGGACCTGGCTTTATGTGGCAGCAGCAGAGGAGCCCAGGCCCTGCCTGGTTCCACGGGGCTGGGGCTGCCTCGGTGGCTGCGGAGCCGCTGGCAGCTGCGCGCGGTGGTTGGTGCTGGCTCAGCGCTCTCCCCACTCTCGTGCTGGCACCTCTGTCTGTAGCAGGAAGGTGAGCAAACTGAGAGGATGCAGGGTTTTGACAGAGGGCTTGCATGTAAGCCTTGCAAGGTGCACAAAATGAGTTAATCTGTTTTGGCTCTATTATACAACCCTGTTTTAAATGTGACAATGCTACGTAATTGCTTTTCTTCCGCTTTTTCTGTTGCCATTCATATTTTGTGTTCTGCTTTTCTACATCATCCCAAGGTTAATTTGTCAATTATAAATAAGAATTAAAGAGACAAAATGTGGAAGGAACATCTCACTGGTAGTGTCTGATCATTTTTGCTGCGTACTCAAACACCTCATCTCTGTTCTCTGAGGATTTTTTTAGAATTGCAAACCCCGGGCAGGGAAGGGAAAATGTTATTTTATGTGTATGATGACAATGGGGGAATGAGAATGGGAGATTAGACAGTTAAGGAAATTGACATTTTATGATATTTTCAGACCAAACACAGAACAAATATGCTGCTGGTGTTGAGTGTAAGATGGACTGGAAAGGATTCTCTCAGGTGTGTTAGATGGCAGGCACCCATGGACTGGGGAGACAGCTGAGAAGCTAAATGCTCCCCACATACACATATCAGATATATCATACCTGGTAAAGTCTTCACAAACTGAAAGCTCCTTTCCACCAAGTTGATAATTGACAGAGTAATGCATTGGGGATTTTATATTTTATTTTATTTTGTTTTATTTTTATTTTATTTAATTTTATTTCATTTTATTTTTGATACAACTTAGCTCAGTTTTTCCTCAGTTCTAGCATGATGGATGTTGAGCACTTTTGACACATAGATCTTTAAACAAACTAGGAGCTTGGTGTGGTAGTAGTGGTTTCATAACCTGAATGAAATGAAATGTGGTGGTTTCATAATCTGAATCCCTGTAAATGTAATATATATCTTGTGTCAACATGATTTATATAATTCTTCAGTTTATAATAGTCCAATTTTCGGAAGTGGATCAAATTTCTAGTTCCCTCACATAATATATTTTCTTGTAATGTTGTTATTTTCTCATAGGATGGTAAGTTGGTTTGTTTTCTTTCCAAATAAATAGGGAGAAAAAAAACCCAACACAGCTAAAAAGGTTTTAGCTGATTGTTTTTAACATCTCCTTCTCTGGTGAAAAAAATAGACTGTAGCTGTCTATAGTGACTGATGTGATGACAAACCTCTGATTTCCAGGTCTTCAGGAAAATTTCATGAACAAAAATACCTGTGGGAGAATATGATGCATTAAAATTTTTAAATTTGCCTTTTCAGCAATTCAAGTATCACTTGTCTGTTGAGTTTATATGTGCCTTGTATGTTCCTCATTAGGGAAATAAGGTAGAGGAAGAGGCTTGCAGTGAAAAAAAATGTGCCACATTTCAGAGATATTTGTATGACTATGTTGGGATGCAGGCAGGAAAACAAGGATTATGATGAGATATGATCTTCTACCTCCCTGTGCCCTGAGCCCTGTGCTTCCTGCAGCTCTGTTTTAATAAGATTCTTTGTTGAGAATCTGAGAGAGCAAATCTAGTTTCTTTTGTGCATTACATTCAAGATTAGTTAGTCTGGGAAAAGAGTATCTAAATAAAAGTTGTGGTTTTAGGTTTTTTGGTTTAGTTTTTTTATTTCATGCATTTCAGCATGTTTTTCCTCTTTGAGTTACTGATTTCCCAGCTTCAGATTGGGAAATGACTTATAAATACATGATAGTCGCAGACACAGTAATGAAAATCTTTGTAACATGTTAACTCTTTCCTGAAATCATTATCAATTTTAATTAGTCATCAGACATGACAAAAGAGAATGCTCTTTCTAGGAAAGTCTCAGAAAGGGTAAGGCATTGTTTAAAAATGAAATAAAAAACATATGGTTCAAATGAAAAGCAAAAACATCTCAAATACTCTTCTTATAAGCTGCATACAACTGCTGAACAGTAGTTGTCTCAGCCATCTTTTCTCTGACTCCCCTTTAGCCAATTTTAGCCAGCTGCTCAGGCTGCTGGAAACATCTCTCTTAGGAGGGAAGGCTGAAGGAGCTGGGCCTGTTCAGCCCTGAGAAGAAATGACTGAAAGGGAAACTCATCTCTGTCTAGAAGTATTTGAAGGGAGGGTATCGAGGGGATGAAGCCTTTTGCAGGCTCCTTTTGGTGGTGCCAAGCAACAGGCAGAGAGGCAAGGGGCAGAAACTGATGCACAGGCAGTTCCACCTGAACATGAGGAAGAACTTCACTGTGCAGGTGACTGGTCAGTGGGACAGATTGCCCAGGGAGCTGTGAGCACTGCAGATGTTTAAAAACCATCTGGACACAGTCCTCTGGGATGGCCCTGCTTGAGCAGGGAGGTGGGACCAAATGACCCTGCTGGGATCACTCCCAGCCTGACCCATTCTGTGGTTCTGTGACTCAGTGAAGGCATTGAGGACTCCACTCTGAAGGAGCAGACTTCTCCTGTTTCTGGCTTAGTGACATCCTCTTCATCACTGCACTATGAACACTCAAAGTATCCAGTTTCAGCTCTTACATGTTGTATAATTCTCCTATTGATGTTAGTGAGGCTAAACCTGTTACTGGCAAGTTGATCACATTGCACATCACAGATCCTCTCACCTTTTCATTTGCTCTTATTTTCTCATTCTGCTTCTTTAGCTTTTCTGCTTTTCACTCATGGTTCACCCTGTACAGCCTCAATTCAGCAACTCTATTACACTATTAGGTGTCTTGGTTATCAACATGGAAAAACCAAATAATTTTCCTTTTTTTTTCTTAAATTAAAAAAAAAAAATTATTGTAGGTACAGCTAAATGGTTAGTTTTCAAAAGCAACCAAAAGTTAAACCCAAGGAAATGTCATCCTTCTCCTGAGTCACAAAGGTGTGCAATATGTCACAATGCTGTTGTGGCTTAAGTCCATACAATGCTGGACAATGTTCCATCTGCTTTGCTGATGGAGCCCAATGCTCCCCCTCACTGTATACAGCTTCATTTTTCTTTCTGAGCTTTACTTCCTTTGATTGCTTTTCCACTGCAGTTTAAAATTAGTGGAATGCTATTGCTTGCTGGCATTTACTGATTTCAGTGTGAGTTTTGGTAAGTACCTGCATCTGCAATGAATTGAAAATGAAGAGATTTAGGTCAAGAGAGAGTCTAAACTCTTGAATTCAATTCATTCATGTTGCTCTGTCTGTCTGACCTTTGGCAAATGTCCCTGAATACACTGCATGAAAGAGGAAATGCAGTGAGGATTGCAGAAATTTGCTCCTATAGAACTGATAAACCATAGGGTTTATTAACAGCAATATATAGTTAACAAATTAGATGCAAAAAAAAAAGAGGGAAAATATTGGGAAAAGAAGATTACAGCAGGTAAATCTCTTTGTGACTTAACTAAAATACAGCAAGATCCCCAAAATTTTGCTCCATGCAAGGGAGTCTCCCAGTTTATGAGGAACTAGTGTAAGACACTGCTTCCTCAACAGACTTTCATGGTAAAGGTGCAAAACAATCCCTGAGCTGTCTCTGGTGGATGAAAACTATAGAAGCAGCATTAACTCTGATCTCCATCTCCTGCAGAAAATGGAAGAATGAAATCCTAGCTGATGAAAGGGGAGAATTTAAGGTGTGGGGCTTTCCAGGAGATGTTTGTAAACTCAAATTGAAGAAGTATTTTTGGAATATGGAAAAAATGAATTTATTTTTTTAGGAAATCTTACATGAAAAAACAATCCTGTAATTTGATTTATATTTTTCAGGAGTTTTTTGGAACATTTACTCTTTTAAAACCAGATTTAAATTAATGTTCTTGCCACCAAGATCAACCACAGAGTCCTAAAAAACATTATCAAACAAAGCAAGCACAAAACCTATGAAACCAGCTACTAAGTCTATAATGGACTATGTAATTCCACCTATAATGTTTCTGAGAAAATCAACTCAGCTAAATGCAAGTCAGATTTAATGTAAGGATGTATTTAATAATTAAGACCTCTTAAATCAGGGTTTCTTCAAGATGAATCTATGAGGAAAACAATACAGACTCTTGCTTTATCTGCTGATGAAAGGCTTTATAAATAACTATCACAAAATAAGTGTTAAGAATGCATACTGTGGTTATATGGGAAAAGTTTAGAGATATGACAATCACATTGGTTAAAAAAGTTGTATTTACATGAATATAACTTTTGCACCACAAATTATTCTGGTTTCCATGCTGTACTGAAAAAAGAACATTGCTTTGGACTTGTAATGAAGAGCTGACCTAGTTTTTTAAGCTTACTTTGTGTTATAGTCACATACATCGAAAGAATTCGACTGTAACCTTTTATAATTAAGAATAATGGCTAGGCATGAGATCTTAACAGCTTACAGGACTTAAAAATCAATTAATTTCTTACTAGTTGGACTGTACTGATTAAACCTATTCAACAAAACACAAAATAAACTTCTGAACTGAGCTTTTTGAAATAAACCCAACCTGAGCTAATAGTTTTAACGCCTTTCTGTCTCTGACTTAATTGTGTTTGATCCTCTAATGCAAGTTGGAAATGGAGAAAAAGTTTTATTTAATCTTACCTGATTGCGTAATCAGGATAATGAAATATCTGTAGTATTATAAAGCTGGCTAACAACATAAACTACACCTAAGTATTTTATGCTGTTTAAAATGTATTTATCTATACGTAAATAAAACACAGAAGAAGAATGCTAAATTTATGATCTGAAAAAGAATCAAATGTGTAAGGAAGTATAAAAAATGCAATGCTGTGTTAGATCTGTTGCAAAACCCAGTCCTGTTCATGAAAGACACCTTGCCACACAGTCACAGAATTTACCAAACTTGCACATAAAACTGTTTACATTTTCTTGTTTCGGCCATACAAAATTATTGCACATGGGTGGAAAGAGATGCTTATATGATCATATGTGGGACAATTGGAAGCTCTCCCACATGGGTGCACAGTTTCCCTTCAGGGAGTAGCTCTGTGCTGCAGAACCTCACTGCTCTAGAGGCAGAAAAACTTGTAGTTTCCAAGCTAAGTTTGTTACTCATCTTTATACAGCCATTTCTTTGCAAGCCAAAATAAAGGTTTTGTCAGTATCATATCAGGTCTTTTAGGACCTTCCAACATTTGCAGATTTTTCAAGAATTTTCTACATGACAACATGAAGTGCTTTGATGAAAATCCTCACAGCAGGTGTCTGCCACACTTTCTTTGCTTACTTTCTATGCTTAGAAAAATCACTTTTCTCATAATCTGACCTTTTATCTTTCAAGCACATGTCACAATACAATGGCAATTGCATGGCCTCAGAATAGCACTTATTCAGAAACCCCACCTCTTTCTCTGCAGACTAGGCAAGATAAAAACAATAAAGAGATAAGTTTTAATGTAATTCTGAATAAAAAATTATAAGTGTGTACAGCACATCTTCTATGAGTTTATGAACATTGAAAACTTCTATGGGCCTACACAGACTTTACAGTGATAAAATTAAATTTAGAGTACACCTCCAAACATGGACTGTGAACTGCTTCTACATCAGCCCTGATAGCACTGCTCACAGGATTTGATCAAGGCTGAGGGAAGGATTTGAGGCTTATGGTCTTATTTTCACTGCACATTGTTCTGACAGCATAGGGAGAAAATAACTTTATAAAACAGCTGGAAAATAATTTTGACTACAAGAGCTATTGCATTCAAGTTGTTGGCTCTGCAATAATACTGCAGTGGTTGCCATATGCCATTACATTTTGCTCTTTTTTGCATTTATGTGCTGAAATTATCTGACTCATTATTATATAAGCAGTATTAAACTAAAGAGTTCTGAATTTGCACTGAGACCATAATCTTAACTCGATCATTTGTAAGCAGGCAGATAGATACCTCAGTAGTCTGCTTTTGGTCCTACAGAGAAGACCATACTTAAGTGCTTTGCTGGCATGGGATCTGAACGTGCTATTCTCCCAAAAGGATTAATACCACTTGTTCAAATAATTAAAATGATTTTATAATGAAAATTCTCCCTTTCTCCAAGTTGGAAAACTTAATATTTGATGTGAAGTTTCAACATTTTGATTTCATATGTACTGGATGTTCTGTTTTCTATAAAAGCTTTATTTGTTGGAATCTGAGTTTGGAACGTCCTATGGTAATTTTGAAAACAACCATAGGGCATTTCTAGCACAGGTGTCTAAGAGTTATTTTATGGAGTTAGGATTTTCCTCCTTGTGATTTGATGTTTAGAAAGGTGGTACACAAAAAGTACAGTAACATGGAAGATGAGGTGTTATGCCATCATGCTAGATACAATATCCCTCTTGTTCCCATCTTGTTTCACTCACATAGAAAGCACACATTTAAATGTGGCATGGAGGTGACAAAAATGATGACCTTTCCTCCCCTAAAAGCCAACTATTCAGTTATGGGCTAAAAGTTTAAATCTTTCCTAGTCTGTTCATGAATATATTCTGCATAAATGCCTCCTTAATTTTTCTTACAGCTTTAAGGTGGAGTTTATTTCTAGATACATCCAAGTATATAAACCTAAAACCAAACAAATATTCATATATGGAGGAAGTTATTCTTACCTGTTTGAAATTGTTACTTTTAGTTAAATATAATCTCACATTTTGTTGGCATTGCTCTTATGTTGTGAAATCAGTCACTTTACTTGAATGATTAAAATTTTCTGTCCCTGAAAAATGACTTTTTCAGGAAGATGCTTTGTGGAATGACTCAGATTTGTAGGCATTTAATGAAATGACTGGAATAACAAACACTTTGTTACCCAGTTGTACTGCTGTACTCAGTTGTATGAAATCACAGAATCACAGAATATGAGTTGGAGGTGACCCATCAGGATCACTGAGTCCAGTTCCTGGCTCTGCATGGTGCAATCCATGAGTCTCACTATCTGTCCAAGAATATTGTCTGAATGCTCCTTGAAATCAGACACTGAAATCAGGTGCTCTGACCACTTCCCTGGGGAGCCTGTTCCAGTGCCCAACCACCCTCTGGGTGAAGAAACTGTTCTAATATTCAACCTAAACATTCCATGACTCAGCTTCAGGCCAATCCCTCGGGTCCTGTCACTGGTCACTGAGAGAAGAGATCCATGTCTGCCCCTCCTGTTCCCCTCACAGGAAGTTGTAACTGTGGTGAGGTCTCCCCTCAGTCTCCTCTGGGCTGAACAGATCAAGTGCCCCCAGCCCCTCCTCACATGGATTCTCCTCAAGGCCCTTCACCATCCTCATTTCCCTTCTTTGGATGCTCTCTGACAGCTGAATGTCTTTGCTGCCCATGTCCACAATATTCAAGGTGAGGCTGCTGCAGAGCAGAGCAGGACAATCCCCTCCCTTGCCTGGCTGGTGATGCTGTGCCTGATGTCTCCAGGACATGCTTGGCCCTCTTGCCTTGTCCATGTCCCTGTTTTTGAGGTTACCATCCTCATCCTGTAACAGTCTGTTATGGGATGTTATTAATGATGTTATTTCTGATGTTATTCCTACACTGCCTTTTGCCATTAATA
The DNA here is from genome assembly GCF_051311805.1 of Agelaius phoeniceus. Taxonomy (NCBI): domain Eukaryota; kingdom Metazoa; phylum Chordata; class Aves; order Passeriformes; family Icteridae; genus Agelaius; species Agelaius phoeniceus. The sequence continues at coordinate 13,322,638 of NC_135266.1, read as the reverse complement.
TATTTGAAAATCTCATCCACATTTCTGGCCAACTTCAGCTTCAGGTGAGCATTGGCCACATGACTTTTCTCCCTACACTGGCAAGCAGCATTTCTGCCTTACTGTTTTGGGCAGTTTATTAAATCACTCACATCAGTGAAATCTAGCATATTAAAACTGCAGCATGTAGGATGTTCTGCTGCAATACTGCTACAGAAAGTAAAATCTTCCATCAAAATGGTACTCAGAAGCATTTTACAATCTGATTTATACTTGGTTTTAGCTTGGTACTACTTCTTTTCATGTGCAACCCATTTCAAATTAGATTTTGGATTTTATCTGCTGCTGCAAGCATTGTGGAAGAGAGGTCACTGACAGCAGAGGGTGGAAGTTGGGGTTTTGGTTTTCTAGAAGGGAGCTTCATGACATCCACTGTTCTTTTTGGAAAGCAAGCATAGGTTCATTAGGTCATTGATGGACTTATATTAGGAAAAGGCAATAAACTGTTCTTAGCACATTGCATTTCCATATAAAATAAAACTCATTGAACAGGCTTGGGTTCTTAGGGGAGCATAAAGTCTCCTTTTAATTAGATATACAATGCTGCATCTTTGGCATCTCACTAAAAACATTTCAAAAGCATTGCAAGGTTGGCTGTGGGTTTAAATTTTCTTTACTCACATTTCTTTATAATATACCACACCAATATTTATACAGACATTGCAGATCTTTCACATTTCTGTTGATTTGGACTTGATGATCCTGATGAGTCTCTTCCAGCTCAGCATATTCTATAATTAACAGCAAAGTATGCTAGGTAGAGTGGCTACATGGTGTACCTAGTACCACTAGGTACTGCCTGGAACTGCTATTTTAGAATGAATATATATATATATATGTATATATATATGCATACACACATGTTGCATACTAAAATATATATGTATATATGTTCTAATGATTGGTCAACTGTTGAAAAACATCAGCTGTAGGGAACAGGAAAATGATTGCTTTTTATGAAAGTTATTTTTTGATGTGTTTATAACTGAGTGCATCATATACTGCTAATATTTAACACTTCTAGCATCTACTCAGAACTCACATTTGTAATACAATGTGATAACAAAATTCCTCCCCAAACCCTATCTAATAAGTTTGCTTTCTTATTTCATTATGCCTGCTCCAATAACGTCATAAAATCACCATTAAAAACATATTTTTGACTCCAGGGAAGTAGGCTTAGAGAAACTGCTTAAGGCTTGAAGCAGAAAATTTGAATACAAAATATTATTGCGGGATGTATATTTGTTATTTGGGTTGAGGAGGAGGAAAATGAGGCCCCTTCCCTTGTGGAAGCTTGTGGAGAGCTTGAGAAAGAGAAATGGATCTTTGTGAATTTTAAAAAGTTTTATTTTTATTTTTTACAATAAATAAATTTTAATTTTTTTTACCCAAAAAAGTCTTGATAGACAACATGCTGTGTTTTTTAATTGTTTTTGCTTTAAAAATCACTGCAATCCATTTAGAGAGAAAAGGAACTGTTTCCTATATTTACTAGGGAAGAAATCACAGATGATCTGCACACAATCCTATTTTACAGCAGCACTGTAAGTTTTCTCACTTTGATTGAAATTCCTCAAGGTTTGATGCTAGTCCTGGAATGAATCCCTGTACTCCATACATGTATCTTCATCTTGAAGGGTAGGTATGTCTTGCAGATGTTATTTGGTATAATTAAATGAGTAAAGAAAATCTTGTCTCTCATTTAATGCAATTGGATGAATTGATCTCTGACATCCATTTTCCCTGATTACTTTAGCAAGACAATTTACTCTAAATTGGCCAATCTTCACAATAAAAAAGAAATCACAAGAGAAATGAAATAAATAGGCAAAACTTCAGAGTTTCTGTAGAAAAATACTGTGCAGCCAGAAGGTAAACAAGGATTTGGTTTGGTTTCAATTCATATTGCAAAGCCTGAAAAAGCTTTCTGAAAACATACTTTGTATTTTCTGGGGGGATTCAAGTGAGTAAATAAAAACCTTTAGCAAAGATCCCACAAACTGATACCTGGAAAACATTCTTGCTGCTTTCTTCAAAAAGTCAGAGCCAAAGGTGACTATCGCTGTTGTAGTCTTCCTCACCTTGGCTCTCTCAGGCCAGGTGAGATAAAATCCACATTTAGTGTCTGCATTGCGAATTCACAGCACTCAGCTGAACATATGCCCAAAGTCTTAAAAAATAAAGGTGTTTTGGATGTGTGTTTTACCATATTTAAATAGGCTTTCTGATGATATTTCACATATTGGGGAAAATTACCCACATACAGGATCTTGAAAAAATATCTTGCAAATTTGGATAGCTTAGTTTCCCATCAGAGCTGGGAAATGAGTTTAATGTATTGGGTTATTAATTTAATTTTCCCCCTGTCTATTGCCTTTAGTCTCCAATATTTCCTTGGCCAGGTGATTAAGGAGGTTACACCAAGGATCTCACATAAGGTTTTCTGTTGGCGATCATCTAGTTTAGATTTTTCCTGTGCTTTCCCTGTCAAAGTTCCATGAGTGGCCACAGTTTTAATGAAGTGACATTTAAAATTTTGTCTGATTTTCAAATTAATTCCTTATTAACATCTATCACTCCAACTGCATGCCTGAAGTTAAATAAAAAATTAGATAGAAAAATAAATAAATCAAATTAATTTTGCATTTCATCCATTCAAACCCTACAGTTTAATGTCAAAATATCAGAAAATGGTGTACTATTGTTGGTGAAAATCTGAGGAAAATGAAGGAATATGCCTTTAGGAAAAGAGAATGAAATCTCTTTTTCATTTTTAGAGGTATTGAATAAAATGTGTATGTTTTACCGAGATGAGGAGTTGGTCTGCAGGTCATCTATCTCCTTCAACAGCATTGTTATTGGCAGGCTAGAGGAAAAGGTTCCTTACTGTTTTCACTCTGTTTCTGTGAATATTTACTCTTTGAAATGTGTCACTGCCTCCATTTCAGTGGCTGAGACTGCCCTGTGGCTTTGAACCACTTTGGTTTGATTCTATGATTAATTCTGTTATTCTGTGAACTCAAAAGTAGAGGTTCTTTTCATCTGTTCATTTTTCCAGAATAGAAAAAGCAGACCTGTGGCTTGGAAGTACCTGTGCTGTGGCTAAATAAGTGCATTATTTTTGTCCCTAGTGGAATGTTAGATATCAAATGACATTGTGTGGAATTTGCTGCTTTCTGAAGCAGACTTTGTATTGGAATACATCAGCATATACCTACAGCAGGCATTTTAGTCATCCAGTCTTGCTATGCAGCAACAGCTTTGGTAAGGAGAGCATAAGCAATACACAAATTATTCCAGTTATTCCAGGTCCACATACCTGCCTTCTCTCTTATCTCTTCCCAACCACAGTGAAGTAGAAAAGGTAAGACTGAATAAAATGCTAGTGGGGAAAAATTTAATTATATTAACTGTTTCTTAGAACTATGGAACAATTCAGATTGTTATTCTAACAAAAATAATTTTATATATATGGATTTTCAATAATTTTGAGCAAATAACTCAAATACTTTCTCTTTCAGCTTGTAGTATGTGTTATATTTAAATTTGACTCCAGATTTAGAGCCATGGTAATGACTTTGGAAGATTTATTCATCCTTGTCACTACTATAAGGCAATTTCACTCTTCCCTGACTCTTTAGAGGTGTAATACTGGGAAATGTTAATTGACCAAATCCTCAGTAAGACGGAGAGAAATAAGGGAACATGAAGTATAATTCTGTTTATGAGTTTGACTTGGAAATTACACATCACACAACAGATATTCAGAGGCAATAAAACTTAAGCTCTTTTCTATTTCAACAAACTACTTTAAACTCCCAAATGGACTACTTGGATTAAATGATATATATACCAGCTTTCTGTTATATATTACAGATATACCAGGAAAGCTGGTTGGGCCAGACACTGACCTCAATTTGAAGATACACCTTTCTTCTCTCATCCAAATGCTTCAACAAGAAAAGACAGGCATGGCTGTGAATACAGAATAGAAAGTATTTTTAGGTGTGGAGAAACGGCTACAGTTACCTTGCCTGTAAAAATCCCATGCCTTTCCTGGATTTGCCAAACATTGTCATCTATCTTTGCTCCTGATGCTGGCAGATGTCAGAAGGTCCCTTCCTCCTTCAGAGGCAGATGAAGTGAAACTTTTCCAATGAAGTCTGTGTGGATCTCAGAGGACAAGGGAACAGGTCAGCAAAGCAGACCCCTTGTTTAAGTCGACAGGTTGTGGCTATTCCTGTTCAATCTGACAGGTCTCTTTCTCATGAGTAATGCAAAAAAGAAAAATGGTTATTTTTCACTCTGTTTAAAAGCAAACAATATTTCCAGTTCTTGTCTTTTTCACCTTCCTCACTTGAGAACAAACAGAATAGCCAGCCAAAATCAACCACCAATTTTTCTCTTAAAACACGTATTTAAACACTACCTTCTTCTGATTCTTGCTGAAGCTACACAATCAGCAAATATCTGGGAATGAGTGGCCTTAGTAACAACTGTGCTTACAGAAAACATGTCACTCTTATTCTGTTTTGTCAGCCATTCACAGTGTGTTTCTTTTTAAAAATGTCTAAAACTACCTTGGCTTTGGAGACAAAAGAGACAGTGATACAATTAATACCACAGAGCTTACTCAGACTAAAATTTGCATTTTACCTTTGGCTTCTGAGCTAACAGTGATTTGCACTCTTCCTTGCCCTCCCTCCCTCCTTCCCCCAGGTGTAAAGTAATACTTCAAAACTTAAAAATGTGTCTTTGATAACTTTAAATTACTCCTAATACCACCTCCTCTTGTCATAACAAAGCAGGCTTATACTTCAAAGGGGACTGTGTGGTAGTTTTGACTAGATCAGTGGAATTATCATGGATTATTTTTAACTTTGGTTCTGGCTCTTTGAGTTTTGTTCTGACTGTCTGATTGAATTCATGGGAAAATTGAAAGCAAACCCCAGCTAAAGGATTGAGGTTTAAGGTAATACTAGCCAAGGAAGTTGATAACAGTTGAGACCCTGTTAAAGACATAAAGGTCTCAGTCCAAGCATCTTGTGACCCAGTTCAGGTATTTGTAAAAAAACCGGGTGAGACCTGAAGGTAGGTATCATATATTATGTCTGGCTTGGAAAGTCATAAATTTTTTTATTTAATTGGAGGTAGGGGAGCAGAGTTGAGCTTAAAATCAGTTACAAATCTCATCCTTTTCTTGCTGATTTGTTCTTCTTACAAAAATAGTTTTGATCTAGTATGATCAAAAACTATTTGGCACTTTTTTATGTCCACTGGAAAAGTGGGAGATGCACAAGGTGAAAGAGGGTAAGAAATTTGAAGAAGAAGAGGAAGTAATAACCAGAAGGGAAAGAAACAGAATCAGAGTAAACTGGATAATGAACAGGAAGAGATAACACTGAGAAGGGAATACATGTTTAGGTAGTACAGATTCTTTTATCTCCACCTTTTAGACTGTATGAAACTAATTTCCTGGATGAGCATACTTAATTGGGGGAAGAAAACTAATCAGATCAGATTCAAAGTTTACTGCAAAAATGATACTTTAAAGTGATAAATAATTCTTTGTTCAATCTTCTACATCTCAGTTGTTTATTTTAAACCACAAAGACTTGTAATTGTAAAGATAATGAGGTATCTGATTTTTTCCTATCTTTCCTACTTTGTCATTGTCAGCCTGTTGTGCCTCCCACTGCATCATGAGCAGACTTTTCATTACAAATCTCTTTAGCAAATCTAAACCCTTTCAAAGGGGAATAGCCCTGTGTTTCCTCCCTGGAGAATCCTGGACTAGTGAAGTGTTAAAATTGACTGTGTCTCTTCCTTTAACTGTGGTATAAACATTATAATTAATGCAATGAATGAGAAAACCAGTATTAGAAAAAAAATCAGAAGAAGAAAAAGGGGAAACTTTGAACCTGCTATGGTCAAAACCCTATACTGGTTCTGTCCTTCAGGGTTGGTTAAAAAGAAAAATGCATCCATTTGTGTCTGGCCATTTAAAACAGTCCATCTGAAGCTTCAATATAATCAGGCAAATAAAATTGTTTATGGTTAGTGATTCTGTTTTTATTGCTTTCTTTGTCTGGAAATTAGCAAGAGAAAAATATTTCTGAGTTGGTTTAATAGAATTACTTGAAGGAACAAGATTTCGGGGTCTAAAGATTGGAAAATTACCACAAGTAATTTTACTCTCAGAATTAGTTTTGGGTTAAAGTCTGTCTCTAATAAAAAGAAAGAAAGTGGTTTTCCTTCATATTTTGATCAGTTTAATGTGAATGTGAGCAGCTTTTTTGAAAAGGTTGGCTATCAGATTCAAATGTGCCTATGATCTTACATAGATGTCAGTGCTTTTAGCATCTCTTTAATTTAGTTTGTCTTCTATTATGTCAACATTCCATCCCTTCCTTCCAAACAGGAGTAATATAGGGTTAACTAGTAATATATAAAAGTTTTTTTTGATTAATAAATGAATGCATAAAAATTCAACCCTGCATAGGTAGATTCTGTACTAACAGTGCGCCAGTGCATAATTCATAATTGCCTTTGACACCCCAAAGAAAGTGTACATTTTAAATCATCAGTCAGGAACGCCCTTCTGTTTCTGAATAAAATAAAACTCAAAATAAACAGCACATTTTAATGTAAGCATCCATCAACATGGATAATTTTTAAAAACAGAATATTTTAAATCTTGTATTAATACAGGCAGCTCCCTAGTTTCTGAACACCTTTTGGAGATGGGTACAACCATCATAAGCTCTATGATCTGCAGTCTAAGGACTGTACTCAACAACCAGACAAACAAGTCTGTTGACTCCTTCCATTTCAGGTTTTGTAAATGGGCTCACAGCCCTTACATGGAGCAGATTTAGTAGTTCTATTTACTTCGGGGCAATTACTTAAATTTGCTATTCCTAAAACTTGAACAACACAATGACGACAAGTAGCAAGAATAGATATAAAGTCCTACAGTCAATCTAGAAAGAATAAAAATAAAGCTCTACAGTCAATCAGGGGAGTGTGAATGAGTGACAGAGTGAGGAAGAGAAAATAATAGATGGCATTTTCTAGCAGACTAGGACAGGTCAGTAAGCGAATAATTGCTTGTAGGATTTCTTTTAGTGGCAAGGACAGAGGAAATGTCATATGTGAACTGTAAATACAACACTGATAAGATTGGGAAAATTGCAAATATATATCATTATGTAAAGTACTTTCCACTTATTCTGACAAAATCAAAAGCCAACTTGTGCTGTATAGCTGGTAGGAGAGTACTAGGCATTCAAGGATATGATTTGTAATGAGTTGATGTAGACACCAAGTAAAGGTCAGATGAATCCCGACCTATAAATATGTGTTTCTTAATTTGTTAAATGAGTTATTTTCTTCCAGACATAGAGAGCTTTCCTCTTGCATTTCCCAGTGTTATCTTCTTCATCCATGAAAATCAATGTAATTTAATGGCTAAAACAATATTTGGGATCTTAGAGTCGAATGAAGAGGCCTTTATTAAGATTCTGCCTGATAGGATTCAAAAAAGAATGTAATTTATGGAACTGTGGTTCCCAGAATGACTGAGAGAGGAAGGCACCCCTGGAGATTGTCAAGTCCAACAGGTTAAGTGAGAGAAGATTGCTTGAGGACATGTTTGGTTGGATTCTGAGTATGTCCAAGGATGTAGAGTCTGCAATTGCCCTGGACAACCTGTGGCAGTGTTCTTCATGCCCACACTTTCTTACTCTTACTCTTACTCTTACTCTTACTCTTACTCTTTTACTCTTACTCTTACTCTTACTCTTACTCTTACTCTTACTCTTGCTCTTTTACTCTTACTCTTACTCAGCATTTTGTGTGTTTCAGTTAGTACCTTTAGCCTCTTGTCCTGTTGCTGGGCAGCACTGAGAAGTGTCTGGCTTCTGCCTTCCTCACTTCTCCCATCAAAGTTTTGCAAAGATGGATAAAATTCCCCTGAGCCTTCTCTTATGCAGGCTGAGCAGCCCCAGTACTCTCATCTCTCCTCATATAACAACAGTAGCAGTTCCTTAGTCATCTTCATGAGTCTGCACTGGCTGTGCTCTAGTATGTGCATCACCCTCTCTCATACTCAGCAGTCCAGAGCTGGACCCAGCATTCACAGAATCACAGAATCAACTAAGTTGGAAAAGACCTTTCAGATCACAGGGTCCAGCCTATTCCAGATGTGCATCACCAGTGGTGAGCAGAGGGGAAGTTCCAACCACCAGACATCACCTGCTGGCAACATTTTGCCTAATGCAGAGTACCATTGTCCTTTTTTACCACAAGGGCACTTTGCTGGCTTTATCAAACCAGGATCTTTAAGACATTTTCTGTCAAACTCCTTTTCAACTGATTGGCCCCTATGTTATACTGGTGCCTGGTTTATTTCTTCCTGGGAATAGGGCTGACATTTCCTTTTGTTGAGCTTTGTCATGTTCATGTGTTGTCCCATTTCTCCAGCCTGTTGAGGTCCCTCTATTCAGCTGTGCTATTTGGTGTATCAGCCACTCCTCCCTGCTTTGTATTGTCAGTCCACCTCACTTTTCATTTAGCCAGATTCTACTCCATCAGCTTTTCTGTGGGGATGACATGGGAGACTATCAAAAGCCTTGTCAAAGTCAAGGAAAACAGCATCCACTGCTTTCTCTTAACCTATAGAAGGCTATCAAGTGGGTTAAGAATGATTTTCCTTTAAGTCCATGCTGACTGCTGCAAATCACACTGCTGGCCTTCATGTACTTGGAAAGGGAGATTTTCTCCATCAATTTCTTAGGGACTGAGGTGTGGTTGTCCAGTCTGTGGTCCTCCAGGTACTTCTATATTTTTCAGAATAAGAGTGGCATTTGCTTTCTTTCAGTCCTCACAAAACTCAAACAATCAACATGACATTTCAAAGATAATTGAGAATGACCTTGCAGTGACATTGGGCAGCTCCCTCCACACTTTTGGGTCTATCCCATTTTGTCCCATGGACTTGTGTCCATCTATTCTCTTTAAATGTTCTTAAGCTGACCCTGCTCTGGTGAGAAGTGATCTTTACCACTGGTCTTAGGGGTCTGGGCCTGCTGAAAACCAAAGGCAAAGAAGGTATTCAGTACTTTAGTCTTTGCTGTGCCTTTTGTCACCAGGTTTCCCTACAACAAATGGGCCCACAATTTCCCTGATATGTCTTCTGCTGCTGATCTATCTCCTGGAATCCTTTTTGTTGCTTTTCACCACCTCATGAGATACAACTCTGCACAGGCTTGTCCTTCCTAACCATGTCCCTGAACCCTCAGACAGTCCCTCTCTGCTTTTTCTGGGTCACCTGCCCCAGCTTTTGCCTCTTGCCCACTTCCCTTTTATGTTTGAGATTTTCTGGGAGTTCCTGTTCATCCACGCAGGGCTCCTGCCACTCTTGCTTGACTTTCTGCTCATAGAGCTGGACCCTTCTTGGGAAGTGACACATTTCAGTGGCAATTTCACAGTTCAACATACCTGCATCATTCCATTTTTGTGGCTCAAGCCCTAGACATATTGAACTTACTTTAATCATGACCTTAATTTTACTAGTGCATTGTTCCATCCCTAATTAGCTAAATAAAATTGCAATACTTTAGCTTGATAATTAGCTTTCTTAAATGAATATTTGCTAGCTCACCAATTTTAATAAAATCAATGAGGGATATGCAGATTTGGGTTGCTCTAACAAATTAAAATATGGTACAAGAACTATGAGGGCATGGCTAGTGTCAAAGACGTCATTTTTAAACAACTCAGTTTATCTTTCAAATGAATATTTAAATATTTTTAGACTATTATTCTTAGAGTAGGCTATATGGGTTAAGAAGATCTCCCCTGACTTCGCTGAGAAGGAGCAGTAATGGCTCAGGCCAGGAGCTGATGCAGAGCTGTAAAGAAGCTGATCTTTGAAATAGCTGAGCACCTTGCTTTCAGTTCTTTCTGAGCACTACAGAATCACCTCTGCTTCTCTATAGCAATGGAGATTGCACTCACAACTGGGACTTAGCCCAAGAACACTGTGCTTGTAACCTTTCTCCTTCAGTATGCCACTGAAATTTTTTACAAAGCAGGGATGAGAAAACTATGAAATGTACATTTTTGTATTGGTCAGACTAAGTTTGTCAGGCACTCTTCTTCTGAAGTAGTTTTTTGTCTTCTAGTACATCATGCAGCAATAAACTTCTTGTTTGGGATTGGGAAATGTAATGAAGAACTCTTGGCCTTGACATAGTCCACTGTGTACTTAACACCAAAGCTTGTGTCTGTTCTGAATAACTTCTTGTCACAGCAACTGCTGTTCACAAAGTGTTAATGGTGGGATTTCCACCAGCAGGATTTAGAAATCCCAGAAGACATGCACTGTCAGAGTCCATGGACAAGCTTGAAACTATACCAGCATGCAATACTTTTGGAAATTCTTGCCCACATGCTATGGTGCAGTCAACTGGGAGATGTAATCTACGTTTTTTTGGTCAAGATGTCAGAAGATAAACAAATACCTCAGTCCTGGGTTAATCAAATAATAAACACTCAAAATCTATTATATGAGCAAAAAAAAAAAAAAAAAAACAGAGAAAAAAGAAATCTAGGTAACAAATCACCTTAATTCAATGCCTTTCCTACTGGTCCTTTCATGAAGTAGTAAAATACTTAACGATATCTCAGCGCAGGACAGGACACTAATCTGACATAAAGCCCAGGTTCTGGACTCTGACATTTTGCTGTATAGCTAAATGCAGATACTAATAAAGCACAATTTTAATGAATACAGATTTGGTTGTTGAATATAGAAACAAAATTTTGGGAAAAAATACCAGAAATTTTAATCATAACTGAGTTATTACAAGCTGCTTGAGCAGCTTCATTAAATGTCTCTGAAAGCCATTTCGAAAACTGAAATGATGGGTGACATTTAGTTTACATAGTGGGTAATATAAAAGATAAAATAATTTTGAAATATAATTGGTAATAAAGAGAATAAATAGTGTCTTATAAATATGCTAACAAGCCATTTTAGTGATATTTAGTATAGACATACTTAAAAGCAGTTAATAATCAGATCTTCACATTTAATGATGTTACTGTTTAATGGTGTTTCACTGCTTGATCCCTGAAATTATGTCTTTAAATAACGTTACCAGCTGTAACCACTACTGTGCTATCAATTAATATTTGAAATTGTCTGTGATGGCAAGAAAAAGGGACACATAACATGCTTGTGTAATAAAAATCTCTATTAATGTGAATTTACCATGTGGGGGAGAGAGTTTTTGTATATAGCTGGTTTCAGTGTTCGTGCTCAGGTTAGTAGCTTGATAGCTTTCAGCAGGGGATTTAAAAATTTTCTTAGAATGATTAATTTCAAGGCTAATAATATAGTTTCAGAACTTTCTGAGAGGACTGTCAAAGGAAAAGGATTTATATAATCAGTTATCTTGCTGAAAACCCCTTCAACCTGTGAAAGTATACAGTGAATAAGAATGAACCAAAAGCCTATGCATGTAGTTATTCATCATGTGTGTGGAGTCATTTTTTATTGAGCTAATAACTAAAGATAAACAAGATTTTTTAAGAAAATCTATTTTTTTTTTCCAAAAGCATTGTGAGAATTTAGTATCACTAGAGAAAATATTGCTGAGTATCTCTGTGCTACGAACAAAATTTCCTCAAAATAATCTTTGGTCACATGCTCTCTTTTTGCATATTAGTGTAAAAGTGGAATGGATGCAAGTAGTGCTTGAGGACTCCTTGCTGTCCTTTCAGCTTAGACATTTAGGCAATGGCTTCTGCATCTTTGCAAGTCAAAAGGCACCTGATAAAGTCAAAGCAGTTTAAACAGCAGACCTTTGCTACCTGGATTACTCTGAAGAAGACAGGGGTAGTCTCAGATTTGTAACTCTGAAGATCCATGCAAGGGGAATGGACCAGGAGTAAATCAGGGAGTCCTGGAGGAGGAGCTTTTCTTCTTTTCCGTCATGACTGCTGAGTCCAGAAATGAGAAGTGCTGTGGGATCTGCTCCAGGGAAATTCACTCTGGAAAAATCCTAGCACAGGGACCTGTCCTTTACCACTTGCACTTGATGTGCAGGCTAGGGAAGAAAAGACATATTAAAGATGTGGAAAAGAGATAGTCCTGTCCCTTTGTTGCAGCGGTGTCAGAGAGTCCAAGCAGCAGGAAAGTCAGCAGTTTTCACATTGGCCTATTTTCCCCTGCACTGCTTCTGCTCTCTGTCTCTTTCAGAATCCACAAGTGCTGAAGGTCAGAAATTCCTATGGCAGAAATCTTCAGTATTTTTATGCTGGGTGAATTTTCCTATGTGCTGGAAACAGACGTCCTTAGGATTCTGTTTTGCCTGCTCTTACTCATGGTTGCCCAGAGAAGCTGTGGATGTCTCATTATTGGCAGTGCTCAAGGCCAGGCTGGAAGGTTCCTGCCCATGACAGGGACATTAGAAGTAGATGATCTTTAAAGTCCCTTCCAACCCAAAGTGTTCAATGACTTGGTGCCATAATTTCTAGTGCTTAATTGCTCTCCTAGGATAAGTTTTCTGTTTAAGTCCTTATATATGTCAAACAGCTCTTTGTAGAAAAAGAATGAGAGGTTGCACAAATGTGATGTTGAAATTAATGCAATTAATGCAAGATCATGTGAATGTCCCAAAAATATTTCCAATAGTAGAAAGAAAACTTTAGACTGACTTAAAGAAGCAACAAACAAAGACCATAACTTTGTGCCTGTCTACATTAATTCATTATTGCATCTAGAACCTTTGCACTTTATTCATCTCCTGACATTAATTTTCACATGCTGCAATTTTACCAGCAAAACTATTATTGACTCTTTGTATTTTGTTGCAAGTGTCCTCAAAGTTTCTCCCCCCTCACAGTTAAAATAGTGGACTTTTACTATTGCTCCCTAACCCTTCCCACGCCAATGTATTTTCAGACTACTGAAGAAAAGTATTGGGTTTATCAGTCTTTGTGCCATGATTTCTGATTATCACATTATGTTTTACCTTAATTTTGAATTAGAAGCTTTTTTTTAGAATGATAGGGGTCCTGTCTTTAAGTGTCTAGGCATTATGGAAAATAAGTTTCTGGTCCATGTTTGGGTTCATTAAGGGTCCAAGAAATAGTACATTCTAGAGAGATAATGCATATATTGGTGTACAAATGAAAATTTGAAACATAAATAAAAGGTTTCATAAATCTAATTTATGACAACGTCAATGCATAAAGGTTTTTTTTTGTTTTTTAAAATATATTTTTGTAACCAGAAAAAAAATGCCTTGGTCTTACACCTGGAAAAGTAGATTTTTTAAAAACTCTCAGAAAGCTTACAATGTGAAACTACAGTTTATTGATTATAAGAATTCTTATATCTTAAATCTCAAGATTATCCTTGGAGTTATATTGAAATGTTATTTGCAAGGAGCAGAGGATGGCACTGTTGGACTGCAATTAGAGGTGATACAGACTGCATATCTTGAATACCAACATTGCACTACATTGCAGAAATTCTATCAGATGTCTTACAAGAAGTGATAGCAGGAAAAAGATTTACACTCGTTTTGATCACCAACATTGTGCTTGAACTGTAGCAGCGAGATAGGAAAAATGATTCTTTTTTCAAATGGGATGTGGCTGTAGAGTAATGGAGAAAAAGTGGGTGAATAAAACCAAAACCATTAAGTCACATATTTTGGTAAATAAATTATTAGTATAATGTTGAAGGGCCTTTCTGGCACCGAGTCCTTAGCTGTGAAGTGCCTGAGGTACTGAGTATTTGCAAAGACTTTGGCTCTCTGAAGGAGGCACCATGGTATCCACAGGCTCTCCAGATGAAATAACCTACAGAGATTGTAATTCACATAGGAACAGAGGAGAGACCTGCAAGCCACTTCAAAAAAATTGACTTTGTTCTCAGATATATATCTCCATTCCATATTGGTATAGGATACTGCTAGCCTGTTTCTCCAGATTTCACAGGAAGATTTTTATCTTAAAAAGCTGTTCAATATAGTGAAAGGGGAAGAATCACATTCCAGGCATGTTAATATGAGTATTTAAAATTGTGCAGTCAAATAATTCAGTTTTGTTATGCAAGAGGTCATTAGCCGTGCAAACTTCTGAATTTTGCTGTCCAGGTGTTACCAATAAAACCAGCATTCACTTTATTAATTTCTCTGTAATTCTAGCTGAGCTTATGATAAAACCCCCACACGTGCACTTTTTGGTTAAAGAAATTAAATTTCACCTTGAATCTGACTGCTGAAGTAGGCTCACTTGGTCTAGAAAATTTTGGGAAAGCATTCTTTTTGTGAGAGTGGTGGGAACTTTTGTTGGATACACACAAGCCACCTTGTGTTCAACAGTTCAACAGGGCTTGTTTTCCAGGATTGCTTTTGCTGCCAAGTACATTGAGAAAAACTTGGAGGAACATACTAGACTGCTAGTATCATTTTCAGGTTATTATCTCTTAAAAATAGGATCTGTAAAAAATAAAAATAAAATAGAAGTACAATTTATTTGAGACCATGAATTTAGTTCTGAGAATTTGGCATGATCATTTTACTGCAACTGGACTGGCATTCAATAACCAAACCATTTTGAACTGCTCCTATAATTTTGCATTGTAGCTACAAACCCCAATGAAATTCCATGTTTTCTTGGGAGTTTTATGCATTCAAATGTACATAATAAATCTCAGCTCAATTTCATTGCACGAAGACCTCAAAGCAAGTGATTTTTTGGTGTTTACAGTTTTTATAATTAATCATATTACAGAGTTCTGCCAATACACTTTTCTGTATGCTTTCTGTATGTTAATAGTGTGTCACTGTTGCCTTATTTATTTTTCTATTATGGCAAAGATCCTTTGTCTCCTTTTTATTTTTTTTTAATTCAATTCAGTCATGGGAAGAAAAGAAAAGAAAAGAGAAACTTTACATTCTGAATGCCATATTTTTTCATAGTACTTGTTTCAATCATTCCCAGTTTTATTGGCTCCTTGTGAACAATGAATGCTGTAGTTTGCACCAAAAGTTATATTGTCAGCAGTTGTGGTTTTTTTTTCTCTCCCCAGTGAGAAAGACTGTTGTGATTCAAGCAAATTATGATGTCTTTTTACTGGGAATAACTCCTGTAAGAATTTAATTTTTAGGAATCCTTTTTAAATTCTCCTCAGCAAGTGTAATTTAATGCTCAAAAATTAATTTAAATTGGTCTAAATTCTCTACAGTCACATGGTTTATGGCCTGAAGGTATCTCAAGGATACCTTGTGACTATTTGTACCAATTTTATGTTATCATTACTCTGGTGGCATTTCTGGTTTCTCATGGTTTTCGCTTTTCTAAAATACTTAGAGCATAAAACCTGTCAAAGCTACAATGATCAAACATAAAAACAAACATTCCAATAAACATAAAACTATTGATAAAAATGCAATGAAATGAGCAGCTCTACCACAGCAGTAAGAATCCTCAGCTTTCTCCATGTGCAGTCCCAATGTGTAGACTCTCTAAACCTGTCATCTTTCCAGAAAAATCCTACCAGAGAAAATCAACATGACAAAAATAGTTTCTAGGATTATGGCATCTGCAAATTGCTGCCCACAGAAGGATGTGGCAGCAGATAAGCAGCTTGATAGAGAAGTAGACAAATTCGTGGACTATTTATCCATAAATGGATCCAAAGACATCTAGGCAGGGATGTCCCTTTAGCATCCCTCATGCAGGAGCTGCTGAGGAGAAGGGATCCCAAGAGCTGGCCCAGCTGGAGGGATTGGTTTAACCAGAATCCTCTCTGCCACTGCCCTAGGCTGAAACTCAGGCATCCATGGATGCTTGGTCAGACATAGCAGTGCATTTATTGTATTCTTACACACTGAAATGCAGGGCAAACTTGGGTTTTCATACCACTGCATGTGTGGGTTTTAACTTTCAGTGCTTGTGAAGCCTTGGAATAATGCTGCAAGGATATTCAAGACTGCTCTAAAATCTTTCTTTAGGAATATTCAATGTCCTGTTAAATGAACCTTATTAAAATAAAATGAATCAGATGTTTTTGTTTGAGAATGAAGTTTTTCTTTGGTTTAATTTTTTAATTGAGTGACAAGAAACATTTGTCTCAATAAATAAATGGCACGCTAGGATAACTTTGTGCAGTAGCTTATTCATTTGTAGGTCTTAATTCTGCTTCTTTGGGTTAAATGTGTGAGCACAAGTTTTACTTACTATTTTAAAAGACTATCAGGAAAATCCCTTCTTATTCAGACTGTATGTCAGATATGTAAAATTAGATGTTCTTGAAATAATATCCTACAGTCAACACATTTTTGGATAATAAAAAAAAGAAACTTCTGAGAGGTATGACAGACTAAAATATTTGGAGTTTTAAATTACTGGGATTAAGTAATATATTGCATTTTAAATTTTAAAGCATAGAAAGTCAGAAATTAAATGACAGAATGAAATATTCAGGATAAAATCTCAGTTTTTCTCAGGCCACTGACAAAGATTTTATTACTTTCTGTGGGGCTCTCCCACTAAAAGCACTGTCTGTACAATAGGCATGCTTGCTTTACCATTAATACATATTGTGTATATGTACCATGTATGAGGCACAACTGACAAATGAAAACTTAAGAAGAAAAATCCTAAAAATTAATTTCAAAATTTTGAAACGTTTGAAACTTAAGCAACATTTTTTAATCTTTTTCTTGTTCCCTGAACTTTCTGAATAAACAGGGGCAAAATGCAAGCAATACTTGTGCAGAAATGTGATGCTGATCTTTCCACCTGCACATAGAGAGGAGTGACAGTCCAGTTTTCCTTATGAATAGAGATAATCAAAAATACTAAAATAAATCAGCTGAGAGTCTTGTCAGGGGTTTTTCCCTCCCCTATTTTCTACCTCTTTTTATCCAAAGTACCAAAATGTTACCTTGTACCTGCTCCTTGATTCTTTCTATAGCAGCTTCTGTATCCTGAC
Organism: Agelaius phoeniceus; assembly: GCF_051311805.1. NCBI lineage: Eukaryota > Metazoa > Chordata > Aves > Passeriformes > Icteridae > Agelaius > Agelaius phoeniceus. The sequence continues at coordinate 13,305,576 of NC_135266.1, read as the reverse complement.
TTCCCAAAATATGAACAGGTACTCACAGCAGTACTCCAGGGTAATTGGTCAGTGTAAAAGGCCATCACAGTTTATGGGGCAGCAAATTCACTTTAGAGATAATTAAAGACTATTTTTATCCCATATCATTATTTTTCTTGTTCAAGTGCTTCTCAGCAACAGAGAGCTAGGCACTGTTAATGATTTCTGTAGTTGTCACCAAAGCAGAAAGAGATATATTTGTCTAAAACTATCTGTCCAGTGCTATTTATACAGTAGCACAGTAAGCAATTACTGTACACTGTAGAGTTCAGGTGAGAATAGAAAGACCAACAATCATGTGGCAGGCAGCTCTGAATGCCTGCAGGGATTAACCTCTTAAATCTCATTTAAATTTGTATATTTTCATATGTACAGCCTGCACCTCAGATATCTTTAATCCCTGCAAAAGTCTTGTTCCCATGATAGGTCCTCAGGAAACTGAGGTCATTTCAGAGGTGAGGAATCAGGGCTTGGAAGGAAAATGAGCAGGTTATGAGGGCCAGAGAGGGGAAGTTCTTGGAAACAAGGAAACGCTATGATAATTTTCCTCTTTGGGTATATGCATATATATAGTCTGTTACTGAGCCACAGGCTATGCTTTCTTGATTTTATTTTTTTTATTATTACCATTACTTTCATTATTTTTTGTTTTTATTTTGTTATGATAGGTAACCCAAAAGTTATGCAGAGAAATCCCCTGGTAAAACATGCAAAGATAACCCTCATATGACACTCAGAGTATGGTGGGTGAAGACCTACAGTACAAAATACTTTTTGAAACAGTAAAATTGGCCAACCTACTTAATCAAGCAAATTTTCATGTCTTTTGAAAGAAGCTGAAAAGAGCATACAAAGAGATTTGTCCTTTTGATTGCTGTTTATTATAAAAATATATACTATGACTTTGGAATACACTACTTATTAATAAAGCTGAATAGGATTTTCCATCAACATTACTTCTCCTTTAAAGACAAATTCAGATTTTGTAGTTTGAAACTAAAATATTAAATATCTACTTTTCTAAATCTGTTTGAAAATTGTAATTAGAAAACTGAAATTAGATGTATGTAAGTCCAATAGTAGAAAAAAGTGACCACCTGGATATAATATAAATGAAAATGCAAAAAAAAAGAAAACGTTATTTCTGTTTTCCTCCAATCTGATTTTAACTCGTATTTATAGATTAGAGGATTTTTCAATAAGAGTGACATTTGTCTTGGAGACAAAGAGCTCTCTCTATTTTTTTTAAGTCTTTTAGTCTTACTGCTTTATGTAATGATGAGAACGAGGCATAAAAGACTCTCCTGGCTGCTAGATATTTCTCCCTATTAAGAATTTCTCAAAAACAAAATTTTAATGAATATCTCATATCTCCCTACAAATACCTATTTTCAGTGGATTGTTTTAAACAAAACAACTTTTCCTAGTGTTCTTGTGGGTCTTTCCTCATTACAATAAGACAGTAATTTACTGGATGAACAATAGGTAGCACTTGTTTGAAATGCTGGTCATCAGAATTTTCTCTCTGTGCAGACACTCCACTGCAGCTTTAATAAAATACATTGTTACAGCAGTATTAAATCTGTATTCTGTTGGCATGACTTTGCATTCTCTGCCAAGGGCATTTCAGCTCATTTGTATGAAGATAAAGTAGGGAGGCAATTCTGCGTTCACCAACTTGCCTTTGATCTGCTGGCAAGAATATGGAGTTTACACATACAGAATCTCAGTTTAATGACTGACTGAGCAGGACAGATTTTTACAGCTTTGGATAACAATGTGTTTTCTTCTATACTGCGTCTGTCTTTATGCCTTTTACTTGAGATACAAAATATACACCTAATTTTCCCTTTAAATCTTGTGTTTGCAGACAAGAGATTGCTCCTTTGTGAGCTGTCCAACTTTCTGCTACAACTCCAATATATTAGATGCACATGGTTGAATACCTTTAAACCCCGCTGGCACTGGATAAACTGGTGAAAGTTGGAACTATTTTTCTCTAAAAATGGAAATTTTTCCTGTATAAAGAATGTTGAATATTTCCAATCCCCTAATAATTTTTTTTGCCATCTAAGATTTTATTAATTAAAAAAAAACCCCAAAACATTCCATTGCATTGTTCTTAATAAGCTAGACATATAACAAATAGAGTAAAAAAAGAAAATTGGACATCTTTTATGGAGCTCACTAATTAAATACTTTCAAACTGTTCTTGGCACCATAACTAGCCTGAACTACATCATATCAGGTCATTGCTTTTTCCCCTCTTGTATTCTTATTCTTTTTATGCTGAACTGCGATAGTTAACATTTATTTCTTACCATACCCACCTAAATTTGATCTGAGATTTATTAAAACTATTATAATAGTATCTGTCTAGGCCAGAAATTTCCCAGAAGATCATAGCATATGTAGCTTTTTAACAGTTAAAATTAATTCTTATAGGGATTCAGATATTGTATCTTGGCATTTCATAATTTTTTGGTGTATTTTATGAGTTACACTCTCACATATTTTTATTACTGTATATTTAAAGTTGTCTAGATACAGTTTTATGTAGTGTGTAGTGTAGGTGTACACCATATACCTGTACCTACTCAAGGATGGCCTGTCAGCACAATGTGTAGATAAAGGCCTGAAGAACAGCACAGCTGTTCCTAAAGCCTGTCACCAGCATGACTGACACCTGAGACATATTCCTGGCTGCAGATCCTGGAGAAGAGGCTAAAGGTTTGGCTGCACATCCCAAACCCAATGCATGTTTGTGGGACAACAAGCAAACTTAAATGCTGGTCATGATAGATATCAAATTAACAAAGCTCAGCTTCAGAGTCCAAAAGCCATAAATCATAGAGGAATTTTGGAAATAGTGAAAACCAATCAACACTTCTTTGTCTCCTGGAAAATCATTAAATCCTTCAGCTTTCCCATACAACTATTAGTCTTCAGGTCTTGGTTAGCTGCTGGTGTGCAAGCCCATCACAGGTAGGTTTTTGGTGGGCAGGTTTGTGTGAAATGCTGCTTTTATGTAAATGGCTCAGTAGAGTGGAATAAGTTAGAGGGAATTGTATCTGCTGGTCCGTTGGCTCTGTGAAACTCCTCTCTTGGACCCAGAGGAGACATGAACCAGAGCTAGGATCATGCAGGAAAGGTGAGTCCATCTGTGGACTGTAAAAAGGTTTCCTAGTGTGAGGATAGGGTCACACCAGGTGTTGTGCATGACCTCAGTGCTGCTGACACTTTAACACACTCCACCACACGCTGAAAACTCTGCTCAACCAACAGAAATGAGACAGGTGGATAGGAAGCCTGAGTAACTTATATCTCAGACATAATAAATCTATTTTCCATGTGTAACTAGGTGAGAGCTGGACTGTGGTTAAGTCTAATATGTTCCCAAACTCAAAAGTATTACCCAGGAACAGTGATGATCAAGCAAATATGTCTGATACAATCAAAACTTTGAAAGGGTAAAGCAGTGAGGATTTAATGGTGTATAGTGATTTAGAAACTAATGTTTTCTGGAGCTAGAGCATGGCTGAAGGCCTTGAGAGGATCAGTAGTCTGCCAGGGAAAAACAGGTTACCTAGAAAAAATAAACAGATAAACTCCCTGAATTTTTAAAGTGAGATTACTGGTTGCATAAATATGTGCTGTTCATTTCATATCTATTTGCTGAAATAGTACGATAAGAAATGAAGAAATTTGGTGTGACCCAAAACCTGCATTGCTTTGGTAACAGTCACTGTTGTGAGAAATCCTCTGTGAAATTTCTTGTATTTTAGGAGGTGATCATAGCCTGCAGAGAGATTAGGGAGAAAAGGATGAGATACCCATGGGTGCTTGGAGATGCCTGTGGAACAGAGGCAAAGGAAAGCCAGGGAGATTTTCTCTGTAAAGCCCGAGGCTAAATGTCTGAGGAAGTGAGTCGAAGGCAATGGAGCGTGCTCTGAGCTCGCCTGCACATTCAGAGAGAAGATAAGGGCAGACTCTTCCCTGTGCTGGAAATCTGTTGTGTCACTGCAAGACATCATTCCCACAGGAAAAGCAAGCATGATGGCAGTGCTGCCTTGGCCCTGTAGACATGTATGTGGTGCTTAGGGCTTGAGCATGGAGAACACACTGAGAGAATATGTCTTTCCAGAAGAAAGCAGGAGAACATGAATGAAAAACTTTTCTCTCCACCAGATATTTCCAATGTTTCTTTCCAGTTTCTGATACTCTGGTAAAAATCAGCTCCATGTCAGCAGAATCCACCTGGATTTCCAGCAGTGTACCTAAGACTAGATTAAGAAGTTTTGTCTATATCTATAGCTACCTATACCTATATATCTGAAGCTTGCTGGCATTTCCTAGATAAATCTACCTTTAAATTTATCTGTAATAGTACTAGGCATTAGAATCATGACTTCTTAAGGAATACAGTGAATTGTGGTGAGTGCTAGGTGCAGTTTATTTGGCTCAGTCTGTTCACTAGTGGCAGTATTTAGTCAATGGCTGAGCAAGGCTGATTCCTCAGATGGTGTAAATCAGCCCAGCACCACTGACGTTAATAGATCTTTGCCAATTTACATCAGATGGGAGCCTCTCTTGCTCTTTCTTCCCAAAATTTATGAGGATTATGGAGATGAGCTGTAGCCCTAGTGGCAAATGTATCATTTATATATGCCAGGTCTCTGCATAGTGTGATTGCTGCGCTCTCCAAATCTTTACAGACATTCTATGATATATGTGATGACTAAGTAGTGGAAGTCAACAGAAAGAAGAGTAGGCATAGCATATGGAATTTTTCTTTGGGTACTTTTCCCTTATCTTTCTTTCAGTCTAGGGATGAGGGTTAAAATCATACTAAATACATAATTTTATTGAATTATTAGCATTTCAAGTCATCTTTACACTACTACTAGTATCTTCATACTGCTACTTAATATCTTTAATATCTTTACAGTGCTACTTAATATCTCCATCATCAAACTACTTGTATCATTTTCAAGGTCTGAGCATTCTCTTCTCATAGCTTATTCATATGCTGCCTACCAAGGACTGAGGACCTAAAGGCACTGCTGAGCTTACTTTTCACACAGAACTGCTGAGCCTGTTCTGTGAAAGTTGTAGATCTGTGAACTGTGGTAAAAATAAAAACTTAAACTAAGAAAACCAGAGCCCTGTGAATCCTGAAAGCAACATTTATTGTGTCTCCAATGAAGATTTCTCTGAATAAATTCAATATTTCATTTTTAGATATCTATGCTTTAGTATCAGAGAAATAAAATTCATGAAACAGAGACAAGGAAGGAAAAGAACAAGTAATACACATTTCTTTTAAGAGGCCACTCCATCACCAATACCTATTTCTTTCCTTTTCCTCTGTGGCTTAAAAATAGGAAAAAAAATACCTTGGAAAAAGTTTAACAAGAAGATTCTCTTTTTTTGTCTTTTTTACCTCATGGTATATTTGAGTTAATTCCTCTTAGTTTTCTACAGAGATTAAAATTTATAATAGTTATGTTTATATTGCTGTTTACATATCATCACTGAGGATGTCGACTATGAAAGTACCACCTGCCATCTAACTACTAGCAAAAAATTAAATTTAAACTTATAAGTTTCTATAAGGTTGATGACACAAATACTTTCCCAGTGACTTCTGATCAGAAAGATCTCACTTTTAGGAAGAACATGGAGTCCTTGAGGACTTGTGGTGCCAGTGCTGGCTCCAAGAACAGCAACAGGCTTGCCTTTTCCCTTTGGGAAATATAAATACTAGTGTGAGGTTGGTACAAGTGTAGGTTAATATGAAGAACATGAATGTTTTTAATGGCTGGGGATAGCAAAGAAATATCATATGAAATGTCAGGAGATGACATGGGAGGAGGTGGAAAAGTGCAGTAGTGCCTGAGAAAGTGCTGCTGACCAGGGAAAGCAAGCCCCTCTTGGCACTTCAGGCCTCATACAGATGGACACAGGTCCACAGCTCTTCATGGGTCAAACAGATGCTAGAAATAGAGAACTTGGATATTACAGCAAAGAACATATATTTGTTTCGGCAACATTTAGTCCCAGCTCAAATCAGGCACCTCAGGGCTTTGCACAATGCAAACAAAAAAACACTTTTCTCCTGCAGACCTTAGAATACAAATAGAGAGTCCATCCAAAGAGTAGGAGGAAGAACTCCTCCTCAGTTGTGCACAGCAGATTATATTGCTTGCTAATTATATTAAATTCTGTTCTGTGGTTTGGCAATGGAAAACATCCTGCTTTGTTTCACCCAAGGTCCACCCCCCCTTCTGGAAATCAGTTCCTCCCAAAATGGCACTCAGACTCTAATATGAAAAGTTGTTGAGCAGCAGATGTCAATGGCAACACTGTAGGAGTAGAGCAGGGCTCTGTTTTGTTGATCATTAATAACAGAGACACATGATAATAACAGATTCACACGACTTTTTAATGGTCTCAATGCTACTGTCTGCTCCTACCTATATGCATGCCTCCTACTTGACCTTCAGGCCTTAGTTCCAGTTAGAAGTCACAGTAGAGATTTATAATTATATCACTGCAGATACAGGCATTTTTCTGTTCATTTTTCCTCTCAATTTCCTCTATGATTCCTATATGACCATGTGTTTACCACACTGAAGAAGAATGAAATCCAGTTGACAATTTCAAGAAAATTGATCAGAATAGGATTCAAAAGGCACTAAAATTTGGTTTGTTCATGGAAATATGTCGTGAAATAGAAATTCTATCAATGCACAGCTGTCCTGAATGAAGGGATGGCTGATCTTGCTGGATGCAGAGAAGTAGCATAAGAAGCAGCTACAATGAACACTTGAGAAAAGCTCTAGGAAGAGATGACATACATTGAGTGCAACAAGAAATGAGGCAGCCAAAAGAAAATAAGTTTTAATTTGGTGCTCCTAGAAATGGTTTTCCTAACTCTATAAAAACTGAATAACCTCATGGGGGAAAACAGAGGAGCAAGAACTGATCTCTTCACTCTGGAGACCAGTGAGAGGACTTGAGGAAATGGCATGAAGCTGACTTGGGGGATATTTAGGTTGGATATAAAGAAAAAGTTTTTCACCAAAGAGGGTGTTTGGGCACTGGGACAGGCTCTCCAGACAAGTGGTCACAGCACCAAGCCTGACAGAGGTCAAGAAGCATTTGGACAATGCTCTCAGGAACATGGTGGGATTCTTGGGGTGTCCGTCTGGGCTTAAACCATGACACCTGGACTTGGACTTGATGTTCCTGATGAGTCCCTTCCACACCATATTCTGTGATTCTGTGAAGCAGAATAGTTGCAGTTCATCTAAATGCACAGTATATTTGCTAATCTGGTTTATTAACTAGGCTATTTGTTGGTGTACCCTTATTAATCTTTCTCTGAATGCACTTATGGCTCAACATGTGCTTTTCAAAAAACAAAATCTTACCAGAAAATTGAACAGGTAGACTGCCAATGGAAGCAAAGCCCTTCTGAGCTTTCCTGTGTACAGTGCAAACACGCTGTAATGGCAAGCATGGATTTATTTGGGCCACTGTTACTGAGATGAAGCAAAGAAATCTGGCACAGACAGGTGGGTGTGCCCATCAGATTCTTAGGGTCTTACAGGCTCCAGGATTAGATGATAGCACAACCTCTACACTTGTGTAGTTGATGCCACTAATGCATTCATTTTTGTTATCTACACATTAAAACCACAAAGCAGTCAATGTATTTTTGTAGCAATAGGGACCAGAAACCATTGAGTGCCATATGTCAGCCTAATTTAAGAAATTATATTATGGTTTATTCCTAGCCTAGGGTCAGGTAGGTGACATAGAAATCAAAATATCAAAGGAGTTTTGGCAGATAATTCCAATTGCTACAGAACTGCTTTAAAAATACTTTAAAAGGAGAATGTAGTGGAAAGTGCACTATTTTGACAGAACAGGAATGACTGCTCATGTCTCTTGCTGAGCTTACTGTTCTTATTTACCAGCTGGTTTTGAATATGTCTTTATTGAAGATATTCAAATAGAAATATTAATATACATATCTACATGAGTGTGCCTGTGCACACCCACCCAGGGACACACATATATGAGTGTTATAGAGCTCCTGTCATCAGTTATAAATGTCATCTGGAATTTCTAAGCTAAACTTTAGCACAGTGTTCTTTAACCTACAGGTAAAAATTCATCATGCTCAAAATAATTTTAAGCCCTGCTTGATGCCACTTCAGACTCTCCAAATTGCTCTGTAACCTCTGTCATTAATAAGGTGCAGGCTGGTTGTAAATCATTTTAGCTGTTGCTGCTGCTTATTCAGACAATAGCAGAAGTCATGACCCAACTGGAGCAGAACCCATGACACAAAGTGCTGTATGAAGATGAGACAGTTTATGCACTGTGAGTGTGAAATATTCTGTTTTATACACATACAGTATATTTGATACACAGTTTTCTTCCCTCTTTTCCCCTTTGCTCCAGGTAAAGGTGGGTCTGGCTTGTGTCTTACAGGGAAGTAGAAACTGTCTTATATCTTCTAAGGTCTGAGATTAATGAAGAGCAAAACTCTTTTTGGATCTAGAAGACACTACCAGAGTAACATAAATATAGACTTACAAGTTCTGCTAATTAAACTATTTTATGATAGCTGTGGCGCTCCCACTGCAGACAAGAATTCTTATCCTATATATACATGTTTCTGAAAGAGCGTAAATGTTCTAGCAGAGTTTTTCTGAGCAAATAATATGGTTCATGGTTGCCTTCCTCACATAGCCCATATTCTTCTTTTTCCTCTTACTTTTAGTATTGAATTTAGCGTCTTCCTTTCCCCCTCACATTATTAGATATTATTAGAGAATCAGATTTATTTAATCTGTTCATTCTTTTCAACAACTGATTTTTCACTCTGTTTTATGATGTCCTGACTTATTTCTGTTATATGATACTACTACTACTACTATTAATGTTAATAGCTTAAAATAAATATGAAATACGTGAGTACTTCCAGGTACTCACTCGGGCAAATAAAACAATATTTTCCTGCTGGTCTGCATAAAAATGTGCATGCAGTAGGACAGACAAAGAGTTAGGAGGGCTGCTAGCTGCCCCTGTGGCTAGGTGTTTTTCTGTAACACCATGTTTCTCAGATTACCCCCCAGATAACTCTTCCTCAGGTGTGTGGCAAAGCCTTCCCCTCCTACACCGGTATTCTGGTGAATTTGAGGAAGGTTGTAGTATCTCTGCTGGTCAGAGATACTGGGACACAAAGCAATTGAGATTGCTTTTCCTGTTTTACAACAGAACAGCTGTGACTGACTTCTCCCTGACCAGCCCTAGAGCTGCAAAAGATTAAGTTTGAAATGTGAAATTTACCATGAAAATACTGTGAACTTCACTGATGGGTAAATGGATGGCCTAATCGTAATGGAAATTAGCTTTGATTTGACTATGTTAAGGCGATTTGAAAAAGCATCTTTCAAGGCAAAAACTTACTGTAAAGCTGTGGAATATGTACCTAAGATGACTGATTACACATATTGGCCTAATATTTCAGTTTTGCAGTAAATTTATCAGACACCAGGTGGAAACTGGACTCAGTCATGGATCCAACAGGCTTGTGTTGGATTTTCAGTTCAGCTCCTCACATTATGTCGTTCTCCAGCTGAAATATCAGCTCTCATTTTTAAGCAAGATATTTTCTTCTAGGCTACCCTCCCCAATGAGCCCCGTGGGGCCACACCTGGTGAGTAGCAGAGGCTCCTGTGTGGGTGGGCAGCCTCAGCTGCCACAGCCTGGCCCAAGGGGGGGCAGAGGGAGGGATGCTCCTGTGCTCAGAGCCCAGGGCACCGTGGGACGAGGCAGGAGCAGGAGAAGGGCTCCATTCTTGGCTTTTAAGGGAGTAGAGAATGTGACTATTTCCCACACTGCTGCTCTGGTGGACAAAGAAACCCTTGCAAACTCCTGTTGAAATAAAAAGTAGTTTACTTCATTCCCTTTTTACTAGTCCAGCTTAGGGGAGGAGGAGGAGTGAAGCAAAGAAGAGCTTTGCCTTCCTGTATAAATATAAATTTTTCAGGATTTCCCAGAAGTACCCTACATGTGTTACACATCAGTCATTATAGCTGATTAGAGAGTTAAGATACCTATACTTAAATCACTTTAGAAACAGAATCATTTAGTGTTAAACAATGTAATGAATTTTTTTCCTGTAAATACCATGTATCATTTTCAAGACTACAAAGTTTATATGCTTAATCTTATAGAAGGCGTTTCCCAAAAGTTCAAAACAAAATATTCTATTAAGATATGCCCACATATGACATAGATCAAATAGAATTAGACAAATAAAAGTCTTGTGTATCTTTTATCCATGTGCTTACCTACAATGCCTTATAAAAATAGTTTTGCATCAAATATGATGTGAAAGCAGAACTCTTTTGAAATACAGAGCCTTTCAAAGTTTTCCATGGAAAAATAGGAGCTTTTTTTAAACAAAAGGAGATAATAAATTGCATTGCTACAGGGCAAACATTTTTAAAAATGCATTTATGCCACCAAAGGAATATACTACACTGAATTTGTGACTTTTCTCACATTTAGGATCCCTGTAATCACTCTCTTGGCTTGTGCAATTAGTTTTTCCTGGAGTTCTGCCTCATGTTTTTGTGTCTTCCTAATTAGCTAGGAAAAGCTTTTGCTTGCAATTGTGTGACAGGTCTATTCCTGGAAACTAAAAAAGAAATCATCCATATAAAGGTTTAAAATCAGAGCCATCATTTGCTTAGGAAACAAAGTTTAGTTAAAAACTATGTTTATATTAAAAACAATCCTAAGGGGATACACAAATATGAATGTTTTAATAGAAAATCTTTCCTACTTTTATCTCTTGGCTATGTAAATGAATAAAACAAGGGGCAGCAAAAAAGATTCACACAGACTGAAGGATGAAAACAAATCCATGCTTGTCATCACTATGTAAGATGGAATGGTCCAGAAGTACATATATATTTATTTATATTTAATGTCTTAGTGAAATAATAAGAACATTTTTGCTCTGATTGTATTGATAAGAAAAGAAATTAAAAACTATCCTTAGATTGGGTTGAAACTTTATTTTTCTTGCACTGTTTCAGGAATTCTTCTAGTGCTCTGTCAGTAGTTTCACAGGTTTTCATTTTCTGATATACAGAGACTCATGGAGTCTGAAGGGGAAAAGGAAAAGAGACACTAATTTGATCTGTTTTTGTGGAGAACTTTGGAAATCTTTGCAGCACTCATCTGTGCAAAATGTAAAAGTCCAGACTGAGCCATAACAGTTCACAGCCTAGCTGAAATAGTTATTCCTCAAAAAAATTATCTTTTCTGGTTAGCTTCCACACTTCATCTTGTCTATGGAGAAGAGTCTGAGGGTTTGCAGAGGTTTAATCCCAGCCAACGAGGCAGCCACGCACATCTGCCTGACTGCTTCCCCCTGCTGGAATTGGGGGGAGAATCAGAAAGGTAAAACTGAAAAAAAACTCGTGGGCCAAGATAAAGACAATTTAATAGGTAAAGCAAAAATTGCACGTGCAAGCAAAGTGAGACAAGAAATCCATTCACCACTGTTATGAGCATATTATTGAGAGATACCTCTACCTGAATTAAGGTGCAAATAACACCATGTGCTGAAGTCAATAGTATAGATTTTATAACAATAAAGTGTGATGGTAGAGAGGTAGAAAGAAATAGAAAAGAGAGGAGAGAGAGAGGGTGCAGAAGTGAGAGAGATTGATCAAGCAGAGGAGATTTACCACCTGTGTATCCAACAGCATCCCACTGGTCCTTTCGGTGGTGGGGGTGCTGAGGTTGTTCAAAATGTTCACTATATATGCATTTTAGCCACCAAAGGAATAAATGCTCTTGGGATACACAGTTCTATTGGTTAAATGATTCCCTTTCTTCTAATGTCTATTAGTCCTAATGCTCAGTCTTTCTCTTCTCTTGAGTTTCTTGGGGTGGTCTCTTGGGTCAGTGGGCCCTGAGGTGGTGGTCATGATCTCCCCTTTGGCAGAGCTGCCTTTTGCCCAGCTGGGGCTGATTTATTCACAGTTGCTGAGTTGCCTTTCCTGGGGGCCCAAAAATTCTGTATTTTTTTCTCCAATACATTCTTCTCACCAAGACTTGTTAACCTCCCCCTGGGTCTGAGATAACACCCCAACAAATAGTATCACCTTTATCTTATTTGAAGTTCCTTTTATGGTGGCTTAATTTATAGTCCAGGTTCCAGGTATTTATGGAGGCAGGTTTGGGGGGGCTTTGGTGGTCGTTGGTGGCCACAGATGCCATCAGTCCCATAACTTGGGGTGATCTTTGTTTGATGGGTGATATGCATACGAGCAGTTGCTTGTCTACACAGCTTGCCACAGTGGGTATTTTTGTCCTGATGCATTAACCAGGATGTGCTAACCAGATATCTTGCCTCCCCTAGGCCTGGAGTTTGTGCCATTCTGTCACTCATGCCATAGCAAAGTCATGTGGGGGGATAGAAAGTAAGAAAATAAAGATAGTGCAGAAGGTAGTCTCACCCCTGAGAAGTTGCAGCTGTACTAATCACCAAAGATTAGGAACAGGCCTGCCCTTTACAGGCCACAGCTGTGTCCAGTGAAGATGAGTGCTATAAAAGAGTGGGTTAGCTGGTTGAGAAGAGAGTTGGAGTTTGTTGGCTGCGAAGAAGAAGGAGTCAGTACTGTGAGGACCTGCCCATGAGAAATCACCAAGAAGGTATGGAACTTTTGTAATATAATGATAACAAAGTTGTTCTGTGGCCTTAAGAGTTTTTGAGATGATCAACTGTGCTCCTTAAATGCTTTCTTAAAAGCCCTTCCTATGAGCAGGCAGGTATTTGGCTGTCCCCAGGAAAGCCAGAATTCATCTTATGCACCAGTGACTTTGGAATGCAAATATCATCATTCAGAATGTTCACCCTTTCTATGACTTACCCCAGATTTATTGCTGAGCATGATGCCATGTGCTGTGGGGTATCTGTTTGATGAGCTGGCATCAGCTGACCTGGTTGTGTCCCCCTCCCAGCTCTGTGCCTTTCCAGCCTGCTCACTGGTGGGGTGAGTGTCAGGGAAAAGTTTAATTCTGTGCTAACACTGCTCAGCAGGAACTAAAGCACCCCTGTGTTATCAACTCTGTTTCCAGCACAAACCCAAACCATAGCTCCACATTAGCTGCTATGAAGGAAATCAACTCTCCCCCAGCCAAAAGCAGCACAAAGGTGTACACACAATTATGTCTTCAGTGTCTGTGTCTTTTTTTTCCCCATCAGGGTACATTGAAACCTTATTTAGGATTTTATAGAAGTGATGTGATTTCTTCTCTATAGTTAATCACACTTAATTTTCAAGTCAGTTTGTTTAGGTTCATAACTTAACATTCTCTGTCCTCTTCAGCAATATCTGGTAAGTATAACCTCCCTCTCCACAGCAAATGGGTGTAAAAAAGGAAAAGCTGCTTGTATTCCCCCTCTCTCCAGTAGAGGTTCATGCTCCACTGCTAACTACTAAAAGCTGAATGCACTGATTCCATCAGCATGGTTCACAGCCTGTGAAGAGTGAAACTAGATAATCCTGAAAATGTACATGAATAAATGAAAAGCCCACTTCTAAAGGAATGGAAAGTAATTTCAGGCAGACCCAGGATATTTCAATGCCTGTCATCAGAACTTTTTATGAGGGCATGGAAGTTCTTTTCCAAGTTTGTCTGCATAAACTTTGACAAGGCTTTGGCCCACTGTGTCCACAAGATAGGTGTGTAAGTCCTCTAGGAAGTTAAGTACTTACAAAGACTTTTTTAGACATTAACATTGAGCTACATTCTCTAATGAAATACCAAACAATATCTCCTTTAAATTCTCCTGAGATAAAGGGGGGGACACAGAAGAAGAACTCAGATTTAATTTCTTGTTTTCCTTTACCCTGTACCTTCACTTTAAATAAAGCAGCAAGTACACCTGAACAAAACAAGTACTCTAATTTTTTATAAGTTACACACTTATCCCTTCTAAAAATCACTTTGTAGTTATACTATCCCACTTGTGATTTTGGGAAAAATGGAAGCTCTGACTTTGGTTATGGAACAATCGATTGGGTACTTTATGGCAAATGTGGTGCCCTAGCAGAGTAATGTGATAGTTTGTCAAGATTTTGAGAACACATGCACAATCCTGAAAGTAAGTCTGACATGTTTATTTATTCTAAGTAATTTCTATGATAGCAGTAAAATTGACATTACCTATTTAGGTCCAACTCAAAACAGACAAAGCAAAAAGGAAGTAATTTTTTCCTAATTATGTACAGATAAAAGGTGCTACTTTGCAAGTCTCCAATTATTAGAAAGATCAAGATTTGTTACTGTATAAGTAATGTGAGTAGAACATATCATGACAGGCAGACTAATAGAAAAGGACACTGGGTTAAAAAACAATAAAAGAAACCTGAGATGGTTGCACCTCACAAGAAAGCATACAAGAGAGTTCTGCAGACTCCACAGTTTCAAGAAGAACAACAAGACATAGGTAACACAAAAATGAGGAGGTGAATTTTATGAGCTGTTATGACAGAGACCAGTGTGATACGGGCACAGTGCATACCTGGCACTGATGAGGCCACACCTCAAATCCTGTGTTCAGTTTTGTGCTAGTCTTTACAAGAAAGGCATTGAGGGGCTGGAGTGAGTCCAGAGAAGGGCAGCAGAGCTGGGGAAGGGTTTGGAGCAGAAGTCTGATGAGGAGCAGCTGAGGGAATTGGGGATGTTTAGCCTGAAGAGATAACTTATCACTCCCTACAAATGCCTGAAAGGAGTTTGTGGTGAGATTGGTGTTGGTCTCTTTTCTGAAGTAACGCAACAGGAAGAGAGGAAATGTTGGAAAGTTGTGCCTGGGGAGGTTTGGGTGAGATATTAGCAAAAATTTCTGTAATGAAAGGGTGTTCAGGCGTTGCCCAGGGAAGTGCTGGAATCATTATCCTTGGAAGTACTCAAAAGGCGTGTGAATGTGGCACTGGGGACATGGTTTGGTAGGGAACAAGGTGGTGCTGAGTTAACAGCTTGAGTCAATGATCTCAGAGGTCTTTTCCAACCTTAATGATTTTATGTAATGACTAGGAGAAGGAAGATTGTTCAGACATGATTAAGTGACAACTATATAATATTATGATAAAAATAAAAACCAAGATGAAGGCATGGAGTTGTATGCCTATTTTCATTATTCAGAATAATTATAAAAACTTCATGTAAGTTACTAAGAAAATATCCCCATTTGCCACATTATTATTGTCAATGACTGACTAAGGAAGTAGTTAATCTAGGCATTTTTGTGGTTTCTGTCAAGTGCCACTTCTAAATCACCACAAAAAAGAGACATGGTACACTAAAGTAGCTCAGACCACAGAGATAAATGAGTTTGGAGAGGGTGGAAGTATAAAGATGTCTACATTATCAAGTAATGCAGGTCAACAGGACTGTATCTGCAGAGAAACAGATGGCACTCAGGAGCTGACATTCATTCCATAAGCATTTAGAAGGATTATTACTTCAGGCAGTCTCTAAACCAAGCCCATGGATTCAATGCCTGGGAGTAGTTAAGAGAGCATTAGAGGTACCCCTGGAGTGCATATTTCATTTTAGATTCATACAAAAGATTCTAGCTGTCATCCCTGGGACTGCTCTGAAATGAGAATCAAAGCACATTTGAAGGGTTGCTCAGAAGATTGGATTCAAAACCTGTATTAGATCTGAACTAAAATGTTAATGCAGATGCAGCAAACATACATACATATCTCCTCTGGGAAACAGAGCAAAGATTAGCTTTCACTGAGATCTGTGCTGTTTTCACTTGCCATAGCAGAACTTCTATTGGTATAAAACTTTATTTTCTATGAATGTCTATATGTTTTTTACCGAAGAGGCTGAGGTCTTTCTATCTTGGAGGGAGTAACCTTTATACCATAGGTTTTAAAAGATGAAAAGATGATTAAGAGAAAAGAAAGGATGGCTAAAAGGGCTCAACATTTTAAAAGTCTAAAATTTTAGATAAATATACTCTTCTTATTGTATATGTGTCCTCTTCTCTTAGGGACCAGGATGTTATGGGGGCTGTGTCTAGGGCTTTGCAGAACTCCAGATAAATGACATCTGTAGCCCTTCCCTTGCTCACTGGTGCAGTCACTCCATTACAGAAGGCCACTGGGCTGGCCAGGCAGGACTTGCCTTGGTGAAGCCCAAATCTCCTCCCTGTTCTCCATGTGCCCTAGCATGGCTCCAGGGAGGATCTGCTCCATGATCTTCCCAAAGGTGACACTGACAGGTCTGCAGTTCCCAGGATCCTCCTGCTGACCCTTTTGGAGATGGGTACAATGGTTCCTCTTTTCCAGTCACCAGGGACTTTACCTGACTTTACCTGTCACAACTTTTCAAATATCATGGAGAGAGGCTTGGCAACTGCCTCAGTCAATTCCCTCAGGACTCTGGGATGCAGCTTATCAGATCCCATAGACTTCCATCCATTCAGGTTCCTCAGGTGGTCACAAACTTGATCTTTGCTTACAGAGGGAGGGACTTTGCCCTCCCATCCTGATTTCCATCCACTCAAGGTGTGGGAAGAGAGGTTGCCATTGAAGAATGAAACAAAAAAGTCTTCTCCTCAGCTGTTGTTGCCACTTTTCCACCATTGTTTATTGGGGTGTGTGCCTGTGTGTGTGATACAGTAATGCTGAGCACTTTTAGGAGATTTTTGTGGTTTAAAATGTAAAAATGTTTCTTTATAACAGATAGAGAAATTATTTTAGCTATTTCATACTTACATTATCTGAGTCCCGGAGAGATCAGATAAAGGAAATGGAAAAATTACCCTACAATATTAGGGCTTCATGGTGTGCACAGAACATAATTTAATAGTGCTTCCTTTCTGAATGCCTACCAATAGTACAGCAGTCCACTATCTGTAATCATTATCTATAAACCATATAGTCTGAGGAACCATATTTTACACAGGAAAATAAGAAGTTAAAAATGAATGTGGCAAGGTGAGACATAACAAGAAACAGACAAGAAAGGATCTACTGCACATGCTTAATTCTAAATGTAGTTCAGCATCTGGTATTTACTTCTGCTAGGTTCATTCTGGTTGTGTAAGCAGTGCTAGCATATATATACCTACAATATATTTTGGAGTATGGGTTTAGTATTGTAGTTTAGGTGTCTGCAATATCTGAGGACACTACTACATGAATACCAATGCTGCCATTTTGGTGAAAAAAGTATATATTTTTTCCATTGCTCAAGGTTCTTTAGCTTTTAAAATACTTCTATGCAAAGTGAATTACTAAAATTAGGGTGTGGCTCAAGTTGAATCACATAAATAGAAAACTACATTAGAGGAAATAAATGTTGGAGGATTGCTATATAAAAAACAAGAAAAATATTTTCTGTAAATAAGTCTAAAATGCCTACCTTAGCTCTGAGTATCTTAAGCTATTAGATTAGAAATTGTATATTCAAAGTACACGGTTTGAGAGCTTTTTGTCTTTTTCAACTCTTCATCATTTTATATTCATGTCATCAGTATTGCAAGAATTTGGTAAGATGTCCTCCTAAAGAAGCTATAGATTTGAAAGTTACTTTTTTGTAAATATGGAGGTTAAGAGCTTGTAAAGATAAAATTAAAGAAAGCAGAAATTTAAAAGCATTTTTTTTTCTTGAAAGAATCTACCAGAAATAAACTAAATCTTGGATGGTATAGAGATTTCCTATAACAAAACATTTGAGTAAATACTAGCATGATATAATGCATTTATTGGCAATGTTTAATTGCTCAGAAAAGTCCTGACATTATTCAACCACCACTAGAAAAATTGTATTAATAAAACACCAGACTAATCTCTTTATTTTTTTTCTTGGTTTCTACCATGCTACAAAATCCAGAACATAAAAAATTTAAGAGCAGAAAGACAATGAATTTGCTAATTAAAACAAACCCACTATGCAAATTCACATTAAGAAACACTTTTTGCAAATACAGAGTGTTCTTGTGGCAGGTTAGTACAAAACCCTGAAAGGACCCTTCTCCCCCTTTACCAATCTCACAGTTTTACACAAGTGGCTTCTCTCATTAGATATGCTACAAGCTTCAGGTCTACCACAGAGCTGGTCCATTAACAAACAGTTTGTTGTTAAATATTTCATTGTTATGAGCTCATACTTAAACTTAAAGAGCAATCTGTGGAAGAATGGAATGTTAAAGATTTTATTGCCCATAAAACAACAGGAAAGTAACTTTGAGAAAGCTGTAGATTCTGGAAAAGGATGGCTTTTTTTTGCATTTTACTGCTTTTTTTTGGGTATTTTCTGTTTAGTGTATCCCTATAGTAATGCACAGGATGAATGTTAAGTATCTTGTACAAAGAAATAAATTGATTGAAAAATCTGAATATTTCTAGTCAACTGTGTCCATGTCTTTAGGGGTGGTGCCCCTACAAATATGAGCAGAGCGTAAATGAAAAGATCGAGTTTATGGGTCTTGATTCAACCTTGGATTATTTATTACTCAAGGACTGAAATTTTGCACAGGTGAAATAGCCCACAATGGCTGTTTTGGTGATGAACTTTTTCCCAAGAATCAACACAGATCTAGAGATGGATGTGCTGTCCAGGGAGAAGAAGCTGGAAAGGGATCATGTAATTTACTCATTTTTATGTTATTCTTCAGTCTGGAGTGCTGGTTTCAAGCTGATCTTTCTTAGAGGAAGCTGCTGAGGTTCCATCACTTAAACAACTTCCTCCTTTGGCAAAACACGGGACATGGGCTTGCTGCCTTTGGTAAGGTGAACTGAATATATTAATTGCTGCAGTTAATAATTTAGGATGGCTTTATTTTGCCCTATATGTGATTATCATTCAGCCTCTTTAAAGCTGAAACCTCTTTTTACATTCATTTACTTTGTACTTGGACTCAAAAAACAAATCTATCAAATTACTAAATAATAGATATTAATAAATGTCTTACTTGCAATAAGAAGGAAAACTCTCTCAGATATATAGATATAATATTCCAAGAAAAAGAAAACAAGGTTCTCCCTTGGAGTATATAAACCATGGGAGTATATACTGTTAATTTTAAGATTTTGTTTTTCAAGATGGGAATTTTCTCATCTTGCTAATATGTAAAATGTTCTAGCAAATATTCCCCCTTTTTCTCTTGAGTGGACACAGTAGTAGTACTTCCAAACAATTCAATTTAAAATGGCAGTAAAGTTTCATAAGAATTGAAGATTTTTACAGATTCAGAGAGTGGCAACTCAATCAGGGCTTGCATACATGCCACAGTCACAGTGTTGCATTTAAAATCACCGAGTAGTGATTCAGGTAGTGCTTTCTCTCAGGGACAGGAAAATTGAATTCATTGTTGAGGCACATGCACTATTTTTTTTTTTTCCAGGCCATTTACACATTAGATATAGAACTGCAGTCACAGAGACATGATATGCTCTGCCCATCTAGCAATTAGTGCACTCCACCAGCACATGCTTATGTTTCTGAGATATAGGCAGAGCAATGATGCTGCCTCCTGATTTTCTGATCTGTGAACTCAATTGAGGAATATACTGAAAGGACATAACAGTTGAAGATAAAGAATGCTGGCAAGAGATTCAAAAAGGATAACAGCAGTACTTCAGACAGATGTCTATTGATGGAATCTGAGAACTATTGCAAAACAGAAACCAGTTTAAAAAGTCCATAAATAAAACAGGAAATAAATGGAAAAAAGCTTATATATTCTAAATTAGGCCTAGCTTTTAAATGAATACTGTGAAGACAATTAGTTCCTTTTCCTCTTTTCTTTTTTTTAAAAAAGTGATCTCAGGAGCAATGTAGAAAATGATTGTTTCATTTGAAATATTATTCTTTCTGCTTTTCTATCTCCATTTTCTGTTTCTGGAAGGTTTTTGACTGATAGTGAGACCAATACCTCTGTACAACATCAATATGATGAGGTAAAATTGTCCATCCATCTCTTTCCATTTTGAAATTATACCTCATCCACAAACACTGACAAAACCTAGCTATAATGATGCCAAACCCTTGTCAGAAACAGTCTAACACATGCCTATCCATTAGTATGGACCAGTGTACACTTTCTCATCTCTCAGCTGTGTGTACCATAAACTCTTAAATTGCTTGTTTTGCTGATAGCTGCAGCTGTGGGAAATACTTCTTGCTGATATGTAGGATTTTAGAGGATTTTATTAGCTTGTTGAAATGAAACTGTAGTTGATATGAACAGCTTTGATATGGCCTAACCAGGCTGCTGGGCTGCGACCATTGGCGGCAGGACCATCAGGAGGGTGAATGTGGAGGTAGGTTGGTGGCAACACTGGAATGATAGCAGTCCCATTTAGAAGAGAGAAAGAAAACTGTCTGAGATCCCAACTCTCACATTAAAGAGCAATGTGTCTGGCTCATGACCTGTTTGATTTGGGCTTGAGGTTGAGGAGTGGCTCTTTCAGTCACTGGTGTGAGGTATGGAACTGCCTGTAGCTCATTATGTCCTTGTGTAGACAAGTCATGGTCACTAGCAAAGACTTCTGAAGTCATTGTTCTTGTCTTTTATGATCATCTTGGCTCCTTAAAACAAAAGTTTTGCTGCAATGAAAAGGATTGTCTCTGACTGCCCAGAAATGTGCAGTGTTCAAACTTGAGAAGGCAGCCAGGACCCAGAGCAAAAGCTGTTGCTAACAGACTTCTCAACTCAAAGTATTGTCTTCACTGAATCTCATCCTCTCTTTGATCTGAGAACTTTCAGAAAGGGCTGCAATTTTTACAACTTCTGTTTTCTATTGTCTTAAAATTTATGTCAAAACCTGGAACATCCTTGACATTTTCTTACAGATGACTTCAAATTTTATCAGGCCTAATCTTTATGATGAAGCATGCTTTTGAATAAGGGTTAAACTGAATGTATGGATTAAAACAAAAGAAATTATTTAATTTTAATGTAATAATTTTGGATTTCTCTTCTTTTTGAGCTATATGCTTTCAATTCATGTCACAGATTTTTGAATTTTGCAATCAAAGTCACAAAACATGGTTAACTTTGGTATATATCAATGGTATTATGTTGAAATTTCTGTGCCCAATAGTTTAATTGAAATTAATGGAATTTTTGATCTCTAAAAAAATTAAAATATTATCTGGATGCAGGTGTTATTTGATTCTTGCAGCACAGCTCAAATTCTAACTTTTACATTTGATACTGAAATATACCTTAGAGCATTTTTCTAATTTATAGGAAAAAAAGGATATATTTATCTCAAGGAAAGCTACTTCAGTGAAGGAGCAGATGTACTGATTTACTGACAACACTGGGTGCTAAACTGATACACCCCCAAATGATCACTGCAAACATCTGTGAAGTTGCCAATTACGACCACATGTGTTTGATCATAGAGGGGGTGACCAACTGGCACTGTCATACCAGTCAATCTGTGGCAGTACAGTTACTGAAGTTTAATATTAAAATTATTCTGTCTTGTTGGCATTCAACACCTACCTATATAAGCAGAAAATTTTCTTATTATGCAAGTATGTGCAAGCACAGTGGAGTTTTCTTAGTTACACAGAGGCATCTGACTTATGAATAATTTTGTTCTTAAATTAGAAAAAGCAGTAGGAAGGATGGCTTGGGTTTTGTCCACTGACTGGAAGTGCTCATAGCTGATTAACCTGACGTGAATTCCAGCTGCTGTTGTTTGTGTGTCCCTTTGTGTTGCCACAAAGATTGACTCTGGGGAAAGCTCTACATGAATGCCTCAGTGCTCATCTGCTCTCCAGGGCTGGAGATCTTTGAGAGACGCAGAGGACTCAGACCATGGAGGTCTCTCCAGGGCCTCCTGTGTGTAGGTGGTCTCTTCTTGGTGAGTGGCAGAGGAAGGAGGCAGAATACTCATTCTTTTCTGTCCTGTGAACCAGAGAATCCTTGTCTCAGAGTGACCCTGAGTGACAGTGTGGCATCACAGAGGTTGGAAACATTAGAGGTCTGTAGGATTTCCATGCAGAGAACAGGGAAAAGAAACTCCAGAGTGACAGTCAGATGGGTTGTCCTTGTCTAGTTTCATGCTTTAAACAGTTCATACCTCCGAGAGATAAATTTGAGTAATTTACTAAACATTATACTAACCATCTTAATGGTGCTGTATACATAATGGGGATTCTGTAAACACATCAAGATCTCACTCTCCCACACCCTCACTGTCCTTTCACATCAATGGACTGTGCTGGCTAGCACCTGCCAGAAATCTCTTGCATGAGAAAAATCTTTTGAAAAGTAATTAAAAAACAGGGAAGTAAATAAAGAGAGTCCATGAACGAGGACTCACGTGGCTTTATAATAAAAAGAAAGTGTGGAATCATTGAGGGACTATTTGATAATTTTAAGCATATGACTGAAGAGGCATTGTGCACTGGTTAGGTGGATAAATAAAATAAAGTCAGAGGTCTAAAGTGAATTGCTATTAATTTGAGTGCATAAAAATCATCTCACTGAAGAAAGACATGAGAATATCATTGGCAGAGAGCAGGGAGATTCTTTCTGGTAGACCCAAATGGCTGTCTAAACAGCCCAGAAAATTCTGAAAATTTTGTGCTTAAGTGCCTTGGCTTTTTGGTAACATTTAGAAATAATGAGATTTAATGAAGATCTAATATATATTTGTTAAATATTTGATAAAAACCAAAAAGTCCTATTGAAAGACTGTATTTTAAGTGTATGATGTAAATGACCTTATGAGGTCACTACAGATGTTTCTTTTGTAAAAGATCCACAAGGATAAAGCCCAAAAAGCTGATACATGATTGATTTGAAAGTAAAACCATCACAGAGAAAAGAATCTTAGAAAGTCCTTGGAGAGTCCTAAACTTCCTGCCCCTTTTCAGCATAAAGAAGAAAATACAAAAGAACAAAACTGAGTTCAACAAAACCATGTTTTATTCTAAATGAATTATGGAAAAGGTGGATAAGAGATATTTAAAACAACATTATACTCTGCAATGCTTGCATCTTTGCTGCCAGGAAAATGTCCAGAAAGACATTTTGGAACCCCCAGAAATATGCTTTGCAATAATTGAAGGGCTATGATAACGTTCACAAAGATACAGACACTCCTGGCTTTTAAACTCATTATACCTGTGTATCTTAGCCTGTAAATTCCTACTTGCAATAAATGGCAATAATAATTGATGGTTGGTCTTAAACTATCAAGACCAAAAAAATAAAACAGAACTGGAGGTTGAGATAGAAGAGTAACAGTAAATAATAAGGTAGAAGATAAATAAAGACACAAGAAGAACACTGAAAGAATAATGGATAAAAAGGACAGTTTGATGCATATAAATATAAAAAGATTTATCATTCAGATGGATATCACACAGAACCATAGAACTGTTTGAGTTAGATGGGACCTTAAAGATCATCTAGCTCCAACCTCCCTGCCACAGGCAGAGAAAGATTTCAACCTAGACCAGGTTGCTCAGAACTCCAAGCAAGCTGGCTTTGAACACATTGGGATGAGACACTCAGGTTCTCTGGAAAACCTGGGCCAGGGCCTCACAATCCTCACAGCAGAGAATTTCCTCCTAATAGCTAATCTAAACCTACTCTCTCTTTGTTAAAAGCCATTCTCCCTCGTCCTATCCCTGCACACCCTTGTCAAAAGTCCCTATCCAGCCTTCCTGTAGAACCCCTTTAGGCACTGGAGGCTGCTCTGAGGTCAACCTGAAGCCTTCTCCAGGCTGAGCAACTCCAGCTCTCTCTGTCTGTCTCCATAGCAGAGGTGCTCCATCCCTCTGATCATTTTTGTGGCCTGCTCCAGCAGCTCCCTGTCCTTCCTGTGCTGGGCCCCCAGAGCTGGATGCAGCTCTGCAGGTGGGGTCTCACCAGAGCAGAGGGGCAGCATCACCTCCCTTGCTCTGCTGGCCACGCTGCTTTGGATACAGCCCAGGACACTGCTGCTTTTCTGGGCTGTGAATGCTCATGTTGAGCTTTTCATCATCAAACACCCCTAAGTCCTTCCCCTCAGTGCTGCACTCAGAGCAGATAAAAAATGGACTGCAAAAAAAGACTGCTTGTTCCATTGCTGACTGATAAGAAATTCCAAAGAGAGAAAAAAATAAAATTACCATATCTACAGACTAGTAATGGATCAGAATGCTTATTATATAGTCCTTTAAATTTCATTGAGTAGAAAGAGTATTGGAAATAAGAATAATAAGATTCTGACATTGTCATATTTAAAATCCTGTATTCCTACCTAAGTAAAAGTGAAGGAACAGAGAAATTGAAGCAGCAAAACTGAGTTGTGTCAATTATAAAAGAAGAATATACAAAGGGATGTGAACGTGTCCCAGACAAAAACAGACAGCTTGCAAAGCCTGCAATTTACCAGTATGTTGGTATGGAGAAATCACCAGAGAAAACACAATGGTACTGACATCAGAAGTCTAATGTGATGTGAAAAAGCAGGGCAAGCTGGGTCAGGAACATAGGAGCTGCCACAGCAAATTAAATCAGTAATTCATTTGTTCTGTTATCCTCTCTTTGACAGGGAGCAGCTATCAGTGCTTCGGACAACAGAGGAAAAATATTAAAATACATAGAATTCTGCAGTGACCATCTCATTGGACATGGATTTTTTTCCCCCTATGTCTCTTGATTAGAGGTTGGTTTGTCATCTCAAGATTTAGTCTTATTACTGTTTTTACGGAAACAATTTAAATATAATAGCAAATGCTGAATTTTAATCATGTCTGTATTTTTCCTTACAATTTTTTGCAAAAATACCTGTAGAAATAAAAACAACAGCAGAGCTGGAAGGAAGAGATTGTACCCCAGGTATCAAAGTATTTTATTATACTTTTAAGGCTGGCTGAGAAGCTGTGGTAACAAGGTAAGTCCTGTTCTTCAGCATGTTGATTTAAATGTGGAAATTCTATGTTGACCAGAAATACTCACAGTTTAATTAAAGCCATGTAAAATAAACAAATTCTCATCTTTGGCACTTGGCTTCTGAAAAAACAATCAGGTTCAGATGAGGAGCTCTAAAAACACCCCAAACCCTTAAATGAGTCCTAAGAATTTGCTGTGATGATTGCCAGACTTTGAACATTGACTTTTTGCACAGATACCCTGCCTTTACAGCACTCACTGGTTTGTTTGTTCTGGGCCTTAGGGATTTTACCTTTACTTAATTCTCCCAAAGCTTTAAGCATGTATTTTTAAGCTCTGGTGACTCTTTCCAAGATGTCACTCATTTGAAATTCACTTGCTTGCCTTCCCTAGTCCTCCTCCATCCCAAAGGTAAGATGCTGGTTTTATATTTGTCATATTCTCAGCCAGACAAACAGAACACACATTTTTTTTTTGCAGTCCCATATGCCTTGACATCTCAGCACAGAGTGATTCAGGGGTCCCAGGTGGGTGCTGATGGAACTGCTGGTGGTGTCACTGTGCCAGGATCAGCTTGCCCAGCCACCTGCCCTGAGGTGAGGGGCTAAGTAGCTGCACTCCAGTAAAGCAGCCTTATTTATTCCAGCCCTGTTGTTGTCCATCTGGATGTTGTCCTTGTCTGGCATGAGGAGCCATCCCTACGGTTCAGGAGAAAACAGAAACCCTGAAACTGAGATAAGAAAAAACCCCATTATGTTCTGGTTTCAAATTCACAGAATATCATTGTAAAGTGCAGACTCATTAACCTATATTCTCCTGTTGGTCTTGACTTAAATGTACACATCCATCCTGCAGTAGATTTCAGTACATTAGACACAAATCCAAACATTATCCTGGTAGATTGTGGGAACATCTAGGAGTGAGTGAATCATAAGGAAAATGTAGCAAAAATGTAGCAAGGATTTGGTTTTTCCACTACCTGAATGATGGCAGGACCAAATTGCTTTTTGTCACCAAATGTGGGTGATTATTCTTTGAAAAAGTCTTTGCATTTGCTCTGTAGAGAAGCCTTAGTAAATATAAGAGAATTTGCTAGAATGGATTTTATTATGTATTTTGGTGCTTGAGAATTTCTTAAAAATGTCTTCATCTTTTCAGTGAAACTATAAAAGTTCATGAGAATGATGCAAGGAAAAAAGATCTGAACAGCATGTTTTGCTTAACATGCAATGAAAAAATATAAAAAGAAAAAGCAGATTTAGGAAAAGACTCTTCCAATTCTATTTGCCTATTCCAGTATCCATTTGTATTAGAAGATGCCAAATGAAGATTATAAAACTATACAGAGGTATACCTTTAATATTTTCCTTAACACACACTCATCAGCCGGAAGTTGATAAACTTTTCATTCTTAAAGCTTTTGAAAATGTACCCATCACCTTAAGACTTGTAGAAAAATTGGATTTCAGTTTGATTTTAGGTGAAGAAGGACTTCACCAATGAGACAGAATTTAGCTTGGTCTATTCATGGAGTGGGAACATGGTGTTATTTCCTAAAGGCTAAAAGCTTTCCTTAGCTCACAAGTGGACAGGTTCTGTGAATTTTTCTCTCTGTAAGCTTTTATACAAAAGTACAGAGTTTTCCTATGATTTCCAACTTGAAAAGTTTCTGAATTGTTCTTGAAGTAGTACACAAATAGCATGAACCACTGTGAAGTAGTAGACAAAGCTGCATTATTTGGTTCTCTCAAGTCTGACTTATAGACTTCCGGTTTCAACAACAAAAAATGCCAACAGTGATAAATTGTCATTCATTCAAGTGTTTCCATGATTCTGGTCTTCTTCTCTTTATGAAGAGTTGGTTTACAGATATGAGAGAATTTCATTTCCTTAATGATTCTGTTAAAACAGAATTACATGAAACTCCTGACTCAGTTTTGTTCTATTCAGTCTATTTACACTGTTCTGATCATAACTGGGGCTTATAAGACATATGTACTCCTTCACAAGCCCTTGTTTCTGCAGAATAATCTAAGTTTATATTCAACAGTATAGGTTGAGCCTACCAATCTCTGATTTTTTGCAAATATTAATTTAAAACTTCTGTCTTTAAGAAACCTGAATCCCTTGAGAGAAATTAGGCATTAGCTAGGAAAATCTGAGGGTCCATTGCATTTGAAAACAATGCATGTAAAATCTTCTGTGCCTCTTATGACTAATTGTAGATTTTTGGCTTGACTGTTAATTATGTGTTTGAACTTTTTCCAGCAAGAAAAAACTTGGCTGTAGAGAAAAATGGCACAAAGTGGATTTAATCTGTGAAATTCTACAGCATCAGAGAAACATACAGAAGTCCAAGCCTCACAATTTCATAAACTGTCTTGCTAGGATGTAGATGGAAGTAATTTTTAGGGTGGCAGTTCCAGTGAAAAATGTTCTCTATACTAGAGAGGAAAGGGGCTCACCACTGTATGTGTACCTGCTCAGCAGAGTTGTGTGGGACACTCGTCCTGACCTCTGCCAGGATAAATCAGTTTGGATTAGATTAAATACTTCAAATATTTGGTTTAAGTTGCTGGATTTTGCTCAAAGGAGGACCCACTGAAACAGCCCCTGCAGCAGATCAAATATAGATTCTGTGCATTGGTGGAGAGCTGGTGGCTGTGACCTACTCTGTAAACCTGGCTGAATCCTGTGTAAACTTCTTAATGCTACATCCATTTATAAATACTACATTTTAGAATTGTTGTATTTTTTTAACATTTTAGAAATAAAATTCATGCATTCAGCTAAAGAATCCCAAATACTATAGTGTACCTATTATAGTAGACTAGCTGAATTTAGATTGTTCTAAAAGGATGGGTATTCAATTTACATATCTTGCTAGAATCTGACCTATTTCATGACTATTCAGTGTGAAATTAAAGATTTAAGAAACTTTACTATTCTTCTCTTAGAAGCTTTAGGAAATACTTTTCCTGAATTTAAATTTAAAAGAAACCCAAACCAAGCGAACTGTGGGTTGGATTTCAACTGTAAAAATCAGACTAACTTAACCAGAACAGAAAAAAACATCAACATGAGTTCCCTACATGCATGGGATATCTCTTGATGATAGGAAAACTGATTTCAACCCTCTTGTCCTTTTAACCCATTTTGTTTAAACAATACAGTATTTTGTCTATGTTTTTTTCTGGATAAACAAATCTGGGAAGTCTTTTTTCACCCTTCTTCTGGGTTAAATTTTTAAGCTCTTCACACAATATATTTGCAAAAAATAATAGAAAATTTAGATGAATAGCCTACAAAGAGGATGACTATGAAACAACACCTGCTTTCATTTAGAGCAAATTCTTAAAAAAAAAAAAAAAAAAAAAAGATATTTCATGCTTTTATGAAATGGCTGCCATCTCTCAAAGAGGGACCATTATATTTCCTCCAGATCTGTCTTTCTAACAGTTTCAGAGTTCAGTGTTGAGACATCTCAGCTGACTTTAAGTGGCAGATGATTCTAGCTGGTTCGTGGAAAGTATCAGTAAACTCAAGGTTGAATTAGGGATAAGCATCTGGTCACAGTCACAATATGTGAGGGGTGGAGAGGACTTTCTTCCCCTAGCAACTTTACAGAGTATTTTGCTAAGAAGATGGACTAAACTGGAGTTTATGATTGGTTCCTAACTCCTAAGAAAGGTGAAACAGGAAAGGTGAGTGTGAGTGAAAGGTGTCATGACTCATCATCTCTAATCTCTCTGGACTGTAATTAACAGCATTTTAAAATACAGATGAATATAGCTGCCTCTAACACAGTTTAGGCTGGCCTTGCTCTCTGCCAGTCCAGACTGCCACAAACTCTGTTAAAAAGAAAAGAAAAAGAAAACAGGAAATCTCTCACTACAAGTGCATCAGGCATTTGGGAACAGGGAGAGAGCTCATCTTCATTTCAAGAAATGTCCTTTCTGTATTTATTTTGACTGTGTGCAATCCTTTTTTGTGGTGTTTTTTTTTTCTTTTTTACTAAGCAATTGCAGGTAATTCTGCCTCTCTTTTTTACCAGGGCACATGGTAAAAGAATCCACACATTCCATCCAGCTTTGAATTCAAAACTCAATTCCCTGAAGGTGCTTCCTTCTGTGCTTGGAGACTGCAATTTAAGCTTGTTCTGAGAATGTTCATGGTAGGAGAAAACATTGTCACTATTTCTCTTTGTCCTCAGAGGCCTTTTGAGCCTCTGTTGGGAGCTTTTCCCTTCTGCCTGGCACACTTGAAGGAACTTCTGACGATCCACCTAGTTCATTTGAGACTAATGATTATTTGCTAGGCCAGCATCAGAAAACCCTTGTGGCAGAGATCTTATTTGGTGCTGAGCAGACCAGCCCCTGGGTGAGTTGTACACCCAGTGCTTGCAAAGCATTAGGGTAAACAAGAAAAGACAGCACAAGTTACTTTTTATTAGCACAATAGCTAATAACTACTCCATGTACCTATTGCACTGGACTGTAATAATGTTATAAGAAGAGAGTAATAGTACATGGATATCAGTAAAACCTAATTAGGTCCTGACTTCCTTAGATTTTATAATGCTTAAAGGCAGTAGGACTTCTCAGTTTACAGGTACCACAGAGAGGTGTGCAATATAACCATACTCAGTTTGGCCAGATTTCATGAGAGATTGAAATGTTAAACTCAGCTTAGACAGCTAAACATTTCAGTAAAAGTCTCTGGATAGGCCAACAAGGTATACTTTGTAAACCTGTTTTCAGCTTTTATCCAGCTCCTGGATAATTTCATGCTGTTCATATAATTGTCAAAGCTTGCTCCATAACTGTTAGGAGAGCAATTCTTGCTACTGTTATCAGCCCTTCAAGACAGTCACTTTAATGGCCATGTGCAGGGATATTAGTGCAATATGTGAAAAAGCTACACAGTCATGATACTTTCTGTTGTTTCCCCCCCTTATTTTCTGTGATTTTAAATTAAAATTTTAATGAAAATTTTAAAAATGTAGAAATGCATCTGTTTTCTGACTTTTTCTTTTTTTAATGCTTATTTCAAGAGTATGCCCAACCATGCTGCTGAATCTGGCCCAAAGTTTTCAGCAGTGCTGGAAATCACCTCAGTAACTACAGAACTCACTCCCAACAGCCACAAGGAATTGTCACGTGTGAAGGGTGGCTTTTGCAACTTGCTATTTAAAACTGAAAGGCAAACAAACTCACAGAACTTAGAAAAAGTGGTGACCTTACCATTAATTCAGTATAATCCTTAAGCTTTGAGAAGCATTAAGAGCTTTACCTTGATAGTCAGGTTTGACTTATTGATAGCTCTTTTTCATTTGCTTGACTGACACCTGCTCTTCTCATAACTGGCTGTTGTTGGTCCAATTCTTCATCATCTGTAGTGCACAGCATAGATGAAAGAAAAAGGAAAAAAATTGCAATATGAGATTACATATGAAAAAGCTTGAGAACCAGCACATCTTAGATTACACAGATTGTTTATAAACTCCCTTAAGAGGAAAAATTCTTTTTTCTGGAGCATGTGAATTTCTAAAACAAAAGCAAAAGGAAATGTGGGTTTTAGAATGACAACCAATACCTGCCTTTTGCAAAAAAAGCCAAGTGGTGGTTGTGATGTGCCAGTTAGAGAACTTCTGCTTTTGGGAAAAGGGTATGGAGTTTTACAGAGTGAATTATTCTGTTGATTTCAGACAATGAAACACTGCCAACAAATGCAGAGGATGCTCTCCTTAAGTAGTGCAGTGTGAAGACAAGTATGTGCTGAGAGGTCCAGATAAAAAAGGTGCAAATTTATGTGAACATGGAGCAAAAAAAAGGTGCATGACACTAGCTAATTCAACTTTTGAGTCCAACTTCAGTTATTTAAAAGAAAAGGTGGTTTCCATTAACTTTGGAATTTTAATGAGCTCTGCTTAAAAGCAGAAACATTCAAATCTAATGCAATGTTTCTCAGATTCAAAATGCTGGAAATTTACTCACATAACCTTGGATGTTTGTCATATGAGAAGGAGCAGTTTGACAGAGAAGAAAAGATCATTCTTCTGAAATCTCCCTAGCAAAACTGAGAGCTGAGAAATCTGGATAGTTTAGATAAGATTCGAACAGACATTGAATCATGAATTTCCTCCTTTGAACTGAACTCTGCTTCTTCAGTTTCAGAAGTGCTTATGACATCTACAAGACTCAGTAATGAAAGACTGAATGACACAGAAGAAAAACTACAGCTGATTTTTTTTTTTTTTTTGTAGGAAAAGGAGAGCTGCAAGTTACAGTTCCTGAGAGTAACAACAACAACAAATGAACAGCTTTTGTTCGTGTTATAAATATAAACTAGAAATGTTCTCTGCCTTGCTTTCAGGGAATTGTCACAAGATAAACTGCTCCCACTAATGCCAGCTGAAAAGTCATTTAGTTGCTTGTTCTTCTGGCAAACTTTGCATTTTGTTTGAGTCAGAATGAGCATTATATCAAGAAGAATTTCTAGCTCATTTAAGAATGAAAAGTTTAGGTACATTCCTAAAATCATCATTGTTTTCCAAGTTGTCTTAATTTATTAAAATCAAATGCCATGTGATTATTGAGGAAAAGTGTCCATCCCTTAAGCTCAGAGCTAGAACTATTGAATTCCACAGTATATAAAGAGAAATATTTTTTTTCCCATTTTAGTTGGAATAAATTTCTCTCAGGAAGACTGTGCCTATTATGTCAAATTTCATATCTTGAAAAACTCTCCACATCCTTATTTGACAAATACAAAAATTAAATTTCTCCAGTTCTACCATGGAAGAAGTTTTAAAACATAAAATGCTTCAAAAAAATCCACAATCAAAATGAAACAGTCAATGATTGAAACAAGGTGTTTCAGATTATTCCAATATAGCTTCCTTTACATATTCTCACATGATATTTTTATCCTGTGCTAAAGATGGGAAATGTACAAAACAGGAGATGGGCAAAAAACAGAAATATTCAAAGTTAGAGTAAGATGGAAAGTCAGATTCCTCTTCTGCTCTGCAGAAAGAATTCAGTTACTATGAAAATCATGTCAGATCATGTGTGATGATAAAAGGATGATGCCCTGTTTCAGCTCACCTAGAGAATTGATTGCCATCCAGAAACTCTACCTCATAAATAAAATGCGCTTTTCTGCTCACAGGATCTATGAACAGATGGATCTATAGTTCATGGAATGTGCCTTGAAAGGCTACAGGACAGTATCATTTTTGTGTCGAGGGGGAAATGAATGAGGTAAAACATCCATAGAATCACAGAACCACAGGAGGTTTGAAACTGGAGAGGACCTTTGGAAGTTGTCTGGTCCAACCCCTCTGCTCAAGAGGGGCCACCTAAAGCCACTTACTCATAATGGGGGGCTCTCATAATGGGTTCATCCTTTCATTCTCAGAGGCAGACCCTGTTTTTTTCTGTTAAATTTTGACTTTGCGCTGGGATATTTATCAGGCTCAAGAAGAAAACATCAGTTAAAAATATCCTTGACATTCAGAAAAAAAGTCTTCACCAGCTCTCACTCTCTTGCTTACCAACCAGCCAGAGTGACAAGAAGACTTTTCTCTGCTATTCAGAACCATTCCTTCCTCTTGGGCTGATGATGACACTTGCATCCATGGAGTGTCCCATTTCTCTGCACTGCAGGGAGAGATGTGCCTGGCTGGACTGTGTGTGCTACAGGGACCAGCCAAGGTGAGCATGGCTAACCCCAGCTTTCTGACATATAAACACAGAGGGACATTAAATTTGATTTATAAACAAGTGATATACTAGCAACATGTGATAGTTCTGGAAAATCTGGGAATTAATCCAGATTGCTAAAGAAAGCTTTTTTTCCTCTCAGTTTTAATGTTTCTTTATTACAGCAGTTGAAAATGTTTGCTCCATATGATTGTGGTCCTCCTTATACTATAGAGTTCGTTTTGTTGCTTTTTGCTTTCTTTGCAATATTTGTATCTTAAGGAAAAAAACAAAGACATTTTAAACCATCTGAAAATCCATTTTTGTCACTATGAACAAAGGTAAATATGGATCAAAAACTTTTGTAACATTTCTTCCTTCCAAAAGCATTATGTTTATGAGTGGCTTTTCACTGTGGTTTTATTTTTCAAAAGCAGATATTACAACTGCTTAATTCTGGGACAAATGATTTTTTCTCTTCATAGCTTTGAGGAGCTGAAACAGAAAAAAAACAAAGGTGGTCTCATTCATCTTGAAGAAGTTGAATTCATATCTGAAGAAGGGTTCTAAACAGCTCAGTATGTTACCCTACAGATCCAGATGTTTATGGGATAGGCACCAATCACAGTAAAAATCACACAGCCATAAAAATAATAAATTGAAGGCTGCTGGAACAGAACTCTACTACATGCTTCATACTTCTGATTAATGAAAACTGAAATCTGAATCAGACTATCAAAACTCACTTAGCACATCGGTGTATTTTGTTTCAAAATACCCTCAATGAGCATTTTGTGCAATCTCAGGTTATTAATTGTCATATTTTATTCCTTCTCTCCCCTTCCTTCTCCCCCTCCCCACTTTCTACCATCAGCCATGGCTATTACCTATATTTCATTTAGATCTAGAGGCCAAGAATACAAGTTTTCGGGGACTACTCCCTGGAATCAAATTTCCTTGTGTTTTTCCATTATGGTAGTGTAATTGTTTGTACTCTCCACATAATGGGTATAAAATACTGTCACTTCTGAATTCTCCACTCCATCATACCTAAGCACCCTTTTTACCTGACTTTATATTTGTCTGTAAAATTCGTGCAGCACCCTTCCTGACAGAGCTCTCAAACTCCTCTGTTTTCCCCCCATGATCTAGTTAAGAGTTGTCAGGCAGTAGAAATCCCCTACTGACATCATGGATTGAGAAAAATGCTGAAAGGTTGCTAAGGGCAGGCATGAATTGTACAGTTATGAAGGAATTTGTCTCAGCTATCACAAGATAGTGTTTCACCCCAAATACCATGATGAAACTAGAATAGCACATTCTTGTCTTAGTGGTTCTATACATTGACAAAGAGGGCTGAAAACACCTTCTCACTTTCCCATTAGTTCCCCTGATATTTGCTGCCACCTCTCACAGCTGTAAATTGCAGCTATTCCCATTGTCTGTCAGCTTCACAAGTCACATCATGACTTGGCTCAAGACAATATTGGCAGCTGCCACAGGATGGGATTAGGAAAAATCACTAGGATGAAGTAAGAAGAAAGTGAACATATAAACAGGATGAAATGATCTTCCTCCTAAAGTGCAAAACCCAGAATGAAAGCAGAAGGCTCTGGGCTAGGGTACGTAATCTTGGAATTGATAATTTACCTCTAGAGGAAACAATGTTCTCTTCTCAGCACAAAATGCAAATATTGGTTCGCAGTTCAAGTATGCAAACAACTTGAATTCCATTGTCACTGCTATAGTCTATGCACCAACAACTAAGTGCCTCTGTCTCTGGCCTGCTGGGGGCTTGGTACAAGGGTATCCAGAGAGAAGGAAAGTTGCAGGTAGGTTTGGGAGCAGGAGGGCAGTGTATGTTTAGTCTCTGTTATCCTGTACCTGAGCTTTGCTGTTTTTAAGAACTAGGACAGTTTATTCTTGATTAATTGGGGCCAGGGTTATAAATGGAGATTGTATTACTGTAATGCCAATCATCCCCCTTTTGTAGAAGGTATAAGCATTCATAAAAGATAAATACAAAACATTTATGAATTATTTGGATGCTTGCAGAAAATGTTAAATGGACACACTGAGCCATTGCTTACCTGTTGACAGGACTCCCTTCTGAGCACAGCTCTTTCTGTGTCCCTGTGGGTTTCTTGGGAATACCTGTCAGCAGCCTTTGGTTATGGTATTTGTCATTGCTCTGTTATCTGTCACAAGGACAACTTGCTGGATGGACCCTGCCAGGCCACTGGGACTTCAATTTCTACTGACACAGCTCAACAAAATCTTCACCATGGGAACGTTCCCTTCCCTCCCTCGGTGACTCCATCTGGGAGGTGCTGCAGGGATACCTGCAGGGTGGGGAGGCACAGGAGCACTGCTGAGCAGCTCTGGCAAAGGTCAGCAGGAGAGGCTGAGCTTGCAGCAGCTCTGGAGGGCAGAAGGGGCCCATGGTCATGGTCACACTCTCCTGGAGCTGCTCCTGCCAGCACGGTGCCATCCCTGTGCTCAGCTGGCTGAGCGAGGACATGGAAGGTGCTCAGGGCTGTGACACACTTACAGCCTAAATTTATTCACACACAGTCACTCTTTTGGATTCTCAAGCCAGCTCTGTTTTTTTAGCTTACTCAGCCCTTCATTTTTTCCTGGTATTTAGCTACCCCATCAGCTATATTTGCAGAGCTCAATAATATTCCCAGTTGCCTTATTTTCACTAGACTGAACAGTAGAGAGATTTTCAGTCTCCTCTTATACAAGAGATTATGCATTTCTTGAATTTTTCTAGTAGCTGTTCTGTGTAGCTCTTACAGTAGAAGGCAATTTTTTGGTGTGGGTGACAATGTAGAGAGTTTTTTGGATAATTGGTTAGCTGAGAAAAGACATTTTGATGTGATACTGATAGATAAAGATAAGAGAAACAAGCTAGGAACTAAGCAACTAGTGTCTAATCACTGACAAAAGTCACAGTGACTTTCTCTGAAACGAGAAGACGGAAGAGAAAATCGCTTGCTAGAAAATGTAGATATCTTAGGTAGAGAAGCTAGAAGAATGCAAACATAGAAACAAAATAATTATTAGAAGATAGAAGTAAGTGTAGTTAATCTAAGTGTACTTTAACCAATAATGAACTCAGCTTTTGCAATATGTATAAGCTTCATTAACACCAATATAAATATGTGTGAGTTTTCAATAAACTTCGAGATTTGCTATTCACGCATATAGTGTGTCACATTTCTCCCGCCGTTCACGACATGACTAAAATTAAACACAGCATTCATCCTCAACAATGTCCTCATTTCACTGGAAAAACATTCCTGAATTTCAGGGTTTGGAAGTAAATAACTGTCTTTGTGGACTATGGATTACACTAAACAAGCCAGTATAGGTCAGACAGAAAATCCAAATATATTTATAGAATATTAGAAGAAATTGGCATAGAGTAATATGGAGGTTTATATGCTTCAATTATACAGCTAGAAACTAGCAGCAAGAATGATTTTAATAATTTGTAGGAGGTTAGTAAATCTCACCTGTTTTCTTTCCAGCCTCCTCAGAGATGTAGGTATGTTTGCTTTTACTGACACAGTACTGGGTTTGCTGCATTGTGTTTAGCTTCAGTTAGACTGATGGGATCATCCAGAAACCTGTTTGGAAAGACCTTCCCATAATGATGTGTTTATCCAGTGGGATAAACAAGTGAATTTAATCTTTACATAAACAGTCATTTTCTCTGTTAGTCAAACGAATTCAGGAAAGTACACAGGTCTAATTTTATTCTCCAAATTATTAGAAATTTTCACATTGTTCATTTTATTCAGGCTTATAGTAATTATTTTCAGTACCTATATCTCAAAAATTTTCTAATAATGTACAAATATCAAAGTAATAGTGTACAGTAATGTGTACTATGCAC
This sequence comes from Agelaius phoeniceus, assembly GCF_051311805.1. Taxonomy (NCBI): domain Eukaryota; kingdom Metazoa; phylum Chordata; class Aves; order Passeriformes; family Icteridae; genus Agelaius; species Agelaius phoeniceus. Next base: position 13,268,972 of record NC_135266.1, on the reverse strand, counting down.
ACCACCATTCTTGTACTACTGCTATAATATGTATACAAAAGAGACAGAAATTGTTGAAAAAGCACAGCAAACCAAACAAAGACTTCATCACAAATATGATACTGAAAGGAGAAAATACAGAACTAAAACATCAGCACAGGTTAACATGTTGTTGATACAGAGAGAAACAAAGAATTCAGATCAAAGCTGAACCGTCTTTCAAAGGCAAAAGTAAGCAGAACTGAATATAAAGGAAAGTCAGATATGTCTTGTAGTGCTTTATCTCTGGGAGCAAGACAGAGATTGGAGAAAATAAAGAGGACAAACAAAAGAGCTGAAGAACGTTTGAAAAAGGAAGAAAGATTAAACTAGACAGAAGCGAATGTGGAGGAATAACAGTGGAATGAAAGAAAATAATGACATTCTATCAAAAGAAAATGGAAGTAAGCTTTCCTCAGAATGAAAGTGGTGACTGCGATTCTATACAGATAATTTAAATTTGCTACTCCAAAGCAGTTTAGAAATTTTATCTGATTAAAATCAGAGAGGTTTATTCATTATGGAGGTCCAGGTCCTCTATATCTTTTCATCTGTACCAGGCTAAGTTCTCCCAGTGTTGTGCAGTCATGTGCTATGCCCCTGGAAAACAATGCATGCTTTACAAATCTGTACCTCTGCTAAACAACAGTGAAAAAGGGAGAGAAAAATGAATTAAAGGAGAGTTGTGTTTATTTTATTATTATTTTATATGGTGCAGTGTTTCTCTTTTTCATTCTGTTTGTACCATTTTTATTAATGAGCTGCAAACTAGCCTTTGGGTTATTCCACAACAGCAGTGCTAACACCTGCAGAGCTAAGTCCCTAGGAGATTTTTTTTCTTATGCATTTCCTAGTTATTTATAGCACATTTTTATTTTCTGCAGAGATTTCTGAAGATTTGGGTTATGTTATTTCAGTTCTGGAAAGTAAAATATAAATAGGTGAAGGAAGCATTGCAAATACATTTTAAATAAATGCCCAAGAGGAATTCCTTTGCATAACATATGCTTCCATCCCCAGTCTCCACACTAAGTGCTGCCAACCTATGCATTTATTTGATGTATAGAACAGTTAGAGAAGGATGTCTTTAAAAAGGCGAAACTTGCCACTGGTCTTAAGAAATAAAATATACCACAGGAAAAATTTGCATGTTAGATAAGTCTTTAGTAAGAGAGGAACTTTGAAGGAGTTTGTTCATTGTGACTACTGCAGGAATATTCTGCTTGTGGAAAGCAACATAAGGAAAGAATAAACTTTCTTCAAATATTGTGTCTCCTAAAAAAAATAATGTTTGTGCATGAAGGTGACATTCCCTGATATTTTCCTCATCTTCCTTCTTCCTTCACTGACTTCCTTTTCAGTGTCATGACTGAAACTGCAGAAGAAAAACCTCATGTCAGGAAAATGGTTTTGGGCCAGAGTGGGGTTGGGCACTGGAACAGGGAAGTGATCACAGAACCAAGACTGACAGAGTAAAAAAAGGATTTGAACAGTGCTCTCAGGCCCATGGTGTGATTTTTGGGGCATCCTGTGCAGGGCCAAGGGTTGGGCTTGATCCTTGTGGGTCCCATCCAACTCAACATATTCTATGATTCTGTGCAGTTAAAAGAAAATCACCATGCAGCAAGTTCTAACAGTTCATCCATCCACTGGAAAAGAGTTCCTTCTTGTTTCTAGTTTTAGACACCATGTCTGATTTAATGAATTACTTAACAATAGCTAGGCATAGCTCTAAAACTTGCAGCATCTATTAAAGATAAAGGTTTAAAAAGGAGCAGGTTATACACCATCAGAAGAAAATATGAGGCTTTAAACACTGTTTTCTACAATAAATCTATCCTGAACTTGTCCTATTTGGTCTTCATGACATTTGCAAATTGTCTCAGAACAGTAAATGCCTGTTACAGGAAATCCTGAGTTCATCATCATATGTGGTAGGTTTTCTAAATCTACTGCTGACTTCTCATGTATGATTAATGGGTCTGTTATTTCAAATTTGATGTGCAGTTCACACAATGTACAATTGAGTTATGTTTAATAAAACATAAAAGTGAGCCTCAGCTTTACAGTTCTAACTATGCTTAGCAATTTTTTTCACTATTGATTCAGATTCTTCTTGACTTTCTAACTTCCTTTTTTTTTTTTTTCTCTTGTAACAAGGTCTTTTACTATCTTACAAGGCAGATTACATCTGTAAGCTAATTTCCTTTGATATCCTTATGGGAGTCCTCTTGATTGTTAAAATAAAAGTTCCTTATAGATTTCCAGTACCTATTACAGCCTGACAAGTGTCCTCCATTATTTAGTTCTATGAATATATTATTTCATTGAAATATAAAATACAAAATTGATATTGTTGGCAGCTTGTAATGCGTCCAGAGAAGCTGTCTACAACAGTTTTACTTGTAATAAATTCAGCTGAAAGTTCACAAGGATTTAGGTCGGAGCCATTGAATTACAGAATAATTAAACTTGAAAGGGAACTGTAAGGGTCATTAAGTCTAAAAATTTCAAAGAATAAACAAAAATAAAGCCCAATACCTCAGCAGAACATTTACAAGGTGGATACTGTAGGCCCTGACTAAATCATTAGTTCAGACACTTGCTCAGACTCTCACCACAGGAGTACCTGGCAACTTGGACTGTAGCTCTGTTGGACTTGTAGGATGCAGAAACTCCAAAAAAGCCCAAAGGTCTGTGGCTGCACCCTAATTCAAAGCTGTTCCTTACTGGATGCTCTGTTCTAGTGCCCAGAGGGGTCCTGCTGTGGAAGGCCAGCCTACATCTCCCCTCTGCACCCCTGGCAGCCGTGAGCAGAGCTTGTCCCAGCCTCTGCCACGCTGTCATTGTCACAGTGTGCTCCCTGCCTGAGAACAGCCCTTGCACCTGCAGTGGGCAGGGAGAGCCAAGATTGCACAGGCATCACTGAAGAGCAGCACAAACCTGGAACCTTCTCCCAAATGCAGATGACTCCTCTGTGAAATCTCAGTTTATTTACTCAAAAGTAGCTGACGGCCTCTCAGGGATGGGGAAAAAATTGTTTAGGGTGTAGGTTTGTGAAAAGAAAGGATATAAATGTGGTGGTGGAATTTATTTGTTTCCTTTTCTGTTGTTTGTTGGTTTTGTTTTGTTTTTTCCTTTTCATGAGTGGTCCCAGAAGGCCCCCAAAGGTTAACACATCAGATATTTCTGGCTGGGTCACATTGATTAGCTTTCAGTTTGTAGCAGATAATAAATTTCTGAACTATAGTTTAAATTTAGGCAAGAATAATCCTGAGTGAAAGCTGATTTTAAGTGCTATCCTTTAACCTTCTGATAATCTAATACTCAATGGTGCCAGAAGTATTCATTAGCAGAAAACCAATTTTTTTTACAGTCTCTACCTTAGATACTTCTTTTTGATATCCAAAGAAAGAAATACTTACTACAATTACTAATGTTTAAGTGATATTTTTGTTGATTATTGCTAGTGAAGCCATGCTTTTGGTATTTCCTTTTCATTCTAACAATCTGAATTATTCAATTAAACCATCATAACGTGAAGTGAAATAGGTCCAAAATGGCTGTGTAGTTCATTATTTTAGGACTGCTTATAATGTCTTAAATTCACATGCATTTTTCAAGGAAATGTATTCCTTGTGTTGCTGGAGTACCTCCATGCATGTCTTGCAAAAGCTTCCAACTCCAGCACTGATTATAAACTCTACCAACCAGATGTGCCTTGGAGTAGCTCTTGACTTGTGGCTTCTTCCAGGTAAGGCAATGCATGTGACAGGTTATCTGCTTTCTCTCTTTGACTCACCTGCTTTTCTTTTCCCCCTCTTTCTCCTTTAAAGTATTTTTTCTCTTGGCTGAAATTGCTGCTGCTCTTTCACTATAATTTTGCTATTAAAAGTCATAGATGTTTTCAATTTATTTAAATATTTAGCAATCAAATACATTTACAATGTGTAAGGAAGAAGGACTAATTTATAACCTGAAGGTACCTTGCCTGATGTTTTTAGAGAAAAGCCCATGTTGTTTAAAGCACACTTTATAATTCCTGTACAATTTCCTGGTCCAGAGGAGTTCTGTATGTATTTATAACATTTCCTATCTGCAGCAACATTCTTTTAAAATTATACCCAACTAAAACAATACAGATTCCAGATATGTGTTTTCATTTAAATTAATCTTATTTCAGTGCTGTTTTTGTATTGTATTCTTTTAATGCATTATAATGAAAAAGCTCTTGGAAAAGATATAAAATTATATTATACTGATTTCTTCCTTTACAAATATTTATTAGAAGCATCTTTTTTGACTTAGGAACAGAGAAGGCAGAGACCCTTGTGTCTCCTTGTCTTAGGAAAGGCACGAATTTTATTAATGCATTCAGTTCCTGACTGTCAGGGACAGTTGGCTGAGCAGGTATGTGCAAATACTGGCATGAAAGCTAAACAACAGTTACAGGAAAAATTTGGCCTGACTCATCTCAATTCTACAAACAATGTAATCCACACAATCTTTTTTTGTTTTGTTTTGTTTTCTTTCTTTTTTCTTGAAAGAGCATAAACAACCCTGAATCTCATGGAGGAAACATACATTCAAAACACAGGTTAGAGAAAGTCTTATCAGCTGAGAGTTATTTCCATCCCATCTTTCATTTGTGTCAGCAAACTGTGAGTAGAGATTGCCTCACAGTCAGGAATTTTAAAGGGAGCCCAGATTCTGGCTTTGTAACACTAAAAATCATTTTTATTAAAGCATAATTTCTTCTTTCCAAAAAGGTGAGAGTAAACTTAATAATGAAGTCATCCTTTGTTTTATTCCTTTGAAATTAATGAAGTTTCTCACTTTTATTTTCCCCTCTTTGACATTTTTATTAGTGCTAACGGGAGCATCTCATGCTGGTGTCTGGAAAACTGAGCACTGAGGTTTGAGAGCACAAACCTCACCTGGGAACAGCATGAGGCATCCTCTGCCTTGTCACTGACATCTGTGGGACTTTGTGTACAGGTCAGATTCTCAGCTGCTGTAAAGCACAGGGTTCTGGTGTTTGCATGACTCTGACACCTGGTTCAGAATTGTTTCACTGATTGCTAAATGTGAATGGGGGTAGAAGTTCTGCAGAGCATCCCAGAAATGCAGCAAAGACCACAGAGTAGTCAGCCCAGCTTAATGCCTCTGGAACCCCTGGGAAAAAAAAATGAGTGTTCAGATTTTCTGTATAAAGCCAGAATTTGTTTTCCCCTTCAAGCATATTCTGAAGTTCTTGCTGTATAAGGAATAGAACCATCTTTGCTCACTTTAAAGCAGTATCAGAGCAAGATTTGGTTTGAAACACAGCAATATAGAAAATCCTCTGGGGTCACCAAAATTTTTTCCCACTGATGTCAGGGTAATAACAAAAATGATAAAAAATACTGTCTTCCTGCAATCAGATGTTCCTCTGGGACCTTAAAACAAGATTCATATTTCAATTCCACACAAAGCCCAAGTGAACAGGTAGTTTCTCTGTATCAAGAAAATAAGGATATTATAATTTATCCAGATCATTCTTGCTAGGCACTTTTGATATTGATTTGTGAGCTAATCTTACAATATGCAGACTTAATCTGAGAATAATTAGGATGATGGGATGAAATATTGTGTGATCTCAAACCAGGAACTGGGATGAAACCCCCCAAAATAATGGTCACTTAGAGAACATGTAGGCTTAATTTAGTATCTCAACTATTAATTTTTTGTGCAAGCAAGTAGTTATATGCTCACAGCCATGAATTTATGGCAGTTTAATGTGTCTCTAAAATTTCTGGGGTTCAGGCCTAAAGCTTTCACAAAAATGTATTTAAAAAAAAATTAACAATAAAACTCCTGTCATTTGCATCAACTTTCATGTAGAAATAAAAATTATTCAAACTCCAACAATTTGCAGCTCCTTCATCTGTTTCTGTCTGCTTTACAATTGGGCCTGGACATGGGCATATGTGCTAGATGAAAATCAATTGATTTCTGGTTAGGGTGAACCCAGTATGTGTCACAAAGCAACCAGCTCTCAGTCACAAGACAAAAGGCTCCTGACCCAGCAGGCAGAGTCTCACTGCAGAGGTGGACATTTATTTTGTGACAAACTATGTCAACTACAAAACACATCTTAAAACTGTGATCTTAATATTAATAGCACAGGGGGCACTGTTGAGTCTTCAATTGTTCAGGTTTATGATGCACTCGTGGAATATTGGCCCAAACCATAATCCTTTACTCATTTGGTAAATATTAAGAAGAACACATTATTCCCATGTGGGCTGTTGACTCTTAGAGTTAAAAAGTAGGCAAAGTGCATTACTTAATTTCTCTTATTGAATAATAACAACATTTTGAAGGTTAATTAATGGATTTTGAGAGAGGATATTAGAGAAGTAGATGCTTAATGTCCTTTGTCTTTAACATGAATATCGTGAAAAGGTATAGAGGGATATCTATATATATATACCTATATATATAGTTCTACTGCACATTAGGACAGATATGTGACCTTTGCCAGTGTCAGAATGTGATCTGAACCCCTTATTTGCTAAAAAAAAACCATTGCCTAATTTGATCTTAGGAAAATATCTTTCTGACTACTTTATATCCTCATCTTCTGTTTTTCCTCCTTTGTAAACTAAGTCTATGGATTATCAGATGAAAATTGGAAGTACTCACAACTGGGGTCTCTCTGTGAAGTTCTTGGAGAAATATGGATAAAAGCTTATACTTTATTGTCACTTTCACTTTTTTTTTTTTTTTCAGAAGGGTAGTTTCCTTAGAGCATTGGTTGAGAAGAGTTTGGTGGTTTTAGGACATACTATTATTAGGTGTATTAATAGCATTTTTTTTGAGGTTTAGAAATACTGATAGACCTTGACAGTTTCACAGTTGAACCACAGTACTGGCAGATGCAAAATACTATCTAAATTATCATAGTTAAGGATGGACAGAAAAAAAATCAGAAAAAGGGCTCTGAAGTACTTGGTTTCTACCACATTTTGTCTTCACCTTTTTTTTTTTACTTTTGAAAGAATATACTATATTCAAAACTACATAATCTAAATGTTTTCTGGTTTTGAATATCTGGGTTTCTGTTCTGTTGGTGATTACAATATAGCAAATAAATCCTTGGAAAAACAAAGCCATAGAAGTTTAGAAGGAGCTCTGTGACATGAGCTGATCAGCAAAACAGCTGTTCCATAAATGTCATCATCTCACCAAGTATTGCTTTTTATATCAGAGTTCAGGGCTATACTTTGTTACAGACTATTGTTTCAAAGGACTAGATATATTGTGTTTAGACTTTAAGCAATTGCATTGAATTCTCTGAATCTAAATCCCTGTGAAATGATGTACAATCCTGACCAGTCATTACACAAAAGCATTTTTAGAGTAATTGAAAATCAACAAGGTAAAACAGTTCTATAGGAGGTCAATGAGGCAAAACAGTTTTGTAGGAGGAGCAGGGCAAAAATTGTGAAGGCTCTATGAATATACACACACACACATATATATATATATATGTATATATGTATATATGCTCATTTATAATTACACTTACAAATATAAATACATACATTCGAAGTAACACTACTGGAAAAAAAAAGAATATATTAAGGATTCTGCTGCCTAGCATATGAACTTTCATCACAGGAAGGGAAATCTACCTCTTTTAGAAGGTGTTAAATTAATGAATCTGCTTTTCACAGCGGGGACCAGAAGGCCCAGTGGAAATTTTGCTGAGAAATTGTCAGCATGAATAATGAAAATAAAATCCTGTAAAATATTCTTAGGATATTGGTAAGTAGCTTGGTGAATAATGTAATGAATATTAAACAATCAATTTAGTCAATTAAAGCAATAATTGAGTTGTGGTGTGAGCAGTTTAAAAAGTCAGCCAACTTGGCAGCCTGGCTATTAAAGAAGCTGCTCTGCAAGCATTTGACAGACTCTTGGTTCTGGTTTTGAATCAAAAAACATCAAAGAAAAGCAAGAAATGCTGGGGGAAACTCGTTCTGAAATGACAAGTCCTGATGCTTTGGATGAACCTCCAAATTTGTAGCCATTAAACTTCTCTTCTACTTTAAAATTTTTTTAACTCAGTAATGTCTGGTCTGGTGCTATAAACTAAATGAATAAATGTGTTTTCTGTGGCACAATTGGCACAATGAGTTGAATGGTTTAACTTTTACCTGTTTATTAAATGTGTTAAAAATTCTCCTAACCAGTGTCTTTGTTGATGGATAAGAACATACAGAAATAAAGAGAAATAGTGATGAGACATGGAGACATACATTTACATATTATTTAAATTAATGAATCACAAGATTGTTTAACAGTTAGGTCATATTTTTATTTTAACCAAATGGAAAACCTCCCAAATATGCTTTCTGTTATTTTTTGCTATTAATTAAAATAGGAAAATGAGGTGTAACTCTCTCAAAACATGACTAGACCAGAGTGGACCAGAGAAATCATGCCTGAGGTTACCAAGAATTTGATCCAAATCCCATTGAACTCAGCAGGAGACTTTTTGTCAACTTCAGCAAGGTTTGGATGAAGCTAAAAATATTTTTTCCTATATGTTCAAAGAAGATGCTACAAATGTAATTAAAAATAAAGGAAGAAATTTACTTTGGTTCTTTCAAATAAATCCCCACATAGTTATTTCACGATAATAAATATATATTTTCATATTTTTTATACTAAAATTCAGGCACAAATGTAGAAGTACTCAAAAAATATGTTAATTGCACTTTATGAAAGCAACAATAACACACACTTATATGTTATTCCAACATTAATTAGCTCTTAACCTGACTATGCTCATCTATTTACAGTATTAATGCACAGAACCAACAATTTGTGCTTCCCTTTATTTTTCACAGCTGGGCATAATTTTTAATATTTAGTTTTTGCTTTATCTAGAATAGCATTAAGTAATCAGTTGCCACCTTCATTTTAATGCTCATTCAGCATCAGTTTGAGTTAAAGGTGCAATGTAAAGTAAAAAGTGAAATTGGAGAGATCTTTGGACCTTATTCCCATTAGTTGCAGTAGGAACAGGATTAATTATCAATACCCATATTCAGAAAAATTTGTACAGAAAAATTACTTTCCACTTTGCTCCACCATTTGACATTTTGGAGTACAGCCCCTTCCCCAGGCTGCTTCCTTTTCTTTGGCCAGGTCTATGTGTCACTGTCATATTTTCTGAAAAATCCCTTCACCAGGATTTCTTCTCCTGGGAGGCTGAGAAGCCTCAGACAAGGATGAAAACAATAATTATCTGATTGCTTCTCCTGTGTTTTGCTGCATTGGAATGTGGTTGGAGATTGTTTATCCAACAGGTTGTTGTTTGATTGGTTTCATGTGAATTGTTTTTACTTAATGACCAATCACCATCAGCTGTGTCAGGACTCTTGAAGTAGTCACGAGTTTTCATTATCATTCTCTGTAACCTTCTGTGAGGATTCTTTCTCTATTCTTTAGTATAGTTTAATATAGCATTCTTTTATATATAACATAACAATATATATACCATAAAATAATAAATTAGCCTTCTAAGAACATGGAGTCAGATTCTCAATTCCGCCTTTGTCCTGGGGACCCTGAAAATTCCACAGTTCATGCAGCATAGGGCAATTTAGAGGCTGGGTTTAACCCAAGGAGCCAAATTTTTGACCTGCATGATGGCAGAAGTGGGGGATGGCTTTGCTGCAGTCTCTTACCTTTGACACATGTTGATCAGGGACAGCAGCAGGCACCTGTGAGCTGCCTCAGAAACCCTGCCAGCACTGCAGGGCAGGGTTCCTCCTGTGGCCTGGGGGCACAGGGCAGCCAGCTCTCAGCTACCCAGCTCTTGCATCTTTTGCTGGAGACAAGAGCAGGCAGAGAGTGGGGAAGGCTTTACAGCTGGTGGAAAAAGAAACTGGGAATGCTGTTTGTGGTCCTGAGTGTGTGAAGGAGAGACAATGATGACTGGGGAATAGAATGCTCTCCTTCTCCTCGCCTTCCTCTGGAGAGGCAACGGTGCTCGAGAAGAGAGGAGCCCATGAATCTGCAGTTTCATGTCCAGAGGGGGGCTGACAAAATCTGAGAAAGAAGAAGCAGAACTTATATTACTGCCCTCAATCTGTCTCAATATAAAATAAATTGTTAATCACTTAGGATGTCCCTGTAGTCATTGGAGAGGCATGAGCTCAGTTCACCCAGTTCACTTCACTCAGTTCACATGCATATCTGAACAAATAGAATAAATGTGTCCATTTTCTGCAAGAAAAGGAGTCATAGGGAGTAATGCACCCTAAATTTTAAAGCAAGAGTCCTATCTAGTCTTTGGAACAAAGCGAAGATATTTCCCTTGGAGTATAAGATGCCCTGGATACTTGCTCTCAGCCTTAAAAGAAATACAAAGAAGCAGTCCTAGCTTTCATATTTAAAGCTGACACGGTGTGGAGGTGGTATGTTACACCTACCAAACTGTGGTGTGGCAGACATCTTTCCCCTGGGAAACCTGGGTAGAAACACATTTACTTTCACACAGGCTATGAGCTGCTCTGCAATAATCTCAGCTGAGGTGTTTGTACAGAAGACCAGAAGCAGAAAAATTGCTGAGTAAAGAATTTTACAGTAAAACTCCTCAAATAATAGCATCTTATTTATTGATTTTTGGCATCTCCTGAGGTGGAAGGCACCTGCACTGTGGTTTTAGTACTGCAGTTATGCATGTGAGTAACTAGCTTCCATCCACAATCTTTTTTTCATTAGATTCTCAACAATTAGCCAATCGTTATTGTGAAAAAATGGCCAATTTTTAATATGAACTGAAAATTAGGCTCATTGAAGTCATATGCCACTTTTGAATTCAAGAAAGCCTGAATGCTTGTAGGATCAGCAAAAATAATTAACCTTAAAATGAACTAGAAAAGTCTTAGCTTTGGAAACAAGAAAGAGTCTAGCATATTTAACAGTAATAAACAGATATATTTAAGGTTTTTTCCTTTTAAATTCTGTCAGCTGTTAACACAACTTATTTAAATAAGACAGAGAAAGCACCTTTTTATAGGCAATAGATAATGTTGCCCTGCTTCTAATGTCACAGCCTAAGTGAACAGATTTCAAAAACAAATTCATAAAACTGAGATAAACATACTAGTGCAAAGGGAATAAGATACCATACAGGAAAAGAAATAGAACCTTGCACAGTGCTGTTAGTGGGACACATTGTACGAGAAATAAACAAGGATTGATGAATTTTGTTCATGAAGACAGTGATTTCCAGCATTATCAATAAAGTTTGCTGGAGTCTAAAGAAAATATATATTATAATCTGATTTTTTTTTCCAGCATTTAAGGTCAGTTTCTCAAATGAATCATTAAATGTGGGCAATTTACAGAAGTAAATCTACATTTCCATGGAGTAATCATTGTTCCTTTACTTCCTGTCAGAAAAGAACTATTACAATGAATTTTCAACTTTAAAACATGGTTACAAATTATTGTTAACCCTACAGCAGGCAAGGCTGGAATGGCAGTAACCAGTTTGCATTACAAAATAGAACAAGACTGAAAGGTTGGTATGCCTGCTATATTGAAAGTGGGGAGAATTAACCTAGTTCACCATCTTCCCCTATCCTTATATGAAGATGTATGAACAAGAGCAAAGAAAAAGCCCAATTTTTCTAGTAGTAACTGGAATTAACAAAGTTCCAGATCTCCTAAGGCAAGTATACAGAGAAGTACAAAGCATACAGAATACTTGCATCCATGCAAACTTCTAAACTGTTGTGCCTTTGAGTCACATTCTCTCACATAATTGTCCAGTCATTTTACTTTAAATTGTATTATGATTTTGCTAGAGGGAATGGCTTGAATGTCATTTATCATCAAGCAGTTGCAAGATGTAAAAGCTTGAACAAGGAGAAGGGGGGGTCCTGCATTTGAGTCACAACAAGTTCGTGCAGCGCTCCAGGCTTGAGGCAGAGCAGCTGGAAGCCTGCCCTCTGGCAAAGGGGCTGGGGGTGCTGGTCAGCAGCAGCTGGACATGATCCAGGTGTGCCCAGGGGCCCAGGAAGGCCAAAGGCACCTGGCCTGGATCAGCAATAGTGTGGCAGCAGGACCAGGGCAGGGATTGCCCCCTGTGCTCAGCACTGGTGAGGCCACAGCTCAAATCCTGTGTCCAGTTTTGGGCCTGTCACTACAGGAAAGGCATTGAGGGGCTGGAGTGAGTGCAGAGCAGGGCAGCAGAGCTGGGGAAGGGTCTGAAGAGTCAGCCATAGGAGGAATGGCTGAGGCAGCTGGGAGTGTTTAGCCTGGAGTAAAGGAGGCTTAGGGGAGATCTCATCCCTCTCTACAGCTGCCTGAAAGGAGATTGTAACAAGGTGGGGGTTCATTACTTTTACCAGGTAACAAATAATAGGATGAGGAAATGGCCTCAAGGTACACCTAGGGAGAATTAGATTGGATATTAGAAAAAGTTTCTTCACGTAAAAAGTTGTAAAACATTGAAACAGGCTATCCAGAGTAGTGCTGGATTCACCATCCCTGGAGGTGTTTAAAAGACATGTTGGTGTGACACTACATGATTTAGTGGTGGACTTGGTAATGCTTGGTTAATGGTTGGATGCAATTCTTTCTTAGAGGTCTTTTCCAAGCTAAACAATTCTATGATGCTAAGATTCCATGTATTTTCCTACAAAAAACCCACTTACTTTTAGTGACTAACAATGCATGGCAAACTTTAGTTTTAATGTTACTGACCATTAACTCAGTAGAATATAGTACACTAACAGGTGGAAATAAAGTCTAAAAAATTTAGTTTCTTCTCTCTTACATGTCAGTTTTAATAGAAAGCATTATTTGGCATTACAAAACCAACTTCACTTCTTTCAACAATCAGTTTGGATGATGCATTTTCTAAATATTCTACTTCATTTGATGCAGTTTGTGACAGTGTTACTAAGAAATAGTTTGATGTTAAAATTACTTAGGCATTAAACTGGTGCATCTGACACTAGCAAATGTAATCATGGTTGCTAGTGGCTATGACTTGGTGTTCATTCCAGAGCTTTCCCAGCTAATTGTCCCTCTCTCACTTTATACAAATTCTTTGCTTTGTTGCAGCTGTTAAACACTGTATTTTGATTGGTGTACACTTGGATTACACAGAGGTTCAAGAAATAACAGCAGTTTTATCTCAAATAGGGTCTCTGAGTTTCAAAAAGCTGATATGTTTTTCTATTTCCACTGGAGTTCTGCCAGTTAAGCAGTTTCTAAATACAGTAAGAGCAATATACATGAAATATTCTGAAAAATGTCAATCCTATTTCAGTATGGAAAACAGATTTAAATTTGTGTTCGCTGGCAAGTATATTATTATGTCCATTAGACTATTTCCACGGTTGTATGTTTTCTAGAACATGACTAGTAAACCTCTGGTTTTCATACAAAAATGTAGTGTTTCTAGGCATTAGCAGTGTGGAATCTTAGCATCTGGGAAAAAAGATAATGGCCTGCAATGCCTTTCCTCTCAAACCTGTCTTGAAAACTTGTGTACAAGTTCACAGTGAGAATGGCTAAATGTTATTACAAGGTGATGGCTGCTTAGTGATCCCCTTGAAATTATTTTAGTGGGTTCAGCCCAGGCACAACATTTACATCTCAATTAGCTAGTACTGGCAGAAATAAGATAGAATGACCTTTCTTTAAAAGGCAAAAAGGTCATTATGAATATCCAGTGCTGTTCCAGGATTTAATGAGGACTGTTTTCACACAGTCCCAGAGGGTGAGGGAAGATGACAGTTTGACTGCTCCTGTCAATGCTGCTAGATACTCACTCAGGTTTCGTGTTGCCTCCCTTTTCCCCGATGCTTTAAGAAGCCTCTCAGCATGAAAGACACAGGGCAGACTTGAAGTCTAAGAACTGCAAACAAATGAGTAATATATCTGAGTGTTTGAAAAGGCTCTCTCTTGAAAGTTGCTCTTTAAGGGGAAACACATCTCCTTAGACTCTAAATACATTTCTTAAGACTCTCTAAGCAGCCATTCAGCCACTTGAGGCAGCCTTGACCCGGGAGATACTTGGAGGAAAAATTCTAATAGGAAAAGCTACATAGGAAGGAAACTTTCAGACCTAACCCTGGCCCAAACATTAACTCTAACCTTAACTCTGCCCACCTTTGCAGGGCTCAGGGGAGTCACACTTGGCAGGGCTGGGCTGATGTCAAGGAAAAAGAAGTCAAAAAAAGGGTCTGCAAACAGTGGAAGGTCTTGTGGGCCAGGCAGATTCAGCTGGGATGCCTGAGGTCAGATGAGTGTTTGCCTCTGCTAAACAGTGTGGGTAAGGGTTATGTCTGTGGTTTGTGTAACATTCATTGAATTTTGCATCAGCAGGGCTTTTGCTCCATGTGTATTTGGCACACAGAACAACCCCTGCCCTCAGCTGCTCCTGTCCTGAGATTCACAGACACCTGCTGACTTCACATAAACATTTTCTCTGCCTCACTAGGAAATTTTCTTAGTGTGGGGTGCTTCTGCTTGTAAGGAGGAAAGATGAGAAGGATTATTACCCATTTCCATCCCTTCCACCTTCCTGGTAGGAAACTATGCCAAGCACCACTACCAAACACTGGAGAGCTGGCTGCACTTTGTGCCAGAGGATAGAGGAGTCATGCAATGGGAGATGGGCAACACAGAGGAGAAGACAGCTGCTGCTAAAACTGTTCATATTCAGCTTTGACATCAGTGGGCTCTGTAAACTTTGCAAACATGACGTTACCTCTAGTTCATCCTAATAAACTTCATTAGTAGTGTGTAGTTTATTTCAGAACTCAAAGGATGACCTTAAACATGACAAGAAACTTAATATGTTCAGCTTAAACCCTGTTCAACAGGACCACCTCAGGGTTTTCATTCATTGCCCATGAACGTCAACTTTTCCTATCCCTGGGATACTCAGAAGTTTCTTGTTTCAGAGTCAGATGTGTTGCTAAAATTAATCTGAAAGAACTTTAAATAATGTCTCAGGAGGTATTTGTCTCAGCCCAAATATCTTGTTTATTAAAAATCTGTAATGTAGTTGGTGGTACATACTTGTTTCTGAAGTAATACCTAAATCAGATACTTGTGTGACAATGTAAAATATGTTTTACATAAAATTACTGTCATACTTCCTTTCTACAAAAAGGCATCTCTTTAAAAGGAAGGATTCACTTGCACTTCTGTTTTATTTTTTTGTCTTGTTTGAACACATATGTATATTTGAGATTAACAGTCTTCTATAGAAAACAAAATCTACATTCCTTTGCCCTGGCAGCCAGGAAAGCCAGCCATTTCTTGGGAGAGATCAGGTACAGCATCACCAGATGGCCAAGGGAAGGAGGGGATTGTCCTGCTCTGCTGTGCACTGGGGTGGCCTCATATTGAATATTGAGGGCAGTTTTGGGCAGCACAGCATAAGAAAAATATTCACCTGTTAGAGAGTGTCCAAAGGAGGGTGGTGAAGATGGTGAAGAGCCTTGAGGTGAAGCCATGCGAGGAGGGGCTGAGGGCACTGGGTCTGTTCAGCCTGGAGGAGACTGAGGGGAGACCTCACTGCAGTCACAGCTTCCTTGTGAGGAGAACAGGAGGGGCAGGCACTGATCTCTGCTCTGTGTGACAGTGACAGGACCCAAGGGAATGGCCTGAAGCTGAGTCAGGGGAAGTTTAGGCTGGATGTCAGCAAAAGGTTCTTCACCCAGAGGGTGGCTGGGCACTGGGACAGGCTCCCCAGGGAAATGGTCACAGCACCAAGCTTGGCAGGATTCAAGAAGTGTTTGGACAATGCTCGCAGGTACATACATGGTGTGACTCCTGAGGATGGTCCTGGGCAGGGCCAGGAGCTGGACTCAGAGATCCTGATGGACCTCTTCCAACTCAGCATATTCTGTGATCCTGTGAAGTAAACTGAAAATAAAACCATTTTGCCTGATGTATCATTTGATGCATGACAGGATAAACACAGAAATGAAAATTTGGCTGGAGATCTCATGCTGTGCAGCAGATCAGCTGTGTTACCTTCTCTCCAGAGAGTTCACGCTTTCTCTCACCGTCTTTTAGGCTTTCTGCATTCTGTGTAAATGTCCTTTTCCTGCTCCTTTGATTCTTCTCACTTTCCTTACTTTTCACACTTCCTGTGTCTTCCTCTCCATTACCCTTCTGCATTTTCACTTGCCCTTGACATGTTTCTTTTGTGTGGGGTTTATTTATTTAGTTTTGTGACCATAAAACATTCCATATCCTGCAGATATGCATTCTGAATTATCTGAGAGATCACACTACCAGTAGTAATGCAATGTTTTGTCTTAAAAGGATTGATTAGTTTTTCATCCATGAGTTGTGCTATAACACAGGTGATTTCTCTGTGAAAATGGCACTCAAATCCTCTTAATTCCTGATTTTCATTTCCACTTATTTTTAGAGATGAAAGAAGAAAAAGCATAGGAATAAATGGTCTTTAAAATAGGCTTTTTTTTTTTTTTTTCTCTCCTACTGGTATTGTTTTCTCTCATAATTTTCTCACTCTTCTCCTTCCATTGCTCTCATTTGTATTTTAAAACCCCAATGTCTACAATATTCAGTAATAATGCTATTGTTATAGATGAGCAAGTTTAGTGCATATATTTAACCCAAATAATCTTTTATATTGGTCAAATTAATATTTCATAGTCTCCAAAGGAATTTTTTTCAAAATTAGAAAACTGATCAATAAATCAAATTTTTCAGAAGATTGATGTATTGCTATTTGTCACATGCAAGTTAACTCTTTTAAAACATTTTTCTAAAATTTAAATTTTAAATTTCTCTACTAAGATCACTACATGCTCATTAATTTCCCCCTTCTATTTTAAATCTCAGTGATTAAAACAGAACACCCTTCTAAAGGTAAGGTCGACCTCATCTCAGATTCAAAAGAATTATTTCACTCCTGTTTTCTCATCTTGTTTTAGAGCTGCATGCCTTAATTCTTTGTAAACAGTATTGCTTTTTGTCCAGAAATCACTTGAGCAGCTGATGTTCACTCAGCAGATGGTTAATTCTTCCTCTGAGACACAAGTGTCTGACCAGTTAATTTCCACTTTGTTGTGCATTTCCTTATTTATGAGAACCATGCTAGAGTTCTCTTCTTAGTAATTCCATTTTTACAGCTGCAATAATTTATGATCGAAATTTTCCTGCAGATGCTCTAAATCTCATACACTTAATACAAATAATCCTTTGATTTATTTTTACCTCAAATCTTGCATTCACCATGGTATTCTTTATGATTTTCATGAAAATGTGGAAAATGAAACTCTGTGGTGCGCTTAGGGAACTGATCCTGCAGTTGTAGAGGCAGATGAACCTTACCCTTCTCAGCTGCACTCCTCAGATTTCTACCAATACAAATGGAAGTTTGAGAAGTGAGAGAGCACAGTAACATCCCTGGAGGAAGTTAGGATATTTCTGCAGTGCACAGTGCAAACTGCAAGCAGCCGAGAATTTAAAAACCCTATATTTTAGAAATAGATTAGGGGATAAAGAATAGATGAAAAACCCTCCAAGGAATTATCAAGGATATTTTTCTATTATCTTATGTTTGTGGCTAGATTATTTTCCATATTATTCCACCTGCCACCCACTTCCTTTGTAGTGTTCATTTGATGTGGAGTGATTTTGGATTAGCAAAGAGGAGGATGAGATAAGCAAAATCAACCAAGATTTAAGAAAAAGAACAGAGAATTTCTTGAAGACAGGAGCTGCTTAGACAGTTAGTTTTGAAAAAGGAAGAGACTTCCAGAAGGGGAAGGTCCAACATGGGCACTGCAGGCTGTCAGCAGAGCTCCCAGCCTCTGTCCCCTTGTGCTCAGTGACCTGCTGAGGGTCTGGGCTCTGTTGAGACACATCCGTGTGTGGCTCTGCTGTGCCCAGACCACTCACAGGACATTGCCATAAAGTCACAGTCACGTCCTGCTCCAAGTGCTCAGGAGGGACAGGGAATCTCACTGCTTTAACAGCTGAAGAGACAGTAATGGGAAATTGATAAGGAGCTTAATGTTATTAAACACCTGTGAGAAACCATTTGGGGCAGAAGACATTTCTGCATCGCTGAAGCCATAACTCTGCATTCACACTTCATGATGCTTTTAGTGGAAAATCCAAGGCAATTAATGGTTCTATTTCAATAACTGTTCTGTACTTTATGTCACCTCATAGCAGTCCCAGGGAAGTACATATAACAAACAGATAATCATGAAATAGTTATGAAAGCTGATGGCTAAGTGGATGGACAAGTCCCATGGTCTACTTGGCAACTGTATTTTGTATATTCAGACTTACCTTTTTCTGAACCAGAAACTGCAGTGATAGTATTGACAGCTAAACCAAGAGAATGAAAATGGTATTTTTGCTGTTCCAACACAATCTAAGTGACTGATTAATTATGCAGTCTTTGGTAAATCACTTTGGGTGTGAGGGCCAGCTTCAGAGAAAGCTGTAAAGGACTGAAGGCAGATAGGCAGATATTGAGAGCCCTCACTTATGTTCTGAATGACAGTGGTGTGAACCAGGTCATGTCTAGGAGCCACAAGGTTGTGGAATACAGAGTCATGCCTGTGCTCCCATGACCACTGGAGAGCAGAGCCAAATACTGTGAACACAGTGAAATGCTAAAACTTCCCAGGGAGCTCTGGATCAAAGCTGGCTTGAAGCATTGGCAGAACTCAGGTGTACACTCAATCAAGTTTAGCTTCCAATTTTTTGTAAGTTAATCCTTCAACACATCTGATCTTGCTTTCTGGTAAACTCTTAATGACAGTGTATCATGAACCATTAACTTAAAGGAAGGTAAATGCTGTTATATAATTTGCAAAATTTGAAATTTTGAGGGCATGAAGCTATTTAAATATTTTAAATTTTATTCAGCTTCTCTAAATGTAGATTTTTTTCTTTTTTGATACTGCAACAGTGCCCAGCAGGCAATGCCAGACTGGAGGTTTCTTGGTAGAAAGGAGAGAGAAGTGCTGAACTCCCTCTATGGGATTTCCCAGACTTTGAGGACTTCTGTCGTTCAGAGACACTGTTTTATAAGCATTTATCATTGCAAAGTCCATCTTTGTATGTTCCTTTTGCCAGAAAGGAAAGAGTAGGTTGAAAATGAAGATGTTTTTGCATTTCTGTATTTTGATCAGTGAAATACAGAACAGTCAAAACACAGGATGATTTTATATTGATGGAAATTAGAAAGTAAATGTTCAGTGAATAAGCCATAATAATTATTTTTTAATAATACATATGAAACAGTAAATCAGAAGTGTTAATGGAAGCTGTAATTTACCAAACAAAATACAGATTTAACACATCTGTGTAGTGAAAAGCTGAAATTTAATATAAACATGTTGTTGTTTACTAGGAGAAATCCACATGAAAGAAGGTTATTGTCATCCTATGACCAGTGCATTTGGTCATGTTTTCTGAAAATGCCATTGTGTTAAAGGTGGTGGCTGGGGAGCTCTTGTTTCCCTTGCTCAGTGGGTGCCCTTTGGCAGAAATTGATGATGAATTTGGGTTTACAGACACAGAGTACATTAAGCCAGGAAGAGCAACAGGTCTGTAGCAGAAGCAGGAAAGCAAAAAACCACCATGACAGGCTAACAGTTAAATACTCTGTTCTACAGAAAATTTTGTTTTGATGAATTATTTCCCAGTTTTCTGCAGACATCTCTGTACTGACTTTTGGTGGTTGGGTTCCAGCTCAGTACTCAGACTATGAAGAACTACAACAGAAGCTTCCTGAGGGAGAAGCTTTGGATTTTAGCTCAGCTTTCATTAGCCTATAAAATGGAAATGGAAGTAGAAAACATAAAACTTTTGTCGTACATTGTAATTGAAACAATGAAAAAATCCTTAAATGATAGCTGCTTTAGAGACCATAAATCTTCTGAACTATTCAATTGCTGATCAAAAGTGAGATTTTTTTTTTAAGGATGTGCTATGGTGACAAAAAGGGGCTGTTTTCTGCTGTAATAGGGGATCTGATATGAACTACAGGGAATGTATCAAAGCACATTGTTTTTACTCTACAAAAATAGAGGTAATGAGCAAAAGAGTTTTACCAAGTAAGATCTTTTTCCTCATAAGTTTTGATTCTCAAGAGAACTATTGATTTCCTATAACCTTGGCTCCATGCCTTCTGAACCACACACAAAAAGAAATCACCATAAAAATCTGCAATATTTGCTGCAGGCTGCAGTGATAACTTTCTATCATGTTTCCTTCCCCTCTGATATTGTCCTGTTGTACAGAAAATTCTGCAGTGGAACACAAAAGCCAGCTTCTAGGCAACTTTTCTTTTTTAATGTTTTAAACTGCTGTTTTGAGGGGAAAAGGGCATGTTGTGAATTGTATAAAGTACTGTCAGCACATGTTTTATGGATTGTTTTGCTGTCATGCTGTATATGGTATGGCACCAAGAGCCCAAGTGCACAAGAATCCAGTTGAGATAGCAAACCTACAATGCCAGGAAAGAGCTAAGGCTGAGCTGTCACTCTCTGCTTTCTTCATATTCATGACTTATGAGAAAATTTCTTCTGCAAACATAGAAAAGTATGAAGTATTAATATCTTTCACCATTGGAATTTGAAGGAGAGAAAATTATTCTGGTCTTCAAGGAGTTGTGCACATCTAATAAGTGAGATTTGGTAGGAAGATGTGTCTAATTCAGTTGCTACATGCCCTGAGTGTCTTGTGGCTTCTGCACATCTGTATATATACTTGTGATGGTAACTCTGGAATTGGACAAATCCAAAATGCAATTAATTATTTTCTCAAACTAAACCAAAGTTTTTGATCTTTTTCTTGGTCTAAATCTGTTTGTGCTGGCATAGTCTGCTTCAACAGTGTGTGTGCTGAAGGCATTCACTGCTGTAACATGGCATCAATTTGGTTCATGAAAGGACTGCATTGCATCCTTAGACTTTGGTCCATCATATATCCTAGATTTTGAAAAATTTGGGCAGTTTCATGTAAAGTTAACAAATACAGTATCAGCAGGAAATATCAGAAAAGAGAAGGCTTCAGTTTTTGATTAAAATTCTCTGCAGTCGATACACTGAGGTGAGGAAGAATGAACTTGTTTTTGGGAAGGCTTTCTCTTTATGTCTTATGTCAGAAAGATAAGAAAAACAGGTTTATATGAGCAAGAGAAAGGATGAGGAAAAAATTTCAGTGATTAGGGAAAAGTAAAAGATATATAAAAGAAGAAAAGTTATGGAATGGTAGATATGACAGGGAGATAACAAAACTTTGCCTTTTACATCTGAACTTTCATTGGTTATTATGTTCCTTTCCAGTTCTGAACTTAAACTTATGAATTTTAGAGGGTGATGTGGGATTTCCTTCAGTGCACATCTGGGAGATACTTGGTAAAGTAAAGCATCCATTACACTTTGAATCTATTCCATTAATTCTGTACAGCAAGGAAAAAATAAGCATGAATCTCAATCACACTAACATTGTTGGATTTTCTTCAGTGGTGTTTTTTGTTTTTTTCCATTGCTTCTCTCAGTGAAAACTTTGTGTATTAGAGGTGTTGAGCTTACACAGAAACACTTGAAGATAGATCTAAAAAGGCAAACAGTGTTTGCACAGAAAAGAACAGTAAATTGGAAAGAGAATGAATTATCTTTCTAAATCAGGAAATCAATCCTCTGTTAAAAACCAACCAACAAACAAACCCCAAACAAACAAACAAAACTCTCAAATGCACCAGCCAGCCCCCCAAACAAACACCATGCCACAAATGACTCAACACTTGTTAAAGAAACTTTTGGCAGAATTTTGGATTTTTGATCTCTGCTCCCTGTCAGCCTTTGTGAGTTTACAAGACTTGGCATCCTAACTTGTTATTTTTCTTCTTTACTCTTACTTCTGAATAGTCCAAGTCTATGTCAAGTCTTTTTTTTTTTCTTCTTTTATCTGACATGCACATCCTTCCACCTGTCAAAACTTGAATGCCTAGATATTCTGGTGTGATAAAGGCCTGAGGAAAAAAAACATTTTAAGATAATCATGCCATAAGCTTAAACATAAGGTTACAATAGACATTTTTTTCTCTAACTTCTGATTCATATTTCTTGTGGCATTTTCATCATCAGGATTTCAGAAATTCTAACAGGAACACAGTAGGTTTAGGATTGAAATGCTGTGTGCTTGAGGATGTGCATATGGATTTTATCAGTAGTTTTGTTGTCTCAGTCTTCACAGGGATTTCTCAAGAACTAAAATAATGCAGATGCCAAAATTAAGTCTGCTGAAATTGAATTTTTCCTCCCCCACCTATGGAAATGCAATTAAATAGGACAATACAAATAAAATGCTGTTTTTAAAACTGCTTTCATTCCAATTTGCAGTTTTTCCTTCATTCCACAAAGTCCTTTTCTGATCAATGTGGGTTCACATGAAGACAATAAAAAGAACAACTCTGGAATGAGCCTTCAGCATCACAGAAACTGAAGCTCTGCAGACCATGTTGGGTGCCTGAAGTAGGTAGTGCATTTCCAAATGAAAGCATAAAGCACAATGGGAATGACATGCAAATTGGAAAAAATCAGTAGCAGTTATGCTTACATGGGACTACAGATAAACCAACTTCCTTGTTTGTATTCTACAGCAATAGATTTAACCAAAAAGAAGTTGTAGGGTTTTTTGGTGTGTGCGAGTGCTTCTCTAAATAAAACATTTCTTAACAACACAAGTGACTAACCCAGAATGGAAAGTTTGTTGAATCTCAGTGTTGGTTCAGTTTTTGGAAGTGCAGAGTAAACAAACTAAAAGCAACTAAAAAAGAGAATTGTCATGGGATTGAAGAGTACCTTATAGCAGATGATCGTAATGTTGAATATGTGAATACATGTGGATTTATACAGGTGAATATTTAAGGTAAAGAATGTTGATTAAAAAAAAAAAGAAAGTACAAATGTGTGATATCAGTCTGTGGGGTTTTTTTGTCATTGAATCTACCATGATGCAGTAAAAATCTAAGAATGTCTGTACATGTTTTGACCCAAGCCATTACTATGTTTTAACAGCATTCAAGGAATTACTGTACACTTAAACATGCTTAAGCACAGTTTGATTATTAGAAAGTCTGGATTAAAATTTCAAGAGTTTAAAATTGTATTGCTTTGCATCAGAATCTAGGGAAATGGGAGGACATTATATTGCTCATAGCACATGAAGCAAACAGTGGTCATAAATAGCAGTAATTTTGTCTTGTATTAAAACCTAAACTATTTTGTGGAAAAGGTAAGCAAAAAATCTAGACAGGAAGGACTGACTGGCCCTGAAGGGTTGGTACACTGTGGAAAACCGACTTCAGAGCTTGAGCTCTAGTGAGGAAAAGGTTCTGAAAAGAGTCACAGATAGCATAAGGGCAGAGAGGGGGATATATAAAAAGAAATAATGGAAAGTCAAAGGTATAAATTAAATCAGCTTCAGAAAAGTACACCTTTGTAATACCTGTGAAATAAATTGATTTGGAGAGTGAAAGAGACTTGGCAAGTTTGTAGAAAGTTTGGGTCAAATTTTCTTTATTCTGGCATCAACTTTTTAAACTTCCGTGCATATACAGTATACTTACACTCCTGAGGGCTTCCTCTTTCCCCAGAAATTTTCTTTGTGGTCAAAATGCTTAGTCACAAAAAATTGTGGGGATTTTTTTTTGAGTATTTTGACTATGCCCTTTTTTTTCATTTTTTAATATGTATTTGTCATTTTAGTCCTAGAAGCACAGAATGATAGGTGGTTCACTTTCCCTGTGTAAGTAATCTCATAAATAACCCCTGTTCTTAGATCTTCTAGAGATAATGACTTCACTTAGCTCTCCACAGAACATGGAGAATTGTAAGCTGTAAAATAAAGACATGTTTAGCACATTAAGCTCTGGAAGTCAAACAGATTAAGAACACAATTTCCTTTAAAACTGAAACAAGTAACAAAAATTGAAAAAGTGAAAGTTCACAAAATTATTGAGGGTGGTTCTAAACTGCAGTTGTAATAGCCAATTTTTTATTAGATATGCATCTATAATTCCAATGACTGTGTGGGCTTGCTTGATTAAAGCAACTGATGATACAGACTATAAGACATACCTCTGTATGGTGTTTCTTAAATGATAATAATATATAAATTAAATAAGTATAGAGATTTAATTAATGAACAACTACTCTGGTAAAGTTAATTAATGATATTTTTTTAAGGCAAGGAAGTAACTTAAAATCTGTCATTAATACCAAAAAGTGGTCAGCCCAAACAATTTTTAAAGTTTGAAAGTTTTAAATATCACAAATTATATCTTCTACTAAAAAAGTGTCATTCATGAAATGTTACCCACTTTTTTCTTTTCACTGATTAGTGGCTCAGATACTAAATTTTTAATTTTGCCACATATAGGTTTCTAATTCTTTTGAAACCCAATCAGGACAGACTATCCAATTTTTTGGGTTTGCTACATTCTGACATTTTTAATTGAAACTATAATGGCACTGCTTAGCCATTTAATATAATGTATTTTTTTCATATGCTTTTTTGCTTTTGATAAAAACCTAATATTGACAGGAAACACCACATCCAACTCAGAGCTGTATGTGCAAAACTTCCTGTAAAGTAAAAAACCAAAACCTTAGAGCTGGAAAAATTAAATAATTATGCACTAAGAAATAATAAACAAAATATCCTTGATTACACAACTCCCTAGGTGCCTTCTTCCCATGCTACAGGCTGTTTGTTATTCTTTAAAAAAACCAGGGATCTTGGAAGGCTGTTTACATAATTACATTTTGAATTATGACTTTATTAGTTTAAATAAATGGTGATATTTCCATATATCCATGGTGTGTTAACTTACAGAATGTTAGGGTATTGATCTGTGCTGGAGCTTTGCACTACCTAGATGAAAGCAGCAGCAGAAAATGAGTGTGACTACCATGCTGTTAGTCTTAAAAAAAAAAAACAAATTAAAAAAACTACCCAGAGGGACCAGGGAACCACTCATGTCCTCAGCAGAGTAGAGGATGAGATCTTTATTAATTTCAGTCATGAAGTTAAAAGCCTTGGCTAGTGACTGCAAAATTAGATTTCATGAGTTATTATTTTTCTTGTATTGTAGAATGAAAATCAACTATGCAAATAATCTAATAGTTTCAGATTCCTGAGTCAAAGTTCATGACAAAGAATACATTCAACATTTTTTCCTGTGTGCCTCACTTTTTGTCTCATTCACTCTATTCTGTGATGCAATCCAACATTTAACCCACCACAAACTGAGAAAGGATGATTTATTTAAAGAGCAAGGAGGAAGTACAAGAAACTAGATATAAGATTGCAAACAGCATCAACCTCTTATCCAGAGATGGGCTGTAAATAGTGCAAATGACTTGCAGTAAAATGGAAAATGGTCAGTGTAAAACCTGTAAATCAGAGTAAAATATTATGACCCCATTTGGTTAAGTCATTTGCTGGCTTGTAACACCAAGACCTGGATGAATAGAAGAGACAGTGGCTGTGAACTGGAGAGATTCATCCCTTTCAGGCCTGCAGGACATTCTACAGACTTCAGAATCTCCACTCAAGGGCACGAGCTTCATTCATCTCTCTGCAAACCACAAGCCATGCCAGGGATATGGGTAGCTCAAGCATTAGTTTTTCGTGGTTCAATGGAAATATGAAATTTGATGCTAAGTTCTTTCTGCTTATTTTAGTTCTCACTACTGAAGAAAGTTTAATAAAGGACTTCACTGCTGTCTTCCTAAACTCAGTAAGAAATATCATTTGTTCGTCTTGGTACTGCCCATGTATCATGAGCCAAATCTTCCTGGCTCACTGTCCTCAGGTTTTCCAACAGATCCCATACAGTGATACTAAAAGATTAGAGAAGATCAGACCTATTTTGTAAATAGTGGACCTATTCTGTAAAAACCTGTGAACCTGTAGCGTTCCAGTATGCCAGAAACTGGTTGAGTTTGTGCATAAAAGAGTTCAGAACATCTTACATTCTGCACTGATATTTGCCAGTCTCAACTGTGTAATGCGAGGAAGGGGCACAAATGGCTAACTCTGTCTTTCTACTGAATGTGGTGACATGCAAATATCTATTCTCTTTTTCTCTGTCATGTTTGATGTCTGTAGGTGGGCTGGCCAGGATTTGAGAGCAGCTAGCACACATCCATCCTGATGCTGGCTGGTGACTCATTTAGCAGACCACAGTGATCTGTCCTACCAAGTCATGAGTGCTTAGATGAGTAGGAGATTGTAGCAATCACAGGCTGTGACAGCAGATCTTCTCAGTGGTGGCCAAGAGCACATCAAAACTGACAGAGAATATTGAATTCAGATCAAAGTCTAGCCATGCTTGTGTACCACTCATGGACAAATGTGAAGATACCTAAAGGAGTCATCAAAGCTCCAGTAGAAACACTCTGGCTGAGAGTTTTATATCTTGTCTCACTGTGGTGCAGGACTGTGGAACATTGTTTTTCTCATAGCTTAGAATCATCACAAAATTCAGCAATCTTTGCTCCCAGACTATGGTACTACTCTTTGAATTTGTCTTTTCTACTCTAAATACATTGCAAAATGTAAATTAAAGATTAATAATACTTTTCCCCAGCACAAAACATCCTGACCATCCAAGCTGTCATTCTGCACATGGGGTTGTCCCAAGAGAATTTACAAGAGTCATACAAGTTATGCAGTCTGGTGTAAAGCTCTCCACCACAAGGACAAGGATGCAGCCTCACTCTGTCATTCCCAGGCGAGCTGGCTGGGCAGGCCTTGTCTCTGTCACCACTTGACACAGAAGTGTTATTGCTGTCATGAACAGAGTGTCTTTACATAGAGCAAGAGCTCCTTTGGGATGGATGTTTTTTCTGTATTGGTTTACACCATGGCCACACTCGTGAGACATTCTTAACTGTCTGAAAGCCTGAAAGAGCTGTGGCAGCACAGGGAAGTGGTGAATAATGATAAGAAGCATCGAGTCTGTCGGACAAAAGCAAATTTGAGTTACAGGTTAAAATTACAGATGGCTGACATGCAGAATAAGCCTTGCTAGCTCTTACTTGGTAAGTAAACCTAACATTCATGGTTATAAATCATATTAGACTGACAGTTGTGTCATACAGGTGACTGAAAGAAGCTAAATGCTATTATAATGGGACCTGGTAAGACTCACTTCCAAAATATGTTTTATTACATTTTGAAATAGCTCATATTAAGCTAAACAATGAGGGATTTAATTACTTCAAAGCCTGTTGATTCATTATGAGACAACAGTTTTTAGTACAATATTTGGCAGTTGAATCATCTCAGGATTCAGCTGGTGCCTTACATAACATAATGTGGTGATTGAGACACAGCATAAATCATGCAGCACTGACTATCTGAGAAAAATACATCCACAGTTGTAAATAGCAGCATGCTGCATAGAGAAAAATCAATATCAAACCAAGTATCAGTTTCCTATTCACACATAAAAAAACCACTGCATACACAATTACTCTTCCTGTTGTTGCTCACAAATTTCCTTGCCATTTTTTATATCAGGATTTCTTACCAACCCTATCATCTCTCATAAATAAAACAGCTCTGTTGGTAGGTAGTTCTCACTTACCAAATTAGACTGAGCCCCTTATATTTTTTCACCTGCTGTTATAATTAGGCCCTGGAGAAAAGAAAGGCAGCTATTTTACCTCTCTCTCATTGTGTCATCTTATTTGTATCAAAACTGAAAAAATCCCTTATAGTTGCAGTGTTGTTCTGCAGCAGAAACTAGCAGAGTCATTAGGCTGAACAGAGACTGACCTTTTTCCTGCTGTGCCCTGACTTTTCAGCACATACAGCATTGCTCCACATTTATTATGATTTAAAATGTATGTGGTGTGTGCTTCTTGCTCTGCTCAAAACCAAATCTGCTTGAACCATATGGAAGGATCCTAGAATAACAACGTGAGTTCATGTTAGGTTGCATTCTATGAGTGAATTTTATGCCAAAGTGCTTCCTACATGAAGAGATATGAGAAAAAAAAAGATAATTTTGTGCTACACCTAAGGTATGCACTGTTAGAAAACCTGAATCCCACGCTGAGTTGTTGGAGCTACATTTTCATGTTAGATGTAGGCTAAAACCCCTGGCTCTCCTCTGTGTCCGTGTGCTGGCTAACCTGCAGCAAGCCTGGAAAGGGAGATGGAGGAGGGCTGGCAGGGCAAGAGGAGACAAGGAATGTGTTTGACTTCTCCCCTGCAGGTAAGATATGCCCAGCTGGACTGACTCCCATGGCTGCACACAGACAGGGGTGTCTATGAAAGTCATCTTCATTAATACCCTTCATTTTAGTGAAACCTGGGCCACAGTATCTGCTACTGCCTTGTGTAAACTCTGTGCTACTCATCCACGGGTAATGGAAAGGAAGACACATCTCTGCTGATGTATCTGCAAGACCTGCTGTAATACAAATGCATAGCAGATTAAATAGAAGAAGGAATATTAATGACAACAGCTTGGTATGAAATCACAAATTAATTAACTCTCATAATCTGTAACAATTTTTTCAACTGCCAATAACCTCTACTTCACTTGTGGTATCTTCTTGCCTCTGGCAAAATCACATGGGAAATGAATGTTGGTGAAATCATGACCTCTGTCTCTGCTTTGAAGTGACATATATTTTCTGCTACAACAGTAATGACTCATTAACAGGCTGAGATGTACACTGATGGTGAAATCCAACATGTTCATAAGCCATAAAGTTGTCAAAAAAATCTTTTACAAACCTTATTTCTGGTACTGTATTAATTTTTATTTTTAATACGTATTCCTACATTGAAGAGATTTGACAAAGCTACATTTGAAAGTTTTGGTGACTTCTCAAATTGGCATATAAATGCTTGTAATTTCTGATTTATGCCCTAAAGTTGAAAAATCCCTAAAAATACTGAAGTAAAAATCTATCTCTGGTAATTTATTGTAGTCTATGTGTTTGAAACTGTGCAGGACCAAAAATTTAGAATGGCAATATGTTTATTTATTAGGGCATTTTTTTTCAGCAATATTGTCAGAAAAAATGCTCTTAAAATGAGAAAATACCATTAGCTACCTTATTTCTACTTTATCAGCACATATTAAAAGGATGAAAAGTTAATATTAATTATTCCCAATGACCAAAAGTGTACCAAATATTATGCCTATGCTTCATTGTGTTAAAATAAGAAAATGTTTTGTAACAATCTTCTTGTGGTAGCTGTGCTTGCAAGGTAACAGTTAACATATCAATAGCCATTAGGGCATAGACCTCAAAAAAGCAGAGCACAAAAATGTCTCACTAAAGTCGGCAACAAAGATGGGTATTGGATTCTGTGGGAATCTCCCAGCCCTGCAACTCACTCACAGAGTTTTGCTGGTGAAGAATCCTCACAGAAAGGTATTAAATGTGGAAGCAGTGCCAAATGCTCTCTGATGTAAAAGGTAACAGAGAATCTAGTTCAACAAACTCTTTCCTGGTGCATTTAAAATGTGCACAGCTGCATGCAGGCTGAGAGGGGTCTCCTGCAGAAAGGCCTGACACAGAGTGCCAGAGGGAGAAGCAGGTCTGTGAGCAGCCTGAGCTCAGCCTGCATTTATGGCAGTTTAGCCAAGCAGTGCTAAGCCTCGGGCCTTCTGAGCTCAGTGGTGGCATGCATACAGCTGAGTCAGAAAATAGGATGAACTTCATCTATTTCATGGATGAACTTCATTCATTTCTAGTTCATGGATGAACTTCATCCATGCCTTGTGTTCCCAGGACAGTGTGGACATAGCCTGAATCCAAATAAAAGCATGCTGCTGAGGTTTTGGGAAAGTTCCTGAGAAACAAGATATTATACATGTTGTTGTGATATGCCATCTACTAAACCATAAGAATCAAGAGGTAGTAAAGAAGTGGGACTCAGGACAATGTGTAAGAGATAGGCAATATTGTAGTTAGAAAAAGGAAGACATGATGGTTGAAAGAATGCAGAAGGAATTTGCAGTTAAGGGAAAGGAACCAAAAATCCCGGAAGGTTTATTGATTATATTATGATATTTGTGATGAAAACTTATCATTTGGAGTAAAATGGTGAAAACCCAGCAGCATAACTGTCTAATGCATGAAGAAATGTCAGATTTTTAGAAAAGAAGAATGTCTTCTGCTAGATCAATTGCTGGAAAATAAGATTGGATTTTGGATATGTGCGGTCTTCATCAAAGGGAGGTTTTGAAGTTCTTTATTATTATTGTTTTTTTTTCTAAAGAGAAACATTATCAAGTTTTTTGTCCATGTATAATAAAAATAGGTGCTAAAAATCTGCTCAGTGATCATCAAAAGAAATTTAAGTCAGTTAAGTGGGAAAAAAACCTGTCTAATTCTTGGAGAGATACTAGAAGTGAAACAGTGACATTGTGAATTGCTTTCTTTTGAAGGTCTTTTAAAAATAGATAAACATGTAGCCTATGCATCCAAGACACATTAGTCAGTCTCTCTAGTCTTATTTGGAAATTCACTTAATGGTATGGTTGAAGTCTGATTTTCAAAGACATATTCATGTGAGAGTTCCTTATTTTCTTTTCTCCTTTCACTAATAGCTGCTACTTGCTGATTTCTGCAGTTTTTGCTGCTATCAAAATGAAATTAAATATTTAGTAAAATTTTAATGCTGTAATCTATATGCAACAATTGGAATTATGTTAAATTATTTCAGGTTGTTCCCATAAACATGTGAAACACTGAAAATTATGTGACCAAATCCATCAAAGTGATAAGGTTCTTGCTGAGTGTACAGATTCTCATGTGAATGCCAGTATGTTGCAAAGGAGGGAGTGAGTCAAATCACAATCAAACTTCCAGACTAAAAAAACTCCAAAGAAACCAACAAGAAGCATCACTGAGAGGTAAAAATGAAACTCTCAACATAAAGTGAACTAGTACAGAAAATTCCAGCAGAAGATGCATCATGGTAGAAAAGCCAAATAAATGGTCAAAAGAGTAAACATGTTTTGTTTTATTTTATTTATTTCTTAGATGAGTGCTTCTATGTTCTCTGGGGTAGAGTGAATTGCCTGAAGGGATTTCTGTTAGAGCTTGTAGAACAGCTCCTCCATTATTTTAAGACTTCACTCACCAATTTCATTTCATTATTTTAAAATAAAAAAAAATATGTGTATCTTATACTGTAGATATCCTGACTGATTATAAAAAGCAATCCCCAAATATTGCTGATATAACTTATAATAAAACAAACAGCATATATATATATATATATATATATACATACATATATACATACATATATATATATATATATATATATATATATATATATATGAAAAAGAAAGAACCAAAATATGGGTTTGTGCTCATAATGAAACTTTTGCAAATTCTTGCCTCTCTTCTGTCTTTACCAGCTCAGCCTCATGACTTTTAGGGCAGTTTGCCCTAAAGCCCAAGACTTTTGACTGCATGTCACAATTAGAACAGTGAGAAAGCACATGGAGAAAGACCTGTCAGAATCCTTGTTTTCTAGACCACTGTAGCATTTTTCCATGTTTGTCTGCTGAAAGCAACACAGCAGTGTCTGATATATGGATAAGGCACTGCCAAGAATTACCTCTGTCTAGATAAATAATACAACTTGAGGACTAAACTTCAGCAGCAGGTACCAGCTTTACATCAGCAGGTACCCAAGACATCACAGAAATGGATTTGGAGCAGAATCTTCCCTTTGATCAATGTCCTTCATTCCTTGCAGCTTCAGTGCAGGTCATGTTATCTTGCTCCCTCAGCACTGTGAGAGCATGCCAGGGGTCTCACCTAGACACCCCAGGCACAAACCAACTTTCAGTGAGGAAACTTCTCACTTTCACCACATGCTAATCAGATGAAGCAGACAGAATCACTGCTGATTTTTGATTGCCATACAGAATTTTGTGACTAGGAACTGTGGTTTGTGCACAGCATTAGACACAATGATCATCAATGAAGGTGTGCTTTTAACCATCTTTTCTAATAAGAATCAAAAAACTTATCCTATTTTCAGTGTCAGCGTCAATTAAAGAATGGTTCTGTGTTATATACATCCCAATCACTCAAGACTATGATCTGATTACATACACCCTATTGTATGGTACCCCATTGCTCATGGCTGATTAAAAACCTTATTGGCAGCTCAGACACATGAGGTAGATTCAGTGTTTTGTTAACTTTCAGGAACCTCAGACTGGTGTTATATGTGCCATTCCCAATTCTTTCTTTGATGGTTGATGGCACTTCTGCTTTGGACTCTTTGATGCTAAAGTCTGTGTCCTGGAGCTACTGAATAATAGAAGAAAGTCTGGGGTTAGAGCAGAACCACCTGGATTCCCTGATGTGCAGACAGACATTCTAGTTTTCATCTTGTGGCTGAGGATCAAACTGGGCATGGAGAGACAGAGAGATCTCTGTTATATGATGGGAACTTGTATTTGATACACATATGCTACTTTGGTTTCCTCCTGTACTGCTGTTTGTCTAATCCAAATGAAATCTCCTGTTTCAACTATGGAATGAAACCTTATATCTGCATAGAATAAAATTTAATTTCTTAGCATTTTACAATACCTGTAGTTTAAGAAGCTACTTTGCATATTTTGAATAACAACATGGTACTTTAGTGGTTTATGGTTGTTTCAGGTCATAAAGAATAATTTAAAAGTGAAATTTCATTGGGAATATTAAAACTCAGCAAATTTTTCATGGGGGAAAGAGTAGATTTTAATTTCAATTAGCCATTACTGTTGTTAACATTTTATTCACTGTAGGTTATTTTGTATTTCCTCTCATATTAGCCTGTGCTTGTGATCTCTCCAAGCAAATATATTTGCTTGTATCAGACTTACTGTAATTTCTACCTTTTATGAGACAAATATGGCTTATAGCAAAGGCTATTAGAAACATTCTTTTCCCACTCTGCAAACCCAGAGAATTTTATGCTGCTCTGTAGTGCTGCTAGAACAATGCTCCAGAGAGGCGTGAGGTGGCTTCGAGTCAATCATGCTAATTGTTTCTGCATTTTGCTAAGCTACTGCTATCTTCAGTTGCAATTAACATGACATCTGGCAAAGCACTGGGCTGGAACATTGATTATTCTAAAGTTTCTCATTAGTAATCATTAATAACAAATGAATAATTAAACCGATTATCAATTAACCTCTGGCTAAGGTTTTTGACACTATTTTTCCTCTGTAGAGACTCACAGCATGTACTGTTTAACTTGCTCTGATGTTCACTTCATCTCCCTTAGAAGATAAAATTGTTTCTCATTTTACTCTGAAGCAGCATAATATGTACCCTCTGCTTCATGAGCACAACACCCAATGTGCTCTATTCATTGAGACTGCATTTGTATTCTATTTCTGTAAGCATTGTGTGATTTCTTCAACCTAAGAGCTTACTCAAAAGGAAATAAAGCTCTACTTGAGTGGGCATGGGTAGGTAGACCATAAAAAGGATGAGAAAGGGTACCTGATAACTTGGCAGTGGTTATGCACTGTAACCTAAGTGCAACCTCCTAGAAAGCCTCTCTCTCCCTCCAGGAGATTAGGAGGGAACATTTATTTCTTACCTGTAACACCTTTCCTGGGAAACTGTTTCTGGTGAAAAACTGCTGTGATTTTGTGATGTGTGACTTAGCCAAATGAATTTTGCTTAGCAAAATGACTCAGCTCCCTATAATTTGCTATTCTCACACGCATATAACAGCTAAGGGTACAGAAATACCATGGTGGTCCACACTGCTTATTTTTACGAATAAAATGTAACTGGGATATGTGGTGGTTGCAGGGTCCCCAGGACGAGGTGAGACATGAGAATTTGACTCAATTACAGCCTTCTCAGAAGGCTGTAATTATTTTATGATTTATTATTTTATGATATGATATTAACGAAATTATATAATAACACTGTACTAAACTATAGAGAAAGGATACAGACAGAAGGCTAGAAAAGAATGAATAATAAAAACCTGTGACTGACCAGAGTCCCGACACAGCTGGACTGGGATTGGTCATTAAGTTAAAACAATTCACATGCTGGGTAAACAATTCTCCAAATCACATTCCAAAGCAGCAAAACAGAGAGAAGCTGAAGCTTCCCAGCTTCCCAGGAGAAGAAATCCTGGCAAAGGGATTTTTCATAAAATATCACGGTGACAGGGGTACATCTGCAAAGGCTAAATACCGTGGAAGGGGCAAAAAAGGGGAAAGATTACTTATGGCATATTAACTTTGTTGCCTCTTATCACTGGTATTCCTGATGATTATATCCTCCATGAATGGTATGAGCACCTGAGTAAGAACATATATATTCATACTTACAGTTTTCTGGCTAGAGTTAGGAGCTTGTACTTCCTGGAGTAAGGAACTGTATTTAATAACCCACAGATGACAAGCTGCCTGCACAATCAGACCCCAGCTTTCATCTGTTCTTGTGTTAAAGATGATCTTCAGGAAGGTGACAGCCACCTGGGAGGACAGATGTGGAGTGGGAGAGAGAGCTCACTGCACCACAGAGCACCTGGGGTGCATCAGAGATCACTAAAGACAGATCTGCTTTCTGTCAACCCTCTGTGAGCACAACTGGGTGGCACAAGTCCAGACTGCTCTGAACTACACCCTGTTCCTCTTGCCCTAAGGGATTGTAGGAGTTCAGACTATTCCCAAGTATACCCTTCACATTGGCTTCAGGAGGGATTCATGACAAATGAGAAGCTTTTATAATGCTTGTCCAGTACCCACCTATTATACCAGATTATTATCTTGGACCTAGATATTATGGCTTTTGAGGAGTTTTGAAAAGGAAGAAGAAATCAATCTTTAGGCAGAATCTGAATGCTGAGGCTGAAAAGACAGCTGTCAAAAGGAAATACTGACTTGTCAAGCTGCTGTGCATGGCTGAGTTTGAAATGTCAGTAGAAAACTGTTCTTCTTTCCTGCTCATGGATGAGGAGGAAGCAGTAAGATGATGATCTGCTACTGAGTCACAACTGCTGGGAAGATGGTACAATGAGTAAGGAATTTAAATTTCTCTTCAAAAGCAGTGCTGACTGCTTTACACACCAACAGGCACTGCCCAAAGTGACTGGGATTAAAGAAAATGGATGAGTTCTGAGATTTTTTAAAATCTCCTACAAAAATTCAAGATTTAGGTCCTTAAAGATATTAGAAAGAGGACCTGCAGACTACTCCACCTTAGACTAATGAAATGCTCCTGGGCAGGCAGCATTGCTACATGTAGATGTGGCACTTAGGGACATAGTTTAGTGGACTTAGCAGAGCTGGATTTATGACTGAATATAATAATCTTAAGAGGACTTTTCCATCCAAAGAGTCTACAACTCTGTGATTCAGGTGCAAACCAGCATAGAGAAACTGGCCATTTCTCTTGCCATTTCTAAAGCCTCCAGCAAACAAAGAAAAGAAGGAAGTTTTGCCCACCATTTTAAAATCTAGTATGCCTATGAAACATGAATCAAACTCCTATAAATACAAACATATGCAGAGCCACAGGCTTTACTTTGTCAGAGAAAACTGAAAATCAATGCTAACCTGTGCACAATTCTTCAGGTTACTAAATGCCTGATGTCTGAGGCTCTTTTGTGTCTTTAACACTTCTTATATATCAAAGAGTAAAATACAAACTCCTGAACATATTTAATGTGAATACTGAATAAAAAAAAAAAAAGAGAGACAATATTAATGTCCTTTCTATTTTCTTCAGGAAGGGAGAATTTTTTCCCTTGAAATTCTTCATTTCTAAATATGGTTAAATTACCATACGCTTTTTCTGGTAAATGTTAGGGCTCTTCTGCATCTCTGCTTTAAGATATGAATCAATACAGCTCCTGTAAAAGTGCTTTTTCTTTAAAAGTACTCACTGACTAATTTACATGAGATATTTCAGGCTGTGAAATTTTTATGAAGAATCTGTTAAGCTTCGTGCTGACATTTGATTAATCACTTGTTTTTAACAAGAATATTGGCTAATTCTGTCAATGTGACAACAGATGTGGTCAAATAGCGATGCCACTGTTGGTGCAAAAAAATCTTAAATCATTTAATGATCAAGAGAAAGAAATGAGGATATATGAAACAATTTTACTTCCTTTTAAACCAGACATTTAATGAGTGAAATATGGTCAAATGGCTCATTTTGCAATACATTTTATATTCTTTGTTCTATAGAAACTTTAAGACATATACAGCAAATAGATCTACAGAATAGGTCTGTAGAATCTGAAGTTCCTGGCACGTAACAGGACAATAATGTCTCTAACTGGGCAAACAGTGAGTATCTGCTTTTCAACAGAGTTCAGGAGGCCAGATTGTTCAAATGTTATTAAACCTTAATAGAAATGACTGTGTCCCATCTTGAAATGGTGTAAATGGCTATAGAGCATGCAAAGCAGAAGATCTGGCACATTTTAGTCATATGTCTCCTCTGCTCAGCCAGCTTGTAGTCATTTTGATTCATTGCTTTCAGTAATCTTCAGTATTTCAATCTTTGTAGCCACCCCAGGACTAGAGCTCAGACTGCCATCAGTTCTGTGTTCAATGTGAAGGCCTTAAGAGGATGCCATGCATCATGACCGTGACACGAGACCCTCCATAAATGTAACATGATGTGTTTTGCTTGCAGACATGGTTAAAGAGACTGTAACTGTCAGATAAAACACAAAAGAAAGGAAGATAAGAGCAGTCACTCTGTCTGTCTCTCCAAATGATGTTTGAACAGGAAAAGATGCTGATCTTGTGAAAGGAATTTGTTTGTTTCTTTACAGCTTTGAGGAATGAGTTGAGTGACTAAAAGCCTGTATCAAAATAGCACTAAGAACAGTGATGGGGAACACAGGAGTGTAGAATTTTCTTTTTCTTTTCTTACCCTTTCCCCATCCCCTCTCTCATGCACAGACACACATACTACTTCCTCTATCTCTTTTTTCCTCCTTTTAGGTTCTTCCTGCCATTCTACCTACTTTATTCCTATTATATAGCTGAGGGCAGGAAAAGAGGGAATTAGCACAGGTCCCATCAATGTATTAAACATATTAAAACTGAGCTGATACAGAATTCAATAATGAGAACAGCAAACAGAACTTCTTGCCAGAAGCTAAAATCGCAACTTTCAGCTGAAGCAAAGATAAAATAAAGTAAATAACTATCTTCCCATGATTCAAAGTTAAGAGCAAAATTCTCAGTTTTGGCTGCAAGATATTAATGATATTCTTGAATTAGACATAAAATAAACACCTTCTGTATATCTTATTTTTAATATTAGGGAGTGCTATTTGAGCAAAAGTAACACTAAAGATGTGAAGTATCAGCAAAGTCCTGTGAGAGTATATTTCTTTCTGAGGACATTAATAGAAAGCTTTAGTGTGTGCATTGCACCTTGCATAAAATTACAAAAATTCATGTAACATAAAATTGACATATAAATTGCACATTTTGTCCTCACACTGTTGCAGAAGATGAGGGTACCACCTGTGGCCACAGGTGACCCCTTATACTGGCTCTGTAAAGGCATAGAGTGTTTCAGAAATTATGTAGAAGAGTATAAGTGAGGATCCCATTCTGCTTAGTCATTATTCAACTTTAAGGGTCAAAGGATCAAATGTTTACATTGTACCTGGGCCTTTCAGCTGGAAATGGGTGGCAGGTTCAGAGTTATTTGCTTGGATCAGGAGGGAGATACTTAGATTGCTTCTGTCTGTGCTCTCACCAACAGCCACACTAGAATATAAAGTTTTAGTTTTGCTTTCCTACCTTGTACTTTGAGATGGTTTTGACTTATTTTATATTCAGTGATTTTCGTATAAATTAGGATCTTAAATCTTCCCTACATCTTAAATCCAGTGCACCCTAGTGTCTGTTCTGTCAAAAGAGGTATTTTGCTGATTTTAATGCTTTCTAAAAAGGCTGGCTAATGTATACATTTTCTTATTACAGAACTTTAGAGCAGGAGAAAATAAAAAAAATATAGGAATTCTTTCTTTTCCTTGGTCACTTCAAATATTCTTGTAGCTCTTTTCCAATAGCAATGACCATAGCACTACATAAACTGATTTCCCCACAGTTTCAGGTTTCCAACTTTAGTCCACTGTTTTCAACAGTAGCAGAGATCAACTAGCACTGTTATCATCTTGTTCATGAACTTAGCAGGACTGCATGGCATACTTTATTTCTTCTGGGCTCTGTCAAGGATTGTCCATGTGTTCAGGAATTTTCATGCACATAAGATTACAGAACATGAAGAACTTCTTCTCTTCTATAGGCTCCATTCTTTCACACTCACAAGTCTTCTGTTAAAATAACATCTAGAAAAAAAGTTGCATTTTTTCAGAACTCTTCACAGTATGATGTAGTTATATTTGACAAAATTACATTGTTAAGGCTATAAAGGCACTATTGCAGACAAGTTTTAATCTTAGAAGAGCAAATGCAAAGGAAAATTGTGTCTTCCTGAAGGATGTCTTCTGAAACAGAATGTGAAAATAGGGATTTCAAACTCCATTAGATATTTTTACAGTCATGACATAGATAATTGAAGAAATTTAAACATCAGAAATTTGGAAGAAACAATTACATCCAACTCTTACCTGCTTTTATCTAGTGCCTCCTTATGTACATAAATTCTTCACTTAGACTTGGCAGAGTAGCTCTACAGATGAATAAGGAATATGAAAGATATCCAGTCTGTGAACTGGATCTAGTGATTAGCATTTAACTTCTTTCCCTTATACCACTTCTTTTTCTACACCCTTTTCTTTTCCAAAGGGTTTTAAGTTTTGCCATTTATAACACTTGAATTAAGTCCATTTTCCCTTATGAAGCTGATCTGACAAACATCTTTTATTTCAGCAGACCTTAATATCTGCCCCCAAGCGCCTTGTAGCACAAAATGTGTGCTGCTCTTGGCACTCACAGAAATGGAATGGCACACAGGCAGAACATCCCTGCTGGGAGCTCAGGAATCTGATCTGGGTGTCCACACCACACATCATGTCCATGCTGAGATCTCCTGGGATCCCCAGCAGTTGTGCAGCTTTGCAAGGTGATGCTGCAGAGGAAGTCAGGTCTTCCTGCCTGCATCAGAGCATTTACCTTTTCTCTCCCTCTGAACCTTCCCATCTATGTAAATGAAATTAGGACAGGTGGTGATGTGGGACTTAAGGCTATTAAACTTCAAAAGTAAAATAATTAAAAAGTCCCCCACATTTAATACCACTTGACAGTGGGAAAAAGAATGGATTTTTAGGATACCTAAAGGAAGAAAAAGGTGGAAGAGAAAAATAGTATGTTCCAGCATGTCTAGTGGTGCATTCTTGACATGACTTTCAGTCTCATTTTACAAGGACCAAAATTCAATGCAAATAACTTTCACTGCTTTTATTCCAATGAGAGAGATCTGCAGTGAGCTCAGTGCTGTAGGATCAACAAAAATCAACATTATGGTTTCAAGTGCTATTTCTGGCCTGCAAGCAGTAATTTTGTATTTACTGTGGGCATTTGTACCACAGGTTTGGAGACTCCCATGTGTATTTCAGCACAGTTGAAGAGAAGCAGCTTCAGCGCCTTGTATAGTGTGGTCTGAGGCTTTCCTGTCAGACTAAAATTCATTTAGAGCATCAAAAGTTTTTTTCTACTTTCTGCAAAAAAAGCTTTGGATACTGTCGTGGTTTGACCCCGGCCCAACAGCAGGCACCCACGAGAGTGGCATGCTCACCCTCCTTGCCACAGCTGGGAAAAGGAGGGGAAAGGAGGGAAAAAAGTTAATGAATGCCTCATGAGTGAGATAAGGACTGGAAAAATATTTCAAGGGCAAAACAGGCTCAGCTTTAGTTACAAAGTGAAATTTATTACTAAAAGAATCAGAGGACAATAATGAGAAATAAAATAAGCCCTTAAAACATCTTCTCCCTCCCAGCCCCACTCTCCTTCCCACCGACAGGGCAGGGACACAGGGCATGGGGGTTTGGTCAGTTCATCACCGAGATTTTCTCCCGCTGCTCCGGGAGAGGAGCCCATCCCCTGTGAGGCCGCGGGTCCCTCCCACAGCAGGCAGCTCTGCATGGCCTGCCCCGGCCTGGGTCCGCCCTCAGGAACCCTGCTGCAGCGTGAGCTCCCCCAGGTCCGGCAGCGCTCCCTGAACTGCTCTGACCTGGGGCTCTGCCCTCGGCTGCTGCCCTCCAAGGACAGGGGAGCGGGGCCCGAGGCCGGGCTGCTGCAGCCGGGGAGCGGGGCCCCTCTCCCCTGGATCTCCCACTGAAGCACAGCCTCCTCCAGGCACCCACCCGGTCCGGCCTGGGCACCTCCCCATGGGCTGTGGGCGGATCTCTGCATTCCCCATTGATCCCCATGGGCTGTGGGTGGATCTCTGCATCCCCCATGGATCCCCATGAAGGGGCACAGCTGCTTCCCCATGGCCTGACCATGGCCTGCAGAGGAATCTCGGCTCGGGTGCCTGGAGCAGCTCCTCTGCCTCCTTCTCCCCTGACCTTGGTGTCTCCATGTTGTTTCCCTCACATGTTCTCATCTCCTCCTCTTCTCTGACTAGCAGCAAAAACCCCGCAGCTTTGTTCTGATTTTCTTTTTAAATATATCATCATGGGGCATTACCAGCCTCTCTCACTGGCCCAGCTTTCCCCAGCAGCATGTCCATCTTCAGGGCCATCAGGGTTTGGCTCTGCTGGTCATGGTGGGAGCTTCCAGCAGCTCCTCACAGGAGCCATCTTTGTGGCCCCCGCTACCCAAAACCTGGCCGTGCCAAACCAATACAGATACATTACAGAAAACTCACTAAAACCCACTCTTTCCCCTCTCCCTCAAAAGAAAAAAAAAAAAAAAAATCTGTGTCTGTCTAAATACTTAGAGGAAGGTTAAATTAAAAAAAATTGGTAAGATTTTATGCAGTCTGTGCTACTGTCCTGGCTAAAGCCAGGTGGGATTCATTTGGATTAGTCCCCATGAGTTAGTTATCTACAGACAGAAGTTCCCTGAGAAAAGGAAATAAAAGAGCTGTTAAACTGCCTAAATTAATTGATGTTGTATTTAAATTTCTAATACTACTTTCTGTCATGTATGCCAGTCTCCTTCCAACCAAGGGAAAAGACAAGGAAAAATAGGAAAAAATAAATACTCTCTTAGTTATTTTCTAAGTAGGCATTTTTTATTGATTCATTCAAGTGTTACATATTTATTGCAAGTTGATACATGATCTAAGCCTCTCAAGTAAGGCAGAGTAACTTTATTTCATGATCTCTCCTTATCAAGATGAGACAACCAAAATTGATTATGTTTCAGAATTAATATCAATCCCATCCCTAGCTGTCACATACAGTGACTCTGAGAAAGCATGTTCCACACCAGACTAGAAAAGTAATTGGGAAATACAGAATATTCTGCTTTTCAGTCATATGTGACTGCTGCCATATTTAGAATGTTTAGTGAAGCACATCAAATATTCTGTGAAACAAACAGCTCTTTTTAGAACTTGCATCTTTTCTATTCTATGCCTATTGCCTGTACAATTATGCTTGAACAAAATTCTAAAAACACATTTCATTTGGTAGGAAGTAAACCCAGAATGTGTTGTAATGAACCACAGAAGACTGTATTATTATATTACATAATAGATGCCTCTCAACCTACACTGCCACCTACCCTAAAGATGCAAATAATAGTTTTAAAATTATTGATATTGTAATGAAAGTGAAACTTCTCTGTAACATTAACAACAAATATTAAAGCACATGCAGAAGCACCACAAATGTGATATGTTGAATTATAAAAACATGCAACCTGCAGCAAAAATAAGCTTCATTGCACTAGCCTATTTACAACTATGGATCAATGCCATCATTGAATTTGAAGAAATAATTGTTGTTAGGCTAGGTAATGTTAGATTACTAATATGGAGA
The DNA here is from genome assembly GCF_051311805.1 of Agelaius phoeniceus. Lineage (NCBI taxonomy): Eukaryota > Metazoa > Chordata > Aves > Passeriformes > Icteridae > Agelaius > Agelaius phoeniceus. Next base: position 13,226,903 of record NC_135266.1, on the reverse strand, counting down.
TCCTTGCAAAGAAGGAAGTAATTGGAAGTAGTTAGAGTGTGCAGACTTCATGAAGCATTTTTCTCATGGTTTGCAGTAGCAGCATTGGCTCTGATTTAGTAATCTCATGGGAGTGCCTATTCCTGCTCTTCATATGACAGTACCATTACTCTTCTAAATTCATAAAAAATATAAAATAGGAAAACACACAAAGCTTCAGCAATTTGGGTACTGCATTTCAGTGTGACTTCCCACTAACTTTTCTTATTTTCCTGGGGTCTTAACTGCTCATTGTTATTCACATCTGAAAGAAGGTCCTAACCAATCTTGTCCACCATTCTCCATCAAGCTCTTGGGGAACACATCTGGCTGTATAATTCTCGTAAATTACTTCAGAAGTGGAACTTGTGCAAGAAGGAGTAGAACAATTGCCACTCCTTGGCAACAGGAGCTTTCTTTGATTTTGCTAAATAAACCTGAAGTTAAGTTCTTCTGCTACCATTGATCAAATCTTCTACAGCATTTTTTTTAACCTCACTGCATGCTCTAATCCATCCCTGAAGCTGTCTTCAGTAGGAGTTATTTTCTTTCATCTTTTATCTGTCCTGATCTTCATCAAAAGTAGAGTGGCCAGCAGATTGAGGGAGGTGATTCTGTATGGCCAGGCTTTGGTGATGGTGGAGCTGCAGGGGGGCTTCTGTGAGAAGCTGCCAGAAGCTTCCTCCTGTCTGGCAGAGCCAGTGCCAGATGTCTCTAAGATGTACATGCTGCTGGCCAAGGCTGGCCAACTGGAGAAGGTGGTAACACCTCTGTGATAAACAGATTTGAGAGGAAGGACAAAGAGTTACTGCACAGATGTAATTGAGATCAGAGAAGAGCAGGGTGAGAACATGTGAGAGGAACAACTGTGCAGACACCGAGGTCAGTGGAGAAGAAGGGGCAGGAGGTGCTCCAGGTGCCAGAGCTGAGATTGCTCTGCAGGCCAAGGTGCAGCCCATGGTGAGGCAGCTGTGCCCCTGCAGCCCATGGAGGGCAGGGGGATGCAGAGATCAACCTGCAGCCCACGGAGGAGACCCAGGCTGGGGCAGGTGGGTGCCTGAGGGGAGCCTGTGAACTTGTGGGAGGTTCGTGGTGGAACAGGCTCCTGGCAGGTTTCCTGGCAGGACTTCTGACCATGTGGAGGACCCACACTGGAGCAGACTGTGCCTGAAGGACTGAGCCTTGTGGGAGAGTGATCCAAGTTGCAGCAGTTTGTGGAGAACTGTGGGGTGGACTCATGGTAGAGCAGGGGAAAGACTCCTCTCTGTGAGCATTGGAAGAAACAACCTGTGATGAATCTCCATTCCCATCTCCCTGCACTGCTGGGGTAGAAGGTAGAGGTGGGAAGGAGAGAGGAGTGCAAGGAAGGGCTTTTTAAGGTCTTATTTTACTTCTCATTATCCTGCTCTGATTTTGTGAGTAATAAATTCAATTAATATCACTAATTGGAGTCTGTTTTGCCCATGATGGTGTTTGGTGAGTGATCTCTCCGAGTCCTTATCTCAACTCACAAATCCTTTGTTATATTTTCTCTCATCTGTCCAGCTGTGGAGGGGAATGACAAAGTGGTTTTGGTGGGTGCCTAGCATTCAGCCAGGGTCAACATACTACAGCTCCTCTCAGCTGAGATCTGGTTTAGAGTACTGCATCCAGCTCTGAGATCCTCAGCACAAGAAAGACATCAACATGTTGGAGCAATTCCAGAGGAGGGCCACCAAGATATTTACTATCCTCTTACATGAGGATAGGCTGAGAGAATGAAGCCTGGAAAAGAGAAGACTTCAAGGTCACCTAATTGCACCCATGCAAGACCTGAAGGGAAAGTATGAAAAAGATTAAGAGCGACTTTTTACAAGAACATGTAGTGACAGGACAAGGGGAGCAGATTAAACATAAAAGAGAGTGGGTTTAGATGAGCTGTTTGGAGGAAGCCAGTTCTTTGCAGTGTAGTTGGAGAGACACTGACACAGGTTGCCCAGAGAAGCTGTGGATGCTGCATCCCTGGAGGTATTCAAGGTCACACTGGGTGGAGCTCTGAGAGCCTGGCCTCCCCATGGCAGGGGAGTTAGTATGAGATAATCAATCTTTAAGGTCCTTTCCAAGCCAAACCATTCTATGATTCTATGAGTCTGTGATCTTCCATTCACATCAATAAATAATAGAAGAATACTGCAGCTCTTGGAACATTGAAGAAAAGCTACAATTTCTGCCAATAAGCTATTAAAATCTAACAAGAAGATACAATCTACTAATCCAGCTGTAGCATCTACTCAATATAAAAACTTTTCAAGTGCCTCTTAAACTTGAATAAATCATCCTCTAATGACAATCATGCACAAATCATGATCTACAAAATTTTACCAATTCTTTTGCTTGTGTGGGAAATATCTATAATTCTCCTCTTCTAATAAGATTACTTGCTGCTGTTTTTGATAGCATGAACAATCCTGAACTAAAGAGTAGCAAGACACATTTTTCCTGAATATTACTTGCTTTTACTTTGGAAATATTCAGAGTATAATTGCTTGTGAGATCCCTCAAGTGCCAATTCCAAAGCTACTCATGAGCTGTGCAATAGTATAAATATCAAGAACACAAATTTATAGCTGAAGCTATATGACTGAATTGTTCCTTCTCTATTTTAATTTTGCACATTATTTTCTATTCTCAAGTGGAATTTCAGGTTTTTTATAAAATGTATCTGAGTTGAAAGGAGCAGCAATATCTCTGATTAAGGAATGTGCTATGGGGAACTACTTAGCAAGCAAAGACTGAGTAAGAGCTCTACTCTTCCTCTATGTTGTGTTTCCTGAAAGCAGTACCACTTCTCATTCCAGTCTCCCAGAGCCTTTTGAATTCCTCATTTCTTATGTATAATGGAGAATCTATATGTTCCTCAGAAGATGTCTTACATAAACAAACACATAAAAAGAATGTATTTTTGTTCTTTTGCTATTTAGCCTTTCCATTATCAAGGATTTTTTAAATAAAAAGCTCCCTCCAATCTTTCTAATTTATTTTTCTTATTTTTTTTATTTCAGGTGCCACCACACTCTTTCTGATCACAGGTGCTTGAGGCATATGCTACGATCTCATAAGGAAGATAAAAAACCTACATAAAGGGATTAAGATAGCTAATGCTTGTATGCTACGAGTGCCCCACCCCTCCTTCATTTTCATTTAAGGCTTGTTCCTAAAACAAAGTATTTTGATACATGTCATGAAGACTTCAATCATATTTCTATTTACATTGAGACCTTGTGACAAAAGAATGCATTATATGAAATATTTAAAGTGATTTAAAAATTATTGAGTATGCAAATGGTAAAAAATACAAAATATGTAAAAGGAACGATCTAGTTATTTCTGCAAAGTCAGGTCTGAATGGAGGTAATTACAGTCTTGAAAAAGACACAGGAGGGGTTAAAGTATTGGGTGTCTCTTCTTGCTGTCTTTTACGAATTAATGTGCAAAAGAAATCTGTAAGTTTATTTTAATGGTGTGTTTTGGAAAACTTCCTATAAAAAATATATGGCCTGTGTGGTGCACTATATCATTAAGCTGTAGTATTTTACAGCAAAGATATTTTTGCAAGAGCCAACCTGCAATTTAATCATAACTACAGTATTTCATTCTGAGTATATAAATACATTCTTTATGAAACATGCAGTTCTAATTTAGAATTTTAAAAGGACTGATTAAGTGCACACTGAAGTTAACAAAAATCTTTGTCTGCAAGCACTGGGCTTTACTGCCAAGTTAGGTAAAAATGTTTAAATCAAATAACATTTTTTTACATGTTATGTTATTTAGGACCACTCTACATATTTTGGAACAATATTGTGGAAGAGACAACAGATTTTTTGAAAGCGTGAGTATGCATCTGGGAGGGTCTCACATGACACATCTTTAGATGAACTGCTAGAAAAATAAAATGACAGTCCATAAATAGAAGCTGGCATGCTGCAGCAGAATAATAGTTCTTCCCTTTGGTATTCTGGACAAAGAAGACAAAACCAATTCAATCTGCACTACACTGCATTATGGCATATTACATCCATTATTCCAGAAAAGCTTGATTAAAATGTAATTAATGAGATGCTAGCTTGCTGTTAATGTCTCATGAATAAGATATTTTATATTGTTTACTGGTACATTGTTTTTGTTTGTAATGTGTATTGCAAATATACTTGATCAGTTTTATTGTATTTATTTAAATTTTTTCCACTTCCTGTTTTTACTGGTAAATATATTTTATGTTCTCATCTTTACAATTTGAGATCCAACCTCTCTGACCAGACTCAGAGAAAAGATGAGTCCAGGAAGGCTGGATATTCTCCAAGAAGGAAATCTTAAAGACTCCATGCCCACCAGCTGGAAGACAAGATGCTGGGGAAGACTGGCCCAATGGTCAGAAGGTATTGACTGGAAGTCAGGAATAAAAGGAGAGCATATGACTTTTGGAAGAAGGAGCATGCAGGAGGACTAAAATGATGTCATGAGCTTATGCAGGGAGAAAAATAGAGAGACCAAAGTCCAAATAGAAATTTGGACTAGTGCTGTAAAAACAATAAAATTATTTCTGTAAGTATTATAGAGACAAAAGGATGGCTAAGAAGAATCTTCATCCTTTGTTGCATGTAACAGCAAACATAGTGACAAAGGAGATGGAGGAAGAAGGTGGGTACTCAATGAAAGTCCTGCTTGACTAATCTGATCTAGGAGATGACCCAGGGAGAGGGTGTGCGTGTGGTCTGCCTTTAGGAAAGCTTTGACATGTTTCCTACAGCATCCTCCCAGAGGAACTGGCTGCCTGTGGCTTGGGAATGTGCACTCTTCACATGGTAAAAACCTGTCTGGATGGCTGGGCCTAGAGAATGGTGAGGAATGGGGTTAGTCCAGCTGCTGGCTGGTCACCAGTGGTGTTCCCCAGGGCTCAGCACTGGGGCCACTCCTGTTTAACATCTTTATCAATGATCTGGATGAGGGGATTGAGGGGAGTGGGACAGAATGAGACAAGAAGAGCAGGGCTCATACTAAGGGCCTGACAGAATCACAGAATTACAAAATGCTTTGGGTGAAAGGGAGCTCTAAAGGTCCTGTGGTCCAAACCCAGGCCATGGGCAGGCATCTTTCACCTGGATCAGAAATCTCAGTTGATTATGTGATTGATAAGATTCTGCATCTACTGATTGACGAATACAGGGGTGGCAGAGAACTCTGAAAACAGAATTGCACATGCTGAGTTCTTAGTATTTGAGAAGTGTACAAGTGTGGCTTAGTTTGTAATCAATATGCATTGTCCTTTATTTAAATACTTCACTGGCCTCTAGTACTATAATGTTAAAATATTTAATTTGCAGAAAAAAAACCTAAAAACTTTATGCAAAAAACCCCCATAAATTATAGAAGGTCTGCAATTCAGGCAAAACAATCTTCAGTGTGTTGAGATACATAATATGAGAAGACTTTGATGTTGACTGGACAATATTTTTTTTGCTTATAATGAAGACTCCACATAGCTGAGGTAACATGTCTAAAGCTAATTTTGGGAGGCCCAAAAATAGATTTTCCAATCATTATGAATTGCAATACTTTGTATAATTTAGTACTTTAAACCATTCTCACATACTGTTTGTAACTGAACTTGCAGTTGTTTTATTTTCCTTTTAATCCAAATTATCTGAGGCCTTATGATGTAAGAAAATGATGACTCAAAAATTGTTAAGTCTAGCAAAATAATTCCCCTAATTATTTTCATTTGGGAAAACTTTTATATGTAAATATGCCTCAGGATTTGTCCATGGTCCTCATACAATCATCATGAAGGTCAGAAAACCAAATTCTATTCTGTTCTTGGTACGATCAAAAAGGAAAAAAAGACACATTCATATTTTAAGAATACTAAGTCCATTTGGAAATGGTCTGTACAAATGCCCTTCCTAAATTAATAATATCTAGTAATAATATCTTTCCATCTCAAATATGTATTAATTATCACATACAGCAGTTTCAAAGCTTTTTCTGTATCCTTTGATAAAGGCTGACTCTTGACAGCTGAATTAGGAAGTGCTTTGCTAAAAGTTAGCTGGTTTTGAGAAGTGAGGTTTCTGATAAGCTGATTGTTCCATTATTATACTCTTCCTCTGCCTCCTACTTCCCTTTGACCATTGATTTACATCAAAAATTTGCCGATGGTTCAGAATTCTCATCTTATACTTATGACTGGTAGAAGAATGTTGTACAACCTAGATCAGATTATTCATGAGAGAGAGAGAGAGATGAATTTCTTTTACATGAGAAACAGAATAGAAGAGTATTACTATACTGCAGTTCTTATAGTGCTACATCATTATGACACCCGGACCTAAAGGACATGGCAGATGATGAAGGCAGCTGTGTTAATGCACTGGGTGTGGGTGTCTGTGTAAAGAAAATCTCAATTTGAATATTAAATTGATTTCTCAGTGCTTTAAAAATGGTTTACACGAAAGAAACAGGTATTTTGATATGGTCAGTTGCTGATGACAAATGTACTGTTCATAGCTGATATGATTAATGGTGTCTGGCAAATCAAAACTTACATTTGATTTTGAATACATTTTTGTCCTTGCCCTTTCAGCAGCATAATTGGAGAATACTTAAATGTCAACTTACACTTAAATATAAGTCTGAACATTTACAGTCATCTCATTTCATGCTTATTTGGCTTGGGAAAAAAATTATTTACTGTAAAGCTTGAGAAATGGCCCAACAATACATAAAAAATTTTTATGAATTGGATATAAAAATTTAGCCTTTGAATAAGAATGAACAGTTTGGCTTTTAAAAAAGCCTAAAACTATGCCTAAAAATTAGTTGCCAGAGGGGTCCTCAAGTGATAATCGTGTCTCCTTGTAGGAGAATGTTGAGTTTGTTCAAAGGTCTGTAATTCCAACCTGAGATCACATCAAGGCAACTTGATTGATAATGCCACTGCTGACCTTTTAGATCAAAGTATTCTGTGCAGGAAGACAATTTAAAAGATTCATACAGCATCTTAAAAGGCTGGACAAAACTGAAGTGACCTGTCCCAGACTTTGCTGTTAAACAAAATAGGAAGAACAAAATGCCTTTTGGTCTCTTGACTGCTGAGAGCAATATTCACTTTTGCTGTGGTGGTGGAGAAGGGATCTGTGGCAGGGTGGTGAGCAGACTGGTAAGACTGCAAGTGGAAATATCTCCCTCGCTGTCTTAAGTTGTGCAAACGTCCCACTCTAAGAAATTACTCTCAAGCACAGGTCTTTCCTTAAACACCACCCAGGAGAACTGAATTTATTTTCCTGACTCCTTAGCTGGCTGATGGACTTGATGCCATATGAAAGCAGAGACATGAGGAAGGTTGAGTAAAGCTGGATGCTCTAGTGGCAGCAGCAGCCTAAGGCTGCCTGCAATCTGTGGCTGCTGTGCTGCCCATACCCACCACATTTCTACTTACACAGCCACAGGTGTGTACAAATACATTCCTGTGTGGGTAGGATTAACTCCTTCCATAATATGCCCCAATTCAGAAGACTGAAGTAAGAACTAACTGCTATAGAAGTTTCTTCCAATGTTGGTTGGGTTTGGTTTTTTTTTTTGGTTTTGTTTTGGTTTTTTTTTTTTTTGTTTATTTATCTGAAGTGTGAAAAAGAACACCCCCATTTTTGTATTAAGCATCTTATTCATGCATCCTTTAGTAGGAATTTTCCCAAGAGAAGATCTAAATTTGGTCTCTGAAAAATGGCATATCATGTTCACTGGTGCTTCTGAAACACCCAGACCAAACATCTTCTCTAAAGAATACACTGAGAGAAAAATACAGGGAAAATAGCAAAGGATTAAGAGTGGCACTAATATTAAATAAAGATTCTCAGATTTAGGTTAAGGTCAAGAATAATCCTTTCAAGGGTTTAGGTCATATTTGTCTGCTTTTGTTAAAATTTCAGTCATCTGAGGCAGGGATCTGATGGACGAGAGTGGACAATTTGGACTGATGTTGGAAAGGTCATCTTTCAGCAGCAGATTGTGGTCTTAGCTTTCTAAATAACTATTTTAGTATTTGTGAATGTGCTTAAGAAATTGAAAGTTTAGGTTTTAAAACAGTCAGTGGAAAACAAAATTAAATAAACACTGGTTCTCACATAGTTGAATGCCGCTCTGAAGATTTTCTAGAAATAAATCCCAAATGAAGAGCCTTGGATGTACTGGGGAGATTATACATTTGCTAGAAATTCAAGGCAACAATAAAAAGATGCTCTCAGGCTTAATAAGGCAGAACTACTGAAACAGTACCTTCAGATGTACCAGAGTATATTTAGCAGTGCTTAATATTTTCAAGTTCATGATTTATTGGTTGAACCACAGTTGATGACATTTGTGCAGCTCAATAGCTGTTCAAATAATGGGAAGAATAGCGGCAGTTTTGTCTAGTAATAAAAGGATAAATTCATTCTAGTGTTGAAGCAGCTTTAAGGATGAGCAATAATGGAAGAGGCACAGGAGAACCTAGAATATCTGTGAAAGAGGCAGTGATATTACAGATACAGCAATGGATTTGACTGCAATATCATGTAGAAGGATTGCCCTGCAGGACTGGTAATCTATTAAAAAAGGCAACTGCAGACATAAAAATTATGTGTAGGTTGTATTACTGCAAATATATTTTAAAGCTTTCTTTCCCAAAAGGAAAGCATTTCCAGGGAGATGGATGGGTAAAGAGCAGAGTGTTCAGCCCTGACAGGAATGCCACTGGTGCTTCCTCACTGCAGAGGCACACTTGGAAATGTTGCTCTCAAAGAGTATGAAATGTAAATGTAACATATTCTCTGCTAATTTTAATTTGACAAATCAGAACTGGGTCTTTGGGCTACCTTGTACGCTTTGAAGTTCCTTTTCCTCAAACCCACTTTCCTAATTTTTAACTATTAGAAACATATCATGCTCTCTCTCCCCCCTCCCCTCAAAGAGGCAAAGACATTGAAGCACCTGAGACTGCTCTAATTAAAATTTTAATTATACAGAAAATTCTAATTAGTTAGAGAGAAGAATTCTGACAGTTTTTCCCTAGCTTATCAACTGACTGTTTCATGAAGGAAGTAGTGTCAATTTTAGAAGTGGAACCTTGAATAACGAGACAGCAATGACAATGTAAAATCAGCCATTTTCACCAGCATGAAAAAAATAGCAACCCAGCTAGTGCACAGCTTGTACATGTTTACTGGATTTTCTTGTACAGTCTACACAGAGTTCAGACTTATTTTCTCTCTAGTACACTGCTTGCAAGGTGTCTCTAGAGTTTTTGAAGTTGGGATGCTTTCTCCATATGGAATTCTGGGCCCATGTTTTGGGAAGTATAATGATTCCCTAATGCATGCACGAGGAGAAAAAAAAGGGCATTGGAGGCTCATTAAGTACAAACTCATGGCACTGCATATCCTATTGATCCCTGGCAGTAAAATTTAGAGCTCTGGTTTCAGGTCTGTGGAAGAAAGTATAATGCCACTGTGATTCATGGCAGGTTTGTAACACCAATGACATTACCCTTAAGGGCAAAAAATTGTTCTAAACTGCATGCAGTCATAAGACAGAAAGATGACAGAGGATATTACCAAAATTAATAGCAAGAACACTTTTTTTGGCACCAGCCAGATTTGAATGAATCTAATTTTTATTTGTGCTGTGTTTGTTATTCTGTTCCTGATACTCTGTGGTACTTCTGACTCAAAACCTCTTGTATATGCTCGTATGTTTGGGCTGTCTGAGTTGCCATCTCAGAAATTACATTTTATACTCATCACAAAGCCCAAGGTTTCTCTGTGGAAAACTTACTGTCTCTGAAGCAGACTTGGCCTTTTGCTTGAGAGTCAATAGACACTCACCTGGGACATGGTGAGCATTTCACTTTTATCAGAGAGGAGTTGTCCTCTTCTCATACGCATGGAGATAATGTAAGGGGCTTACTGCATTTTCTTCAAAAGGAAGATACATCAAAGGATACAAGAAAATAATCTTAAAATAATCTAAAATCATACAGAAATTATGCATAATTTTATCAGAATATGTAGTAATTGCATACACTTGTATTTTATAATTACTGAGAGACAAAAAGACAGTTGCTTTCCTTTTTAAAGAGATACACAGGGCAAGAAAGGTTGAACTGATCATTATAATTAAAAAAAAAAACCAAGAAAAACTCTTCTGAGAGGAGATGAACTGTATTCAGGCAAAAAGAGTATACCCTTAAATTCTGAAGCCCTTGAAAAGGATTCTTTAGTAAGAGTTTCATTCCACCATTTATTATTACCATTACTACTTGTCATGGTTTGAGAGGAAGTAAGTTTTCTGGGATATGATGTGGTCAGGCCAATAGGTGTTCGGATTTGAATATTGGCACCTGGTTTGGCCACTGGGGACATTGGATACGCCTCTGAGAACGCAGGGGTTAAAAAGCAGAGCACACCCGACGGAAGCTCTCTTGGGTTCCGGCAAGGGAAGCAGGTCAGACCTCCCCCGGCCCAGCTGGGCAGGGCCGGGTGAGGTAGGCCTGGCCCGAGGATGGAAGGGTGGAAGAGCACCAAGAGGCATCGGGCAGCCCCCACCCCCAGGAGACAGTGAGAGAGAGAGAGAGAGAGAGAGGGAGCCCGTGTGGAGAAACGGGGGGTGCAGTGAGAAGGTGTCCGGCTGCTGGTGGGAGTTTTGGGTGGGCAGAGCCCAAGCTTTTAACCCTTTTTTTGGACAATGAAAACTTTGCAGAACATTAACCTTTCCTAGAAGAGAGATAGAGATGAAATGGAAGAAGGAAATGTGCAAGTGTGAAGGTCTGGGCAAGTGAAAGATGTTGGGGAGAGTAGAGAAGAATCTTAGGTGGGAAGAGATGATGGAGTGGTTTTAACTGGACTCTTCTTGTTATAGTCATGGACAGAACCATGTTTCCTGTGACACAGAGACTGCATCCAGGGGGAGGCAATGCCTCAGAGCCAAGAGGGTTCAGTGTTGGTACCCCTTGGCCCCAGGGGGTGAAATCTGGGGGGGACAGGTGTCCCAAAGGTGAGACTGTGCTCTTTTTGGAATGGGACAAAGCATCCTTAAAAGGACTACCCTAGAAGCAGCTCTGGTCCATGTGCAGTGGTGAGAGCACTGGACATGGAAGGAAGAGGTCATGATGGCAAATGTTCTCCGGGTGGTGCCATGAGTGACATGGAAACACACGAGGCTTCAGCTGTGTTTCCAGGGGAAGCCTATGGCACAAGAGGGACTCCTCTCCTCTTGATGAACTGAGAATTGATTGTCTGAAGGGTGGTGATGGACTGAGAGTTGGTGATCTGAGGGATGGATGTATTGGAAATTTGGTGGGGGCAGGAGGAAATGTTTTTTGAGTTTTCATTTTCCCTGTGTGTTTCTTGTTACTTAGGGTTGTAGTTTAGTTAATAAAGTTTTCTTTTCTTTATTTCTAAGTGAGGGCCTGCTTTGTTTATTCCTGGTCACATCTCACAGCAGACACCAGGGAGAATGTATTTTCATGGGGGCACTGGCATTGCGCCAGCGTCAAACCATGAAACTATAATCTGGGCTACATTACAATGTGCATGCAAGAAGCAAGAACAGAGAGAAATGTTACCTGAGACTTCTAGTACAGTTTATCATCTTGAATCTTTTAGAAACTAAAACTGAATAAAAACAAAGCCAAAGAAATCTGATGAGAACTGTCCTTACTACTCTGTGAAGTTACATTAAGTAATTTCTGATAACCTCCCATAGCTGAATTGACTTCCTCTCTTCCCCTCCAAGTTGTTATTAAACTAATATATCAAAGAGTTTGGTAATATCTTATGGCCTTCTTGGACTTTGTTAAGCACTTCCAATCCATTTCTACATATTCATGATTCATGGTGGAGAAAACCGGGCTCCAATCCACTCTTATGATACATTCATTGAGGTTTGGGTAGTCTTAAAGTACCTAAGAATCTGATACACTGATCATAAAAAGTTAAACCAAGTTTCAAATAATTATGGATTCCTTGCCCAAATTTTCAAGGTAGATCCTGCTTTGTATTAAATGAGCAAGTTCAACTCCAAAAGGTATACTGTAGTTAGAGAATACATAGCCAAAATATCTTTCAATGAAACTTTTGCATCAAGATTTTGTTCATTCCATGTTATGGTTATTCATTAATAAAATATTATATGTTTGGATTGTCAAACCAAACTTTTCAATAAAAACCCCATAAACTTAAATAATGTAAGAATAAATGTTAATAGCAAGAGACAGGAACACTTGCTCCAGGAAAATATATTATGGAAAAAAATTATTTGGATCGGATCTTAAAGTGAGCTGTAAATGTTCTGCACAAACCATTTTATTTCTTATTGATGTTTTAAATCTCCATGCAGCATTTTAGCACTCACTAAAAATATAAATCCATAGCAGTAACATGAACTTGCTATGTGGTGTACTGTATACCATAAAAAGTCTCCTAAAGGTGGCGTTGTCTTTTCTTTCTTGTTTTTTTTCCACAGGGATTTTGTCCTGTGGTGTCAGATTTCACCATTCATAGCTAGATTTGCTATTTCATTGACGACTCTATAGTATGTTGTATAGTATTCTAGTGTAGAATTATTTCTTGAAGACTATTAAATGCTTCCCATCAGAGAAAGTTTTTAAAAATTAATATGGATATATAATAGACTCATAGAAATATTTGGGTTAGAAGGAACTTTAAAGACCTTTTAGTTTCAACCCTCCTGCAATAGACAGGGACACCTTTCACTAGACCAGGTCGTCCAGTGCTTCACCCAGCCTGGCCCTGAACACTTCCAGGGATGTGGCATCCACAGCTTCCCTGTGCAACCTGTTCATGTGGTGCCTCACCACCCTCACAGTAAAGAATTTCTCCACAATATATAATCCAAACCTGCCCTCCTTCAGTTTTAAGGCATTCATCCTTATCACCATCTGCTCTTGTAAAAAGTTCCTTTCTGTCTTATGATATATTATCATTAAGAATACTACCCAAATTCACCGAATTAAATGACCTAGACATATCTTTTCCTTGTTACCTGCTTAAAGGTAACAGCCATCTGCTTTAAAGCTGCAGACCCCAGTTTTCAAAATGGAACTTTTAAAAAAAGTCAGGAAACCACAATCACTTAATATATGAACCTCCTGAAATACTCATGGTATGTGTTGGGAGTTTGTTTCGCAGGACAGGACTGCTGGGGTACATTCTTTGAGCTTTTATTGCAGCATCAGCCTCTTTACAAGGTTGAGACAATAGGAAGATGGCAAAAGCTTGTGTACAGCCAGCAGCAGCCAAAGATTTCTTTGTTACAGAACATTTTAAAAACTTTCTAGCCAGCAGCATATTGCTCAAGTCTACAGGCAGTTGTTCCAGCCAATCACTAAAAGCACACGTACACCTGCTTCACACAATACTTGCTTCTCTTCTATTAACAATACACAATGCTCCATTATTAAGCTTAAAACCTTCTACTATCTTGCTAAGCATATTTTTCTGCAGTCTTAAGGTGTATCTTAGCCAAGCCTAAAACTGAAGTTATTGTTTAATGTCTTTGCTTGCTATACTATTGTAACTTTTTCCACCTTCAGACTTTGCAGCTGTAGCTAGTTCTAATTTTCTCTGTTCTTTCTGTTTTTAAGGCCTGCTTTTCCAGCTCTGAAAATCCTCTTACCTTTACTATTTCCCATATTGGTACCTACTTAGCACAATAAAACTTGGAGGAAAAGTAATATATTGCAGTTAATGCAGTACATAGCTGTTTCTGCAGTACTCTGTTTGTTGTTTGATTTTTTAAAATTAAGGATTAATATTTATTATTCCCTATATATTGTCACTGTTTATACATTGTCATGATATGCAGCTTTGTCCTTGTATAGGTTTATAGTCTCTGGTCACTCAGAACAAGGAACTATATTTCAGTTACACCAAAACTGAAGAAATATCCTTCTGGGTAAACAAACTTTTCCACAAATTTTTACAATTTAGAAAAAATATTTTCTTTTAGTTTGAATACTGAAAACTTTCAATGGGGAAAGTAACAAAATATTTCATGATAAGAGTACATTCAGGATTCAATATATTTTTGTTGGAATCACAAATTAATAGTTTCTGAAAATTAGCGTTCAACAAGGCATATTCAAAAATGCTTAGTTATAGCAGAATATTTTAAATCATGTTATGCATGCCATAGTCATGTTCAATTAAATTAGTACCATGTAATGAAAACCAAAGGAATTACTAAATCTTAGATATTGTTAAGTAGAGTAGTCTGTTATTTTCCTGCAATAAACTTTCATTCTAGTTAATATTTTCTGGACTTCAGTAATTTGAAAAAGCCTTTTTCTGTAAAATTTTTCAGGTGCCATTCTGTTTTCTTTTCTTTCTCCCTCTTCTGTTAGGTCTCTACTATGTTCACAGAATATTTCAGTGTCTACTGATCCTGTGAGATGCAAGGCTATTTCATGCTTGAATATGACAGGATCTATATTATAATTCTACAAAAGCAGAGAGGTTTTCTCCAGAGAGGTTACCTCAGTAATGATGAACTTGAGGCAACAGGAATGGAGAATGTACAGAAAATCAGAATAGCACATAGATGTTGGACTAAAAAAAATCTAAGCACTGTGAAGTGGGAGCAGATGAAAGGTGATTTTTAAAGAAAATGGTTAAATAGGTTTCCTTCAACAGTGCTGTTTGCTTGCTGCACATGTGCACTTTATTCGTTATCTTTTAGGAAAGAACTATATTTTCATGCTACTTGTTACAGCTACAAAATGACATTGGTACTTTGTTAACTTTAATTTCATCTGAAACAAGAATGATTAAGATTCTGTAATCACCTGCCTGTATTTCATAAAAGCTGCTCAATGCCATATTAGAAGCTAATGCTCTACATGGTTGCTGATGTTCCTTCTACTGCACGGCTTTTCACTTAATGTCATGAGACATAGTTTTCAATAAAAGCAGTCACCAGAAGAAATAAGCTGACATAACCTTTGACACAGAGGTACAACCTCAAAAAATTTAGGTAAATAGCATCAGGGTGGTAATCATCCTTGGCTACTTAAACTAGGCAGAAAAATAATGCTTGACTAGATAGGGCTCCAAACCTATCTAGTCAAGCCCCTTGGATTCAGGGTGACTTTAGGAAGGCAAAGGTCTCTTACCCAAATAGACAATTTGAGGTTAGAAGTTCCCTATGAAGAGACTGTGCTGCTTATCAAGCATGCTTTTCTTCCTCTCTAGCTTGGAGAGATTCTACAAAAAACAGGACACGCTACTTAAAGCTGGTTTAATTTTCTTTTTTTTCAGCCTTGCTGCTTATTATTCTTTAATCAGCTAGTTCAACAGGAGGCCAGCAGGCTGGCCCAAGCCCAGGGCATGCTCTCTCCTTCAGCCTTCTACTGGATCCTTGGGATGGAGCCAAGAGGCTGTGGCTGCTTCTGGAGATGGCAGCCAGCTGCTGCCTAAAGGGCAGTGACAGGAGGGGCAGGGGGGCAGTGGGAACAGTCTGGTGACCCAGCTGCAGCCCAGCAGCTCCTGGGGCTGTGCAATTCTCCCTGCACTTGGCAGGAGCACAGCGCTGGAACTCCCCAGCTGTAAAGACACCATTCCTGCTGCTCTGAAGGAAACAGTTTTATCCTGAGGCAATGTCAGCTCTTTGCTGGTTTTCTTGCCTATGCTCCCTAGAGATGCTTCATCGTCATCTCTTTTATACAAAACTGGTAGCTGTCCTGTCAACAGGGAATGATTCTGCTCACCTGGATGGAAATCTGAGCATGAGTGAAGAGGCTCTTGATAATTTCCAAGGATGGCAAAACTTTTGGAGTTTGCAATTGCAAATAGTTCTAAATTTATATTGCACACATTATAAAATTAAGCAGTTACTCATAATGATGAAGCAGGAAAAGGTCAAGAAAGTGAAAACTCACTTTCACTTCAACAAAGATCCTCATTCCAGGAATATCACTTTCTGTGAAAAATGGGGAAAAGAGAGAACATAAGGAGGAGGTGCTGAATATCTTAGCATCAGTGTAACCACTGCCAATGTAAATTTGAGCACAAGCCTCATCTCTTTGTTACAGGGGGAAGATGGAGTCAGGGGATAACATTTCCCAATAAAGTCTTGCCTAAACACTCACAGAAACAGGATTTTAAAAACCGAACAACTTCAATAATGTATTTACAAAAGGTGGGTCCTTCCTGTGCCTCCTGGAATGAAGGCTGTCACAACCTGGAGCACATGCAGAGACTGTGCAGGAATCAGGATCTGACTTGTGTTCTTCTCATTGTCACATGAGAGAGGAGGAATCACAGCATGTTCTGTGGCATGGATATAGGAGCTTCTCCTCAGCAGATTCATTCCACTGTCCATCTGAAAGTGCCCTGCTGTTCATTTTCTCCCTCATCCCTCTCCTTCTCAGCACTACTGGAAGTTCCCCCCTGGCTGCTGCTGTCAGAGCTGGTGCTGCTCTGCCCGGCGCAGCCAGTAGGGGCCAAAAAGTACCAGGAGGATTTTGGCAGAGGCCCAGAAGCACCAGTGCTGGCAGACAGAGAGGGGCACACTTTCCTGGCTGAGTCTTAGTGACTCCTGGCCCTTGTGCTCCATCTCCTCTAGGATCCAAGCCATCTCCTGGGTTTGCTGCTCTTGATGCTATGAAAAAGCTCTTGTGTGACATTTTCTTTCTGGTCACCCACCCCCAGTACTCATGGCAGGATGCTCAGCACCATCAAGATTTGGGTGATGTTCCCAGCCATGGCCTGGAGGAGGAGGAGGAGGTGGTAAGGGACTCAGCTGGGCTGGGTGGCAGAGAGGAGGCGGCTGGGACAGTAGGGGCAGGAGACACAAGGACCTGGGAATGTGAGTGAGAGGGGATGTGGGAGCTCAGGGCTATCATGGCTGAGGTTGGTGAGTGCTTAGGGACGGGACCACATCCCCAAAGCCCCTTGGACACTCGCCATGGCTGACAGCTCTGGGCACCTTTCCACGCAGCTGAGGGCAGCACCTGCCCTGCCCAGGGTACTGCCCAAAGCCCCTTGCCTCCCCTCAGCCTCAGAAACACCTTCTGGCCTGGCCAGAGCCTTCCCCTTGCCTGCCCCACTCACCACTGCTGGATGGCGGCACAGCTCTGTGACATGGTCTGTCTGATGTCTCTGGCATCAGAGCCGCATGCTGACACCCGACCTGGGCAGCCATGGCCAGCACTGAATAATGCTTTGAACTCAGCCTTCTCTTCAGAAATCCTAAAACAATCCTATTCCCCTCAATGGATTGGTTAGATTTTAACTTTTTGAAAAAATTATTATTCCATAATAGACTAAATTTTAGAGTAGCTGCAATTACTTTTACTCTAAAGAGAATTTCAGCTCCATTGTTTCTCACAGGAAACATTTACATAAGTGGACCCAAAGTGTATTGCAAACTAATGCCTAATTTTTAGTCCAATGTCATTCCTAGGCCCCCTTCAATCCAGCAGCTTTCAGACTTTCTACATCCTAAGTATTTAAGATTATTTTATGTACCATTCATAGATCAGCAGTTTCTGTGCTGTGGTACAATATACAGTGTAACATTTATCTGTGATAAAATATAACAATATAGTAAAATCAGCGGCAAGTATTCATGAAGTAGCTCACATTTAGACAGAACAAATATATATAAAAAAATAATAATGTGCTTAGTTTCAGTAATACCTACCTTGCTACTTATCAGTTTTCATTACTTTTTTTAAGTCCTACTAATTTAGTGCCATTTGAAATTTCACTAAGGTGATGTTAAATCTTTCTAGTGTTTCATTTTCACTTTCTAGCTTTCCCCTAGGAGAACGATCAAACTGTAAAACAAAAGGGGTAACTACATTTTAAACTATGATTCCTCCTGAGGAATTCTGATATTTGACTAAAGGAAAGAGCCTTTGGTAAAATATTGTTTGATTTACCCCTGGTAATCAGTTGCAGTTTCAATATTGGGTTGTTATTAATGTTAAACTAAGAAGAAAATTGATTCCCTAAAATTAATATCTGTGCTGTATAATGAAAATGGCTTGAAAAAAGAGAAATGACAGTGATCTAATGCAAACCCAGGACATTAGGATGGCACAGCATCCAAATGGGGGATAAGCAGGTTCTCACAGAGCAGAGGTACACAATCCAGCTGTGTGAGTGTTTATGTGAAAGAGATCACTGCTGAGTCTGGACACTGTAAAAAGTGCTCACACCCTTCACTAGTAAACATGGTAGAAAGAAAATGGAACAGAAAATAATGGAATAATTGGAACATACTCAGATTTTCCCTGATTCTTCTCAATGTGTGCTTCTGTATAGACAACCAGGGTGGCATGCAATAAAATTGGTGATGTGAATTTACATCTCTACTAAATGCAGGTATTAAAGATAAATTCCTAAATTCCTGGTGAATACATTGAGTAGCAGCACTATGGGATGGTCATAAGCACAAATATTACTACATTGACAGTACAAAGTATACTAATTTTCAGCCTATTTGTATCTTTTTTGACACACTGACTGGGCTGGTCTGATGTCAGTCAGGTGCTTCAGTGCTTTTGCAAGCATGCATGCATTTTCCCACCTTCCAGCAAAATTACTGTTAGGAAGTGATTAAGAAACTAATTGGGTTGTTACCCAGGAGGAAAACCTGTGATGCTTATCACCAGATATTAAATTTCTTCACAAGCTCTTAGCTTTGTCTGTAGTTCCCAGTTACAGTTGGTCTAGCAAATATAACTCAACTGTAGGACATGACTAATAAAGTTATATTCCCCACTCCAAATTCCTGATGGAACTCTTGTAGATTTAAAGAAATAGTTAATCACAAGTTTTAGAGCTATATTTTTAACACAAAACTGTACAAGGTCTTTTGATGACTATCTTTTGGATGTCATCTTAATTCTTTCTTAGAGCTAAGACATATTATTTTAGACATCCTGTAGGAGCGTCACACCCTGCATCCACAGCAGAGGTCACAACTGCAGGTATTCAAGATATTTGGTCATTGCACAGGTACCCTCCTAATTATTTACAGTTCATATCTTTAAACATGCAGACATCTTCAAGCAAAATGATTTCTGGTACTAGAGAGGCTTGATCTCTTATTCAGAAGGCATCTGAGAAATCTCTGCTTTCATCCTGAAATGGAAAAGTATTACTTTATGGCCATATGTTATATTGTTTTGTTTTACTAGATATCCCAGGACAGTCAGTTTTGCTTGCATTTATTCTCCTTGCTAGGCATTTGATTACTTTTTATGGTAGCTTAAGAAGGCTATGCCAGCTCTGACTCAATGTTTTTCAAAGAAGAGTTTTTCTGTGGGGGTTGTTATATTCTACATTTTCCCCTCTTAACTTCTCAGGTTCATGAAGCTGTTTATGTAGGCTGCATGGTTTTTAAGATTTTCCACAAAATTTCTTCCTTGTCCAATTCACTTCCTGCTGCACGAGGAGCATGGCAAGTTGTAGGTATTGGCCATGCTAGCATGAGCTTTTTGAGTGTCTCCTGGACATCACCTCTACTGTGCAGGTAACTGAGCACCTTAAATATGTATTTTTAACAGAAAAGTGGTGCCTGGTTTTCAAACAGCTGACATTAAGCATTGTCAACAGCATTGTACTGAAGGAATGCAATCCATTTCCAATGCAGTAAGGTGAATGTCAAGAAAAAAGAAGTCACTGGTATTAACAGGGAAAAGATTACTTGGTACTTGCTGCAATGTCATGCTGATCTGGAAGAGGATGCTTTTTTTACACTCATGACTTTGAGTATTGCATTAAAAGGCTTAATTTGCTGGGCAATTGTTAACAGCTTTGCCTGCATACAAGGGTTTTTTGTTTTTAAAACTACATTGTGGTAAATAGTGCTAAAATAGTTGGGTAGCTGACAATGTCATCTCTTTAATACTGGGCATCAGATCAAGAAAGTTTCTCCAGTATCCCACTGATTTGCACTGAGTGAAATGGAAAATATAAATATATTACAACAGAATAGTCCTATGTGAATGTAGATTTATGTTTATTTTATCTTGATGGCATGGTATCAATCAAATTGGACGTACTAATTAAGGACTTCTGCATTATCAAAATTAAGCTGGATGTTACACCTGTTGTGATTATCCTAGTTAGAGTTAATTTGAAAAACTGCTGTATCTACTGTTGAGGTACTGTGAAGAAATTGTTATTCCTGCTTGGTTGCTAAGAATTTAAATATTTCTTCTGACAGTTTATTTGTGGGGGAAAGCTGGGAAAGAGGAGAGAAATTGTTCCAAAGTAACATCTTGTTTTCTGATTTTTCTAGAAAACAGGTTTTTAATCAAAGTTATGGACAAACTTTTTGATATATGTGACACCACATTTTGCAAAAGTTGACTTTTGATTCCTTGGTGTTAGAGGAATTACACCATTTTGGTATAAATCCATATACCACAAACTGACATTTGTGTCTATGGGGTTATCATGACTCTGATGGCAGAGTCACACCATAAAGCTCATTTTTCAGTGGGAGTGTTGCATTTATGCCCGTCACATACAGCTTATTATATCTTTGCATTTTAAGAGACTTTCTTAGAATTTCCATCCTTTTTTGAGTTAGTGGATGTTTGCTGTGCTATAATAAATCAAAGTAACTCATCCTTACTTTTAAACAAGAAATGGATTTTGTGGATCCCACTGATCTTCCTATTCACATCATGAAATGATATTCTAAAGAAAGGAAAATATCTGTACATATAGTTTTATTTTGGTTAAGCACTATCTGAATCCATAAGCCAAAGGATTCCAACATGTTAATCATAGTTCATTGTACCCTTATATTAAGGGACAATGAACCTTACATTAAGGGACAAGCAGAGAGTCCTCTGGTAGAGGGAGCAATTGCTAATCTCCTACTGTGTTAGCTGGGATGCACAGTGCCAGACACAGAGGGGTAGCAGGAAACTCTGGCCTTCCCTTGGAGCTGGAAAAGGCAGGCTGAGGGGGCAAAACCTGGAGCTCTTTTGCTGATGGCAAAATATTTCATTCATGCAAATACTATTCTTGATAGAGAAGAATATGGGATGCTCAGACATGCATTCTCCAGCTGTGTAGTTCTTCTATCCCTTAAGAAAGCCTTTTCCCTGTAATCCAGGGATTTTATTCTTTCCATGCATGTACAATTACTGAAGATCAATTATTCTGTGGGAAGAGTGCTGATAGAATGCATGAATACCAAGCTGTAAGAATCCCTGCAGTGGTCCAAGAATGCCTCCTCATCTATTTAAAGTCACTGACCAAAAGAGAGTTGGAAAAAAAAATCTCAATTTGTTCTATGTATTTTGTGTTTAGTATTCTGGTGTTATTGATTCTGCTCAGTATGCTTCAATTGAATGTTTTCTACACAGCACATAGCATTTTGTCAGATTCAATTACAGTGAGAAGTGTACAGTTAACATCTTTCACAGCTTGGTGGAAAGAATCATTGAAGCAAAGGATGTCCTGAGTTTGAAAGGACCCACAAGGATCCTTCAAGTTCAACTCCTGGCCCTGTACAAGAACATTGTTGTTCTATTTCTAGAGTCCCATACTGTTATCAGATTTCAAAAGTCCCATACCTCCTCGGTGCATTCTCATGGCTGCAGATCTTCACAGCACAGACTCCTTCTTCTGCATCTTGTTCTCTCTCAGTTCAGGGCTCCTCCAAGGCTCTCCCTGACTGGCTAACCCCACTCCCTTTTATCCCAGTTATCTTCATTGGTCACAGCTGCAGCCCAATTAAGGACATCCCAGCTGCAGCCCATCAAGGACAACCAGGACCTCTGGGGCAAAGCCTCCATACAGATATTCAAGTACAATACTTCTATTTTGCTAGGACTCAAAGGCCACCTCTACTATATTTCACCCTTTTCTTTTACTTGTTAACAGTTGTACAGATATTCAAGTACAACACCCATATTTCCCCACGACTCAAAGGCCATACTCTTTCACAGCTCCTTGACCCAAAGGCTATGTTCTCTCACAGCTCTTGGCTGTCTTATCTTCTACCAACTATCACATTGGGGTCACCAATTGTTGTTGTTCTATTTCTAGAGTCCCATGCTGTTGTTATCAGATTTCCAAAGTCCCATACCTCCTCAGTGCATTCTTACGGCTGCAGATCTTCACAGCACAGGCTCCTTCTGCATCTCTCTCTCTCTCTCTCTCTCTCTCTCTCTCTCTCTCTCTCTCTCTCTCTCTCTCTCTCTCTCTCTCTCTCTCTCTCTCTCTCTCTCTCTCTCTCTCTCTCTCTCTCTCAGTTCAGGGCTCCTTCAAGGCTCTTCCTGACTGGCTAACCCACCCCCTTTTATCCCAGTTATCTTCATTGGTCACAGCTGCAGCCCATCAAGGACAACCAGGACCTCTGGGGCAAAGCCTCTATACAGATATTCAAGTACAATACATTCCCTCTACTATACAAGGACATCCCAAAAGTCACACCATGCACCTGAGAGCATTGTCCAAACACTTTTTGAGCTCTGTCAGGCTTGGTGCTGTGACCACTTCCTAGGGGAGCCTGTTCCAGTGTCCAAATACCCTCTGAGTGAAGAAATTTTTCCTATTCTCTGACCTAAACCTTGCCAGACACAGCTTCTTGCCTTTCTGTCTGATCCTGTCACTGGTCACCCCAGAGAAGACAGTGCTTGTCCCTTTTCTTCCCCTCATGAGGAAATTGTAACTTCAATGAGGTGTCCCTTCAGTCTCCCCTTCTCCAGGCTGAAGGGGCTAAGTAACCTCAGCCACTCCTGATATGGCTTTCCCTAAAGACCCTTGCCCATCATTGTAGCTTTGTTTGACAGACTGTGCTGGCTGTGCTGATGACTGTGTTATCTTGAAGGTTTTTTTCAATAACTGCAAGAATAATCTTCTTTATAATAAATTTTCCCATAATTTTACCATTCAATAAAGGGTGCTCACAGCCAGCAACTCCAAAAGCAAGGTGCTACAGTCAGTAAATTGCTATCCAAGAGAAGTTTGATATAACCAAAACACTCTCCATTCAAGTATTTTGGGTCTATGATCTATATGCAACTGAGCATATCCCATATGGTGGAAGAAACAGTGTTGTCCTTCTCAGCCAGACCTGTTAAGTAAAAGTTTTAGGAATGAGCAGCAGAGAGTCCCTGGCTGACACAGCTGATGGACACTGGTGCAACTTCAAGTCACAATGAAATGGTACAAGACCTGAACACTGAAGTATTTCACTGCCCCAAAAAGAGACATAGGAGAATCTTATCTGTTACTGTAAAAGAATTAATCTGATGTAATGCATGGCCACATAGGACAAAAGGGGTTTGAAATAGTTGCTTGCTAATAATCCTGTGCATAACACTCTGAACCTATCTCTTCCTTGAAAAATTGCTACTGACACTGTTTCTGAAGGGTTGGATTAGGAGTTTTTATAGACTTCAGAATAGAAATTCATTTCCTCTATCTATATAGAGGAAAAAAGGAATATTTTTTTCTCTTAAAATGTATGTTAATATTTTAATATTTAAAAGGCTTTAAAACATTTGCCTAAATCTACTATGTTTTAGGCACTTAAATAATTTGTCTTGTATCTATACTAATTCTTTTAGACCCCTTCTCATTAAGATAGACTGCCTGCTGAGTTCTCTGAAAAATACAATAGTGAAGATGATCACACAAAATCTGGAGAGAAAAGTTCTTAATTTCCTGCTTAAGAATGGACTAATATAAAGTTAAACCCTTTACATTTTTTCCATATAATTGAAGAAAATTACGAAGATGTTTCATGTTCACATAGCTAAGTGTGGCAAGCTTCCTTCTCAGCTACCTCCCCCCAGCAGTAAGATAGATAATAATTTTAACTCAAATAATGGACACACAATCTTGTTTTGGTGGCTTTAACAGAACCTGCAAACTTTGCTTTAAGTACAGTTTCATATTTTCCTTTTGACTTATGAAGGAAGAAATATAATAACACATTTTCCTTTCAGTCTTACTGCCAGCAATTTCTATCTGAAGTAACCTTTTTAAAGAGTCTGGAGTTACTTTAAGTTGTATAAGAAATAAGATCAGAAGATATGCTGCTCTTTACAAACTGTATGAACCAGAAATGGAGTTCCTGGATTTGAGGGGAAAAAAGATTTCTAGAGCCTGTGTTCACACTTTTTGAAAAGCTTTCCAAAAGCAATTGATATACTTAAAGGCTGGACAATAAGCCTTCCAGCTAAGAATCACAGGACTTGATTGCCTGGAGTCCACAATAAGGCTTTTTGAAGAATTTCCATATAAAAAAATCAAACTATAGATCCTGCTGATGCAACAGTGATTTAAGATGCTCAGAACCAACCTATGCACCCATTATTGCTACTGTTAAAGCTTAAGTATTTGGCTGTTTTCCCCTGCCATTGCTCAAGTTTCTGCATACTTCACTTGAAGTTATGTGTGATTTTTGTTGGTGGGAGGGAAGCAGCTGCAGGCCTGTCTGTGTGCACACACACTCCTTGGGTTACACTGCAGGATCTGGTACTCCACCACTGAAGATGAAGAGTCACATTGTTTCCTGTCATTCCTCCTCCTGAGCCAGTTTTCCCCCTAGGACACAAGAAAGCAGAGTAACGACCCTTGTACTTCTCTTGCTTTTGTTGCTTACTCTACAGTTTTCACTATTTTACTTCAAATATTTCCTGTAAATCATTTCAGTTACCCCTTAAACCTATATCCCATTTTTTGCATTTGCCAAGCTAATCTAATCGACAAACTTCTCTAGTTTAGAAAATCCCAAAAAATCTCCCCCAATAATCTATTGCTCTCCCATCTTTTTTCCAACTATTTAATATGCCTAATTAGAAAGACTTCCCTCTAAGTGGGAAGGTGCCAGGTTTTTTCACCAAATACTTATAAATGTCCTGCTTTAGTGAACTGATATGAAAAGTATGTGTGATGAAAACTAGTAGTGCATAGAAAGATTTAAGACTTTGTTGCATTTCTTCTTCACTTTATTTCAGTAGACTGTAAACCAGCATCTTCTGAAGTCTGTGCTCTGTTGTGTGGAAAGCATGAAGAACTGGAATGCTGAAAGAAATGAGAAGCAGTCACTGAATTTTTGTCTTTCACAACTGTGCAGAGCAGAGAGGGATGTCAGAGCCCTGAGCATATGCCCCCTCCAGGAGTTTCAGGGCAGACCTAAATGATGGTGTGGGAGTCCCATTTTGTGAAAAGTGTTCTTCAGGAAAATTCTGCTGGGAAGGTCTCAGCAGGAGCTGTCCATCTTCTCTTAGGAGCTGCTTTTAAGCTGTGGCTCTCCTCCCAGATTGTACTAGATTCCAACTGTGATGCAGCTATGCCATTCTTAGCCATGCCTGCTGCTGATTTGGCTGTACAGGTGACCTGCAGATGTGCCATGGTGGCCTGACCTGGCACACCCTCTGGACTTGCTCTGGGCTTTGGGCTGTCCCCAGCAGCCCCAGTCTCTGCTGTCTTTACTGAGAGCTGGTGGGTGGGAAGTGAGGCCAGTGCATCTGCTCTTATTCCTGCTCCCATGTTCCACCTCCCCTATGGCTCACTGTGAGTAGGAATAAGTTGAAAAGTTAATTCCCACCACAGATAAAAAAACCCCTGTGTATTCTTGGCATGTTTAAATGTACAATATTAAATGCAATACTTTCTTTAATAAAAACCTAAAACCAGCATAGCAATTGCACTGTGTGGGACATGGTAGCATGCAGTGCTCTAGGTAGCAGGCATGCAAAACTCCAGCTCTTTGCTGTGTATGGCCACTTGTCTTTTAGACTGCAGCAAAATGTTGGTCCCTTCTAAATGGTTTTTGATGCAACTTTTTATATTATTGTGTTACAGCTCTCTAGGATTTCTACTCATTCTAAGGGAGACTGAGTATGTACATGTTATAAAAGCAAATAGATAATAATGGAATAAGATAAAAGAGTAAACATGCAGAGTTCTAGAAATTTATCAGCTTCTCAGTTTGATCAGGGCCATATAACTGCCACAACAAGCTGTTACTAATATGCTGCTAGACTATTAGTCTATTAAGTTTCAGGAGTTAAAAATGATATATTTTCCTTACTTTTTAAAAGTTTAATTTATTTTATTCTGGTTGGTGTGAGTGGGTGGATGGAGAAAGAGTTTTGTTTTCTGTGAATTGCCCACATTCAATCTGTGTATCCCAGTACCAAATGCATAAATAACTTTATAGACTTGGTACTGATAAGACTATGAGTCCGTTTACATGAATTTTGAAGTATTATTAAAATATTGTAAAGATAAAGAATTCAGAAAATAAATAAATTAAATTTCTTTGAAATGAGGAAATGTGTGATGGAACCTATTAATATGTAGATCCTGAACTGCACACTGACAGTGTATGGGTAAGAGGACTAATGTTTTAAGCACATGTGTAATTAAAGCAATAGGAGTCTGCAGAATATAAATAGGCAGTGACCTTACTGTTTGAAAGCCAGCTATAGCCTGTCTGTATCAGTGGAGAGAGACAGGCCAGGAATGGATTTCCTGAACCATGGACTCTGGTTCTCTGACATCATAATGGCACATGTAAAAGAAACTCATTACTCATGAGGACAGAGTGTAAAAGAAATTATGCTTTTAATGAACCTTATTGCTATCTTTGTATGTAAAATTGCCTCATCTCCCAGTAAGAAGATATGACTTTGTGGTGCATATTACTTTGCATCAGAAACAAATTCTTCAAGCTCTGATCTTGGTCAGAGGGAGAAGTTCCAGCTGCCAAATACCCCCTATCTTGGTTATCAAGATGGAGCAAGTTTAGACACCATCCTGACTTTTGTGTCCATCAAACAGACCTCAGAGACAGTTTAGGAGGAGGAGGGGATCACCAGGCTACAACTGCAGTCCAGGTTTAAATGATATGCTTTCACAGCTGACCTGGCCTGGCAGAAGGAAGGGTTTCTACCTTACACAGGTGGGGAAGCTCTGAAGGAATCCCAAGAACACATAGCATAGAAAGTGGTTTGTTTTCCAACCATTCATTAGATTTGCACTGCCAGTGACCTACTTATTTTATTTAGAATAAACTTATACATTTCTTATTCTTACAATTTTAGCAAGAAACTTACTAACTGCTGAAAAAAAAGCTGAAATTTATTTTATGCAAGGTACAAAAGCATAAAAACCAGTCAATAAACATTTCCAAAGTTGTGATTAACACAATTCTAACTATGAAACATTCAAAGACTTAAGAAGAAACTGTACAATATTTGGAGATTTCATAATTTAAAATTCTTGATAGGCTCCTAAAAAATAAGAGATCCTGCAACTTCTGAGCTTTCATAAAAAGAGAATTATACAACAGTGTGGGGTCTAGAACAAGGCTAGGAAAGGCAGAGTATAAGTACAGAAATAATGGCATAAAATTAATTCAGTGAATACTATTTTACAAAATATGATTATTATTTTGAGAAACTCATAAATAAGATGGCCTGACTTAAAATTGACTATGGCTAGACAATAAATAGAATTATAGCATATTCCATGCAATAATTATGCATGCTAGATGTATAATTCATATGTCCAAAAGTGGCATTCAAAATGAGATGTGTCTTTGAAGTGTGTGGAAAAATTTTTCTTGGATTTAAGAGATGCCCAAGACAATTTAGATTTAGATGTATTAGATTTAGGACTCCTAGACATGCCATCCTCTAAGAAGCAAATACTCTCTGGTGTTGCCTTTCCCAGGTTAGGCTGTGGATATGAAGATCTGTGATGTGCAGCACTAATATTAAGGTTCATGTCATTGAGTGCCTCTGTGTTGTGACAGGCTGGCAATAGTTTTCACAGCAATGTAACAGGCAACAGGGATAATTTTTTGAGAACATTGTAATAATTACATAACCCTTCAAGTGCTGTTGTGCAGAATGCAAAGGCAAGCCCCTGGTTTGGGCGCAAGCCTGGTCTAATTTTTGACTGGCACATTGCCATGAGTCATGGGTGAGAGCACAATAAAGAAATAGAAAAGGGAGAGAGTGTGAACGAAGCCACTGCAGTGAATCAGGCACAGAGAATGACAGAGAGTGAGGTCAGGCTGGTGTCTGGCCACTTGTGGGGCTCTGCAGAGCTCCATCTTGTCATAAATGGAGCTCTAGCTTCATAAATGACTTGGAAACAGGACTCAAAGAAGTACTAAGTTTGCCAACAACACACTAAATTGGGAGGCCCTGTTGGCTCCCTCAAGAGCAGAGAGGCCCTGCAGAGAGACCTTGACAATTTAGAGAGGTGGGCAATCAGCAACCATGTGAAGTTTAGCAAGGGCAATCCACATGAGCACAGACACATTCTGTGCTGCACGTGCTGCATTGAGGAACTTTAGTTCTTAAAGGTCTATCTTTTAACTACTTTAAAAAATATTTTCTTATCTGTATTTTTGTGGCTTTAATGATTGTAATATTTCTGAAGTTTTTAGACTGTCATATCCTTGAAACTTTAGCCTCTAGATTTTTGCAGAACATAACTGTGCTTCTACTGTGACCTTTGTAGATTTTCTCCTTCAGCTCTTAAATGCCTGAGGCTGTCTCTGGACAAATTCAAGCTTCTGAGGAAGCACAGGTTTCCAGATCAATAGCATCTTTCATTGTATTGAATCCAGGAAATGTAGCAAAGCTCTAGGGATGCCATTCTATCCAGATCACAACTAAATACCGTATTGGTATAGCCTAATGAAGGAATCTCTCAGGCTTTGTACTGCTCTACAACTAGCAATGTTTAATAGGACCTACTATGAACTTTGTGTGTAGTCTATAAAACCCAAGCACAAATGTTTATCATGATATTTTCTTTGGGAAAAACACTTCAATATTTCAGTGAAGACTGAATTCCTGTGTTAGAGAAAGAATTTCTAAGTGAAGACTAGGAAATGTGATGTTGGGCAGAAACTCAGTCAATGAATCTGAATAAATTAAAAAGGAGTAATAAAGATAAAAATATTTATGTGGAGTGCCATACTTCTATGTCAGGTTGCACCTTTTTTTATTTGGAAAGAATTCTATTCTGAGTACATGGAAGGAACACAGAGGTGGTGTTTCCTCAGCTGGACAATGGGTTTTGAAAATGGTATATGAAAAGAAACTTGATGAACACTGAAAAGTAAATGTTTCTGAAACTGGCCTCTTACCAATAATTGGTTATTTGGACAGCAAAAGAAAAAGCCCAAACAAAAAAGCAAGAAAATATTTGCAGAGATTGTAAACTAGCACAAAGAAATACATATCTTATGGAATATAATTTGCTGTTGAAACCAAAAGTTTTCACTTTTAATGACTTTATTGTATTAATATACAATATGAGATCTGCCCATTTTTTTAGTCTTTCATGCCATCCACTCTTCATTTCTGTATATCTTCATTTTGTTTTATAGTGATACTGAAGGGTCTGGAGGGGAAGCTGTATGAGGAGCTGTTGAGATCACTTGAGATCTGTTCAGCCTGGAGAAGGGGAGACTGAGGGGAGATCCCACTGCAATTACAACTTCCTCATGAGGGAAAGAGAAAGGGCAGACCCTGATTTCTTCTCTGTGATAACCAGTGACAGGACCCAAGGGAATTGCCTGAAGTTGTGTTAGGGGAGGTTTAGGTTGGGTATCAGGAAAAGGTTCTTCACCCAGAGAATGGTTGGGCACTGAGACAGGCTCCCCAGGGAAGTGATCACAGCACCAAGCCTGATGGAGCTCAAGAAACATTTGGGCAATGCTCTCAGGAATGTGGTTGGATTCTTGAGCATCATGAGCAGGACCAGGACTTGAACTTCAATGATCCTTGTGGATCTCTTCCAACTCAGAATATTCTGTGATTGTGTTATTCCAGATGGTGTGATTATTAAATTCAATGGCTACTTGTCTTTCCTCCAATAAACCATTGGCATGCTGGACTCACTGCTGTAAAATCTAATGTGCATTGTCATGATTTCCCAGTCCAACAAAATTTTCTATTTTGGAAGGGAGATTTTTTTTTTTTGACCGCAATATTAGGCTGCTGTTCTATGTGGGACAGACTAGGCTCAAGGAGTCATATTTAAATTATCAGTAGACTCACCTAATTTCTTCAGAACATTCTTCAGAACCTTTTCATTGGCATATTAATAAATTCAGTGCATGTAGCTGGCTATCAGAGAAGCAGCTGATCATCTCCACCATTGCTGGCAGATTGTTCAGCTTTACAGTATGAAAATATGAATCCTTTACCCTCAGGAGTAGATAGGGGGGCATTTGATAGAATGCGTCTAAAACAGTTATACCTGAAATTATATAAACTGCACTTTTGAAAAAGAGAATTTGCAAGAATTAACAGTTATAAATGAATTTTATGCTTACAAAAATATGTATGTTTTGCTACCTCCATCACTAGCATTGAGAGGATACATTAGACTGATCTGCATTTATTCATTATTCATTCCCTACTTTAAGATCACCATGGACTGACCATACTTTACATAAATAAGTTAACCAACAGAATGTTGAAACTGAATTTCAGCTTCATATAGAAATGAAATTCTGAAAGATAATAAAATCAAAGAAATGTAATTAACTTGTTTAAACATATTCTCAATTTTGGAGCAGAATAGTGGCATTTATATAATTTTTGCATCATAAACTTTGTAGTGCTTGGGAATTAGAAGTCAGGATCTGGTTCCTAAAACTTTAGATTAATTTTATGGGTATCCAGCTATAAAGATGCCTCATTCTTTGAAAGCCAAGACTGATGTCTTGAACCTTGATCCAGTGACGGCTCTTCCTATCCACACTGTTTTGAAGAAATCTGCATTTAGAAATAGAGTTTTGCAAAGTTTTATAGCTTCACATATGAACTTACTGTGCAAATGCAGACTGGATGCTCATATGAATGAGCAAGTCAACCTACGAGAGAACCAAATGTCTCAAGTACAGAGTTGGTGAAAATCACTTTCAGCAGATGAGATGTGACAGTTTACAACTGTTTGCTTACTCCACTTGGGAACTTGAAAACAGATTAACGATTGGTTTTGAGTGTGTTTCTGTGTTCTGCATCCATTCAAATAAAGCATACACTTCTCCTAGGTCTTCATATTTATAGGATTCTGTTTCTGTCAGTGCCACATTTAAATGCAGTGAAACCACTTGTTGGCTATATTACCAGAACAGTTCTATGTAGAATTCTGATGGTTCAGTTCTAAACAGTTCTACACTATATATTTTTTATTAATATCTTCTGATAAGATTTATGAAACACAGCTCTCCCTGAAAATTCAAGAAGCTGAACTTCTATTTTTCTTAATAAATTTCTGCACTCTCCAAAGGAGCTGATTGGACTTTTGCCAGTTGCCCCTCTGAGGTTATGTTGCCTGCATATATTGCTGCAACAACTGATTACCATGGGAATGAATGTAATGTCAAGTATTAGTATCAATAGTATCTGTACAGGAAATAACCAATGATTTTAAATACACTATTTTCTAAATATTAATAGTTCTTTTTGCATTGTAAAACATATGAAAAGCAAACACTAATTATCCTATTTACAAGCAAAAGGTTATTCAAATTCAGAAGATTAAGCTTTAGCTTAGCTTTCTCTTTCTTTTCATTGAATACAAGACATTGGAAGAAAGGAAGTAAACAAGGTACAGCAGCTAAAAGCAATAAGGACGTATGGCATTCAACCATTCTAATAGATATTCCCAGTTAATAACCCATGCAGGTACATTTATTCAGCATTCTACTGATGAATAACTAGAAGAGAAAAAAAAGAATATTTGAAAAATTACTTTGGTTATGGGCATTATTTTTTCACTTTTGAGTTTTATTTCTCATCTATCATACAAAAAATTAATATCAAGGTTATCCTCCTGATATTAGTGTTGTTGCTCCTTTCTTGCACTGGGGCTGCTACCTAGGAGCAGGCTTCCTTTGGTATCCTTTGATTTGTAGCTGGAACACTGTAAGTGCAGCCAGTGTAAAACAGCTTCCTTTAGCAATGGCATGACATTTTCCAGCAACTCATTATAAAAGCTTTAAGAATCCCTCTTTTCCCCCTTTCCTTTCTTGACTCATGTTCTGTGTTGTAGATAATTGTGGATGACTTAAGCTTTCTAGATACTAGATTAAAGTCGCAAAATTTATTTTAT
The DNA here is from genome assembly GCF_051311805.1 of Agelaius phoeniceus. Taxonomy (NCBI): domain Eukaryota; kingdom Metazoa; phylum Chordata; class Aves; order Passeriformes; family Icteridae; genus Agelaius; species Agelaius phoeniceus. The sequence goes on along the minus strand of NC_135266.1, from coordinate 13,194,714 downwards.
AAGCCGAAAAAAAAAATTTAAAAAGAAAATAAATATGCAAAATTATATTTTTGTTTACAGGATTTCTTCAGTATCTAATCCTGTTCCACATACTCTATATATAGATATAAGATTGATACTATAAACAAGTATCAGAATTAGAATATGGAGGGAGGTAAAGTAAAATTGGAAAAGAATAATATCCATACAGTCTTTGTTATTTTTTAAGACTATTGTCATTGAATAATATGTGCAGTTCATCTTCATTGTCAGTTATCATCCTATGGATAAGTAATGCACATGTTGTATTTTCAAACAAAAACTCATTCTGGGTAGTTTCAGTGTCTGCTCTGAAGGGAGGCTTGTCTCAAGGGTCTGTATCTGGACACGAGAGGAACTGGAAGCCTGTGTGCAGTCACAGGGTTATGCTGTGACAGGGCCATGGGGACCCTGGGGGTACAGGGTCTCAGAAAGGGATGAGCAGTAAAAATGGGAAGGAAAGTTGTGTGTCACAGACATATTTTATGAAAAATCCTTTCCTTAGGATTTTTTCTCCTGAGAAGCTGAGAGGCCTCAGGAACAAAATGTAACCAATGATTATCTGCTGCTGTGGAATGCAACAGGTGCATCTGTGATTGGTCTCATGTGGTTGTTTCTAATTAATGGCCAATCACAGCTGGCTCGGACTCTCAGTCAGTCACAAGCCTTTGTTATTCATTCTTTTTTTTCTGTTTTTAGCTAGCCTTCTGATGAAATCCCTTCTTCTATTCTTTTAGTATAGTTTTAATATAATATATAATAAAATAATAAATCAAGCCTTCTGAAACAGGGAGTCAGATCCTCGTCTCTTCCTCATCCTCAGACCCCTGTGAACACGGTCACAGCTGTGCTCTGTGGAAAGGCAGGGCTTGGCTGCACTGAGCTCCAGTGACAGACAGGAGACATTGTGGGTCAAGATCTGACCAAGAGAGCTGTCATCACTGCATATGGGCAAACTGCCTGCAGTGGGTTTGGGTTTCCACCAAAAATTAGTGGAAGGGTCTTTGTGAGAGGTGACACCCACTCTACCACTATCCAAGAGCGCAGCAAGGCTTTGTGCAGCAATCTAAGAAGTTTCTGAATTGTGTGGGTGACATTCCCTAATGACAAGGGGGTGGAGGGGCTGAACAGTAGTAACAATCTCTTTTCCTGGTGCTCACAACCAAGGAGGAATGACAGATGTGGTCACAGAGGAGGCAGATTGCAGCAGCCAGGAAATGGTAGTTAAGCCCCAGAGGAGAAGTGGGCAGTAAATAGCAGAGTTAGGGCTCCGAGCTGTGGGATATTGGACTCTGTGCTCTGCTAGACAAAATACCTGCAGGGAAACTGACCAAGGGGAAAAGTACACAGGAAAGCTGTTTGTTTTTTAAGAAAAACTAATTTTGAAGGTTAGGAAAAAAAATTATCCTGTTGTGGAGGAACACTGGGAATTTTGCCAGAGGATTCTGAATTCAAGAGGAAAGTGGGAGTACATATTAGGTGGGAGCAAGCACCAGCAAAGATCACAGACATACATTGCTCTGATGCTTGGGGCAAAATCAGAAAGGACAGTCAGCATCACCTGATTTTCTGGAGAGATCATAAAGCACATTTTCACAAAATTAATTTCCAAATATGTGTGGGGCAGAGAGACAGCCAGCTTAAATTCTTTTTCATACAACATGGTGAGCTGTTACTATGAAAAAAATTGTATGGATGTGACAGTAGAAGTGGCCATGAAGTATATGCTTCATACTGCTTATAACCAATTATATGTTCCTGTTCAAATAAAGACCATCTGACACAATGAATAGTTTAAAATATTTTTAGTAAATGATCATGGAATATTAAAAAAAAAATAAATTCAAATTTCAGCTGAACTCTATGTTTCCACTTTCATAAAAATCTCTTAATGTGAAGTTTAAAAAAGAAACTTGCAGAACTAGATACTATTACAATCCACTTTGTTTTGTCCCAGAAAATATAGAATATTTTTTTACCCAAATGTTTCTCATTAATGGCATATTCTTACAAATTATAAAAGTGACAACATTAATAAATGAGGAAATAAATACCTAAAATAATAGATAATCATTTCCCCAATCATTTTTAACTTCTTCTCCAGTGATGCCAGCAGCTTCTTAGCTCTGATTCTGAGGTATTTTCCTTCTTGCTACATCTGAGAAAATTTGATCAGTTTGAGCATGGAGTTCCATCATGAAGAGTCAGATAAAATACAAGCTTCCTTATCCTCTGTAGGACTAAAAGCTTTTCCTCTAGCTTTGATCATTGGGGTAGTGATATAAAAACGAGTAAGCTTTAAATGGAAAAACACAGAATGGACTCCACAAGTGCCAGAGGGAGATTCAGAAAATTGAATTATTATCTAAACTGCCAAATATGGGATATTTTTCAGCATTTACTTTTGGAATAGGCTTTAAACCTGACAAATATGTTTATTGACAGATGCTTCAGCAAGGCACCAGAGTTACTGTGCTTACAGACTTGAGTTATGCCCATGATTACACTTATGATTTCTATTATTTACAGTGACTTTGAAGAACAATGAAGAATATGCTGTTGTTGTGCTTGGCACAAGAAACTTCTGCAATATTAGTCCAGAAAGAATAAAAGGAGAGCTTTATGGGCAGCTCTCAGAAACAGCTGGCTCTCAAGTAAATTCTGCAATATTAACCAGAAACTGAAGAACAGAAAATATAAATCTGCAACAAAATGTTTCCTGAGGTCTGTGCTGTAGATTTTATAATGTTGAGTGGCTTATATGGAGAAAACATTTTGTAATGAGCAAAGGCAGTTGTCACATAAGGAAGTTCTCAGCTGTTTTAATTCTGTTCCTTTTCCTCTCCTTAAATAGCAGTGCTCTCCTAGTATAAATGTAAAGAACTGTAACCTATTATGTGAATCAAACCCTTTAGTAGGCGAATGCAGACAGCCCATTTCCGCAGATAAGAAATCCCACTCAAAAAAATGTGCTATTTTTTTTCTGCATTTTTATATGCTCTTTTGTATTTGTGTACATGTTAAGTCTGAACCTGCAGTGAGTGCTTAAAATGACATAAATGTTGTTGTCAGGAATTCCACTAACTAGTTCAAGTGTTTGTGAATCTGCTTCCATTGTGCTAGTGCATATGTACCAGAAATTAGGGAAAACGATTTTATTTCCTGGGTTAGGTTTAATTTTCTTAATAGAAGAGTAAGAAAAGATTAAAAAGAAGGAAGAAAAAGTTGTTAACTTTCATAATCAGATGATTTATTTTGTGCATTTTTTTTGCATAGTGTCTTGCACTGTAGTATTTTCATACATTTTCTGTTTTCAAGATATGTTTTTATTCCTTTATTGTTTTGCAGTTTTCTCCTGACTATATGCAGGTTTGTATGGGTTTCTAAAGGTTGGCTGAAGATGCCTGGGTAGACTGACCATTTCTTTGGTTTTGCAGCTTTATTGGCAAATAAACATCAAACAAGAACAAACCCACAAATACTCTAAGATGGTGGTAACAGGCAAAATTTGGCAGGTGGTACTCTAAATTCTCAAGATCTCTTGGCCCATCTAATGCATCCAGCTTGCAATTAGTCTGCAGATTGCTTTAAATTATATGGAAGAACAGGTTCCCTGAAGATAAAGCAAAAGATTTTGCTCTAGATTTAGATTTTAGCATTTGCTTCAGACTTGCTCCACCGTGCTTCCTGATTTCCCCAGTTATCCAGACTGGGGAGCTGGCTAGTCTGTATGACAGATCTCCCTTAAATCAGGCTGTGGTTGAGGAGAGAGGCCAATGTGTGCCCAGGACTCATCTTTCAGGAGACAGGGAATAGTTAATTAATGTAATCACATCTCTTGTTTGAATGTAGCCTTTATGGTGCCCCCAGTGATGCTGCTTTGCATTCTTTTGCAAAGCCTGAAACATTGCCCTTGTTATACAGAATTGAAATTTTGCAGAGAATTCAAATTTTTCTAATGAGAAAATTTTAGCAAAGGGTGATCTGGAGAAATACATAGCTCCATTGCAGCAGTGCTGGTTCATACCATCAGGCAGTCTGCAAGTCCTGCAAGTCAGATTGGCTTAGGGGCAACATCCTGGCTACAAGGTGCCATCAAGTTTACTGACAAACTGGGCAGATTTTCTGCTGCAAAAAGCCACAGGCTGAAACCCAGGCTACAGGAGAAAAGCAAGAGAAAGTGGCATGTCGCCACTTTCCCCTCTCCCAAAGAATCAGATCCATAGAGATTCTTCACCCTGAATCTTTCACCATGTTTCTTTATCTTCCTTGTTTTTTTTCCTACTCGAGCTCTTTATAAAAAGAGTTGCAAAGATATACTCTATGATGTGATAAAAAGATATTGGTCATAAAAGAGAAACTTAGATTTAGGAGATGAAGAGTGTCTATTAAATGAGAAAACTGGGAACATGAAGATAAACACTTGTTTTCTTAATATCCAACAGCATCTTGAACTATACTCAGAAGAGTAATTAAATGGACAAGAGTGTCCAAAGCCAAAGGCTCTACATTGCTTTTCCTTCTTCTGACTCCTTCGTTTAATAAATGCTCTGCTCTGAATACAGAGATTAATAAAAAGCTCAAGATAAACATTTTGTTCAATATTCATTGTTTCACCTGATATAAAATGGAAATTGGAAGCACTTTGTTAAATGGACTGAAAATTTAAAAGGTTGTGTAATTTCACTGTACTTTCTATGAGCGGCTCTTAAATATTAATCTGAAAAGCTGTTTTGTATCTGCCAAAAGCACTTTGTCCTCATGGATACCTGTGGACCTTCCAGTCCAACAATATATGGTGACTATATCTTGCCTTCTCCTCTCCTCTCCTCTCCTCTCCTCTCCTCTCCTCTCCTCTCCTCTCCTCTCCTCTCCTCTCCTCTCCTCTCCTCTCCTCTCCTCTCCTCTCCTCTCCTCTCCTCTCCTCTCCTCTCCTCCCCTCCCCTCATATTCCATGTAGAAAAGTAAAAGTAAAATATTCCATGTAAAAGGTACTCTGTTTTGCATAGTCTTCTTTCTTTCAAACAATTTCATTCCAAGTGTTACTAGTACATTTATTTCTTGCTGTAGATTCTTCAAAGGGTATTTCCTTTTTCTGTATGTAGTGGACAGGTAGTAGCTGATGTAAACAAAATTAGATGATGTCAAAATATGGCCACTATGTCAAATAAAAAATTAACTTTTCATGAGAGTTGGTTTTTATTAACTTCTTTAAAGGTCAGCTTTACCATAGTTTCCACTAGTGGATTGAAAAACCTCACAACTGTCACAAGGGGATAATGCCTTTTAGAAATCTGTTGGCATTGCTTGACGTTCTCAGACTCTATATTGTTGTGCTAGAATTCTTTTTTTTTTTTTTTCATTTAAGCTGAACATATACCCAGTTCAAATAACGGTGTTGAGCAATGATCTTCAGCATGGCATCTCACATCAATTTCAGGCACACGTTTTAGGAGTTTATTTCCCTGAGCAGCCCCATAGCTGTCTATCACTCTTACCCTGTAGCTAGTAGTGAAGCTCACTGCTGGGAGCAGTTGCTCCAGTTTTGCATCTTGTACTTATCAGGATCTGAGTCTTTACTTTGATGAGATGAACTTATGTCTTTCTGAGCAAGCCAATCTAGACATTCCCACTGCCTTATTGAGATCTTTGTTGTTGAAATGATTTTTAGTGTCTGGGGAATAGCAACCAGCTACAGGACTCTATGTTTTGATAACCAAGACATGTTAAATTATATATTTTTTTTCATTCTCGGAGTTCCCTGTGGAAGAGGAGAGCAAAAGTATATAATCAGAAAACTGTAGCAGCTGCACTCTCTCCTGCTTGATTTGCCTCTGGAAAGAGACAGTGGGTTCAAGAGATGTACATTAAATACATCCTTTGGGTATGGGGTTCTGAGGAGTGGGCTAAGACTGAAAATGGAGTTTTAAACAGATTATCCTATGTTGGCCCATGAGATCATCACCCCACATTTGACAAAGAAAAGGGTTAAGAGAGAAAATGTCTATGTTGGAATTTTGGCACACTAGTGGCATTTATTTTTTTTATCATAGATGATCCTCCATAACCACTACCCCTCCCTGTTCAGCAGAGTTCTGTTCTTCAAAGAACAACAGCAGTGAACTATTTTATCTCAGCAGCAGCACGCTCTCACCCCAGCAGCTGCATCTGGTTCTTTAATGAGGAGCACTGGGAAAGTTGCAGGTGATATCAGTCCAATGAGCTTTCAGAGGAGAAATTCTACTGCTCTCCAGCTGACCACCTCCAACGCTGACAGTGCTCATTTCCTAGGGACACTACTGCTCTTTTAAGGGATGTTACTGCACTTCCAAAGTGGAAACAGCAGCTTCTCTCTCTTCCTTCTGTTCTCTCCAGCTGTCTGTGTGTTTTCTACTGCCAGGTATTCAGCAATAGTCCCTTTGAAATGACCAAGTTGCACAAACTGTGGAGAGACAGAAAAACAAATGCCTCTCACCTATCACTTTTGGAAACATGGTTTGCTCTTCCTGACAGCTCAGCTCTGGGCTTTTGTATCATACTCAGTATGGTATTTCTTCTCCAGTTGCCATTCCTTTTCCCTGCCAGAGATGTATAAGCTCATTTTTCATGTTTTAGGTAGCTTTTTCCTGCTAGGAATGCTCCTATAACTCCCTCTGACAGGATTTTGCTGATTCCATATTTACCTTGTATAGGTGATCTTTCCCTCCCTTCCCTCCACTCCCCTGTTCCTTCCTTCAGCAGACTTTCCTAGGTCTGTCCTGCACTGGCTACTGCTTTCCATTTTGCCAGGAGGGTGAACAATTTCTTCTTTTTTTCCATAGTCTCTCTAGCTGTTAACTTCCCATTCCTCTCATCATGCCTTAGGTCTCACAGAAGGCTTTACCAAACTGTCCTTGGTGACTGAATAGGCCTTGACCAGCTGTGCCCAAACTTGCTCCTGCACCTGTGAATTAGGAACTCCACACTTGAATCTAATAGAAAAACATTACACATCTGTGGAAAATCATGGGAATTTATGTTTCAAACTTTGAAATTTGGTGTTGATGTGAAGTTCTTCACAGATTCAGTGGCAAATTTAATTGAGTTTGAATTCAGCTTAGTGATGAAAGATGCAAGAGTTTTCAGCTAATCTCTTCCAAGCTCTTCTGCTTTCATCTCTCAGGACACAGGAAAAATTCCACTATGTTGCATGTTTTTTCTCAAGGACTTTTTTTAACACATCACAAAAATTCTCTGAGTGTGTGGTCCTACTATTGTTGGCTATATCTCACTGTAAATATTCATGGAATATTTGAAGGCACTTAGACATGAGCCATAAAACTTTCTGGTCACTCAGACAGAAAGAGAGGTATTTTATAGACACAGCACTCTTTAAAATGTCTGTATTGTCTTGCAGAATCCCATAAAACATCACTTGTGGATGTTTATTTAAAAAAAAATTATGGTGATAAATCAAATGAATAAAAGCTGTGCTTTTTCCAGTAAAATAATCAGTGAACATTAACAGTATAATGCTGTAAATTATGAGACATCATTAAATTTGTTAACAATTGAGAGTCTTTGGGTTGAAAAGAGTCACAGAAGTGAGCATAAATATAAAGCTATAAAGAAATAAGTTTCTGTGTTGGATTTCACGCCACACTTAGATTTACAATTTATGTATGTTTTTAGTTTCAATTTAACTTGCTGTGAATGTGTTGTATTGTATAAACATTACATCTAAAGGACATGAAAACTTCTTTGCTTTCTAACAAATATATGGTTACTATAAATTAAACATTGCATTGAAGGGAAGGAGTTAAAAGTCTAGATGACAAGATATTGTAATAGATGTGAATTTACTTGCTCCTCCACACTGTTTAATGCCAAACAAAACATAATTTTTTGAATCAAAGTATCTATATTTGATTTTTGCATGTTATCAGGAAAACTCAGGCATAACATTGGAATTGTCAAGCCAGCTAATTTACATTCGAGGTTTTAAATATCTCTCTGCAAAGGACAAGATAGAATTTCTACATCTTTTTACATTTAAGAAAAAAATATAGAGACCTGAATGCTGATATGCTTTCTCTTATCATCATGTGGCTGCATAATTCTGCTGAGAGATGAAAAGAGCAGAAACCCATATTCACTGTATACTTACCCAGTACTAAAGAGACTTGGTCAAACAAACACACAAGCAGAGAAATAAATTCTTCAGGCTTCCCAGAATATTTACAGAGTAGGGAGGATATTTCTTCTCAGAGCAGAGGTCAAATTTATACTCTCTCTGAAGTGAAAAGACTACTTCATAATAGTAGAGTATTCATAAAACTTACTCTAATGATAAGAAATTTTCTGAAAAAAAATGTTATTTAGCTGTTACTTTGCCTCACTTATTTCTAGAAGTAAACATAACCAAAGCAGCCCATCTTTAAAAAAATAGAAGGAAACAGGAAATTATTTTTTTCAAAACTTTGCTTCATAATCACTAGAATATCAAAATACCTTTTATCTACCTGGTGAAAAATTTTTAACACATATCATGGGAAATCTGAAAGGGTTATAGATATACAGAAAGGGTTATAGATATTACAGAAATAAATTGTAATATATATCAAGAAATATGAGACATATTAATATCTATCAAGAATGTTATGAGACAGTTCTTATAGAAAAAATAACTGTAAACTCAGTTGAACTTGTGAGGTCATGGGAATATATATAAATTTACTGCTAAGAAAAGGTAAAAATAGAAGTTTTTAGTAGGCTTGCTTACTTTGAACAATACAAATGTAGTATGTGTTCCTAACAAATAAGACTGACTTTAAAAATTCAAAATCCTAAAAAATTATGGTGTGTGCAATAGGCTCTACTTGCAAGACAACTTGTAGACATAAAATAGATGCTTTTAAGAATCTCATTTCCTTGAGAAAAAAGCTTACACTTTTTATTAATATTTGCATGTCATACAACAGCTATCAAAAAGTAATGATAAAAGTAAAATAGTAAAATTCACACCCAGAACAGCCATTTTACCCTCAAACCTCAAAACCAAAAGAACCCTAAAATAAAAACAAAAACAACCAAACTAAAAACCAAAAAAAACCCCGAACCAAACCAAATCAAAAACCAACCAAACAAAAACCACAAATGACCAAAATCTATATAAAGAAATATTCAAGCTGTATTTCTTACAAGGCAAATACAGAGATTAAAATTAAAGTACAGTTTCACAGAATTTATAGTTACTTTTGTCTGTTTGGGTCAACTCAGAAGAAAATTGCAGAAGACAAAATTTATGTATCAGCTTATTCAGCTGTCTCTACACTATAACAGTTAGAAGAAATCTTTGTCTGAATTCATGCTTTGTTTCTGGAATGACCAGGACTCACACTGAGACCTTCCAGGAGGTGTTGGCACAGAGCTCCCTGGAGAACAGGACATGAGGTGTTTATTTGAGTGATGACACTGTCTGTGAGGTTCTCCATGCTGTTGAGCACGGTCAAAGACACAAAACTCCTGGGCATGCATAACCACTTCCCCTGCCTTTTAATGCTTTTTTAGCCTACAATGGGACAAGTTCTAGTTTGTGAATCTGCTGTTTTCTGAGACTTCAGCTTTTCCACGTGCAGCCTGCTGCTCCAGAGCTCAGCTTTAACTGCAGCCTCACATCACTGTAACCTCCTTCCAGCCCTGTTTAGCTCTCCATGCTACTTCACATGCTCATTTTCCCATGGAACCCCCCTTTCTGATACTGCACCATCCTCTCAGCTGCAGCTCAGGCAGCCCCAGTCCCCCCTGGGTGGCTCCTGCTCTGTCCCTGCCCATCACTCCTGGCTAACACAGAGCTGCTGTAACAGGGGCCGTGGGGCATCTGCTCCCCATCACAGGGACCTTGGCATGGCAGATGCTTGCAGGGGTTGGCTGTGTCTTGGCCAGACCCTTGTGAAGGTCTTGGCACCCTTTTGGAGGAACAGATTTGGGCAAAGGGATGATTTTTCTGTAGAGGAGAGGAGGGATGCAGCAGTTCTGTGTGTGGAGGACCCCATGAGATATTTGTGCATAATTTTTAATGTATGTAGAGAGTCGTGACCCTGCAGTACTTAAACTCCCAATTTAAACCATGAGGAAGCCCTCATGGGTTAATTATTTTGATGGACACACACTACACAATTTTCCTTCCAGCTCACTCATTTAGGGTCAGTATCATTATATTTGCCTGTCAAAACAGAGGCACAGTTTTGACCTTGGCAGCAACTTGTCAGTAATAATTTATCACTCTCACAGTTACACAAATGAATAGTCTCTACCGACCTCACACTAATTTGTAGGAAATACTTTAATAAAATATTCTGTTGTGAGTGATAATTTTGCCTAGTAAAATTAATTAAATCATTTAGCAAAATGAACCCTACTACTACACTTCAAAAGTCTTAAAGAATTAGTCAAAACATGGTTCTGTTTCCTGTATTGTTGCTTCTAATGATTACTCCTTGAAATTTGCAGGTCAGTGTATTTCAGGCTTTTTAGGTCTTTCCAAAAGGTGCACAGAAGGTATTATGTTTGAGTAATATGAGGAAGAGAAACCAGTATTTTCAAGAATACTCTAATATTTTCATATAGGTGTATTGATTGTGAAATCAGCCTTTTAATTTACAGCACCTCCTGTTGTTTTGAGAGAATGTGACTGAAAGAAAGCAAAACATAAGTTTTTACCATGTTTAGAGAATTAAATAAATATTTTATAAAGTTGTTTTTGTTTGTCCATTTCACAAGAAAAGTAGTTTTCACTTTTATATACTCCTGGTTTTGTTATTCTGGCACACAAATTTAAAAACCAAAGCAAACCCAAACAACTCATATTGAAAGTGAAATGCTAGGTCAGCAATCTGATATATTGCTATGGTAACAAATGCTGCCTTCATGCAGCCCACGAAGCACCAATGCATAAACTTTTACACCTAAACTTTTACAAATCTGAGATTCTTGTTAAAGGAATGATAAAATATATGGTCAGTCATCAATTCCTGCTGATACCTGAAGTACCTCTCCAAGGTAATATATCTGAGATTAAAGGTTTGATTAATGGTGTTTCTGGGGTTAAAACAACTCTTCACAGAATTGGGAATTTTCCTAAATAAGAAAGAGTTGTCTTGCACAGATGTTTGGATGAAAGATCTATCACTAACAAACAAACAATGGTTTATGTTTGGGTAATTTTTCCATGTATCTTTTAAATAACAGCAATGTTCCAAGCAAAAGACTAATGACAGAAATTGGCACGTATTTATTTTTTCCCCTAAATAGAAACATGAGGGCTGTGATAGGGTCAAGGATACCTATGGTATATTGCTTTATTGAAAGACTGAAATATTGTAGATTTAGAGTCTGAAAGACTGAAATATTGTAGATTTATTTTCAACCCTGAAGTTTTTCTTTTATCTCTGAATTACACATCATTACTCCCTTTATGTAATACCCAGTTCTTACCCTGCCAACACATTCCATTAGTCTCCAACCATCCATTTCCTCACCAGCTTCATATTAGAAGTGTCCACAAGACAGCTGCAGTCCTACATAACACACAGAGGTCAAGAGAAGACAAACACCCCAGATCATGGATGTGCTTTGTCCACATTTCACTCTCTTAAGTTTGATTCTGCACTCTCTGAGCATAGAAATTTTTTTTTAATTAGCTAAAGGAAGAGATTAAACTGTGGAGCCAAGAGAAGGATAAAAGGAGGGATGTGTATTTTGTTTTAGCCTCTTTACCTGCTCATTGGAAAGGAGTGAGCTGAGCTGTGGTTGTTGCTAGTGAAAGTAAGTGGGACCAATGCTGATGTCCCATTTAAGTCTGTCATAATTTCCTTCCCACTCTATTTTGGATCTGCAATAGCAATATTATGTTGCTAATGTGTCTGGTCTGAGTTGTTTCTCTAGAAAGGGCCTTTCCCAGAAGGCAAGTTGGAGAAGGAGATTAAACAATCTGAAATAGTTTCCCTATTGCTGCAGAGAGACTAGCTGGGAAATTTGGGAGGCTCTGTTAATACTGAAGTTGAGTTGTCTCAAGGCCCACCACTACTTCACCCAAGTCCAAAAGTTAGACAAAATATCTTACCTTGCCCATAGTAGTAAGACCAGGTACTTTTTCTGATAATGTTTTGAGACTCCAGAAAATAGCAGACTTGCCTCCATTCAGGCATCTGCATCCTAAGGGATGGTCTGAGGGAAACAATGATAAAGGAAAAAAACCAGATTAAAGTAATATCAATGGATATTACAATGGATATCTATGTTTAGTCTACTGCACAAGCAATATATTCATAACAGCATATTTGAGTTGGTCCCTACTCATGAGGCTTGGCTCTGTGGTGGATAGGTAATGGAAAACAGCAGGAGAGATGCTTTCAAGAATGACAAAGATATCTGATCATGTAGAGCCACAGATACCACCATGTTATTTTTTTTCTGGATAAAAATCTGAAAGGTATATTAAGAACATGGTACCAGAATGTGAAGCACAAAATTTTGTCCACAGGTGGGTGTGGACACTCATTTTCCTCTGTGCAATAATAACACAATTTCTGATCATCAAAAGACTACTGTACCTGCATCTATTTATTTGTCAGAAAACAATGTAGAGGGTTGGTTTAGAGTCTTCTTAGGTCAGTCAATTTAATTTCAGTAAACTATCTATCTGATGAAGAATCTTTGGGCTACTTAACTATATTTAAGTACTGCATATTGCAGCTAACACAGTATATTGAATATAAAGCAAATGTAGTCTGTCTTTATAGAACTTTATAGAGCTATAACGTGTTCAGTTATAGCTTGTGCATATCTATATCTCTATAGCTATAGAAATGACAGATCTAATACTGCAAAAGCAATACTTTGTAGAATGTCTGTTTCACTGACTAGCATCTGAAGCATTATTGCTTGAAGCTTTACAGGATAAAAAGTTTTCTGATCTCTAGTTGAAATGTTAAATCAGCTTGAGACTGGAAAGAGAAGGATATTTCTTGTGTATATTAATGATCAGTGGAAACTAGAATGGGAAAAGATGCTTTAGCTGCAGAAACTTTCAACCTGGAATTCTTCTGATGACCTTCTCAGAACTACTGTAACTTTTAAAGGAAACAGAATTTGCTGATAATAAGAAAATCAGATATAAAACCAGATATTATGTGCTGCTGGTTTCCTTTACATAAAAGAATTCCAGTATATTGAAGTAACTTGTGTATGAGAAATTCCATAAATGTAATTTACTGACTATAACTGGGGAAGAAACCACTTAAGGAAGAACTAAATTTTGTAAACCTTCCTCTATAATTATTCAACAAAGTCTTTAATTCAAGCAGAATAATGCAGTGCACTATAGTATGGCATATTATTCAGCATTCCTGAAGACAGGGACATTAGAAATAAATTTCAGGACTGTGTACATGGAGTGTTGTAGTTAGTGCAAATGTTGGATGGGGTGGTTGGGCCAAGAATAGCTTGTTCTGCATATTTGCCTAGGTGTAAATAGAAAATTACTGTTGTAATTAAAATTGCAATTTATTTTATTACTATAACAGTTTTTATTGCTGACAGTAAAATTTACACATTCTTATGTGTAATTACAGTTCCAAATACTAATTTACTTCAGTGTGACTTTTTTGCTGCTCAGTAAATCATTCAAATCAATATTTCTCTGAGATACCTTCATTAGTTTTTAGAATTGTTGCTTCTATATTACCACAGCTAGCAATTCCTTAAATATCTTGCTGTGAACTGAAGGGAATGGCTTTTGTTTCCTCCTTTTCAACTGAATGTTTTAATAAAAACCACACTTGATTCCTTCCCTGTGTGTTAGTTTTGGGGCATTTCTTCCCAGTTATTTTGAAAACTATCTGTGAGACAGATTTTGTATGCAGGGTAAAGGTTGGTAAATTTCAAAACAACCCCACTTGAATTAGGTTACTATTGCAGTTGTAGACTTGTTGTAAATATATTTAAAATGTATCACAGAATAATTATACAAAAGAAGTTATCTTCACATTTTTGCTACCCACTCTTTCAATGAACCACATTTTCAAAATTCTGTTTTTCCCCATTTGCTGCTTATAATTATTAAAAATGGGTTTTGTATCTTCCATTTTAACCCAGTGTTTCAGGAAAACAACAACAAATAGCAGGCAAATCAGAGATACTTCTGCTTTGCCTTAATTTACTGATTTTTGTGAAGTGTGAATTTCAAAGTCCAGTTAAAGCACTCTTTAGGAAGCTGTTATACTTTCTTCACTTTGCCTCAAACCCAAAAATGCTAAAGCAATCAAAAAGTAACTTATCAGCAAGATACATAGAGAAAAAGGCTTCATGACAAGTGAAGAGTGGAATTAATGTGTCCCTGGTGTTGGGTCCTGAAGGGCTCTCTAGATTCTCTTATTTCTAACCAAGATGCACTTTCACAATGAGGGGCACGAGTAGGAACTCCCTCTTCTATCTTGCTATAGGTGATGTCTGATATCCTTTTAGCCTTTATCTCTTTCAAGTCTGCCTGATGTTGCCCTGGGTGTTGAAACAGTATTGGGGAAGAAATAATCTACACATCCACACGTATGCACAGAGTGCAGTCTCATAACCTCCTTTGCCGAGACCTAAGTTGGCAAGGGCATTTCTTTCATTTTGTTATTGACTTTGTATTTATGGTCCTTTAGCAAAATATCTTAACAAAAATCATTTAAGAGAAAGCTCAGAGGCAGGAAGGTTAAATGTACATTTCTATGGGAGTTTCAGATGTAGTTTACTCTGATTATGCTTTCAAGAATCTGGACGAGACTTGGGCAATTTGTGGCCTGTACCCCACACATTCTTTCCTTTATGGACTGCATTCTTCAGTAAAAACTTGAATAGTTGTGATCTTACCTGTCAGTTGCTTTCTTAAAAAAATTAGACAAAAAGGACGGATGTGTATTTTGTTTTAGCCTCTTTACCTGCTCATGGAAAAGGAGTGAGCTGAGCAGGGGTTTTTGCTAGTGAAAGTAAATGGGACCAACACTAATGTCCCATTTAAGCCTGTCATAATTTCCTTCCCGCTGTATTTTGGACCTGCAGTAGCAATATTATTTTGCTAATATTTTTGGTCTGAATTGTCACTCAAGCCACTCTGCAGATCCATTCTACAAAGCCAGCCACCAAGTGGCACAGGCAGGAAAACTGAACAATTTTTTGTAACAGTCGTTAGAGAGGGGTGGAAGAGAGAGCTCTACTTTGGTAGGCGGAGATAGAGGATGTAAATACATTTATTTGAAACTCATGGCTGATAAACTAAAGTACCTGGCAGTCTATCCAGAAACTTGATTGGGCATCTTTGATTTAGAAAATTTCAATAAACTCTTTAAGTACATGCAGGAACACAGAGATGTTCCCATGTGCTCTCTCACACACTTGAAGTAAATGTTAGAACTTTAGGATTTCATTATCTCATTTCCACCTATAGAGCAACTGCTGGCATAATTATTCTCTGCTTTTAATATCCTATGTGGATACAAAGAACAGAATAAACTCTGCTTAAATTCTATGAAGTCAGTGGAGTTAAAGCAGATAGCAATTTTATTTATTGCTTTCAGTCATTCAATCCAACTCCCATGTAAGGAATAACTAATCCAGTGTGCAGTTAAAATAATTATACATATATGGTTAAATGTTAAAATATTTTTATAGTTTGTTTCTCTTGCTTATGATATAATACTAATATGCTAACTTATTCTTACTTATCTTTATTCAGCAAACATAGAACATGATGAGAAAATGCTTTAATAGGCCACTAAATTCTCTGAAAAGAAAATGCATTCAGAACAAATTGTTAGCAGTATTTGTCCTGATCAGATCAGTGCAAATTCAGCTTTTTTAAAAAATATGCCTCCTCATCCTATTGAAAATGTAAAGGAATTATGCCAAAAATAAAGGTAGCAGTTAGTACAAATAAAAATTGCTTCTATAAGCAATGAAGAACTTTACAGTGACCACATAATAGTCTGGAAGTAAATAAGGTATAGACATATATTTAATTTACTAGTGTGTGCAATTACACCAGATAAAAACTGAAAATGAATACATCTGAATCTGGGTTCTGTGACTGATTTGCATAGAAGTTGATTTTATCACTTGCTTACTATGTCTAATAACATAGCAGAAGTTTATAGCATTTTAATTGGTTTAGGTTATTGGTTCTTAAGTATACACTGTGCAATTTTTCCTTGATATCAAAACCCACGGTTGACTGGAAGATAATTTGCTTTTCATCTTCCATTTCAGTGGCTCTGTTAATTCCATTCTATCATTCCTATCAATTACTAAATAACACTAAATGAGCATTCAAAGTAATTTGCCTTGAATTCTTTGTTTTCTGACTTATATCCTATTTTTGAGTTGATTGGCAGCATGGAAGAAACAACTGTAGGAACCTGTTCTCTTTACTTCTGAATTGCCTCACTAAAGAACAGATATGTTAATTAATTTTCTTCTTGTTTCCTTCTCTCTTGTCCTATTGTTAGTCCATTCTTGTTTTACCACTTAGAAAGTCTGAATTCCTCAGCTTTCCAGAAAAGCTGCAGTTTTACAGGATAGAAAAATACAAAATTCCTTAGTGTCATGTGAGACAATGGACCATCACTAACAAAAGACCATGAAGCTTCTTTTGGTGGTTTGAACTAAGTTTTTTCCTCAAATTGTGTGTTTCATCTGTAATGGAAATTTTATATCAGGAAATTCTGAAAATGGATACATGAAAATATAGGAGACTGATAGGGTTTTTTATGTAAGAACACTCAGCCCACAGATAGCTCTCTGAATGGTCAGGTTTACATATTAAGAGGGAGATTTAAGGCAAAGTTATTGGATATGTTTGTTGTGGAACTTTGATAACTGGGAATTCATATTTCAGGGGGTCAGATACTGGAATCAATATGAAGACTGTTTTCTCTATTAAAAAATGAGAGGAGTGAAAAAAAAATATTTGCAGGCAGGATCAATTTGAAAAGATGAAGGAAACTTAAATGTGAAAACCTGGTAAAACACTGTGAGATACACTGTTTGTGCTTAACCTGTTCCATATTTGGAGCTTTCCCCAGTTTGTTTGAAGTCAATGTAAATTTTTCATCCAGTTTCAGTACTTGAAATCAGCTGATAGCTCTGTTTCAGTGTATCATTAGTACTATAAAAATACAGTGAAAATTTTAAAATTAAAATACGCAAAAAAAAAAAAAGAAATATCAGAATTACTGTATGTAAAAGCGTGTTCAGTTATAGCTTGTGCAGTCACAAATGTTTGAATATGTGGAAAAGAAATTCTTTCAGTGCTTAATTACTCTGTGCAGTGATAAGTCTTGAAGGCCTGAGCAATGGTGGTAGGGTCTTAAAAGTCACAGAAGGGAGTGATCTCATCTGATTTTATTAAAATAATCTCAGATACTTTTGAAATTAATAGGTTGATCTGAAAGCTGCAGAATTATGAGTATATGCCTGATATTTTAAGGATCACGCTGAAATTAATCTATATTCAATGCTAATAAGGCAATGGAAAGGTGACAGGTGGGATATTTATTCTGATCTCAGCTGATTGGGGCAGAATTCACATGTCAGTGTTCTCACCAATTAGGCCTCTAGTGGGAGAATAAATGGAAGACTGCACTTCTAGCACATTGCAGTCCTGCAATGCAGTCAAGTAGTGTTGAGATAACACTTTCCTAACAATGGGCAGAAGTCTCTGAAATTGCTCCAGCACAAAAACATTCTATAAGATGTACAGCTAATGAGAGCTGGATATGGAAAATAATTTAGGATGAAAGTTCTGCCCCTGTAGCCCAGACACATCAGATTTTTTTCTGCTCACAGATTGTGTATTTGTTGTATGCTGCCTTGATTAATGCTGGTTTGGAAGCTTCTGTTTCTGTGGAAAACACGTGTGTGGGCTTCTGTGCAAGCCAGGTACAGCTTTAACAAACACATCTGTGCTAACAGGTGTTGAAGGGAGAGTAAGACAAACCCAGTCCTGAGGGATTTTAATAAACTGAATTTAATGGGAATTGAAAGCTCTTAGTATCACTTTAGGACTTTAAATCAGTTTTGCACCAAACTGATTGTTGGATTAAGTGAATTTTTCTTCTTTGAATTCAGTGGTGTTCCACAGCATACTGAAAACCTTCATCAGTTTTGCTCAAGAACAAGGAAGAAAAATACAGCACCTGATTAAAAAAATTACTGCTTGATATAAGTAGATGAGTTGTGATATAGTCTCTTTTTACTTGGGGATCTGAGAGCCCTAACTGGTGAGCAGATCAAAGAGATACCTATTAAATAGGAACCCATAAAGGAGCTACATAATGACTATTTTGTGTATTTGTTATTGCAAATGCAAATGAGTGCTTTTGCAGTCAGGGAGAATCAGATACCTGAACCTATAAATTCAGTAGTTTTTAGAAAATACTTGGAAATGAAAAAAAAGGTAAGGTACAAATAATACTTTTAAAGCTGTTTCCTTGGAATAGTATTTGCTGCTTATCACAATTTTTAGTTTGTTATGGTGTACAAATATATGTATACATTAAATTTTTAAAATTTATTTTTATGTACTGTTGAGACTCTAATTTCAATGTTGAACACTAACATTTGTTTTATATTTTGTCTTGTGAGTGTGTAATTTTTAATATTCTAATGTGACTGGGAAGACAGTAATGCTGTAAGTTGCTACTGGAGTAATAAAAGATTAATTAGGCCATGTAGTCTGACGATCATCAAGAATAAAAGTTCGATTTAAAAAACTGGATTGCAGAATACATAAATCTTGTTCCAGATATGAGCATTCCTAGATCACCTCTCTCATCATCTTATAAATCACGTGGAGTTTTCAATAATTGTTGTGCTCTGTGTTATTTGACTAGAACTTATGTTAAAAACAAAGCAATCTCTAATTAAGCCCAATGTCTTTGAGTGTTATGAGACAGGCAGTTTAACTATGGCTTGAATTACTCAATACAGTGGTGAGTGGAAATTGTATTTCCATTTACAGATATAAAATTTACAAATACATTACATCTTAGCATAGTAGATACTATTGTACTGATATTTTCTCTTTCAGGGGTGGAAAGCAAGCCACGATCCACTCATTAATATCCATAAGTCCTTCCCTATTTTCTAGATGACATAATTGTTTTTCAATGCAGAAACAGATCAATATAGAGCATGCTAGCTAAGACTGAGCTCCCTTAAATTTTCACTGAAGGATAGGTAGTGGTGTACTGTTAAATACTAAGTGCTTTGTTGAAGGAGAAAAAAAAGAAATTTTATTTTTGAAAAGTAATGACAATTTCATAGAAAGTATACAGGAATTAATTCTATCAGAGCTTAATAAATGTTAGCCTGCCTCCTTTCCATTTAGGAGCTTGGTGGAGAGCTCTTACCCACCTACATTTAGGGCCCTGATAGTCTGTCAGAGAGAGAGGAACTCAGAAATATGCAGCATCATCTGTCCAGTTGCACAACCCAGGCAGCTGGGACAACTCAGATACAGCCCTACAGGACCTGCAGTCACTCCCAATATAAATTCACTGAACTTCACCTGTGGATGGAACAGAAGATCAAAAGCACAGCGCTAATAAATATGTAAGACTATATACACTGGCTAGGGTTGAAGTTTTCTTTTTACTGTAAGGCTAAGTAGTTCTTCTCAGAGGCTTTTAGAAAACATGACAACATCTGGTGCAAACTGAGAGGCACTAACAGTTTGTCACCACAGCTACAGATAGTTCTCCCATATCTCTCAAATTCTTTCCTCTGTGTCTCATTAGTTTACTTCTGGTTACATTATTCAAAGGTTGTATGGGGCTCTGAGTGACCCTGTCTAGTGAGAAGTGACTCTGCCAAAGGCAGGGGGATTGGGTGGTCTTTGATGTCCCTTCCACCCCAAGCCATTCTATGATTTTATGAATCTAATGAATGTGAATGCTAGCTCCTGACTTGCAGTTCTGATTTTTTATGCCTTGAATTAAAAATATACTGCAGACCTAACATGGAAGTCATCCTCTCTTGAAAGAGCGCATATCCATAAGCTGTTAACTTCCAAAATATGACAGCCATTTCCATTCTGTGTACTGGGAATGCTCCCTGACACAATTCCCACAGGTAACAGTTTCTGGGGGAGACAAGACAATGGCAAGGCAGCATTTTCTCAAGTTAACAGCAGAGATAATTGAGGTTCCAGTGCCCAGGAACATTTGGACCCTAGAGGGAAGAGGGATCCAAGAAAATCAGTTATTGTTCAAGGACAGCTTACTACAGCCTGAGGGACAGTTCATCCCAACAAACAGGAAGACAGGGAAAACTTGAAAAACCAGGAGATCCTAGAAAATCTGAAACAACAAAAAAAGGGAATTATGCAAAAGGCGGAATCAGGGATAGATGCTGCAGGAAGGATGCAGAGATGCTGCCTGAGCATGCAAAGATGCAGTCAGGAAAGGCAAAGCCTACCTGAAATGGAATCCAGACAGGCATGTCAAGACATCAGGAAGAGCTCCCTCAAGTCCATAAGCAGAAATACTGAGGAAATGTGTCTCCACTGTTTAATTAGGAAGGGGCCCCAGAGGCACAGGACACACAAAGAAAGTGCTGAGTCCCTTCTTCACTTTAGTCTCTACTAGCAAGACCAATCTTCAGGAATCCCAGGCCATGGTGATGAGAGTGGAATGTCTGGAGCAAATTAAAACTACCATTGATGGAAGATAATCAGATCAGATAATTCTTAAGCAAACTGGTCATCCAGAAGCCCATGGGCCATGAGAGCTGGGGAAGCTGGCAGATGTCACTGTGAGGCTATTATTAATTATCTTCAAATGATCTGGTGGCTAGGAGACAATTCTGAGGGCTGGAGGGGGAAAAAAGTCACTTTTGTCTTCAAGAAAGGCAACAAAAAGGACACAGGCTGATCAGCTAATCCTGTAGATAATTTTCAGAGACATGAATGATAAGAAGGTGATTTGGAGGAGTCAGCATGGATTCAAAGAGGGAAAGTCATGCTTAATGAGCCCAGTCAGTCTCTAAAGTAAAGTGACTAGCTGGGTGGGTGAGGAAAGGGCAGTGGATATTCCCTCCTTGATTTGTCAGAGGGTCAGGCTGCCATCCAGAGGGATCTTGCCAGGCTGGAAAAGTCAGCAGGCAGGAATCTCTTACAGTTCAACTGAGGGAAGTTCCAAGTTATGCTGGGGAGGAACAACCCAATGTACCAGTGAGTGCTGGAGACCACAAAGTGATGCTCTGCAGAAAAGAAGCCTTGGGGGTCCTGGTGCACACTGAGATGAACATCAGCCAGCAAAGTATTCTTATTAGATATGAGAAATAAAAGCTGTTAACAGGTCTTATTTACAAGATCTTACTCTTACTCTGGAAAAAGTGTTTTCCAAAATCCTGAATTTCAAAGAAAAATCAAGATTTTTTTTTCCTGTTTTGAGACTATGTATTTTCTCTTTATTTAACTTTGTTTCCAAGCTGTTTCTATTTTTGTCTCTTTAGTGTTGTTATAAATGAGGTATTTCAGCTACTTTATATTCTCAATACAATTTAATCAGTCTAAATATTACTAATACACACAAAACCTGTTAGTCTTTCAACCATATAATAAAAATCATTACAGACCTTGATTTTTATGGCACTTTTAGTTTTTATTTTTAGAAAGAAAAACCATCTACAATACTCCTCATGACTCTCAATGATTTTTCAGTCATATAACTAAAGCTCCAACGTCTACCAAGATAAATTAGTGAACTATGGGTCATTAGCAAAATGTGAATTAATGCAAAATGCACAAAAGGCTGCACATTTTATCCTTTCTCCAGATGGTTAATTAAATATTTGAAGGCACAATATGACAAAAGTATGACAATATTATTACTTAATGGCACTGAATATGAAAAGGATTTAATTGTTCTATTTCTCTCTTTCATCATTGATTAAAATAATGTATTTCAATGAAATTTGGTACTGGTCAGCATCTCAGTATTTTCTCCTAGTTGAAAATTAGATCATCTTCCATTAAAAGAAATGAAAATTATAATTTGCTGAACAAATTGGAATGTCATATTAAAAAGTACAGTCTTACAATATGTAACTTATTTAAGGTGGAAATTACACATCCCATATATATGCAACACTTATAATTCCTAGTTATGTTGTTCTAAAAGTCCACATTAGAACACCTTCAATATTTATTAATAAAAAAACTTATCACTGAACATTATTATCTTGCAATCTTTACCAGAACATTTCACAAAATTTGAGATTATAGCTGTTTATTTGATGTAATGTATACAGTAATGCTTATTTAAGAATTCATTAAAATATTACAGTTGCAGATTGTTTATTTATATTTTACTTACAATAGTTTTAAATTTAAGACCAATTATTAAAATTATTTGAATATAAATTTATTAAACTGCTAAAATCTGGTTATTTGATTAGAGTAAGAACCAGCAGACCCTGGTGATTTGGTTTTCTAAACACCTCAGTCCAAGATGCAAACCTGTGGCTTCACAGCAAGGCTCCTTGCAGGCTCTTCCTGCATCTGATAGGATACCTTGTAGACCTGTATCTTTTAGACTGTAGCCTTACCTTATAAATGAGATTAGTTTTAGGTCTTCATAATTACCTCAAATCCAAGGAAAAAAGTATCTTTTGAATTGTGGTGAATGATGTCATTGATTGCTTGTGCTCATTGAACAGACAGGACCAAGAAGACACAGGGATTGTGAAATCTCTGTGAAGTCTGGATGGAAGTCCAGGAAAAAAGATCAGTCTGGGAAGGGAGATGAAATTTATAAATCAGAGCTTGCTAAAAAATATCAATAATCTCTGTGTGTTCCATTTTTCACAAGTTCATTCAGGAGCTCAGAAACTGCTGTAGTGATTAACACCCTGCATGTTTGTACTGCAGAACCATGGCCATATTATGGAGACTTGTTATGTGGCTTACCAGCGCTATAAATTCAGAAGCCATCTGAAGCTTATAAGGGATTTTAAAATATTGGTTGAAAGAGCCATCCAGAACCAAATAACTCACTTAAAACTTAATGCTCCTTAGAGAAAGCACACTTTGTTACTGAAATCTTTTGAGTGGCATAATTTTGAAAATCCCCCACAATGTCTTTTTGACACATTCATTGTTTAAAGAGAGCATAAAAGTTTATGGAGATAAGTGATACTGGATATTAAAGCTGAAGAATATAAGTGTTTTAAAAAAAGGAATAACCCTAAAAGTGGTGTATCTCTATTAATTTAGTAAAGCTATATTAATTACACTCCAAATTTCCCTCCATCAATATCCATAAATAAGGGAAAAACAGAAGGAAAATATCAGAGACCAGAACTTTTAAAACATTAAGCACAGAGAAATATCCACAGCCTTACTAAAGGTCTTAAATTACAAAAGTGAGTTTACTAGTGACTACAATAGTAGACCTTAGGAAAGTGCTTTTAATTGTATATATTCTTAAACTCTTAATGAACATTTCACAGTAACCCAGCTCTGTTTACACACAACCAACATAGGCTCTTCAGGACAGGACAAACCTTTCCTTCTCTGTAGAATTTGTTTCTCTCTAGTTTCTCTCTGAGAGTGAGAACATTGTTCAAAACTCATCCAGGTCTGCAGCAGGTGCAGCTGAGACAGGAAACCCTGGGACTGGTTCGTGCTTCTAAAATGTGGGACTCTAAACTCTGTTGAAAAAAAATATTCACCCTTTCTGTCTCTCAGTGTCGTGAATGGTGGAAGAAATGCCTCACACAATATGCGTGAACAGCAAATCCCAAAGTTTATTGATAGCTCACACATATTTATATTGGTGTTAATGAAGCTTATACATATTGCAAAAACTGAGCTCATTATTGGTTAAAGCACACTTAGATCAACCACACCTACTTCTACGCTCTAATGATTATTTTGTTTCTATGTTTACATTCTTATAGCTACTCTACCTAGGCTATCTTCATTTTCTGGCAAGCGATTTTCTCCCCCATCTTCCTGTTTCAATGAAGGTCACCATGACCTTTGTCAGTGATTGGACACTGGTTGCTTAATCCCTAGCTTGTTTCCCCTATCCTTATCCAACGGTATCACATCGAAGTGGCCTTTCTCAGCTAGCCAATTATCCACAAAGCTCTCCACATCTCAGTGCCATTCCATCATGGGAAACAACCTCCCTGTCTTGCCAGTGGGTCTGGAACCACTTGCAGTGTGCAGTGTACAACCTCTAGCAGTGATTTCCTTATAAATAGCCTGCCCACTTGTAACACTTGAGCAGCGTTGAGGATTTATGGTGAAATCCCAAGTACAAAAGTGCAGATGTCAAGGTGTGCAGAGCAGGATCTGTTCCAAGAGTCTGGGGAATGACCCAAATCTACCTGTGGTCAGTTCTGGAAAAGAACTGGCATGCTGCATCTCTATTCTGAAATGTGCACAGTTTCTGGAAGGAGCTGAAGTCTAAGAAAAAAAAAAAAAATTCCAAGGTTGGTTACTTAGTAATTTAAAAGGATGTCTTGACTCTACTAAATTTTATTCTATTCTTTAATTTGCTTGTGTGGTAAGTGACCCACTTGCATTCACTGCAGCTGAATTTAAAGACTTGTGTAAAAAATGTATTGAAATTTTTTTTTTCCTTTTTTTCCTTTCCTTTTCCCTTTTCTAGTTTAGGGTTTTTTTTAACAGAATGGAATGTTCAGTACTGCAATTCATAATAATCTACTGAATAAGGTTCAGATTTACAGCTGAATCTTGGATATTCATAGAATTCTTGCCTTTAGTAGTAGGAATTTTATTAATATAAATGTACACAAACATATATATATATATACAGACATATACATATGTGTATATATATATATATATATAGATAGATATATATACACACATACCCACATATTTTATCTGTGCAACTCCATCTTAGCAATACAGTAGATTTTTTAGAATTTACCTATACCACAGACCCACAGAGTGACTGTGGCACCTGTGGAGATCACCTGGTCCAACCCTGTGCTCAGGGCAGCATCAGCTACAGCAGGCTGCTCAGACTTGTGATCACCCAAATATTAATATGTGCAAAAAATGGAGATTTAAAAGTTTTCAATTTCTTTGTTTCTTTCAAATATTTTTGAGATTGAGAACTACATGATTTCTGAAAATGGTGAGATCAAGTTTACCTGCTCACTCAGATGGGAAAAAAGAACTGAAATAAAGACTTAATATTCTCTTTGTTTAAGATAACATGATAATGACTTGTTGGTATTAATATTTAATTTGTGCTGATCTAACTTGAATAATTAATGTTATTCTCATATTAAAATGCAGAAGGTGTATACTTCCTATTTTCTAGCCTGAATATATTAGAAGCTTAGGTGTAAAATGACTTGACAGAGAGCCAAACATTTGCAGAGATACTACTACCTGAGATCACATTTGAAAGGGGAAAAATGCTGTTATTATAGCAAAGCTCCAAATAATTATAGCATATGAAACAAAAGGTCAAGCCAAGGTGTTCTCTCACTGAAGAAACTCTTGGTATTACAAGAAAGAAAGTCACTTTTTGTGAGCCCTTTTGACTACTGATTGTTAAATCTAAAGTTCATCAGAGACCAATTGCCCCATTTCAAGAGAAAATATATAGTGAGATACATTTAGATGTTTCTTTAAAACTACTTTCTTCTCTCATTTGTCCTTTTGAACTTCCTCAGGAAAGACGAAGTACTTGCAGAAGCTGAACAGAGGTAAATAACTAGTGATGGTCTAAAAAGGGATCAGTTCCTTAGGGGACTCCAAGTCTATATGGAATCATTACTTTATGGGACAATTGGACTTAAAATGGACTACAAAAAACCTGCTATATTTGAGTTGATCAGAGAAAGGAAACTGCTTCTGCATTCTAAGGGCATGTTTAGATGACTGTGGTATGTCTTCTATATCCCCTAAGTCCATGGCCAATATCAATATTTTGGCAAGAACACACTCCCAGGAGGACGAAGAGTGAATAATTCCAGTTTCTAGATTGAATGACAGTCCTTCCTAGAGCAAAGACCTTTCATAGCTCTAGAAGATTTTCTTCATAATTTAAAATATTTCAGATAATGATTTTTATTTCTATGTGCTATTATTGATTTAATTACATTTCTTTATGTGAACAAGAAAAAATATGTGAAGAAATAATGGTTGATTATAGCACAATTGTTGCATGTTAGTTACACATTAAAAAATACTAGAACACCTTTTTTTCTAGTCCATATTGGAAAATGGACAATTCTAGTACTATTTGGTGCTTTTCCATCATAGAAAAACATCCACAGAACCAGCTGTTGAGCAGAAGTTATCTTTTGCTTGAAATGAATTTTGATACATTTTCTATCAAATAAGCAATCTTAGGAAGTTCAACTTCCTTTGCATTTCATAATGAAAAAGATCCAATCTAACTAACATTTATTTACTCATGGCAAAAATGTCTAGAATAAACCTACAAACAATATGAGGAAGTTACAATAATAACATATTTTTTACCATATTACAAAAAAAAAACCAAAAAAAAATCTGATTTCAACATCTTGTTAATAAACTTTTAAACAATCTTCATTCTTGCTGCAGTTCAAAAATACTGGTTAAACATGAATATAATGTGAACATATGCACTCCTAAGGAAGCAAGTGAGGCCAGTCACAATGTTCTAACTTGGGCACGAGTACTATTGAATTAGAGTCTAATAGAGTTTCTTGAGGAATATTTAAAGATCAGACTATAAATAATACTACTGCCTGGGCACACCACTATTAAAAAGTCTAGAGCAGAGGTGAACTGCAGCCAGCATGGAAAAAAAAAACAACTGAGTAAAGATATTAGAAGCAAGAAGAGATTATCCAGAAAAAATAAATCTGTCTAAATACAGGCAAGCAAGACAATCATAAATTTCTGAATATGGACAGCAAAAGCAATGAGACAGTGAAAAAGAGAATCTGAGAATTAAATAGCAAAATGAGTAAAAATAATAATAAATCTGTTTTCAAACTCACCCAGAGTAGAAAACCTGGCAGAAAATCTGGTATCTGCATAAAAGCAGAAGTGTTAATCAATTCTTTTGAGCACTCTTCACTTCAGGAGATACCAGCAGAGGATCTGCCTGAAACTGAGACAGCTGTAGAAGATGTTAAAAAAAGCTACATTAAAAACTGCTTAGGCCAAATGTCATTAATCCAAGAGGTCTGCAGGACCTGAGAGGTGGATAGCTGAAGCAATAACGCACACAACCTCTCTTTTAAGATGCCTCGATACTTCTGACTAAATGTTGAAATATTCTCTTATTTAAAGATTCTCTTATTTAAAGAATTTTTTATGGATTTCTCCTGGAACTGCAGCCCTCTACTTCTGTTATTCTAAGTGGAAATTAGTAGATACTTTTAGGAAAGAAAGGAATTAGTAGATACAGCTTAAAAATAATCAGTATGAAAGGTTCAAAGTGACTTTTACAAAAGTCCTGTTTTTTGGGAGTGGTGATATTTGTACCTCTTGAGCAGTTGAACAGGGGTGATTTGATTTCTGCTGTCTTCTTGAATTACTGGAAGGCTTTTGATATTGCAAGACCAAAGGCTTTTAAGGAAATTAAATGATCATGGCTCAGGTAGCAAAGGAAGAGTTTTCATAATATTGGGAACATGAATTCTACAGGCATCTTTGTTGGGACTTATGCTGTATCCGTGAACTATTTTAGAAAAGAATATATAAGAGAGAAAAAACATTTTGCTGATGACATTAGTTTCTTGTTTTAAGGACAAGGACAATTCTAGATAGCTAGAGAAGGATCTTATGGTACTCCCTGACTAATTAAAGTGTTAGAAGGAGCTCAGCATTGAGCAATGCATTTGCCAATGACAAGCAAAACTCATTCTACAGATAAATCATGTGCTCACAGAATACCTTGGAGCTGATATTATCACTCAGGTATGACTTGAGTTTTATGTTGGATGATTCCTATGATATGCTTTCTTTCATTTACTGCTGCTCAGAATTAGTTTGATGCCATGAAACTGATAGGTAGGGAATACAAAATAAAATGGACTAATCTTATCATTATGTGAGTGTTTGAGACAGGAAACTCTGCTCCTGAAGTCCCTACATCACAACACTGCACAATGCCATGGCTAATTTGCATGTGCAGTGTGAAGTGATGTTCTGGTACATTCATCTCAAGGAAGATATATTTGATCTTATTAAGCTTCAAAGAGAAAGTTGATCAAATATGTGGAAGAGCCTGTGTATGGGGAACAAGCAGTTCAACTAGGAATTGTCAGCATGGAAAAGATATGCTTTGAGTGGGGTCTACAAAATAATTAATAGCATGCCTAACAAATCATTGATCACATTCTCTTCCAGCATAAGAATTAATGGTGAGCCTGAAAATGCCTCTAAAAGCCAAAGGATCTGATTTTGCTGATAGGAGAACTGTGGCACTGCTGTGAGAGTGTTGTGGCGGCTAAATTTTGGGCTTGAGGAAAAACTGGGCAAATGCTTCAAAATGATTTAGTGATGATTACCTAATGTGTAAATTTGCACTCAGAATATTACATTAAGAAGAGGAAATATGCTGTACATGTGAAGCCAAGAACTTAATGATAGCCCAATTAAAATGTAATAATAACATCAAAAATGCAACAAAAAGTTAGTTGTTCAGTTAAAATAGTACTGAGACTGACAGAGCAAATTAATAGAGAATGGCTGCATTACTAATAGTACATCTAAAACTATTATGCAAGAAAACTTACTAATGTTTACCCATTGCCTTTTTCATTTTGATCATTCTGCAAAAATCCCTGTGGATCTTCAGGCTGACAGCAACAGTTTTCCTGAGGCATAGCAGCAGGGAAAAGGTTATCAGTGACATTCCCAGATTTTTGGTGCAAGGAACAATGCGCTGGTGGCAAGAGTAATTTCTCCTCACTCTTTGACTTGCTTTTATGTTTAGCAAGGTCTGCTTCCTCTTCAGTGGTTCCCAGGTAAAGTTTGAAATTGTGGAGTAGCATTTTACAATAATTACTAACAGAAAGTGCTCTTGTTTGTTGTGCAGTGATAAGCCAGAGTTTTCAGATCTCTTACAGATCTGGTGTGTGTAGAGATTAGGGAAACACACTGTGGAAACAAATTAGAAATAGCTCACGTTTAGGTAAACTCAGAACAGTGCTGAGAACAGTGCTGAGACCCTGCATTATCAGGGCAATAAAAGACTTATGGATGGCCTTCTTCTCATAATAAACTCATGTTCTCTATGCTGCAAAAGAAAACATATCCATCTCAGTTCTTGGAATTAAAATAGCCAAATAAAAAAAAATACAGACAAGATGTGTACAATTATGGTTTTTTGTTATTTTTTTCTTATGAGTTCTGTTAGAAACCAAATCCTGGTGCCTTGATCTCACACACCATGGTTTTAATTATTATCTTTAAATAGATTAATATACATTGCTTCTTAACTCCAGCAAACCCACACAATTTTTCTGTGACTTAACCAAGAAGGTAAAACTGAGGGTTTCATTGTAGCTGTAAATATGTGATATTTGCCTTTGGGCTTTCCCTCATGACTTCTCCATCCTGCACTTTTTTCTTAGGCTGAAAGCTATCAAGGGTATCCTATTAGGAATGACCTGACAGAGTTCTGAGGGTGTTTCTGGAGGAGTTGGGATTTGCTTCTCAGATAAAATAGAAATACTTTATGATGAAAAGTTAATTTTGGTAATACCTTAAATAATCTTGCCTGATTTCCTGCCAGGCCAATGACCTTTCTGTCTTGAGAGAAACATTTTAGATTTGCTTTTCTTATCTGTTCACAGAACAGGGCAAATACAGAACAATGATCCTGAGTTTCTTTCTTTATTGTTGGGTCCTTCTATACTATCAGGATCTTAGAAACATGGGTGAACACTGCTGATCAGGATATTTGTCATTTTTCATCACACCCTTCTAAAAAGCAACATCAAGGGCTTTGTCATCTTATTGCTAAACCTCATCAGGCCCTTGTTACTGATTGAAGAGTAGCATCCAACAGAGGACAACAGCGGACACCTGTACGAGTTATCTTGGTCTTAGTCAGCAGAGGGGGGGACTTTTCACACTTTATAGCAGTTAGTGGCAGTGTAAAATGGAGTTTAAATGGGTAATGGAAATTTAATTTTGGAATTAAATTATTACATGGTGTTTTTTTTCAAGAAAGCATGCAGAAGGCTTTAAACTCAGTAGAAAAAAAGAAACCAAAAAACCTCCACAAAAAAACAAACAAACAAACACACACAAATCAGAAATACAACCAAGCAACTCCCCCTCAAACAAACAAACAGGACCCCACCCCCAAAAGATGCCTGGAAGATCTCCGTGTTGAGTTTTGTTTCCTTCTATAAGAGGAAAAACCCAAATAAACCAACCAACCAACCAACCAAAAACTCAATCAGAAGCCATTCAGAAAACTAAAATATACTAAAATGTACTTTATAGCAAGAAAGGAAACACGTGGATTGTTGCTGTTTAGAATTGCTGTTCTATCTAAGATGTTCAGCTTACTAGTATATACCATGAAAAAGCCAAAATTCCTTAACCCTCCTTTTAGCCAGGAGGAGTTCTAGCACTTTCCTATTACTGTCAAAATGATAAATAACAATTTATAGAGTGGACATTTGGAGTTCTCTGTTGAGGTTCTTCTTGAGTAAAAGTACATTTCATGCTGAATATTAAGAAGGTATTTTGGAGAACTAACCCAACATTGAGTGCTACCTTCTTGAGAAAAGTAACATTTCTGCTTTAAATAAGACCCTCCTCTATGAAAACACTATTGTAAAAAATTTTTACAGTATATAAAAATTTATGTCACATATTACAAAATGTTATTAAAAGTATAGTCTTAAAAAGATAGTATTGAAAGCAGTGGTATTTTTGTAAACAGAACAAAAAACACATGCAAAATTATAGAAGGATGGAAAGAAGCCACCTGTTCAGCCACCTTATTTATTCCTTGCTAGTGAAAGGCTGTTCCCTAAGGTGCACACCTAATGCTTATTAGCCCTTTCCAAAGCATCAAGCAGTGTAGCTGCATTTTATTCCCATGGGAGATTATTCAGTGATTTCAGTGATCTTACTGTCAGGAAGATTATCAGTATGCTATTTAACCTCAATTTTCCTTATCCTAATTTAGTGTCATTACTCTCAGTTACCCCATCATAACATGTTTTGAGATGTAATATGAACAAATAGATACTTAACAACAAGATAAACATCCCATCAGCCCTGCATAGGGAGGATTATTTTTAGATTCTCTTTAAACTCTGAGGGTCTCGTTTGATGTCTCAGCTGAGGCAATAAAAATAGTACAAGAAAAAAAATGTTAATGTCAAACTATGCATTTTCACAGATAGCTACCACATAACAACTACTGCAGGAGGTCCAGTTTTGTAGCTCTTCCTTTTTTGCAATTTGTTATCCCTGGGTGACAATGCTTATAATCCTTTTACTAACTCAGATTTTGCTAAAAAATAAACTCTGTGCTACAATAATATATATACAAAAAATCCCACCAAAAAAAAAACAAACTAGCCTCAGGATGTACAAAATAATGTGCAGAAAAAAATGTTGGAATACTCCCTTAGCAAAAAGAACAGCAGATCCTTGTTTTCTTTATTGGTATTTTGTTTTAGACTGTTGAGTTTATAATGCTGAAAAGCCATATCTGGTGGTTGTTATAGCTCATGGGTTTTTTTCCAACCAAAAAAAGATCAAATCCACAGTGTCGTAGTATTACAAGAAGAACTCAACTAATGTTGTTCATAAGTTTCCCTACTAAAAGAGCTCATACCTGTGT
Source organism: Agelaius phoeniceus (assembly GCF_051311805.1). Lineage (NCBI taxonomy): Eukaryota > Metazoa > Chordata > Aves > Passeriformes > Icteridae > Agelaius > Agelaius phoeniceus. The sequence goes on along the minus strand of NC_135266.1, from coordinate 13,162,810 downwards.
AGTTTGGAGGGATACTGATTAATTGACAAAGCTGACTGATGTATACCACAAATAGAGGGATATGAACTGAACTTTCCCTAGATGTCATCATTATGAATGCAAAAAAAAGCACTGGTCATCTTTATAATGACCTAAAAATGTGGGTAAAAGTCAATCCAGGCAATCTCACACAGCCTAAGTTACTGCACTTCATTCCACCCCGAACCTCTCCCAAAAATTTTAATTGGAGTATACTTGTTTCACTACCAATTACATCTACAAAAACTATTAAGACAGGGTTCACACATTCTATTACAAATCAGGTGTTTACCTACTTTTTTATCTTGCCTTTCCTCCTCCTCCATGCCCAAGGCACAAGTTTGCCCATGAGAGTGGCTGTGCTAAACATGTGTGCTCACGTTCCAGTTTCCCAAATTCCAGTTTTTTCAGTTTTCCTAGCCACAGACATCAGAGTCTGTATAAGTGCAACAGGAGGAAAGGAACAGTAGATTTTCCTGCCTTACAAGATCGGGCTTCTCTCCGGTCACAAGAATCTCTCAATTATTCAGATGTAACAGCTCAATGACATGAAAATGAAAATCTACATGAGTAAATCCAAGCAGGCAGTTTAAGGGTAGCAGTCCAGTACAAAATCTTAACAATTTCCCTATATATGTGTGTATATTTATATATGAATTTTTCATTTAGTGTTTGTTAACATAAAACCATTCTTAGAAGAAATGTTTAAATTCCCTGTTGCCAGATGCAAAGCTCTGCATTTCAGAGTCGATCTGATGTTATTGCTTACCTTATAACTTTTTAAAAACACATATACAGGGACATGCAATTTTCTTACACTAGGAAAACTCCACAATTACTGGAGGCACTTCAGTTACTTTGAAGAGCTCATCTTTGGCCAGGAATCAACATGGATATTTTCAGTCCAGAAGAAAACTGTCTATAAGGTATCACTGTCACAAAACTGGGTGTGATTATAAAATATATTTTACAAAGCTAATGATAGCATTTCTTGCTTAGTGACAGCTATAACAATGATTTGCTGCAAGATCACATCACAATTTTCAATAACCTTTCCATTCTCAGCATTTGGACACTGGCATGAAAGATAGTGTAATTAAGGGGAGGAGAAAGAGAAGGTGTCATCCATTTATGTCTTCACCTTTTATAGTCCAATTTACCCAACAGATTTTAAAACCAATATATGAAAAACCATTTACAGTTCTCAGAGTGAACAGATGGCACAGCAGCATTGAAAAAGTGCATATACACACCGAGTGAACTGGTGTTCCGCTCTAGTTAAAAAGCTGTGAACATTTGTATTACAAACCTCAGATTTCAAGGGTTTGTAAGTTGTCTCTTTTAGGTAACATCTGGAAAGATTGGCTTACAAGCTACATGCTTAGGTACCATGTTAAAAAAAAATAAAACCAGCATGTTTATTACTTTCATATCCTTTACACTCATTTAATAATATTGTGAATGTTATCTGGGGATTAAATTGCTGATGTATGCCACATCAGCATTTTATTTTCCAGAGGGATTTGTACAGGTAGGTGAGTGTGTGAGTGGCTGTGCTGGCTGGGCACAGGAGAGTGTGGCTGTCCCAGATCTCCTCCTTTCCACAGGAGGCTTTAAGCATGGCTGCTGAGACGTGCCCAAGCACCCAAACACTCCATACCTGGGAGGTTACTGTCTTCTGGGGCATTTCCAGACCCTGTGTGAAACTATTCCCCAGAACAAAAGTGATCAAGATGCCAAACACAAATGATAAACCATTTTAAGTAGCACTATGCCCAAAGTAGCATAATGTTTGGGTTAAATACCACTTTGGGCTTAGAAAGATTGCAAGCTGTGCTGAAGCAATTGTTTTTCACACTAATAGTCTCCAACAGTGGTTTGCATAGGGATAGGGGCAGCTATGAATTGCATGAAAATCCTGCTTATACAAGGTGTCAATTTTGGCCACAAAGAAAAATCAGAAGATTGTAACATTTTGCCTTGAGAAAATGTAATGGCAGCTCAGGAGGGATTTCAGGATTTGGCTCACCAACCAAACAATTTTTAAATTATATGCTGCTAAGCACTAAACTGCTTACAGGATTAGTATCAACATATTGTGCCCACTAGCTATAGGTTTGAATCTGTACCATGATCTCTGTGGCTGGCAATAATCTTGAATTGAACATAAAGCCAAGCTTTGGTCTTACTTGATAAATGAGTCTACAGTGTTTAGTTTTGAAGTAAAGTTGAGAAATAAGTAAATATTGTAGTAATAGATTCATTGAAGCCATTCTATGAAGGGGTGTTTTGGACCATGAAAGAATATATAGAAAAAGCAAAGAGTTAATTATATGTACTAGAAGCAATAATGTGATTTTCAACTTGGATAACTGCAACCTCATTCTTTCAGGAGGAAACATCAGGAAATGAACAAACTAACCAACCAGTCAAATTGGAAATTACGTTTTTAGTGCCATTTAGAGGAAAAGAAATACAGTGCAATCAATCTGAGTTGCACCCACTGAGACACCCAAATGTTAAAGAGATTCTTTCAATGGAATTATGAGTCATTCCCCTAAAGTCCTAAATTAGGATTTTCACAAGTGTTTGTATCCAAATACTCCTAGAATTCCATGACTACTGTATGCACCAGGCACATTTGAAATTTCTCCCTCGGATGGAATATGTATTACAAAAACTCTTCTGTTTCGGGACATTGTCAGCAAAAACTTGAGGCATTTAAGAAAAACAAAATATAGATAAAAGGCTAGAAAGGAGTGGGAGATTAATGTAAAACAATAATTGATGTGAATATTTTACTGAGAGAGTAAGTAGTGAGTACCAGTATTTGCTGGTATATCCAGTTATATTCCACGATGCAGCCAGCATCCAAGTGAGAATGGGATAAATAACTAAAAATTTCTGATTTATATAATGTGACTTTAGGCATATAACTAGATTCTGAAAGAGGAAAGTTAAGAGTAGCAACTTCAAATATGGAAAGTGATGATAAATACCTAGGGAGGTAAGAATACAAACATTTGGACTTTAAATGAAGATCTCATCATCTTTTAGCAGATGAGATCTGCTCAACTTCTGTTCCTCACAGAACTAGATGGGAGCTGAAAACTGAAAGTTGTGTCTTTCAATGAATGCAGCAGCAATATCCTTGTTTTCATTTCCCTTTGATTTACTGAAACAACAACACTTGCTCTTCCCTGTCTCAGAGAGCTGCATGTACCTGTCTCCCTGTTCCCAGTAAGAACTCATTTACTAAGGTCAGCTCTCACTCAATTTGATCAGGTATTAAATTCTTAACACATGATTTGATCTATTTTACCACACAGATGCTGTACTCACTGTGCCCAGGCTGTGCCCCTTACCTTGCTCTGACCCAAGTACGCCAGATGTCCCCCAGCTGTGTCCTTTGCTCCATCCATGAATTTGGACTCTGTGATGTACTGGCTCCCATTCCCTGTTGGCTACTTGGGTGGTAGCTTGAGCTTGTATTTTGAAATGAATGCATTTTGATTTCTGAGGGAAAGATAATTAAAATACATAGTGTTGATCCTTTTCATCCTTTTTGAGTAAACCTGAGATTCAAATATCTCAGTACAATGTTAAGATAAACCCCATGTTTCCCAAGCTTTCTCTAGGGATTGTAGGGACTAAATTACACGGTTTCCATGTATCAGAAAATACCTTTTGAAATATTCTTTGAAATTTGAAATCTTAATAACTGACATATTTTGCTGGAATCACAAATTAATGATGTCTATCTGCTAAAGCAAAATATTATTAACAAGTTCATTTTGTCCAAGCAGAAAATAAGTTCTACAGTTTAGATTGAGCCTTCCATGTAGTAAGATTTTTAGGAAAATCAAAACAGGAAATCTCTGACTACTGACTGTGACATTATCCAGGAATTTTCTCAAAGGTCAATGTTAAAATACTCTGGAAAAACTGGAATATGATGTCCTTTATTGATAATTTATTATAGAGGACATGAAATGTTGTTTGTTCTCTAAAGATTTTTTTAAATTTTAACTGTCTTCAAATATTGTGTCCAACAGACACAATCCAGAAAATAAGCTACTTTCTCTGTCCTTGCTTAAAAAGTGAAACAAACATACATGACAGACTGGAAGTTTCAGGTCCTGTACATTTGGCAATGTCTGAGAGAAAAAGAGATTTATTTTGAGAGACTGCAGGGTACTCTGAGGTGTCTGAGTGTGTAAAAATGATCTGAAGTCTAGACTGAAATTCTCTGTGCCACCATCTTTCCAACTTTTCTGACATATGTGTATGTCTGCAGCATAGATCAGTGTTAACTGCTGTTTTTCTCTGCTAATAATGTGGGTCACGTTCAACTGTTAATGTGTTTCCTTCCAGGTATCTGAAAGCCTGGGTATATCTAAATGAGTAATAAATGTATGCCTGCACTGCACCATCCAGCTTCTCTAGGACTTTGCTGATTCCTGTGCCAAAATATTTAATGAAAATATCAACATGTATTTGCTGAATTGGAGGGCAGTGCTTGAAAAATATTATTAATAACTTAATTCCAACCTAATGTTTTTTTTCTTCCAGGACTGTTGAGTATTGACCTTTTATCAGACCCTTTCCTGTGTCATAATACTTTTATTTATTCTCCTCTTTTCCATCTTAGTTAACAAGTTTCCAAATCTGAGATTTTATAAAATTCTAATGTTGTTTAAATAATAGCATACACAAAACAACAGTTATAAAAATAAAGATATTAAATCTACGTGCTAGCATCTCTTTCTATTTCCTTTTATTTCTTTCATTTCCTCACTCCATTAGCACTGGCTGGCATGGAAAATGCTTCTGGACATCACATGCCTTGTGTTTGCACAGATGCTCAGCCCTTCATTCAGGTCAGGGCTGCATTGGCCCTTGCAGAGAGCTGTATATTACAGATGTCAGAATAATGAGCCTGAAAGAACCAAGATCACTTCACTGTCTTTTTAAAGCATAAATGTTCCTGAGACTGCAATTTCATGCACCAATTGTTTCAGATTTCTGAAATGAAGATTACCAGGTCCCTTCCCTCACTCAAGAGGACTATAGTCTTTGAGCTTCCTACTACCTCTTTTGTGATAATTTCTGTTTGCATATTATTATAACTTCTTTCTAATCCTAGATTCAACAATCATTTTTTCTTTCCTGAGATTTTCTTCAATAATAATGGAGAGGCTATTGAATCTGAGCCCTGTTCTCATTTTTTAGTGATCTTTTAGCTCTACTTTAAACCCTATGCTGTTGAGAACATACTTGGACTGTTTTCTTAAATTTCTGGCCAGTGATATTTTGGACATTTTTTTGTTTGCTGTGCTTCCTGGTTTCTAATTATTTTATGAACAATAAATATACTATTGGTCCAGTCACATGGTTAGACATGGTCCAGTCATTCTTTGGACAGTTGCACTGTCCACATATTCTTTCTCACCAACTTCTGTGTTGTTTAAATATTGCCTTTTAGATACTAAATACATAAAATTAACTTTTTATTATGTAATTCAATGAACTCCTACTAATATGGGCTTACTCACTTTTCCCCCAATGTGATATCCAGGAAATATTCCTATTTCTTTCATTTCCCTGGCCATCATTGTCTTCTGCTGCCCAAATTCCTGAAGTAGTTTTCTACAGTTAGAACTGTGGCATGGCATCATGTCCATACTTCATTCCCTAACTGGAAGAGGTGGAGCTTTTCACTGTGTTTAAACATATAGTTATACTGTCTGGTAAATGTGTGTTCCCCCCCATCTTACTTTCCAAACTCCTGGTGTTCATCCTTTTATTCATAGTTTCATCCACTGCCAAACTTTAAGGCACCACCCAATTTCCCTCTTTTAAACCTATAGAGTAAATTGATTTTTGACTAATACTCTTGTCTAATTTTTTAGTTTTAATGGTAAAATCTTCATATTTTGGTTCAATTATAGGTCTGTCTTGGATTGTAGAGCCACATGAAAACTCTTTACCCATTAACCACCAGTTACTGACAGGGTATTTTTACCTCTAACCTAAGAAAATATGCCTGTTGCAAAGTGTGACAAGACTCTGGGGACTGGCTGTGATGAAAAATAAATACAGCTATCCCAGGCATTATCTGAAAGCTGCACTGAAATATATTTGCTGAGTTTCACCATAAATATTTTTAACTTTGTCCCCAGCACCGACTGAGGAACCCGTGGCTATTGTGTGAGGCTAAATGCCTCAGTGAGAAAGGAAAAAACTTTCCTTCCCATAAAAAAGATAAATCTGTACTTAGGACAGCATAGAAGAGGTGAATACAGCACATTTCCCTTCCCCTCCCCCTCTTATTAGTTTGTAATCACCTGTTTCATGAAGCAGACATGAGTCTCATCTGGTATCTCACTGTGGTGAATGGTGTTTGATATTTTGTGAACCATTTTGCCACCCAGCTGCCCACAGATTGTTATTGTAAACATACATTTCTTCAAACAAATGAGGCATTTTACAGGAGTCCCATGTTGCATCAGCTATCAATTTTGTAGCTGCAGACATTTAAATGAAATTGTCAAAGAACTCAGTTCTGTTCCTCCTAGAATGAGCATCTTTCTCTCTTTAGTCACTGTTAGTTTGAGAATTGGAGGACATGCAAAGATGAAAGAAAATCCTGGTGTTGCTGTTACTTGTCCAAGCCAACCAACTGCATATCTTAACAATGGAGAATGGAAAAAAAAATTACTTAGTGCTACTCAGATATATTGCATAAGCTTTTTGAATGTTTACATCATTATCTATGCAGCATACTCATCTACACCTTATCTGAAGAGCTGACAAAAGAAGTAGATACCAAAGGTGGCTCATGAGAAAGGCAACTAATGTGTTTTTATGTCCAATTTCATAAGCCAATTGAACATGGTATCGTTTTAGTACATGGATGTTTTAATTGATATAGGTATTAACGAAGATATTAGCTTAAAATCTGTTTGATCTATTGTGCATATATTTATCTTCCTGTTTCAATCATAAATCAAGGACAACAATAGTATTTATTTCATGTGTTAATTGTATTTTCATGCCTTTTATTTATTGCTTGCTATAAAAATGTGTTTTGGCCTGAATAGGATAAAAGAAATGTGTAAGATTATACTAGGAACACAAAGCATTGATCAAGTTAAACTTCTGTGCACATTTTAAAAGTCATCATTCACATATGACAATATTTTTGAGCATCTTCTGTTACTCAGATTAAGAAAGTCAGAAAGTTATTGAATAATTCAGGTAAGAAAAGCTCAATTCAGGTTAGAAGGACTTTTATAAAGCAAGATAAGTATACTGTTAGTTTAAAAGTTTAGGCATAGATATTTGAGAATGAAATCTTGTTTACAAGCCCTGTTAGAATAGTGGAACACTACTGTTCCTGGTTTATTCTCAATTTGCTCTATTCATAATATTATTTTATCTCAAGTCCCAAATTTTCCTACAGCTATAATGGAACATCCTTTATCAGATTTTCATACAGAATAAAAACTCTGACTCTTCTATGTAAAATTGTTGCATCCAATAAATACATGGTAATACATACAGTAGTACAGGAGTACCCCTGTGTATTGTGCAAAATGCAGGAGATGTGTTTCTGTTTAAAATGAGATAGCAAGTCCCATTCGACCTCTCAGCTTGGTTTGTTTAAGGTTGATTGACGTTTTCTGCTTGCTTGGAAGTGGTCTCCTGCTCTTGGTCTGTAGGTGCTCTCACTGTAGCAAACTGAAGGACCACCCTTCAGCTTTTTTTCTGTGAATGCATCTCTACCTACAGGCATAGCTTCTTGACATAGTGCTTCTGCAATTCTAAATGTCCAAGTTTCAGTCAAATCTGGTTGACAATCAGTTGCTGGTGTCGACAGAAATGGGACACATATGTTCTGATAATCCCAGCTATTTAACTTTGGCTGTCAGATTGGAGTGCACATATCTAAAGTCAAATTGAAGCTGCATCCTGAGGCTTTGCTCTTTCCCAGCAAAACACCTGAGGAAAGGAACTTGAAAGCTGGGTCAGAATGGAAGATCAACACAGTACTACATAGTCTCTGTTACACTAGGGAAGGAACGCTGTTATCTGACTTGACACTCAAGATAAAGAGCTTTGCTGATAGCGCAAGATGCATTTCTTTTGATTAATACAATAACTGTGCCCGAATCCAACTTCACCTCTCCACTGTGTATGAGAATACCCAGTCTAGGCAAAATGCACCATGCTCTGCATCATTCTCCATAGCGTTATGCAGAATAGCAAAAATATTCTGTTGCTAACGAAGAGAGGTACTTAAAGGAGGATTCATGGTTATAGCCTGCAGGCAAGAAAACAACATTAAGAGTAAAGAGTGTCATTTAAACACTAAGGGTTATTTAAGACTGCTGAAGTAAAATTACTTTAAAGGGCTGAGTTAACAGCTTCAGCTATAAAGATGTATCTTAGAGATATTTTTCCTGAAGTGATTGTATGCTTATTTGTGTCATCTTTCCCAGTCCATTTCTCTTTACTTCCTAAGACTTTATAAATGATTCTTACAATTCAGTAAGCTGAGGATAAACACTATTCTACATGAAAGAGGGGAAATGAGAGCCATTGTCTGTGGAATATTTCCACACTTCTTCTCTTGTTTTCTTGTATCTTGTAATCCTGTATGCAGGTGCTGGTGGCCTGTTTACATTAATGTTCCATTGTTTTCTCACATGCACAAACTTCTCATTGTGATTGCTGCTGCTACCGATGCTTCAAAGCTGGTCCCTTTTCTGCTTCCTCATGGCAGAAATGTTCTCCAGATTTCTTCATTCCCAGCAGAAAGAACTTAGAAATTATGTTAAAAAAAAAGATGCTGAACCTTTAAGCCCCCTGTTCTACCAAAGCAGGAGGGTATTGTGGGTATCACTGTGGATAGACAAGCATGAAATCAGCAGAGGCAGAGAAGAAAGAAAGGGCATAAACCAGGATTTCCATGTGTGCTAGACAGTGAGGGCTGTGACCTCCTGAAGCAGAACTGGGGAGAAACCAGCAGCAGCAGAGCCTAAAGAGGAAGGGAGGGAAACCAGGGGAACCAGGGCTGTGTAAGCACCGTGGAGCAGAGACCCGAGGCACTGCTCTGCTACAGGTGTGGTCAGGGGTGGTTTAGGGCCTCCCGCAGAAGCTGAGCTGCTGTCATGTCTCATGCCCTGAAGGAAGGAAAATAATTTTTTGGAGTCAAATTGGTGGAAGTGATTCACAAGCTGAAATGTAGCATTCCTGTGACAGGGAAGGGTAAAGAAAACAAGGGGTTCCAGAGCACTGCCAGAGACAGAGCAGGCAGGATGGAGCCTGCTGGCACTTGGACTTCAAAAAAGGTGTGCACTAGTTTTTAAGCAGGCAGAAACAAAAGTGAGTAGTACTCAAGAGTAATCAGGCTGAGCTGTCATAACAATGACTGGAAAGCAAGCATTTTGGCAGTGCTGGTTGTGAAATTTCTCTTTGCAAATAGCTAAAGCAGAAAGAATTGGTTGATGTTTCTAAAATCCTATCTCTACCTCTCAATATCTTTTTCCTTCAAAGTGCGCAGACTTCACACACAGACTGAAGACATTTCCAGAAATGTATTTACTACCTGGGTTAGAGATAAAAACATAATTATAAATCCTGACCTGGACATAGTACCAGAAGTTTGAGGACAAGGTGACTTTGTTACCCCCTGTTTCTGTGGAAATGACCAAAGGATTCACTTTATCAAAAATGCAGGCTGTTCCTTTGGGATAGTTATATCTACCTATGTAACTAAGAAGAACTCCTTGGGTTAAAACAAGTACATGATCAGTGCAGAGGACTACAGTGCAAAGCAGTATGTACTGCATTTTTCTTACCTTTAACACTTCATATAAAAATAGATGTATCAAAATATTTGTCCCAAAATGCCCCCTCAGCTGTTAGTGTATGTTTATCAACCAGTTATAGATTAAAACAAAGGACAGTGTATGTATTTTATCAGTCTTTCTAGTGGATTATTCCATTAAATATTATAAATTGACCATCTGAATCTGTATCTCTGTGAGGTAGGATTGTATCCTTCTCTCCTTTCATCTTCCTAAGCTAATATCAATTTTCATGAGCAGAATTGAGAGATAAAGAAATCAAATAACTTCCCATGCCATTCCCTTAATGTGAATGAAGCATGATGTTATTTCAGCTAAGTATTCAAAGCCCAACAGTATTTCATCTGCAGTAAGTTTCTGAAAAATTATCAGTGCCAGCAGATCCAGGCTGATGTATTCCTACAAGTAAAAACTACCAGGACATACAAAAGGTTTGCTGTGTTCTTGAAATATCTTGCTTTACAACAGAAAATGGGCAGTGCATTTGAGCTAACTATGGATAACTGTGGTTTTATAAACCACTTTATAAATAATTGCTGCTACATTATGGATTAGTAAGAGCTGAGTTCGTAAACTGAATATTGATTAGGTTATACACTGTGGTTTCTCTTTAGTGGCTGTATTTGTCTCAATTGTCTTGGCTTATATCTCTCTTATTTTCTTTCAGCACCCCTTAAACCAAAGTAATCTTAGTTGAACTCTAAGTCTGGTCTCAGATGCATGCCATGAAGTACAGAAGGGCTAAACCACACACAAACAGATGTTACAAGGCTGGGAATTTGCTATGGCAAGACTAACTGGGATGGACTAATTGCATTCTGGCAGCAGGAGCTGTCCTGCAAAGCTGTGCCATAGTAATTCCAGTGGATTACAGTGATTACCAATGACGAATCACCTTCCTGTGGATTTGTGGATTTTTTTCCAGAAACACTAAATCACTGGAGTTCAGTTCTGGGGAAACAATATAGAAAAGCACAATAATGCTTTACTACTAGGTTGTGGAGGGTCTAGCACTGGCTAAATGCCAGTGCACCCACTAGAATACACTTATTTCCTGCTGTGAGATAGGATTAGGAGGATGGCAAAGCAGGCTCAAATGGTATAAAGAAAATGGTATAAAGAAAAGTTTATTAACAGTAACTAAAATCAAGAATAATAAGAATTAGAATAAAACTTTTAGAACACTTCTCCCCCTTACAATATTTCCCACTAACAATGTAAAGAGACAAAACCTAAAATTTTTAGTCAGTTTACCACCTCTAGAATAGTTTTTCTTTCAGTTTACATAGGGAGAGGAGTCTCTCTTGACAAGCCATGGAAACTTCTCTACAAGAAACAGTTCTTTTGTGGTTTAAATTTCTATGAATAACAGCTGCCCAGAAATCTGCATCTATGAAACCCCTCCCATCTTTGGCAGCCTTCCCACAGCTGTGTCCATGGGCCATGTCAATTTATGGGGTACTATTTTAAGGATGAGTTGTTCAAAAGCAAAAGTTCTCTCCATCTATCTCTGAGATAATCTTTATTTCTGGGAACAGAGATCTTCTCTGGGGGCAAAGGGCCTTCATCACCCTTATCTCTTTCTGTTTAAGCTTCATCACAGCTATTTCAACATCCTGCTTCAGCAAGGATGCTTTCCTCATACCTACAGTTTGAACAATCTATCACCTCATATTTTCAATTAGTTACAGGGGTATTTCAGTACATTATAGTCCATCACCACGGCCTATAAAACAATTTTTAGCCTAAAATTAAGCTCCAAAAAAATCTAGGAAAAACTATTGACATTAATATTTTTTGAGCTTGATAGTAATTTGGGCATGTTATAAAGACATTGTTAAAAATAATTTAATAAATTAAGTATCCTTTGCAATTTTATTATGCAGGCACATTTGAGATAACAGAATTGCAGAAGTGACACTGATACAGAAAAGATCCATTTGCTGATGACATCAGTGTCATAGTTTATCTGCATTACAAAATGTAATTAGTTAGGCAATCATTAGGCATTTTTTACTTTAATTATTTTTAATAGAGGCTGGACTGTATGCTACAGAATGCATCTCATTCTTCATACTTCTCTAAAATTTCTTTCCCTGTTCTGAAAAAATTCTCAAGTTGTAGATACTCTTTGGATAATTTTTTTTCTCCTTATACTCTTTCCTTTTGTTGTTTTCTCTCCCCAAGATGGATTTTTAATTTTTATTTTAATCATAAAGATTTAAGGAATGGAGTATAATATAAAATACACTTGTTTGATGAAAATCTATAAACATCCCATCCCATGGCAACAAATCTATGAAATAATGCAGTGTGGGTTCACCATTTGAGTATATTGAAGCTACACAAAATAATTAATTTCCTCTAGTGTATTACAGGAAAATAATTACAAGATCCAGCACTGAATTACTGCTACAGTCTTAATCATCTCCTATCCACCATGAGGTAATCTTGTCCCAATTATAGATCCAGCTGGAAATGGATTTAAAGCTAGATAGCTCTTCAGATTTTTCTTGGCCAAGTGTAGGAATAGAAATGTCTTGACAGTGTAATTAATAGAAGCACCACTAACATTAAAATACACACTATGTAGCACTCCATGCACCAGGTGCAAGGCTGTGTCTTTTTGACTTAATGCTACAATTTGAAGCAGCTATGAAATGCTTTATGTAATTCTCAGTAAGACTGAGAATTAAATTTCTAATTTAAAACACGGGTAGTTTAGTGATTTAAGGTTAATCAAATTAAAATGCAATGTTATACTGGAGATTCCTTAGAGATTTTTAAAAAACAAAGCATTCTGCAAACTTGAAACATTTGAAGTTTCTAATATTGGTGTTTGCTAAGACATCTGTTGTGAAATATAAAATATTCCTGAACTACTTTTTCAATAAATTCTCTGTTTCCACATCTGAGCATTGTCAGAAAGTTTCCAGGATGTCTTTGAGCTCTTTTTGTAAATGAAAGAAGGGTACTACCCATAATACTCCTTCCTGAAAAATTGGAATAGCAAGTTTCCAATAAGTTAACTATAGTATTTTTCTTCAGTCTCACTTAGGAAAACTATTTCACCCTGGTAATTCAATCAAACTTCTGCTACTCAAAGCCAATCTGTGTCTTCCATTTTGTCTTGTGCCTTTAAAGTAGCTGGCACAAGATTTTTTTTTTATAGCCATTCAAAAGTTTGTTTCCAGTCTCTGAGACCTTTAACACAAGGTCATGGTGCCTTTCTGTTTCCTTGCTGCTCTTCTGACTCTTAAGACCAGATATCTCTTTGTCTTCATTTCTCTTTCATGTTTGTTAAACAGGTAAAAAAGCCAGCTCAACTAAACAATCCAATGGTTTTAATATTGTAGTTTGTCAGTTCTCAGAAGCCAAATTTCAAAGTCATGAAGCTGCACTACTCAGTCTTCAGTTCCACAACCAGATGTCTACTCCATTTTCTCTGAGGCACCTCTGTCATTCACTGTGCAGGCTGTGTGGAACTCATCTTTTGTAGCAATAATGGAACACCTTCATCCACTTTTTAGTTTTTGGTTTGTATGCCTATGTTTCAGTTATGTGTGAAATTTTTTCAACATCTGATCTTTGGTCAGAGTTGCACACCATGAAAAACTTAGGTACATTAGAAAAAATTATTTTATCTGTGAAGAACGTTTGTTAGGTTGGCCAAAGCTCATTCTTGCTGATACCATGTGCTAGGTGGAGTCAGCTGTGTACTGTTATGGATGGCTACAATTTGGAGACTTATGTTAGGGTAGTTTCAAACTTGAATTTTAAACCTGTTCTGTGTGTTCAAGCTTGGATGTACCATGAGTGCCTGCCTTTTAGGAAGTAGCTTTACAGGCTTCAAACTGGATCCTCAGAGCAGAAAGGCAGTACAACACTGACTACTTTGAGTGACTGATTTCTGATCTGGGGTGACTGCAGCATAGTGTGAATGTACATAAGTTATTTTTCATGGAGCCAGCCCACCTCTGGGTATCCATCTATTACAGCAGCAGGAGGTGCAGTTTGGCATCATCATGTCGTTAGGACTGATTCCAAATCTTTGACCTCTGAAAAGCTGACAAAATACTAACAACCTGCATTGGAAAGGAGTGAGCCATATGTTTAATAAGCCTCTTTTCACAAAATTTACTAACTAAAAAAAGCTCACAAATGTTTGGATCTGCAAAGCAGTGATTTATCAGGGATGACACTTGGAGTTGTTAAGATTACCTGGGGCTAGGATCAGGATGGATAATCTTTTTGAACTAATTTTCCTGCTATTCCCACTCCCATTAGTCAGTGGTAGGCTTTCCTTCTTCTTCACTCAGTCTTGATTTGCTCCAATTTACTTCTCTTACATCAGCTCCCTCAGAAACAGTGTTGATCTTTGCTGTAGAGTAGGAATTGATGATTTCTGGGTAGTTTTACCCTTTTCCTCCTTAGCCTTGTCTTCTCTTCCAAAGAAAGAGCTCTGTGAAGGAGGTTTATTTTGTCGTAAGAATAATTGAAACCATGCCTTTTAACAAATTTTGAAGTTCTTCAGCCAGTTTGAAAACTATCCTTTTTCATAAAAGTCTTTGCACCTTTTCAATAAATCATAATTTACTTTTTCTTTAGGAGATTGATGCGAAGATGCTGACAAAATTAAACTGATTGAACTCAGAACCTTATAACATCAAGTATGATGCAACCTGAGCATCTTAGAGCTGCAGGATAGGCAGCATTATTGATTGGGAGGTGCTAAATGCAGCTTAGCTGTTAGCCAGCTGCCTCACATACAGGCAACAGCCTAAATATAGGGTCAGGGAGCACAAACCAGGGTCACCAGGCTGGGTATGACAGCCGGAGCTGCCCAGCTGCTGGTGAGCAGAATAAAGTCTGAGAAAGCTTCCAGGCTAACCACAGCCCCCTTCAGTGAGTGACATGTCACACAGAATGATCAGCAGTTCTGCAGCTGGGCAACCTGGGAGACAGGGGGTTGATTTTGTGCTTAAGGAAATAATTTTATCAGTTATAAAGCTAATCATTTGGTATATACAGAAATAATAGAACTAATACTGAAACAGTAGAAATTAAGCTGAAAAGATGAGGGTTTGATGCACAAATTTTTCTCCACTTAAGGAGGTTTTTAAAATGCATGCATACTAATCTGTGTCTACTTGCAACTTTTAAGGAATTTCACAATTGCTAAAATGTAGAAGTCATTAATCTTAATACAGTTTACTAAGACATTTCTTCATTTGTTCAATTGAATCTAGAAAAATTAACTAGTGTGATGAGAATTTTTACTGTGGCCAGATGAAAAAGCAAGCTATAAAATGGTGGAAGAGAAAACATTGAAAATTATTTGTTTTCTGTTTGGTTGTTTTCTAAATAATTGGAGAATATTATAAATAAAGAAAAAGAAATCCCTCAAGCTTTACTAACCCATTCAAGAATTAAGGATTTGAACTCCTCCCAAACTTCCAAGTTTTACTCTTATTCAAAATGAGATTTGGGTTTTGGTTTTAGCACAATTCATCCCCCCTATAACGAGGGAAGATTTTTTTTTCCTGCTGTATTCTGTTCCTCCTTACTGCACTTTTTCTTCCTTCACTTTCTTGTGTTCAACTGCACTTCTCTGGAATTAGGGCCGTGTACACAACCCTAGGTGAGCGCAGCTAGTGCAGGGGAGAGATTGGTCAGCAGGGGTAAGGAGGGGTTATTGTCAATGCAGGACAGTTCATGTGTGTGCTGGTCTCTAGGTATGGACAGGCTTCAGGCTACAGCTACAAGAAGAACCAGACACTTTGAAGTGTTCATGTGTCTGCAGAGAATTCGGTCCAGTCCATGTGATACTTCAGGCAGACAACCTAAAATACTTCTTTTATATTGATAACTAAAATCTGGCATCTGAAAGTCAAGAATCCTTCTCCTTTTAATCTTCACACACTGGAAATATTTGTCTCTGTAAATCCTGGAAGGATTAATTTCTAAATTAAGTTGTCAAGGACTGGGTTCATATTCCACTTGGTTGTAATTTATTTTCACTCTTTATCTATAGCACAAAGAAATAGTTTTTTTAGTGAGTTTAAAGAATTCCTTTCCCTTATATTTTTTTATAATATAATTTCCAAGGTATCAGAATATTTATTAGTTTTAAGTAAGAGTTATAATCTTTTTTTGAAATAAGAATTGCACCATATAGTATGTATTGTCCTCTGTTTTAACAAATATGTAGATAAATACCTATTAAAAGAATCCCCAAAACCCCCCTATGTTAAATAACTTAAAAGGCCTTGTTTTCTGGAATATTTCTAGACCTCATCTTATGATGGAACTTAAGAAATCATGTTCTCCATCTTGCAGGAAAGCTTTAATTTAATTGTAGGGAGTTTCATTGTGCCTACAGATTTATCCTTCAGGTCATGGTTTTCAACCTAGACCTTTTGGAAAGTTTTCATATATTGACAAACAACCCAAAGACAAACACCTTGGACAAAAATATCTCTAATTTGTATACTTAGATATGGAAAAGTAGTTTTGGAAAGTTTTGTAAGGCAGTGATCAGATTATCTCTACAACTCATTGGAATTTTGAAATAAACCTTGATTCAACTCTGGCACTGCTGAGAAAATCTTACTATGAATCTCTGTTTGCTATTAAATGACTAAATAAATTTGAAAATCTGTCCTTTAAGTCTGGAGATCAACTCAAATATCTGGGGAAAAACAGCATAAAGAGTGCAGACCTGGCATCCTTGTTGCTGAAGAAAGAATAATTAGGTGGGCTTGGTGAGGTAACACATTTAGGTACACATTAGGTACTCTAGCTATTAGTGCTTTTAATATGGATAAAATGTCTTTGTGTTTTGACTAACAATGATAGAAAAGCTAAGGTAAAATGCTATTATGCTACTCTCTCCTAGACATGTTTGCCTTACTCTTATTAATGACTTCCTCAACTTTGAACCATTTTGTGAAGAACTTGGGAGCATAACATTTACCAAAAATTTGATGCAGTCATCTAAAGACACAGAGATTTTATCTGTAAATTTGAGAAACCGCTGATGGAATATAAAAAAAAGAGTGGAGTTATAGTACTTCTTTTGAGAAATTTAATAGTCCAGAGACATAAAAGGAAGATGGGATCATGGAAAAGTCTATTGACACAATAACAAAATAAATATTATGCTTTTTTTTTTTTTTTGACAGATCACTTGGCTTTTTGAATATCAGTCTTGTCATTATTTGACAACACTCAGTATTGTGGAGAGATTTTAAACTAGAAACAGAGGAATGGGAATCAGAAAGTATAGATCATCAAGGTATGACAGTAAAACTGCAGTTATTTGCTACTCCTAGGTGAAAGCTGTCTCAGCATTTTAAGATATTTCCTACTTCTCTTAACAAACTCAATATCTTTAGTAACATGAGGCCCTGCTAATTAAGGCAAAGTAGCAAAAAAATTATTTTATTTCAAGTAGCATTGAATTTATGTGGAATATTTTAATATATCTTTGTCACTAAGTTGCTGCCATTAAAGTCAGTTCATTATATCCATACTATCAACCAAATTAAAGATTGCCCTTAGGCCACAAAGCCAAATGCTTTTTAGGAATGTGGCTTTACTGCATTTAGGCACAATGTCTGTCTTATAAAAGCTAATTTATGCAAGTGTCAGTGCACTGATCAAGACTGTATAGGAAACCGTCTGTCACAAGAAAAGGGAGAGGTCTTTACCCCAGAATGTCTAATGTTGCCTCTCTGTGCTGTGTCCACCGACAAGGGGGCTGCCAAGCTCTGAATCTGGAATAACGTGGTTAAATCAGTGGAATTACTCTGGATTTTCTCCAACTCAAGGGCATGCAGCTTTTGGCAGTGAGTACTCACCGGCTCATAGAAACCTGACCCTCACTTTATGTGTTGGCACAGCTCTCTTAGCTCATTTCTGACAGTTTTATTAAGTTAAATTGGCTTAAATAAACTGGCACGTGATTTAAGATCAGTTACTTCAGAAAACTCTAGTGCTGGAGTTACTGTTATTGAAGGCCCACAAAAAGTCAAAACCTTACACGCAATAATATAAATATCTATAAACTAGTATCTCAATATCTAAACTATATGTCGCCATATATATAAACCCCTAGTTAATGAAAGCTTGAAAATACTCAAATTTACAGGTGTGAGCAATGTTTTGTTTGAAATCAATCCAGTTGCATGTCAGGAATGCACACCATGTCTACAGGACAAAAAATCTCTTTTTTTTGAAAATGCTAATGTTTTTCTACTCCCACACATTATCTGAGCACTTTCCAAGTGTGGTTCAAATTATTAGCTGCAAACACACTTGAACAGTATAGTTTGCTACATAGGCACTAGTTCAGTAAAGAGATGACAATGACTGATTTGCCTAATGACAACAATTTGCCTTAAAATTTTCTCTCAATTTCTTCTTCTGCCTAGTTCCTCTTAATATTTGTTTAAGTTATCGCAGGAGAGTTTATTTTCTAGCAAGTGGTAAAACATTTAGTCTAAAATTCCTTAGCATCTATGTGTAAGGGGATAGAATATAAGAAAATAAAGATAGTGTAGAAAGTAATCTTACCCCTAAGGAGTTGCAGCTGGGCCAATTATCAAAGATTAGGAACAGGCCTGACTTTAACAGGCCACAGCTGTAACCAATGAGAAGAAGAGAGCTAAAAAGAGTGGGGTGGCTGGTTGAGAAGGGAACTGGAGTCTGTGGCTGCTTTGTGAAGAAGAAAGAGGTAGTGCTGTGAGGAGATGCCCAGGAGAAAATATCAAGAAGCTGTGAAACTTTTGCAATAGGAGACAACAGTATGGAATGCCTGTAATAAGATGCCAATGTTTATGGATGTAGGGAAACTGGAAATAAGGGCCTGGGGCTGATTGGTGTCCTTCTTTTGGGCCATGAAACAGGTAAAATTTAAATGCATTTCTGTATTTTCTCTAGATTCAGTCCTCAGAAAACAGTGGAAGATAATGATGATCAATTCTGCCTATTGATCAGTGCAAAAGAGGAGATTATATCCTTGCATGTCCCTACTTACAGGGATCCCTCAGTTAACACTCAATGGATGGTTTCTGCAGTGGTATCCTTCCCTCTGCCTTGGGAAACCTGCAGATTCTCTGCTTAGAATGAAAGGGACTCAACAAATCCCTGTCCCTTGAATGAGCTTGTGCCTCTCTACATGGGACAGAATGGCCTGCAGGTAAGGATGTACAGGCAATTCTGTGCTGGCTGAGGTTAGCAGCTGATGGCTGCAAAGGAATTAGACAGACAAGGTGGAGCAAATAAGATTAGACAGACAGAGCAGCACCTTGAAAAATTATTCTTTGTGTTTACCAGGAGTCAATGCACTCAGCCATAAATGGACAGCAAAGGCAGCAGGAGTTGAACTCGATGGAAAAATTAGCAGAGATGATACCTGCTAAAGAAATGGATCAAATTTTGCTCAAAAGTCAAACTGAACCTTGTTTACCTCATCAGTCATCAATTTATTATACCAGATATTACTGTGGTGTCTGATTAAGCCAGGCTAAGATGTACAGAATAGGAGCTATGAGACATTTCCCCTCACATGTGCAGGTCCTGTTAGTCCGAACAATGAAGTCAAAAGTAACTGAAAGAAGAAATGAGTAAGAATCAATGAAGTGTGTTAATAAATGGGTTTTATTGTATTGAAACCTCTCAGGGAAGCCAATTTATATGAAGGAGAGAGTGCCTTTGATTTTCTATCATTGCTTTATAAACTCCCTTTTGGCTGAAGGAAACTCAAGTTTGCTAATACATTTAAAAGAAGAACATCTTTTTAATAGACAACTATATATTGGCAATATAATGCATGGCAGTAAATTGTCTGGAATTATCAACAATAGATTAGCACAGATTTATAATTTTTTCTTTAAGAAAGATCAGAAAAGGTCAGATATGAACCTTTCCTTCTTGGACTAGTCTCAAATATCTAGCCAAATAAGTAGTGGTGTAGGTAGAAATTAGCTGGCTTTAATGTGTTGATAAGGGCAAAAACATCTTTCACTCAATTACTACCTAGCTAGAATTTGGCATTTAAAATCAGCTGTAAAACTCACATCAGCTTTAAAGGAAGTGGAACATCAGCTATACCATTAGTTTCAGTAGAGGATCAGTTCTGAAGAATAAGAAGTCTTTGATGTTCCTTCATGGCAAAAGCCTGTTGGGACTCTAAACCTTTGGAAAATGGTAAAAAATCCTTTATATGGAAATGGTTGTGACTTTTTTTGTTTATTTTTCTTGATGGATATTTGTAGCAAGGACTTGAGTAGTGCATTAAAAATTATGTACAAGGCCTCATTTGAGAAATTGTCATCTCTAAGGAGTTTTTTTTTACTTGACAGCATTTGTAAGATGCTTATTCTTTATAGTACCTCTGTCAGTATCATTCTATTTGTCTTTTCACAAACCCATTACTTTAAACCTTAGGAACTGCATAGTGATTTATATTACCTGGAGTTGATATTCTATTTGATTGCCTTTGATTTTACCTTTTAATTACTGGTTCTACACTCTCATAAACATTTTAGCTATAGAATCATAGAGTATCCTGTGTTGGAAGATACCCACAAGGATCTTCAAGTCCAAGTCCTGATGCTGCACAGAACAACCCCCAAAATCACAGGATGTTTTTCCATAGTGGTAGTGATACTAACAAACAGTGTGTTCTGCCTAAAGTGGTGAGAATTCTGCAGTAGAGGCAGTCCAGAATCTTTAATGGTCTTCCTCAGCTGAGAGAGTCTCTCTTTGATTAATATTGTTCCAGTTTATATGCTGGAGTAATATGTGTTCCTCTCCACAATGAATTTATTTCATCAGAGACTGAGAGTTATTTTGATTCAGTGTCATTCTTACTCTTCAGTTTTATTTATACACATTATGAAATTTTTAAGAGATGTATCAATGTTCAGTACCCTCTTGTTAGGAAAAGTTTCCACATTGCCTATGAGAGTCCATTGTTATCTGATACTTTAGTTTCAGTGGTGGCCTTTTTCAGTTTACTTTTCCAAAGGATGAATTTATGTATGAGATTTTTTGGTTTTCTTGAGGTAACCTTTTCTTTCTAACGACTGATGACTTGCTGATACATGAATGTGCAAGAGATACCTTTCATAACTTTTCTCACCTATCTCAGAAAAAAAAGTACCCTAATGCAGCCAGTTTCTATGATATTCCCAATTCTCTAATCACATGTCAGTCTTACATTTGTGTTAAATATTTCACAAGACTTCTTCTAGTTATGTGCGTGTATTGTGCTGACTCAGTACTTTCAACTTCAGGAATGTTTCACTGTTAAAAAAAAAAAAAGAGATAAAGAATGAAATAAAAGAAAAAAAGCCCCAGCTATAATATTTCAAACTCAGAGCTGTGTATATCTCTACTAACTTACCTTTCTACCTTGGCTCTCTTCAGCTGGCCTTGAGGAATCCAAACAATCAACATATTAATAAATAACATCTGACTTAAGTTAAAAGACATCAAATCCAGCTGGTTTTCAATGAAACCAAAGGAATTTGAAGCAAATAACATTAAGGCCTTAGAGATGCAAAACCAATGTTCCCCAGTTCTCACATGTCACATTAATTGACATGTACAGCTATGTTATGATTTCCTTTTAAAAACCTTTAAGTTACCCTTTATGGCATATCTTCACTTTTGCTTTCAAGAAATTAAAAAACTTTTGTGTTCAGTGTTGATGCATTCTTCATTCTTATCAGAGGGTGTTTTTCAACACCATTTCATCAGTATGTAAGCTTTTTCCCATGTTACTCAATCTATTTTTCAGTTTCTCTGCTACTAGTCTCTATTCCTCTACCTGTAATCCTCCAGGCTCTGCATGAGTGAAAGTCTGGAACAAGTCAAGTAAACAAAACTTGATTAATTAAGCACAGTTGTTAACTAACAGCAGTTGTGGAAGTAAAAAGGAAATGGATGGATCTATGTTAGATGTATCTTCCTGTCTGAATCAGATGAGTACATTCAGTGCAGAGACCACTTGTATATTTTTCAGCAACTGAAAAATGTAATCTATATTCAGAATCTCAGCACTACTGCTGTTAACAATTTGTTCTTAATAGAAGCAATAATTGAACACCACTTCTTATAAATGAAATCATAATTACATTCTCATTATTACACTGGCATCATTTTCTTGGATAACAAGTTTCCTGAAGGTGCAATTTCAAGTTCTAATTTTAATTTTAATAAAATACTTAATGCATTGAGACCAGCTGTTGTTTTGAAGGAAAAGAATAACAAGGAACATGCAGAATTCACGTTTGTCTTTTTTTGGAAATGATAATTGAAATTTTAAGACTGTATAAAAATATGTTAGTGTAAGGTACTCAAAAGGCACAGTCTTCACACCTATGTTTACAGTCCCTCTAAGGAGAAGGAGTGTTAGGCTTCATACTGAGTTTCCAGTAATTGGGACTTTTGCAGATATTAATTTATGAGTGGGACCAGATTTTCAAAAATGCTGTAAGGCTATGTCAGGTAACTGGGGTCAAAGGAGTATCCAGTGAGGTGGTATCCAATGAGGTTAACTGGTTGGACAGATGAGGGGATGTGGGAGAATGGATTGTCAGAGAATAGAGGCAGTGCTTCAGGCAGTCTCCCCCTGATAAGCTGCAGCTGTGTAAGACAGGTGACCAGCATTGAAGGAGAAGCTGGGAATGCTGATGTGCATTGACCAATCATAAAAGAGTAAAAGGGCACACAGGTGTTATGCATATGCGATTCAGAGTATAAAAGGTTTTACTGGGGAATAATAATAGTGCTGATGCTTATCACCATCTTTGGTATTAGTTTTGTGCCCTTTGTTAAGGGGAGCGAGTGGGTGCTGTCTACTGGACTTCAGCAAATCTTCTGGCACTGCCTCCTGTGATGTCCTCCAGCAGACAAGTTCAGAAACTACAGGCTGGACAAGTGCACATTGAGGTGGGCTGAGAACTGGCTGAATGACAGATCCCAGAGGATCATAATCAAAGGCACAGGGTCTAGTTGGAGGCCTGTCACTGATGGTGTCTACCAAGGTTCAATACTGGGACCAATATTGTTTAATTTACCTATCAATGACTTGCAGGAAGGGGCAGAGGCCTCCTCAGTGATGTCACTGCAGGCCCAGAGCTGGGAGGAGTGGCCAACACCCCCGAGAGCTGGGCAGCCCTTCAGAAGGGCCCTGACAGGCTGGAGGGATGGGCACAGGAATGGTCTGGAATTCAGAAAAGGCAAATGCAGGCTCCTGCACTGGGGAAGGACCAGCCCAGGCACCAGCACAGGCTGGGGGTGCCCTGCTGGAAAGCAGCTCTGCAGAGAAGGGCCTGGGGCTCCATGGACAATGAGCTGTCCATGAGCCAGCAGGGCCCTGGGGCCGAGAGGGCCAATGGGACCCTGGGGTGCATTAGGGACAGCAGTGCCAGCAGGGCAGGGAGGTGACCCTGCCCCTCCACCCAGCCCCAGTGAGGCATGACTGGAGGGCTGTGTCCAGTTCTGGGCTCCTCAGGACAAGACAGACAGATTTCCTGGAGCATGTCCAGTGGAGGGCAGCAGGAATGATGAAGGGACTGGAGCCCCTCTCTTAGAAGAAAAGGCTGAGGGAGTTGGGCCTGTTCAGTCTCAAGAAGAGAAAAACTGAGGGGGGACCTAATCAATATCTGTCAGTATCTGAAGGGAGGGTGCCAAAAGGATGGGGCCAGGCTCTTCTCAGTGGTGCTGAGCAGTAGGACAAGAGGCAGAAACTGGAAAAGGGGAAGTTCAGCCTGAACACGAGGAACAATTTCTTTGCTGTGCAGGTGATGGAGCCCTGAAACGGGTTACCCAGAGAGGTTGCAGAGTCTCCCTCACTGGAGATATTCAAGAAACATGTAGACACAATATGTGCTCTGGGATAGTCCTTCTTGAGCAGGGAGGTTGGGCCAGATGACCTTGCTAGCAGTCCCTTCCTGCTTTAATCATTCTGTGATTCTGTGAATGTACGAGTATAAAGTGCACTTCTGAGGCCAAAGTTTGCTCTCAATGCTGACCTATTACTTTGCTATAGCTTAGATAAAATCAGCCTTATTACCCCCCCACTTCAAAATGCAGCTTAGACAAGCACAGTCAATACAGGAAGCCCATAACTGGTCAGCATTCTGTTTGATCTCTGTGGTACTAGTGCAAACACTGGAATATATCTATGTCTGCAGGGAAACAGGCGATCCTTACATAAATCAGAAGTATGTTAGCTCATGTCTCGCTTCCCAAAAGACAAAACACCTCAAACACTACATAATGCTGATCAATATAATAACTTCTGATGCCACCAAAGCAGGATTTTATTGTCATGCAGAAAGCTAATTCAGGGATAGACTGGGAAGCTTTCAGATTTGAAGCATCTGCATATGGAGCTATATAATACACAGGACATCATCCACAGCCATGTTCACAGTCTGTCAATACGTGACTCCATTCTAGCAAACCTCTCACAAAGGCTGTCAGTGTGTGACACACCACAATGAGGTCTCTGGCTCTCACTGGAAGATTTTCCTGGCTTCTGTACCTCAGCTCCACACAGCCAGTCTTTCTGATTAAAAAAAACCTCTTTTCTCTGTTCCCCAGCCATGTTCAGGCTATCACTTGTTATTTTTTCCAGTTTGTCCTGGTCTCAGTCCCTAAGAGACTATTTGTTTTTTCAAGTGGAGATGAAGGAATCTTTCTTTCATTTCCAAATCCTATGATCTTTGCTACAGCTCCAGAAAGCTGCACTTGACAAATTCACAGGTTTCTGAGGGGGAAAAGAAAGAATTCAACTTAAGTAGAGAAACACAGAGGCACAAAATATGTTTTACACTCCAAAAGAGATGTTAGGGTGACTGATTTAAAAAAATGTTTTCTTTAGCTTCTTTAATGTTAGACCATAAAAATATTTTATTTTTTTTAAAATCTAACCATTCTCCAAATGTTCTTTTATATAATATCCTCCAAATATAATGGTAATATTCTCCAAATATAACATATCTATAATATTCTTTTATACAAAGCATACAGACAGAAAAAATTCTCCCCACTACATTCAGGGGGAAAAGGGAAGCATAAGAAACTAAATTGAATGTTTACAGGGCTATATATGTAAATTTTTCAACATTTTCCAGACTCTCATATTGAACATATTCATTTTGGAAAATGCAGGCAGAAATAGATTATTATATGAAGGTTTGCCATGAGAAAACAGATTGTTTACTGAAAGGTTGATTGCCCACATGAGAAGAAAGACTCCTTTCTCAGTGTGGACTTGGAAAATGCATTGCCTGAGATTTGAATAATGAAGAAATAAAATAAAAATTGAGTACAAGTGTACAGAAAAATTTTAGTTGCACATATGTTTGTTCCTGAGACTTCATTTCTGAAACCTTATAAGATTTCTTATATCTGTAATAGAGCCAACCTGAATTTGCAAAGTATCAACTCATTTTTTTCAGCTGGAAAGCCAGCCTTTCCTTCAAATTCTGAATTAGCCTCAATTTTTTTAAATAAGTATGTAAGTAATCAAATGAAGGAAAGAAAGGAAGAATTCAGACAAACACTCAGAAGTATTTCATAGAAGGTATTTAATAAAATAGTAATTTGGTCCTCTAAAAAAGCAAATCTTAAGGTACTGAGTTGTACTTTTAGGTGTGGAATATGAAATTGTGAAAAAACAAAGAGATTTTTGGTGTGTATTTTTGTTTGTATCAAGTTGCTTTATGCTTCAAGAAATAAGAACCTTATGTTGAATTTTACTAGAATGCCACTAGGTTTTTGACCTGCAGACATTTGCCCATCTGTTGGGTAAATTTGCTTTCAGTGAATGAAACAAGAGCAATGCAGGCAGAAATTAGTGTATTTTAATTAACCTACTTTTTGAACCCTAAACTTATCTTACTCTTGTAGCACTTATGTAAGGTTATGCTTTTATACATGCTAGTGAAAAAAAACTAAACTTTTCTAAACTAAAAGTCTCTTGAGGAAAGAGGTGATAATTTATTTAAATTATTATTATTACTTTAATAGCTGGAGAGTTAATAGGTGTGATGGAATGTGAATTTCAATAAAAGTTTATCTACAAAATGCTGGACATACAGGAAAAAAGAGGATCATGATCAGTGACAGGAAGGTCTTAATTTACCATCTTTGCCTTAAAGCAGATGTTGCTGAGCAGTCACAGATTAAGAGGTGAGGACTGATGCCTAAATCATGGTGAATATACTCCACTCGTATGAATATGGGTCACTATGGAAATAGAATTGGAGCTATCTGAATTTCTTTATCTTCCTCAGAGTTGCAAAACTCGGTCTCTAGGGTTAGTGCAATTTTCCATCCTGTTGCTGGAGACTTTCAATTCTTAATGCTTTTGAGATGAGTGGGTGATAAGCTAGATGTGAATTACACTGAATGAGCAAACTGCCTATTTCTTTTTCCGGTGTGAACACTGGCATACCAAAGTATATGAGATTCTTCTTTCACCGTTACTGTAAAGTTTTCTCATTTTCCTCTTTCATAATTCCACATCAATCCCAGGATGGCTCTTCATTCACACAAAAGATGGAGTAATTTCAAATTAACAGGTGTTACACTTATGACCCAAATAAAAATTTACACTTCCCTTCCTCCCAAATAATTTTATAGAATACTGACCTTCACCCATTGACTTGTTTCTTGAGCTTCAAGCATGCCTCATGCATATGGATTCTAATCAGGAGTTAAGGTCTATGGTGGCACAAACAAGGTGAACCTCCCAGAAGGTTTTCAGGCTCCACTGAAAACAGCATCTTCTATGTACTTGTGCCCCTTTTCTTGTTGAAAGAGTTTAAAAGTGACTTAGGAAGATTCAGCTTTTGTCAAATTGAGACACAATGCAGGTGATTCTACATGAGCTGACTTCAAACACTGAATTTGCATACACTGGAGTAAAGAAATATCTTGGACTGGACATCAAAATAGTCACACTTAAAAAACCTTGAAATGGTCAATGAGTATTAATTTTGTAATTTTCTTAGAGCACTGACCACCCACCATCCAACTTGTCTTTGAGACTGTCACATAATTTCTTCGAGATTCTGTTTGATTTCTGTGTTCTGTCCTACTAATAGTTAGTGTACTAAAGGTTGAGACTGATATTTAAAATTTTATTTTTAAAACCAAATATTTTGATAGTATCTGATTCAAAATGTCATGTTTAGAAGAACAAAAAAAATATATAATTTTAAAAGAAAAATTCTTGCAGAGCCAGGTTTCATTGCTGCAATTACAATTTATTAAGGTTTAGCCTCAGTAGGTAGCTCAGCCTCACACAGCCACTTGCTCACTTCCCCCTGGTGGGACAGGGGACAGAATTAGAAGGGTAAAATTGTGGAGTCCCAAGGGTTGAGATAGAGATTGTATAGGTAAAGCAAAAGCTGCCAATGCGAACAAAGGAAAACAGGAATTAATGCGCTTCTCCCCATGGGCAGGCAAATGCTCTGCCATCCTGAGGAGAGTAAGAATCCTTTGTGCATAACAGCGACTTGGGAAGACAAATGTCCTCACTCCATGTGTGTCTTCTCCTTCCCCAGCTCAATATGCTGATCATGAGGCTGTATGGCCTGGGATATCCCTTTGGTCTGTTGGGGTCAGCTGTCCCAGCTGCACCCCTTCCCAAATTCTCTGTCTGGGCAGCATAAGAGGCAGAGAAGGCTTTGATTCTGTGTAGCACTGCTCAGCAGCAGCTAAAATTCCCCTCTATAACCAAGGCTGTTTTCATCACAGGTCCAAAGCATATCAACATGCAAGCTGCTGTGAAGAAAGTCAACTCTGTCACAGATAAAACCTGTATAGTAAACTGCAGTATTTTTTCATAAGTACAGGTTAATAACTACAGAAAATTAATTATAATTTTGAGTGGAAAATGTGCAGGGTATATTTATTCTCAGTGATCTCAACTAAACAATTTTACAGAAAATGTAACAGGTTTTCTCGGCTGCTTGAAGAAATAAATATTCTGTCTTCTGATAATAAATATTATCAGTCTTCTCCACTGATAATGTACTATACAAGTGAAAAAGACAATCCTGGAAGTATTACTGTGCATTGTCAAAAATATCATCAATTTGGTAGAGATGTGGCTATTTTTCAACTTTTCCTCCTAGTTTTACTCTAAGATCACTTTTTTTGAACATTAATTTCTTTCAGGTACTGTAAAGTGTGATTCAGTAGTTGCACCATTGTTATTTGGGCAAGAGACAAAGAAAGAAATTGTTCTGCTGCAGAACTGGTAAGGAATTAGAACTAGACTCATTGCCTTCAAATTCTAAGAGGAAATGTTACAGTGTCTTTCACAGGAACATTGATAATACACAATTAGAGCTGAAATAAATTCCTTAGAAGCTGAAAAAATGATCTGTCATTTGGAATGACCTTTATTTGCTTTCATTCACAGTGTTTGGGACATCACTCAAGACTTAGAAAACATTTTCACCTTTTCTCTTCAAAGACATTTATTAATGCTCCAATTTTATTTTTAGAATGCAGCTCCATCCCTGACACACCCCAGAATGTGTCCTTTTCTCCTCTTCTATTTATTTTACTGTTATAGTTAGTGGCTTGTGCAATTAGGATTAATGATCAAATTAAAAGGTATCCCAGTGGGTGACTTAAGTTAAATATTCGTACTACACCTGTAATGCCTTGTTATATCTAATAGATCTAGAAAGCTCAATTAAATCTTTACTTGAAAAAGGCTACTGAAATTTTCACCAGATTCTTTATAAGACTGACTTAAATCAGAGGAATTCCCATTTAAATTAACTCTTTTTCTCACATAGTTCTCACCTGCCCTGATGAAACTTATTATGTGTTTGGACACCTAATTATTCTTAAATTAATATTCCAGTAACCTTAGTTAAAAATTTAATATTACCAAATTTGGGAATAGAAAGGTTTCTAAAACATTTATGAAAAGCCACTTGTTTATTACTCAAGAACGCTTCAAAGGTGGGGGATATTATGTAAATATGTACAGATTTCTTTTAGTTTGAATGGCAATCAACACCCTGAAATCTGAACTAAGACCTTAGGACAACTTTTGGTATTACCACATAGCATGATGCTTGCAGAAAGCTAAACAAATCTAGCAAGTGTCACATGTTCAATGAGTTTGGTAAACCTAAAGCATTTTTTGGTCCCTAAGAGTAAATTGCTGGGGAGAAGTAGATTTGTTAGATTAGTTCCTTTTTACAAATATGAGCCAGTACAATTTTCAGTTCTGTTAAAGGATTGTATATGAAAGTAAATTTTAAATGTATCTAGTTTTAAATGTTGCAGGGATTATGACAAACTCCATACATGTCCCTTAGGCTTACAGGTAGAGAGACCTGACCCTCCTTCCAAAGATGATGCATCCTCTTTTTATTCCTAAATTCCTTCAGAATCTCGTTGCCCATCCAGATTGGATGTTTGCCTTGTCGACTCATCTTTTGGCACACAGGGACAGTCTGTTCCTGTGCCTTCAGGATCTCTGTTTTGAAGCACACCCACCTTTCCTGGACTTCTTTGTTTTCAAGGGCTGCTTCCCAAGGAACTCTCTGAATAAGCCTCCTGAATAGGCCAGAGTCTGCTCTCTGGAAGTCCAATGTAAGAGCCTTATTGATGTTCCTCCTCATTTTACCAAACATTGAGAACTCTGTAATCTCATGATCACTGTGCCCCAAGCGGCCTCCAACGTCCACAAACATCAACTCCATATTATAAGAGATGCCAAAGATTTTATGTACTTATGCTAACCCAAAGGGTTTGTATGTCTAGTAATGGTGATTTTTTTATACCATAGATGAAGGAGAGGGACAGAACTTGATAAATAATTGAGTTTGTTCCAAAAAAATCAGTGGCAAAAAGTAAGACATATACATGAAAGGGGGGTGAAGAGAATGGATTTGCCAGAGCTAAGGAGTGTAGGAGGAGATGAAAGTAGAGATGTGGCTTTGAAAGAAAGCTTTGAAAGAAAGAAGCAGCATGGATAAGGGAGATTTGAGGCGATACACTGAGAGAAAAGGCATAGAGAACTGAGTTTCAAGTGCAGCAGAGCTGGAAGCATTAAGAGTGAGACTATGTTATGGAAAATAGGAAATTAAGTTGAATATTCACAGTGGGGATGACAGCAGAGGGCACAGCTGGAGATGTAGACAGTGGAGAAGCTTCAAGGTTTGGATATGAGGGTTCTGCAAGTAAAAACGATGGGGATACCCGCAATAAAAAGACTGATGTCATCACATTAGTAATAAGGAAAAGAAATGTGATATTATTCACATTGAGTCATATTCTCTGTGACTTAAATGCTCTTTGCCAAACAGAGTTTACCTACCAGGTACACTTCTAAGAGATCTTAAGGAACAATGATATCAGAAGACTATGGACATTTTAGGTGTAACAGGATCTGTAGGAGATGGGGAAACAAGTTTGAGGGTATGGCACAGAAAGTTGCATTAGAGACTGAAAGAGGTAATTAGTGTGGGGGATCTTATATGAGAGAAAATCAAATGAAAAACTCAGAATGTAACCTGAGAAATGTCATTGTTTTTAATCAGTTCTGCCTTTCATAAAGATTTATAAAATACATTTATTGCACCAAAGTGTTGCTACAATGCTGGTGGACTGCAGATACAGGAGCAGAAAGTTTGGTGCTTAAAACAAATGAAATTGCCTCTTGGGAGAAATGTGTGATAGTCTGCATTTTTAATTTAGTTTTAAATATTGATTAAATCTATTTGCATCTTCTATTAAAGTGGAAACAAGCTGAATCCTAATCTCATTTTGTCAGTGCTCTAGGATTTTGGGAAAAAAAGTTCAAAAAGCTTGAACTCTACTTTGAAGAATCAGCATGAATTTTTAGAAACCTCGTATCTAGACACACAGGGCTGCATCTTTGATTTTTTTTACAAAGTGTGTTTGTGGTAAATATGTTCAATTACTCTTTTAAACCACCACACTTTAGGGAGTGATCTAGTATAAAGTCCATAGTTTCTATTCTCCTCTGCATTTTATAAGAGGAAACTTTATAAAGAGGATTTCTTATGAAAAGAATGCATTGATTTCCTAAAAATGCCTAGAGAGTAACAACACTTAAAGGCAGGTTGGTGTTTTGTACCTTTGACATTCTTGGGGTGTCCTGTGCAGGACCTGACATTGGACTTGAGGATCCTGATGGATCCTTTCCAACTCTGCATATTCTATTATTCTGTGATATTGGACAGATTAGCAAACTGGGCTGTTTGTTTGATTGTTTAAATAGAGAATATACTTCTGGCTAGTTTTTTATGACCACTCCTTGAGAAAATCAAGATGCAGCTCTACTTGGTGATTCTTTAAATTTCTTTGAGAGGAATAACTCTTGACTGTGGGGGCAAACGGGTTAGAAGTGCTTCTCTTCACTCCTGGGAAGTAGAATCATTGTGGTAAAGAGATGTTAGTGGTCAAGGGTGTAAAGGGATGTCACTAAGGTCAAATATATATCTGAGTTCAGAGAAGGAAAAAATCAGACATATCTCTGAATAGGAAGCCCTTATGAAAGGCTGAAGACAAAAAAAAGACCAAAAGTTTCAACCACAGAAGTACAGAAAAATAGTTAGCAAACAAAGGCCAGCTAAGGAACATATTTGGAAAGGATTTATGTTAAAAACAATAAATTGAATTAAACAGAATATTGAAATTTTGCTTTGGACAGAAAAGGAAAGTTTTTTCTCCAAATGTAAGATAACACTAAAGCATGCGATATGCTAATTTGTAATATTAAGATGAGTTGGGGGAAATAAGGAAGATACCTTAATTTTTGAGATTTCTGAGGCTGAGATTTTTTTACACTAAGAATGTTGGCTTGGTATTTGAAAGTGGTTCTTTTGTTTACTAATGGAAAGAAGAAAAAGGGCAAAAAGTATTATAGATTAAACATAAATGGATAAATAAATAGCCTGATTTATAAGGAACCTACCTGAGGAATGATTCTTTGTGGCTATTCTCCATATCCTGCTTTTTGAGACCTTTTTTTCACCATGTTTTGCTAAGGTGAGCATAGAGGGAGGCAATGACATAAATAAGAATACTAAAGTCATAACAGATACACAAGTTTTGTGTTTCAGTATTTTGTTTTTTCAGGCAATAAAAAATATCTCTTAATAACTCCGTTGCTACAATAGCTTAAATATTGTTGGCTGAAGTCAAATCTTACAGAAACAGAAAATGTTAATTGGGCATTGCACAGACTGATTATAAACTGATGAACCACAAAAGATATTCCTTTGGTTTGATGAGCATATTGGATTAAATCCTAGATGTGTGTTTTGGGATAAATGGCAGTGGAAAACTTAATGGCAGAATGGAAAATTTATTATGTTTTTTTTTGTTATTTTTTTCTTTAAAAGTATTTGGTAAGACACCAGGTGTCTTGTTAAGATTGCTTTGAAAGCAATTCCAAAGCTATAACCAGATCTGAATAACCAGATCTGTGAAATAACATATAGTTCATGCAAAGAAAAACTCATTTGTGAAACACTAAGTACCTCCTCTTTAATAATACTATGTCTAATTTCTCCCTCTGCTGTCCTCAGGTTTGTCCTTGGCAAAATGCTGTCCAAATGCAGAGGGCACATGCAGAAATTAACCCATGAGGCATTTAATTTAAGATACATGAAAACCTATGAGAATAAATTGAGTGGTTTTTTAAACACCAATTAAATTACCAGCATTACCAATATTTATAGTTTATGGAACAGTAGCGGAATGAGTCTACATTAGAGATTGCATTCTCTGCTCCTCAGTTTAAAAAGCTTCCATGGACCTCAGCTGGATTTTTTGAGTGGAATGGGAGAAGAAATAAAAGATAAACAGGCAAAATTATGACAGTAAAGTAGGGACAATCTTTCAGGAAAAGACAAGGTTACACTAGCACTTCTTCTTTTGAAACCTATGTAGGTGCTTTTGATCACATAGTACTAAAATCCATTCCTTTTCCACCAAAATTCAAGATCTTATTATTCCCTGTCTCTACAGGGACAGGATACTTTGTAGATGAATAAAGAACTAGCCAATCTCTTTGAACTGTGAGGGAAAAAAGAAACTTCTTTGAAAATATCAGTAAGTAGTACTGTGCTAACAACAAAATCACCAATCACTTCTGCTGAACATATGTAATCATAGAGCTTGTATTTGAAAATTAATAGTCAAATGGATAGATATAATAAGAACTGGAGAAAGGGAAACTGAGGCTGGGAGTACATTTGTTGAGAAATACATTTCTTCAAAAGTACCATAAGTTTATAAGTAGATAGATAGATAAAGTAAGAGCAGAACAAAAGCTGACTAGAGTCTCAGTTTATGGAAATAAATTTACATGAATTCCTCAGTCTAAATGCTGCTGTCTTGCTGCATATGTATTCTCATCTGTAGTGGAATGCTTCTGCCACCAAAGATAAGGCAATCAATGTGGACTCAACTCTGATTTATGATTAGTTAACTCTTAAGCCTCTTTCAAATCTCTGCAGCCTAAGCAATCTTTTTAACTGTAAGGACATGACATCCATAATAAAAACCCTCAGCATTCAAGAATCAAAAATGTTCTTTCTATCATTTCTTCATTTATGGTATTATAGTATTACTTTGGCAACTTATTGATAAACATTGATTTCCTCTAAAAACTGTGGAATGGATTATAGACAGAAACCTTATTAAATCCACATATGCTGTATGGTATCCATAAGCTTCATTTCCAATGTAGTCCTTATGATGCATTCTAAGAGATACATTACTGCTTTCCACATTGTTTCCATATCAAATGACATGTGAAGAGACAGTGAACAGCAGTAAATTATAGCCCAGTTCTAAATTTCACTTACTAAAAGTATTACTCCCTGCAGGCTGACTGTAAACATTCAGACAAGTATTTTTTTTCCCCTCTGCTACATTTGGAGTTGTACAATTAAAATCCCCAGAATGGAGTGATAGCTTAGCTCAGGTGAAATCTGAACAGAAAGAGTGTTTGATGTGAATGACATTTCTCTAGTGCTTTTGACAAGAGTAAAACCAGAAAGTTTACTTATTTAAGCAAATATTAGTCAAAGCTCATATGAATTGGAGTCAACACAAATGCCAGTATATTCAAAGAGGATGGGGGAATTATTGATTTTGTAAAAATGATGAGATATTTATCCAATAGCATATTTAACAGGAATTGCTCAAGAAGTACTTTAAAAATGTATTCTGAATTTGGGAGTTTTACTATGAATTTTATCCTTAAAAGAGATTCACTCATTTAAACAAACTGAGCCACAATATTTTTCTGCCAAGAGCCACAGCACTCATTTTTTTTCCCATATTTTCTTACTTCTGAACTCACCCAGAATGCAGCATTTCCTTTTCAAACCTCTGGAGTCACCCCCTAACATAGTGGAGTCCCTATGATAACGCTGGTGTCAGGAAGCAGCAATTCGACAACCTTAGTAAAGCTGCCCTCTTAGGTCACAGACAAAGCAATTTCCTCTTAGATATTAACAATTTTGTACATGTAGCTGCTGGAACAGCAAAAGCAGATTATTTCATCATGAAAAAACTTGAAAGAAATGTGAAAACAGTGTTTGGGTTTTTGTGAAAAAGTGCAGTTTTTTAGCTCAGATCTGTTTAGGGAGTGCTACCTCGTACTCTGAGCATGCAAAGCAGGCACCCAGGAGTGTAATTACAAATGTGAGTTTGCATCTCACCTCCTGTGAACAGAGGAAAAAAATGTCAAATCCATACCAAATCTATATTAGTGTTTTGTTTTCTTTGCCAAGCTGAAATAATTAAGATAGAAAATATTTTGCACCTCATTAATTCCTAATCATTCCCAGGGTTGCTGTTTTGCTTTGAGTTTGGACTTTTTAAATTATTGTTATTTTATTGAATTTTCATGTCATTATCCTAGATGTCATCTTTTGACAAGCTAGATCTAAGTTAAGGTCTAATCTAAATCAAATTGGTTTTCCTTCACTGCTTTGTTCAAAATACTGACATAAATAGCTGAAATTACTCCTAAATATTTTCAGCCCTGAAACGGTAGCATAAATTCTGTCCACTGTGTATGTGCCTGTGATTGTCCGTCATGAACATTGCACCAGTGCCCGCTCCCACCAAAAAAAAGCCCAAAACCAAAACAAATGGCGAAATAACTCTTATAGTCTGAATTAGTAAAATAAATTATTTATGAAAATTTTTATACCTGTGCTTATTGGAATAACTTTCATATTTAAAGTATAAATAGTAGTTCTTATAGTAGTTGTTTATCTATAGTATCAAAGTAATTTTTGAATTACTTTCATTAAATCCATTAAATGCTGGAGACAGTGTCTTTCAACATATTTTAACAATAATTTATTTAAATGTGCTGTCCCTGATCCATTCTGAATTTATAAAGGGAAAGCTTAATGGAACAAGAAACAAAATATTTTGAAAACCCAATTTGTTTGAAATTGTTTTTGAACAGGGAATATATTGCTCTTGGGTATTCCTAGTCTCAGAAAGTCAGACATGATTATTATCGCTTTTTCATGTGGAAAGGACAGGGCAAAATTCCAAAATTCCAAAATTTCAATGCCCAAAATTCCTAACCTGCGTAAATTATTTATTTGTAGAACTACACATATGTTGGATTGCCAACTGACTGCCTTTTTTTGGCAGATGCATTCTGCAACCCGTTTCAGAGTTTTCCTTAATTTGCTCAGGGTATTGGGATGAAATCTTCACATCACTGCATTCCCTTGCAGGTCTTGGAGCCAGCTCAAGTTTGGGATAGTTCTGTGTGACATCCTGAGCACGCTCTTCTACCCAGAGCAAAGCAACCAATATGGAATCATTGCTGCATGAGCAAATCACACCACATAAAAAAGCAGAGAGTAACAAAAAACTGAGGTGAACAAATCTGAATGAACTAGTAAGAAATCAGGTATTTTGCTCTTCTATGTTTATTCTTGTTCTTTGTAAAATATTCAGGATAAAAGTTAAAAAGCCAGATAAATGTATATATTGCTCATATAGTTTAGCTTGGGACTGTGTAATACTTTTACTTTGCCTGCCAAAGTCACACTCAGGTGAGCTGATTATGACATTCCAACTCTCATTCCAACTGTGAAATTCCTTTGCTCATGTGAAACTTCCCAGCCATGGTACCCAGTGTGTGACCATAGGTCTAATTCAATAAATGTTGCCCCATTTCCATGTGTATATGATGTTTAAATCACCGAGATATAAAATAACTTTTAATTCTCCTGAAAAATATTCCAGGGATGGAATGAAAACCTTGAAATATCTCACATCTTCCATGTTTGGTAGGACATCTGTGGAAAATAACATGGAGGCAATTATAATTGAGGCAATTATAAAGTTGAAGAATTGTACCATTTTATCATAATAATAACAAGTATATTTATTAAGGAAAATGTAATAATTATGAATTGCAAATCCCCCCTCTCTTCTATGTCATCTAAATTGTTCTTGTCAAAGCCATTCGCGATAAATGAATGTTCAAGTCTCGAAAATAAATTCAGAATAATTGAACTTGATATTCATTCACCACCATTGTTTTTTACCAGATATTTTTGATGGCAGGTTTGCAAGTCTTGGAATGCTTTCTTCATAGGAAAAATAAATAAATAAATAAATAAATATATTTATATATATATATATTTATATATATATATATATATATATATATTTGAGGAATTCTTGAATCCAGAAATTTCTTTCAAATTATATTCAAATTGCTGTATTTTCCTTTGCTGATATATGTGGAGAAGGGAAGGGAAGTATGTTAATATGAAAGTGTAAGTTTTCTCAATTGTTATAAAATAGAGTAACACTTCTGGATTTGCTGTCATCCTTGGGGACTCATTGACTATCTAGTAGATCTGAATCTCTGTTTCCTGAAATCAGAATTCAAATGTTCCCCTGGGAACAAGACAAGGAATATTCTGAATTTTTTTGTTACACTGTGTGTTTTATCTGTCATTTCAATGGCAAACACCAGCAGATTCCACAATGCAGCAGTTTTTCCAACTGATTTAAACAGCTCAATACCATCTGACATCTGATAAAACCCTGCTATTAGTCTCATCAAGAGAATTAATTTGGGATATATATTTTGATAAATTATATTGAAGCAGTAAAATAAGTAAGAATTTAACTTGGCTATGAGGTGGGATCCCCAAGTCCATTTCCACAAAAAGACTTTTTTATTAATGGCATACATAGATAAATTATGTGGGAGTGAGGGAATCAAGGAAACAGAGAGAAGTGATGAAAGAACAGTGAGTAGGGTAAGGAAAAATACATGTATCAAGCAGAGAACAGACTAAGAAATCAAGTGGTACTTTCTTTTGCAGATGGGAGAAGTGCATCAGCTAAGCACTTCCATAAAACAGGTGAGACTGGTTTGTCCCAATGTGTTCCTCCTCAAGGTAGTTGCCTTACATCTGGTAACTAAACACTGCTGCCTCACAAAACAAAAACCCAAACTCCAAACTACCAAGGACACCTGTCCTAAAGGACATATTGCTGCCATAGAGGTATAATTCAGTGACACAAAAAACACTGGGGAGAGAATTGCATTTATCTTTAGGATTTTTAGCAGTAAAAATTCTTGTATATCTCAAATATTATTAAACAGGGCTTCCTTGTGCCATTT
Source organism: Agelaius phoeniceus (assembly GCF_051311805.1). Classification (NCBI taxonomy): domain Eukaryota; kingdom Metazoa; phylum Chordata; class Aves; order Passeriformes; family Icteridae; genus Agelaius; species Agelaius phoeniceus. The sequence goes on along the minus strand of NC_135266.1, from coordinate 13,125,199 downwards.
AATAGGTGCTTCCTTAGAAAAATAGTACAGATGTCCTCTCAGGTGAAAAAGCTTTATTTTTGCACTGCATGATCAGATTTTCTGTTATTGCTTAACAAAAAAGCAGTGGCTTTCAATGCAATTGTGTCAGCTACAAAACTATAATGCAGCTATGATCAGTAATCTTCTGAGTCCTTTGTGTGGAGGTAAATAGGAAATGGTTACCAAGGAAAATTAATGAGTCTGTGAGACCTCAACTTTACTTCCTTTTGCCTTTTCTTGGATTTTAGAGTTGGCAGTACTTTTGGAAGTAAATTTTAAAAGATGTAAAGTTACCTAAACAAGTAAAAAATCAAATTATTTATTAAATTTTTCCCTTGTCTGACTATTCAGATCTCAGCCACCCAATTTGGCAGTGACTAAGAATGACTGAGTGACTAAGAATGATTGAGTTAATATAACACCAGCAGGCAGTGCATTTTATCTTTGTTTGCAAACCTGCACACTGGAAGTCTATGCTTAAAAACTGTGTAGCATTATGTACTCATGCACTTCTCATTTTGTAGTCACCAAGGTATTCTGTTTCCTTATTCTATACAGCAGAGCCTTCTGTTTGTTTTAGGTGCACTTCCAAATGTGTGAGGTTTGCACTTCTCCTTGAATTATGGAGTTATGGTTCCAGTTCATTTTTCTTTATTCTACAAAAGGATTTTTCTTCCCTTTTTACTCTGGAACAGGAAAAGAAATACTCTCAGTTGTGTTTGTTTGTTGGTTTGGGGTTTTTTAAAAATGAACCTACACATTGTTTAGTCAATTGAATTTCATTACTCATTGTTCAACTATAATTTGGAATGTTTTTTTCCTATTCCTTTGCAGAAGGTCTTAGAAAATAAGAGATGAAAAAATTAAAGATTAATGTAACAAGTTTATGTTTTTCCAATAAAATTGGTAGTTTTCTACACTTAAAAAAAATGGATTTTGAAATGGAATTATTACCACATCCCTATCTTCATGTTTGTACATATGTATGGGTATATTTGTGCATGTGACTCCTGTCAAATAAGGTCAATTGATTAAACACACAAATTAATGGCAGTGGATATTAATACATCTTTGTAGTTCATGTTGTTGAAGGCTGCAGATGGAACTTGACTCTGCTCCCTTAGGTATTGTTAACCACTCCATCAAAATGGAGTCAATGGGAAACATTCTCCTCCCTTTATTCCCAGCTGAAGAAATCAAAACCCCACCTAGCAACAGAGCTCAGAGTGCAGACTGCCATGCAAGCTACTCACCAGTTTTGGGTAATCAAGCCCTGAGGTACAGGCTGATATTGATGAGCTTAAGATGGCCACTTGTCTTCTGAGAAAAGATGTGTAATGCCTTATAAAGCTCTGGAGCTTGATCTGTTCAAATATGCCTGCATCAATCTCTATTTTTAAAGGAAACAAAGGCTACCTGCTCGAGTTTCCTGATTGCTAATACTTAAAAAATACAAATACTTATAGCCCATAACATATCTTACAAAACTAATTGGAATTTGCCATACATTTCTTTCAATCCTTATGTTTTATGGATGGAAATATCTTTTTAACTTCTCTGTACTGTTCCAGAATGTCATCATATTCAATAGGTTAGGCTCAGTCTTCATCAGGACTGTGTTATATGAGAGACAGATTTAAGACAGGGAATATTTATTTAATAGTGTACAGGGGTGGAAAGACGTTCTGCATCACTAATAAATCTGCATATTCATTGGTAGATAGTTGGTAGTTCTATGGAAAGAGGTTCTTGGAGAAATGTCCTGCTGTGATAAACACAGACGCACAGAGGTCATGGCTTGTGGACAGGACAGAAAAGCAATCTTGTTCTCCTGATGAAAAAGCAGTGGCAAATGAGCAAATGGAAGTGCTGAACCAGCATGACTTGTCTGCCTGCCAGGAACAGCTATTTTGGTGCATTGCCAGGTGGACAAATGCTGAATTGCTCCTGGCCTGTGAAGGTGGAGGGAAGTAATCCAAGCGTAGGTTAGCAGAGCTGGCATGACTCAGAAATAAGAGAGGAGAAGCCTGGCTCATATCCAGGGGAAGGAATAGCAGGGTGGATCAAGGGAGTGAAGAAATGCAGTTTGTAAGTCCATACATGAACCTTTTCCCTTGGAACCAGTGGTGCAGCCACATCACAATATGAGCTCTAGAGATGAAATAATGACAAAGGCTGGTTTTGAGAGATTTAGTAAGAATCATTGGTCTTTATGATCAAAGTGTATTAATTTTAACTCTACCTCCCCACACAACCTTTCTGCTATTTTACAACTGTCTTTTGCTTGGAAACACTAAGCTGCTGTGCATTGCTGGTGCAGGCTGTGTGTAGATGCTGCCAGGCTCTGCACACGTGGCAAACAATGCAATTCCCACAGTGTGAACTCTTGCCAGCTCACATTGTGAACCTCAGCTACAGAGCTACCTTAAAAGCAGTCCACAAGTCTCCAGATGAATGCAAATCTAGAGTAATAAAATTATGATTCCCAAGACAAAGTGGTGAGAATATGGGTTATTTAACAGGGACAAGAGGAAACAATCTCAAGTTGCACCAAAGGAGGTTTAGATTGGAAATTGGAAAAACCAATCTTCACCAAAAGGGTTGCCAGGCACTGGAAAGTGCTCCCCAGGGAGTGGTGACTTGGCAGTGTTGGGTTAACAGTTGGACTTGATAATCGTAGAGGTCTTTTACAACCTAAACGTTCTCTGATTCTATGATTTTGATCACATAATGACACATTGTAGCTTTCAAATTATTTTTCTTACTGAAGTTCTCAAGATTCACTTTTTTTTTTTCCTGTTTGGAAATGATCTGTTTCCTGAGGAGAGCACAGAATTTAAACTGGAAATATATATACACATTGACATGCTGTGGTCACACAATAGCATGCAAGAAGTAACATCTGTAGGAGTTCCACCCTTTTACTATGTGAAAACATTCATGGCTTGGGAGATCCAAATTCAATTGGTTCCTGCTCATGGCAGGGTGAGTTGGGTGAGTTGGGACTAGATGATCTTTAAGCTCTATTCCAAACCTTTAATATTCCATGTTTCTGTGAATTCTCTTTCTCTGCTTCATGGATTTTCAGTCTTTATTTCAAGTTTCTGAATAGGGCTCAAACCACTGTGATTGCAGCAGTCCACATAGGCCTCTCTCAGTCTCTATTAATGTTATTTTCTCTTCTGAATGAATATTCAGTAGTAGAGGGACTGAATCTCTATCATCTCCTGAGTTTTACAGTGAGTGCAGAGCAGCATTAGGTTTTGGGTGCTTGGGTTGTTCTTTTGCTTGAGGGTGAGGAATGAAAAGCCAAAGGGAATATTAATTTAGCAGTTATTAATTTGAAATGATGTACTTTTGTATACTCTTCATGAGCTGTTCTACTTTCTATTAAAAAATATGTAAGTGTTGATAGTGGTTTTCTGGGAAATGTGGCACCTGAGTGTAACATCTGTTCTGGAATATATTTTTTTTTTTTGTAGAAGTGGAAAAGCATCAAGAGAATACAATGAATTAGCTTATAATTAAGAGATTGTAGCTTGGTGAGTCCCTAGAAATCAGGAGGTGTTAGGTTCAAATTGACTTAGGGAGAAAAAAAAATTTGAACGGTCCCCCTTCCATGGTGACTGGATGTCCATCCTCCCTGTTACTCACACTGCTGCTTGTGTTCAGTTTTGTGAAAACAGCCCTTCATTTTCTTCACTTTTCACATCTTCTCTGAAATGCAATATTATATTTTGGCTCAGAGAAAAGCAATTTCATCTAAGCTTGGTTTTGGGAAGAAAAAAGCCCAAACAATTCACATTTATTCATTTTTTTTTCTAAGTGGGCTAAATCAGTCAATGAAGTGGGCATGTGGGGGGGGAGGGGGGTGGGGGCATCATTGATCTGTGTGTCCCAGCCTGATTCTCCTAAAAATTTCTCCCTTCTAGGCCAAGGAAACAAAATATGTGTTTATTTATTCAGAACATGAACAAGGATGAAAATCAACACACAGGAAAAATTGCAGTTTGGATAAAGGCAGTTCTATTTACTTCCCCACAAGTAGCACTGTCTAAATCCTTTACTCAGTATACTGAAATCCTTACAGTGCTTTGCAGGGCTCTGTCTCTAACTTGTAAATACACAGGGAAGAAGAAAAGCAGCAGTAACAGACTAAGGCAGTAGTAATGAACTGTGGAGTCAAACTGCTGATAACAACAGGAGTTTAATATCAGCCATTAACCTCTGCAATATCCCTGCATTCAACTTGGAACCAGCTCTCAGAAAATATTACCTTCTCTATTGATATGCAGCTAGAGAAATATTCACTTCTAGAGTACATGCAATTACAATATCTACTGTTGGTTAGGAGTGCTGAGAACAAAAGAGCTGAAGTAACAGTGAAGCTTAAAATGTAGGGATGCTCAAAATTTTGCAAGAAATTTTTTGTTTTGGTGGAAGAGTTTGTCACTTCTGTGCAGCTAAATGATTTCTCCTGCAGAGTATGCAGGTTATCTTCAATAGTTAAAGATGGATTTTTGAACTGCAGGAGGCAGGGAAGTGCATGTCTTGCTGAAACTTCAAGCAAATTCTCAGAGTTAACTGTGTAACTAAAAGAGTTCATGTGCAAGTACAAACACACTACAGGAAAAACATATTTCTAAGTGTGGTAGGGGAAAGAGAGGGAGACTAAGCATTTCCTTCATTGTCAGGTTTTAAGCAGCTCTTTTCTTTGAAAAAAACTGCTGCTAGCTCATATGATGGCTTGAGTTTTCATTATGAAAGGGGCCAAGTTTTTCAGGAAGAGATGATGTGTTTTATTGACTAGAGTTCACTTTCTTCCAGCTTTGTCAGACAAGCTTCTGGGAACAGAGTCTGAAGTACATGCCACAGTCTGGGAGCACAGTCTGAAGTAGCAAACAAGGGTAACAAAAATAGTATTGATTCCTGCCAAACACTACCTTGCATTTATCTTTAGGTTGTTGTGGATACGAATAACGTTATTGCTATGAAAATAATACAAAAGGTGGGGATTTTTTTCAGTTTTGGATCTTCTCACAGGTCTAATTTATTGCTCTGGACACATTTAACTCTTTGAACCATTATTATGCTTACTGCTCAGTAAACCTTGATTACTTAAGCTCAGTTCTTCTGGAAATTATAAAGGGACTTATGTATTAAAATATATGAAACATTCAAGCTTCCATTAAGTTCCTTTTGTTCCTAAGTTTTACATTCAGTATGTAGAACCAGAGAAGTCTGTGATTCTTTCATTCTGTGAATATTTGAAAACTTTTCTCCAGCCCTATTGGTTTTGAGAGGGTTTCAAATTATCTCAAAACTTTGCCACCTTAAAACACCACGGTATTTTATTCATGAAATCTAAACAAAATAACAGCAACAACAAAAACCCAAAAAGCTGTCCCCTGGAAGTAATTTTTTGATGCAATTAATGTATAATTAATTGGTAACGTAAGCATTACTCTTAGCCTGTCATCTTATGATATTCTTTTCAAAATGGATCACAAGATGAAAGGAAAACAAATGATGACCTTTCAGCATGACTCAGCTTGCCTACATAATATTTCTTCTCCTCCAGCTAACTTCTCTCCTTCACAGGGAAGGTGAGGGCAATTATTTGAAATGCTGAACAAGTGGAAAAAATCTTCAGGATTTTTTTTTGGAAGCAGAGAGAAAGAGAAATTAAAAAATTAAATAACTAGCCCCAAACCCCCAAGAAAAAAAACTTTGTGGTTAACAACATATCTGTACTTTTCCATCTTATGGATTTAATTAAATTGTGTCCTTTGGGTTTAGATACCAAAAAGAAAATATTAAATTTCAACAACAAAACCTCAGACCCAACAACTCCTGTAAGAGTTTTAGCACCAAAGGCGAAAAAACTCTTTTAAAATTCTTAGAGTTTTTCACCATATTAAATGTGGTTCTTCATCACTGTCTCATCTCAATGTCAGTTTTTTTCTACTCTTCTGTTCCATCAAGAGAAAAAAGTCTTATTTCAGAGGCTAGTTCTCAGCACTTTGTAGACTCCATTTCCTAAATCACACTGATTTGTCTCTATCATCTTTTTGTCTAGTTCAAGTTCCTTCCTACGTTAAATTTTGCCTATCCAATGGATTTTATTGATAACCATAAGCAGTCTATTCCAAGCATCTCTTTTAATCTTCCATCTTGCAGATTCATAATCAGGTTATTTTTAATTTATTCAAATTACAATGATGCTATGTATCAAGGCTGTTCTAAAAAAATTAAAACAAGATTTAAACCAAGAAAAGGGTCAGGAAACCTCTTATATGAATTCACCTTTTTCATCCTTAAAATTCTCAAATTTTGTAGTTTTTCATGCAAAGAGAATAGGGTACTAACTCCGAAATCAAAAAGTAGCATACTGGGACTTTCAAAATCCCACTAGTGAAGGAGTTGAAGCTTTAAAAAATGTCCAATATTTAAAATATTGAGATGAACTAAAAGAGTTTGCACTATTACAAACATGATGTATACCATCTTTTCAGTAAAATTTTGCTGTCGGGTATAATGCTTAATGCATTAATGACAATTATTTAGTTTCTTTAAAAAGAGTAAAAAAAGAGTAACATTCTCTTGGGCAAGACATTATTCAGGATAATGAAAATTTGCTAGTTGACATGTTTATGGAATGCTGAAAGCACAATAGAAAATATAAAAAAAACCCCACTTCAACTTCTACATGATAAATTTGTTCACTCTTGCTAAAATTGTGTGTTTATTTTTAGCTCTCCAGGAAGTGTTATCACCAAGCTAATGATAAAGTCATAACTTTCCACTTTGATGTCTTAATCAAAGCTCCTCTTTCTTTTAAAGAATTAAAATGTTACCAGTTACTTCTTGGGATTCAAAGGGTGGCTAAACTCCTTAAAACAAGGCAGTGAGACAAAATTCCTGGGGAAATCCCTAATGCACACCTGGATTATAAGACCAAAAGCCAAGGAAATGTATGACGAGGTTCCTTTCACATGCCCATCTCCCACTGAAAAATGGAAAGGGTAGAACATCAGTTTCCTATAAATATTTCAGAAAAGAAGGCTAATGTAACTGGCAGAGTTTTTAGCAATATATGCACCATCTTTTTGCTGCTTCTTTCACCCAGTACTGTCTCTCCAATGCCAGGATATATTTTTCATTAGCTATCCTTTCCAGAAGCTAATAGCAATAAAAATATCTTGTGTCAGAAGCCAAGAAACTGCTTGGCATATATAACTATATTTTTTATATACAGGCCACAACGATATCCTAATTATTTGGTGTTGTTCTAATTTGATTAAAGGAGTTTAACATGCAAGTTTTTTGCAAGATTGAAGCTGGAGATTATTGACATGAGCAGACCAGTGCCATTGGGGTGGTGAACTATATAGGTATTTGAAAAGAGAGGTCACTTTAAAGAATATAATGTATCATGGTTTATTAAACTTCAATTTAATTCAATAATTCAATAATAAAATTACAATTGTTAAAAAGAGCCACCTTTTTTTGATCTCAGGCTAATTCTTTTTCCTTTTGCTTTTAGATATTTTTTGTCTTTTTTTTCATCCTCCTTTTAATGAAGATCCTTCCTGTACATCTACATCTTTGCCTCCTCATACTGCTTTTATTCTCTCTTTCCTTTTAGCATCATTTTGCTCGTTCTCTCTTTATACTTCTACTTAGTAAAGGACAGTGACTGCAAACTTTTCCTGCAAGTCACTACTAACTTTCAGCAGATGGCACTGTTATTTAGTCAAACTAGCAGGGCAAGATAATTAACTTAAACCCCTTTCTTAAACAATGAAATAAAGACACCTTTTTGACTGCATTTCCACCTTATAAACAAAACCAGTGGCAAAATTACCGATAAAATGCTGCAACATTATTTTAACCATGCAGAAATATGTTGCTAGATGCCAGACCTCCTTTAAAGGGGCTCTGGAGCCATTTAGAAAAACTGCTTCTCTTAGCAAACAAGTTTTGGGGGTGTGGGGGGAAATTGATAGCGTGCACATAACCCCATTAGCCTCCAGCCCTGCTGTGGTTGGTGTGGTTACCTTTGTGTGTGTGAGAGGCAGTGCTCCAGGCAGGAGTGCAGCTGCCCTGCCTGTGTGTGGTACCCGCTTGCCTGGCACGGAGCCCGCCAGGCTCTGCACTGCAGGTTCCCACAGATGCCTGGGGAGCCTGGTGCAGAACAAGCAAGTGCTCTGCCAATGCTGTCAGGAAAACATGCAACTTCTGTCAGCTCCAATTACAAGGAGAAGATGAATCACATCTCTTAGCTCCGTCCCTAGTGGCACTCTGGCTGTTGGAAGGCAGCTGTAAGCAGGAGTTTCTCCAGTCTGCTGCCAGCCCCACTGTTTTTCCAGCAGCTCCATTTTGACGTTCCCTGAGGTGGAAAACCATATTCTATTAGTTTGCTCCAACTGATCCACAAACTTCTACTTGCAGTGTGCTCCCATGATGTTTCTCCTACAGTTAGCACTGGTTCTTTTACCTCTAATACATCCTGTGGCCTTCTAGGCTCAGCTGCCTTTTGTGTTCTTGCCAGAGCAAACTCTCAATGGTAGAGTTGCAGCTATTACTTCTTGTTGTGCTTCCACCATTTGGGAAAGAGCAGGAAAAGTGGACTGGGATGGGAAAAAAGATGTGAACGGGGGACTCCTTGTGATCAGCAATACTGGGCTGAAGGGGCCCGCCTCGAGGCATGTAAATAAGAGACAGCCTACAGGACATGGTTCTGGGGGAAGCTCTCACAACTTTTCTGGGTGCTTCTCTGAAACACCTGAACAACAGGATGCACTGGAGGCCTGTGTGAAGTTACAGGACTGCTGCCTCACTCAGATGATATGGGCAGGGTGGTACAGCTCACACAGCTGCAGCACTGTGATGGACAGATAGAGGCTCTGGGAAGTGTGACTGGGAAGGAAGGGAGAGTGAGCTGCCTTTTATGGGAGCTACAGGAATGCATAAAGCTCTGCCTAGCCATGGACAATGAGCCAGTCATGAACTGGGCCAAGAGCAGGCTGACAAATATTGGTGACTTTGTGGTGGGTCTCTGCTACACACCACCTGATCTGGATGTAATAGAAGATTAAGTCTTCTTCTGGCAAGTGGGAGCACCCTTATTTTTGCCAGATCTGGTCCTCATGGGTAACCTAAACCACCCTAATATCTGCTGGGGGGGCGACACAGGTTTGGGTACAGTAGTGACGACAAGTTCCTAACTCAGATGATCAAGGAGTCACCAAGGAGAGGGCACTCTGATAGGTCAGATTGATCCAAGAACTGATCAGGGATGCAGCCTTGACTGCAGGGAACACAAGATGGTGAAGTTCAGGATACTCAGATGAGAAAACAAGGCTAAGAGGAAAATAACATCCCTGATCTTCATGAAAGCAGAGTTTAGCACTTTCAGGGGCCTACTTTAAAAAATCTGATGTAATACAATCCAGGAAAAAAAAACCAAAACAAAAGCAGACTTCAGGAAGGCTGGTTGACTTTCAAGAGTTGCAGGAGGCCTTCATGGATGAACCAGGATCTCCTGACTAGGCTCAAATGTTAAAAGGAAGTAGATAAAAGATGGGGGCAGTATTGGGAAATCCAGAAAGAACACAGAGATATTGTCCAAGTAGGTGGGGATAGTATTATGAAAGCCAAAATCCACTTGAGTTTAATCTGACAAGGGATTTAGAGAGACTTCTGTAGGCCCAATGCCAGCAAAGTTAAGAGCCTTTTCTCCCTTTTCCCTTCACTTTCACTTACTTCAACCTTCCTAAACATTATTGTTGCTCTCAATAGCAGGCTTGTCTTCTAATTTACTTTACTCCAACCACCACCATGCGAGACGCACAGTTCCTTAAATATCATGTCTTTTCCTATTTGCCATCTGAGTTGTCTTTTTTTCTATACTTCTGATCTCTGCTTCTTGTTCCTTTCATGGTCCTGTCTTTTTCTCTTGACTATCAAGCCACTCTCTAGAGGAAGTGATAGTTCACCACGTCCCAGACAAACACATAATTAAGGCAAATTAAGTTGCCAGGTTTTGTACAGTATTTGTATATGATTCATAAGCTGAGAATGGAGTTACAGAAGCAAAGCCTTTTAGTACTTTTATTTCTGAAAGACTTCCTGCTGCTATTCCCATGCCCTCCTTTGCTCTTACACAGCTTCCTTCTGTGTTTCATGCTTCCTGGTGCATGACCATGTCCCATCCTGTAGGAGTATTTCCATTGTCCATTTGCCATTCACTGAACAGTAACCAAAGTCTTTCATCCTTCAATCATGGTTCTGTAAGTTTCCTGAAAGCCTTTACATTTTTGTCTGTCTGCTTAATAATTAGAAAATCCTATGAATTCTTTTAACTTCAGATGTGACTTTCCTACTCATGCATTCATCTTAGCTATGATTCTGCAAATCTTTTTTAGAATAAGTAGCTCATCACAGGTTCCTTTCATCAAGACTTAATCCTTACTCCAAATGTTGTGTTGCAATTGCTTTCCTGTCTTGCTAGGAGGGAGAAAGTTAATGTTGGAAAGCTTCCAAGTGCATCAAAGTGAGGAAAGTGTGCTAAACAGTAATGAATCTGTGACCAGATGGTGTGGCTGAGTGATTGCTATGGAAAATATTTAGATTTTAATAAACATACAAATATTAGGAGAGAAAAAAATAATTTCAATTCTGCTAGTATTTTTATTTAAACATATTTTTCCTGGAAATGTGGTAATATGAAAACCATGTTTTCACAAGACTGTCATTTAATGCCATTAACAAATAGGAGTATCACTGCAGATGATGTTGTTTTTCAAATCACATCATTGCATGCTTATTAGAATAATTTTATGGCATATAAACATCATTTACATATGAATTGTGGTAGTATCCTATTATCTTTCTTGCTGAAACAACTCTTCTCACAAGAATTTCAGGTTTCTGGATTAAAAAGAACAAAAATATTTTAGACACTGAGAGATGAATGAGTTTACTACAAATTTAATATAATCTAACTTGATGGTTGCAAAAAGCCCTTTGTCTCTTGGACTATAGATGAACAGAAACTGCCCTCTTATTGGGCCAACCAGGTGGTGAACCCAGAAAATGTGGATGGAAAATGTGATTATTGTTTTCTGAAGAAGCCAGAGTATAACACAACAACAGCCCCATTTTTTATTAACAGTTATTGTCCTTTTTTGGCATGAAATGTTTAAGATTTTAAAATATTTAGGATTTCAAAAATTAACTTCAAAAATAACGTGACGAAATCTGATCTGTGTTCCTTGTTTAAATAGATCATCTAGAATTGGATAAGGATGAGACTTCTTAAGCTTTTGAACAAGCAAATTAATTTATACTCTGTGAATTTGCCATTCTTAAACTGCCTTGTTTTTTCAGTAAAAATACTGTTTTACAGCCAAAATATTTGCTGTTAGAAAACAAAACAGATTTTAGCATAAAACTCCCAAAACTCAATAGTTTTGAAACATCTTGCTGTAAATCCCAAAAGGACACATTCAAAATATTTTGTCTGCCCCTTTGGAAAAATGATTGTTACCCCTCCTGTTTCCCTTCCACCACCCAAAGCTGACATAAATTGCTTTATTACAGGTAAGAGTGTCAATGTTTAGCATTCTTTGATTCAGAAACATCCCAGCATCATCCTCTGGCTCAGACCAGAATAAAACCTGCTCCAACAGGAAGTGTCATATACAAAGGAAGACTTTATTTACGCACTAAAAAAGCACAAAATGTAACAGAAACAGATGCACTTTTCTAGTATTTGGAAGCAAACTGATTTATGAGATATAAAACTATTTAAACTACTTAAGTACTTCATGAGCATTGATATATCAGTTATATTACACATCTCCACCATAGATTTTATTTGATTTAATTCTGTAATGTTGAAGCTCCCATTTTCATCCATGTTCTTATCCTTTGATTTAGTCTTACCATTGATTAGAAGAAAAATGCTCTCTACCTTAGTGGAAGTGCAATATTTATTAGAAACAACATTCTTTAAAATTTTGGAAGTCTTCTGAAATATCTGACCATTTTTTAAATATCTTGAAAATTCTTCTGTATATTTCTTCCTTATGCCTTTTCTTTGCAATAATATTGCTGAAACATTTTTGCAGTTTTTCAGACAAGATGTTATTGTAAGAATTTTTGTTCATTTTAAATAACAATTTTTAAAAAGACCAATTTTGTAATTTTGTCCTTTTACATAATCAGGGAGAATTATTGTTGTTACTCAGGGGGAATTATTGTTATTATCCATCCTTGACTGGTATTGCTTTGCAAGGAAGTGAAACTTTAAATTAGTTTTTTGTTGTTTTGGGTTTTTTTAATATTACAGATTATTTTTTTAAACTACTTTCTTATCATTTTGATGGAGCAAAATATCCTTACCTACTGTAGAACACCTGACATGAGATGAATTATTAATAATGGCAAAACACTTACCTTAGCAAGTTGTGCCTCTTGTGTTTTTGAAAGTAGGACTCCTCACATCTAGAATAAATGTTTTCTAATTTTTTTTTTCATTTATCTAGGAGGAAAAAATGGTTGGAGGGCAGAGGTCTAGGTTAAATAAGACACTGAGTTTTGTATACATCTAGGAAAAAAGTATGTATTTGAAAATCCCCAAACTTTGTTTTTCCTTATCAGAATGTATTTACCTTTAGGGTTTCTTTTGAGAAAATGTATGGCTAAAGCCTAGGTAAGAGAATACCACATTTTAGAAGCACTGAAGAGTATCAGCACTTTTATTTTCATTCTAAAAACTAATTACAATACGAAAGTTAGTTTTTAATTAGATGCAACTCATTTAATGATGATATAAAATTACTTCCCAGCTATAATAATGTAGTTAGATAAGGTATATTTTAATTAGTTCAGATATCTTAAATTGGAAGTACGGGAAGGCATCGATTTGGACAAATGCACAGTTCAAATGCATTTCAAGTAGGAGGACTGCAATTTATTCACATGACCAAACACAAAGGTAAAAGCCTTTTCAGGACTATTAATAACCAACTGAGGAACCTGATGCTAAAAATCCTAAGGAAGTATATGGTAAGGAATCTATTACAGTAATTATAGTGGCATCAATTAAATCCTTACTCCAGTAGAATAATAGTTATACAGAATATTTTGAACCAGAGCAAAGTATATGCTTATATCTCTATCAAATGTATTTTAAATTGAGCTTTCTCAATGGCAATGTGGGAATTTCAAGGCTTGCTCCCACTTTCTTTTTCAGTTTAACTCTCTGCAAGGAGATTGTAGCAATTTCAGATCAAGAGGTAAAATGCCAGAGGAGATTTATAGCAGGTTGACCAGACTTCAGTGAGATTTGGAAGATTTTCAAGATTTTACAGGAATTTCATTATTAGATACATATCCAAAGCCAGTAGGATTCTTTGTGATGCTAATGAATTACTTCAGTGTGACAGGACTAGAAAGCCTGTAATGTGTTTATGCCATCTGCAGGGAGGAAACAAAAGAGTTTTCATGAAGCTGATGCAGAAGTTCTTGGTGAGCAAACAGAGTCCAGGATTTCACATCTCAGGACAAGCTGGTAATAGAAATTCCTGGATAATGTACATCAACAACTCAAATGGGCAATGAACAGTTCACTGAGATACATTTTCTGTGGTTAAGTCTGGTAGTCAGGCTGGACAATACACTTTTAATCTCCTCCATCATCTTTCTTGGTACTGAGGTCAGGCTGACAGACCTTAAATTCCTTGGATTGTCTTTCCAATCCTTCTTGCTACATTGTGGGTGTTACATTTGCAAATTTCCAGTCAGCAGGGACTTCCTCAGTTAACCAGAAGTGCTGGTAAATGAATGATTGAAAGCAGCTTGGCAAGGTCTTTTGGCAGCCCAAAGATTTGTGGGTGTCTGTTTGGCAGAGCAGGTCACTGACCATTCCTCCTGCATTATTCACTCAGCTCCCCATCCCATCCCATCCCATCCCATCCCATCCCATCCCATCCCATCCCATCCCATCCCATCCCATCCCATCCCATCCCATCCCATCCCATCCCATCCCACCAAGGGATACTGAGTACAACTGCCTTTGTTACTAAAAACTGAAGCAAAGAAGGCATAAAGCACTTCATGCTTTTCCTCATCCCTGACACTATGCTACCCTCTGCATCCAGCCAAGTTAAGGATCTCCTTAACCCTCCTTTTGCTGTTAATCTATCTATAGAAAGTGATAGCTAGTGGTCAATGATTTTGACATATCCATTGTTTTTTCTCTTCCCTACATCCCTTTATAAGGGTTTTCCTTATAAAGCATCCTGCTTCCCGAGTGTGGTTTCTGCAGCTGAAGGACAATGCAGGGCTGCTCTCTTTCCTGGAATTCCTAAACCCTCTTCCTGCAGCAGCCCCAAGGCCCCTCTTATCAGAGAGAGATGAGGGGGCCAGGACAGCAGGGAGCACACTGGGGCAGTGCTTCACTGCAAGGATGTGCCAGCATGAGGACATGGGTGTGCCTCAGATCAAACATCATTTGGCAGCTTTTCTGTCTGCTTCTTCTCTTTCTTTCTCAATTTTTTGTTTAAAATTATTTGGTGTGAAGATTAGCAACCTTCCCTCATTTGCACACACAAGCTTTTCTAACTGGTGGCAAGTAAGGTAGAAAAAGATGAAAAGGGAAACAAGCTGTGCATCCAGCTTAGGTGTGTAACATACCAATGATATTTATAGAGTCTTTATCTGTGGCCTGAGATTGTCATTGCTTCTCCAGCCAGAAAAACTTGGATTATATTACATATCCTCCTGAGAGTTACTCCTAAATTTTCCCCCCCAATCACTGACAATCATTATCATTACAGCTTATCATTACAGGTGATCACTGTAGCTTACTTGGTACAGCTTTCAGTCACTGTGGGAAAGTGAATATATTCCTTTCTGGGAAAGGGAAGGAACTGTGTGCTGTCTCAGAAAGGCTGTGGGGTAAGTACCAATCCAAAGCTCAAAATTTCTTCCCTTCTTCTGTAAATAACTGCTGTGGGAAATCGGCGGAAGAAATGCGGCACACAATATGCGTGATCAGCAAGTCTCAAACTTTATTGATCGTTCACACACATTTTATATTGGTGTTAATGAAGCTTATATGTATTGCAAAGCTGAGCTCATTATTGGTTAATTACTTATCGGTCAACCACACCTACTTCTATATTCTTATGGTTGTTTTGTTACTACTTCTACATTCTTGTGGTTATTCTGCTGAAACTATCCTCATATTTTTGGCAAAGGATCCTCTCCTCTATCCAGTTGTTGCACCAAGGGCACAATGTCCTTGTCAGTGGTTGGACACTGCTGAATCCTAGACTTGTCTCCTTCTAACTTAACCAACAGTATTATGTCGACATGACCTTTCTCAGCTAGCCAACTGTCCACAAAGCTCTCCACAAACTGCAGTGCAACTAATGTATAGGAGGAAAAAGCAATCCTTCAGCAGCAAAATAGAAAAGACTTCTCTAGAGTTGAGTTTAAGGAAAGTCATGACATAGCAATTAAGAAATCTGCGTCCTCTGTCCTTTCAAATAAAAAAAAATGAAGTTCCACAGAAATTAAGGCAAATGGTAGAGGCCATTCTTTCTGTTTATGTGTTTTCCTTTGCCATAAAAATGCACAAGGATGTCTCTGGTTATGTCTCAGTTTAAAGCTGACAATCATTTGTTTCTGAGCAATTATGGATTTTCACAGGGGATGGATGCTTTCCTCAGCCCTGCTATGGCTGCAGCCCTTTGGCTGCTTGGCACCTGCTGTGAAAGACAGTTCTGCAGTGATTCCCAGCTGACCCAGATTCAGTGTTCCATGGGAATCCAGAGCTCACTGATGCAGAACATGCTAATCACATCCTGTGCAAAGATCAGTAGGTTGTCCTCACCACTGGAAGGAGAGCAGCCTAGATGACCAAACTGCTGGATTGAGGTGGCAAAGAGCACACAAAACCTTCTCTGCCCACTAAAAAGTCAGGGCAGTAAATCTATTCTAACAACTTGATGCTGATTCTTGTCAAAGTGTGTGGGACAAGAATTTTTAATCTCTGTAGTTTTATGTGTATTTTTATGCTGTTTCATGCTCTGTGCCTTTCTAGCCACCCCTCCTTGTCCACTACCCACATCATCAGGCACAATTACACAAACCTATCTGATCATTCATATCAAAGAGCAAACCTGCACATCAACCTTCACAATTCTCTCTGGCAACACAAGAAATATCAAAATACAACTCTTCACAGTTAATAATTTCTAAAATCAACACTCCTTGTGATTTTACAGGTAAAATATTTAAAATGTTTTTAAGGTAACGTGTCTTTAATCTAGAGACTGTATATTTTTTCAAGCATTATACTTTTTCCATTTATAAACACACACGTGTGTGGACAAATGTTTATGTACACATAAAAGAAATGCTCTCTTTTCAGAAATGCTCTGGTCTCCAAGTCAATTTTAAAGATACAGCAAAGACATGGGATTAAAGCAGAGATTTTGAGATTTTTGCATCTAAGGACTGAGAAATGCAGCACGATTAATAAATTAATTTTATATTATTCCTAAAATCTGGAAATGAATATATTAACAAATTAAATTTCAAGAGAGACATAATTTGCTGTCTCAGTTCACAGTCAGATTAATGAAAGAATCATGCAAAGAGTGATAGGACTAAACAATTTCAAATTACTTCATTTATGACAGTGGCAGATGCACAAGTTTGCATCCAGAAGTTTTAATAGCTATTGTTAGGTGTTAGTATTACAGAAATAAAAAAAGTTTTCTCCAAAATATATATATGTATTTATGGTGGCAAAGTATCTAAAGGGGTATGTTACTTGAATCTGGAAAGGAATTTGAAACTCCCATTAGGAGGGCTGATTTTTTTGGTTTGTGGGTTGTTTTTTTCTGCTTTTAATTTATTTTTAGGGGAAAGAGAAAGGACTGAACTCTCATTTGTCATTGCAGAACCTCTCCCTCCAGCCTCAAAAGTTGCAATCTTGCTTTCAAATTCTTGAAAATTCTCTTACAGTTAGCATCTTTCCAACTCTGTAAATTTGCTGCCCTTCTCCTTACATTATTTTCCATAACATCAAATATCAGCTACTTATTTTTACATAAGTGTCTTACAGTCTGTCCTTCCTTTGGTTATATCTCTACATATCTACCTTTTTATAAACAGATAAACTCACAAGACTTACTGTGCCTTGAACATAATGTTCTTAGGTATTTTTTCTTATTTTTTGACTTTCTTTGTCTTTACTCTTTTTTATTGAAATTTTTTTTTTCCCCTTCAAAATCCATGTAGTTATTCCATTCCTCTTTTTTAAGTCCACAAGACTCTATCAATAATTTGCTCTTTTCTAAAAAGCTTAGTCTTTCTATTCTTCATAAACATGGGATTACAACCTGATCTGTTTAGTGTAGCCACTGCCCATGACAGAGGGGTTGGAACTAATGATCTTTAAAGTCTCTTCTAACCCTATCCTTTTTATGATGCTGTGACTTTTAGTAAAATGATATTGGGTTTTTGTTCCTTACCCATGCTATTTTCAGCTATAATCTGTGCCCTGCTGTATTGTATCTGGCAGAAATATCTTCTTCATCTACATTTTATCATTCAATGTCAGTTTGTCATTCCTTCCTTCAGGTGGATTAAGGTATTATCTCTGGATTGGGAGAATTCACATTGTGAGACTTCCCATTTCAATCTAAATGACTGGCTTTCCTATTAAATCAAGGGGAAATTTCTTCTGATTCCACAAAAACCCCACTGAGCACTTTTCATTTTTTTTTTCCAGTTAAGAACAGTATTTCCAAAGGACTGAAAGCAGAATTTATGTTTATGTTTCTCAAACTTGTTTTTCTATCAGGGTATTTATTATAAGAAATCCATAAACTTCACTGTTATACATAATATACATGACATTTTTATCATTTTTTCTTTAGTTGAAAAAATAAAACCTAGTTTAAACAGGGAACTGGTTCAATTGTTTGTGCTTAGGTAAGGCACTGTTTGTGCAAAAGCTTCTCTCAGGTGCTTTCTTAGCAGTCAGAAGTTATTTCATGATAATTTTCTGATTTATAAAAGAAGGGCTTAAAGTTCTTGCAGGAAGACCAAACTCAGAAGGTACCAGTTGTCACCCAGAGCCACTTCTGCTTTGGTCTGAACATCCATAAACTACCAATGAAAGTCAGACCTTTATATTAACAACCAATTAATTGGTTGTTAAACCAATTCAACAAAGAGGGACACTGCAACTGGAAAATGATTACCTGTTCTGCTTTCCATGCTAGTTAGTTTCAATATAGTCAATCCACATGAAGAAGTGCTTTGTTCATGAGAAAAGAAGTAGCTGCTCTACCTTTCTACTTCCAACAGTTCCTTTAAAAAATGTACTTTGCTGCTAAGACTCTACACATCATTATTCATTTGCACAAGTGAGAAAGATTTTTTGTGTATTACAACTCCAATAAAAAATAGTAGGGGGCAAACAATAAGCCTTACTGCTTACCAAACACCCATTTATGCCTTTCTGCATGCACAGCTTTGCAAAGTCACTCAGACAATTCAAACTGACTGGGAAGATGCTCAACTCAAAGTCCAAAATACCTGGTTGAAGAGGAAAACTGTCACTTGGCTTAGAATAAGTGCTGTCAGTCAATCTTCAAGAATGCAAACCTGCTTTCTTTTTTTACTTTCTCCTTCTCTTAATCTCTGACAGGGTGAGAGGAAAAATATGCTGATTGTGAGGAACTAAGCATTTTTTTTTAGAATTATTCAGTTTACAGAAGGACCAGTTCTGCTGGCTTTAGGTGACCCTCTAGGTCTGTTTCTTCCCATAGGCTTTTCCTGAGGGAAAACACAAACTCTTAAAAGAAGTTTGGTACAGCTGGTATCTATGTCAAGAAAAGTTCAGGCTTCAGAAGAAACCTGCTTGGTGGCTGCCAAGTCTAATTATTATTGCTTTATTGGATGTGCATATGTCTGGAACAAGGAATACACACATTTTTATTAATAAGTTTATAAAATTGAAATGACAGCTAAATCATTAAGTTGTGTATTTCAACTTCAATTTTGTGTTTGGCAAGTATTCCTTTGTATTAATGGCTGTTATTCATTTTACTTTGAAAAAATTATAAATATTCATTGTTGCTTGGTTTATAACACTAATTGAAAATGCTTAACATAGACACATAAACAGTCTGGTGTATGTTAAAGCACTTACACCAAACCTGCTGGTTCTCCTGAGCCTTCTTTGCAATAAAGTAGCAGAGGGGCTTTTTAAAAAAACAAAACAAAACCTCAAAAAGCCAACCAAAGGTTTTTTAAAAACCTTCGAGGGTTTTGTAATAGTTTTAGAGTATATTTTTTTTTTCTGAAAGCACTGAAAATTTCTAAGTTTCTAAAAACTTAGAAATATACACATTAATAAATACATGATTAATATACATCTTAATATACACATGATTATAATATACTTCTTAGGTAGCTTTTTCAACTTAAAAATGACATTATTACATTTTCAATTGACAACTGTAGTCTTTGTCATTAGAATTCTAGCATTAACTTTTGTACCAATTTCTGAGATCACAACAAATGCTAAGTTTCATTTTGGGCTTTGATTTTTTTTTTTTTATTTTGTTGGAATTTGTTGTTGTTTTGGGTTGGGTTTTACGTGTTGACCATCCACATGAACTTAAACCCACAAGTAAGTACTCATTACAGTACCCTGTTTTAAGAAGATCTTTAATTTTTTTTATTAGCAATAATCTCACTGAAAGAGTGAAATCCCAAACAGAATATATATATATATATATATATATCTGTGTGTGTATATATATAGATAGATAAAAATATATATATGTGAATTGTTCACAAAACCCGGATAGAAAGTGGATTTAAAGCCATATGCATTTTAGTTTTATCAAGCTTGAGAATTCCTATGTAAACCTAGAATATTCTATGCTGCTGGATCAGCATATCTGACTGCCACAAATTCCACCTGAAGTTACTCTCCATCAGGAATGTTGCAGATTTGTGCTCTGAGGCTGTGGAAATCACTTGTTTGGATGAGGTGGTGGCCCCAGAGAGCACAGGACACGTTCTCTGTGGGACAATATTTATACTGAGGTAGAAAAAAGCTCACAAGGTTTTCCACTTGACTTTTTATTTTGAATAGATATAGCTGTGCTGGATTTAGAGCAGCAAGAAACTCCTGGGTTTGGTAATGAAAATAAAAGTATAGATTTAATCTACCAACAGGTCAAAGCTTTGAGCCCACACAAATTATTTATATTTTGGCCATAATCACTGTCCCTTTCCAGCGGGTGTGTTATATCCTCTGTCTAGAATGGAAACCCTAAGAAATATCATTGCACTCCAGTGCTTGTACCCTTTCTAATAATGGTTCAGGAACAGGCTCAAATTCACGGGTTACACTGCATGGGGTTTTCTAATTATCATTATCCATAGCTTTTTTAACCAATAGTAAGGATGTTTTCCACTTTGAAAAACAGTACTTTCTGTTTTGTTTCAGTGGTACTGCAAGACCATAGAGTGGTAAACCATTGAACTGAACTATTTTGTTGGATTTTGGAAAACCCTAACAGCCCAGACCAGGGATTAAAATGTTTTAGAAGTTGAAACTGACATCTCTGTTGCTCTGCCTTCCAGCCACCAGAGGAGTATAAACACTTCTAACTACCTTAAGAATTTTTTTTTTTTTCAGGGAAAAAAACAAGAAATATAACAAAACAATTAGGTGACATGAAATTAAAGTAATTTTTATATGACAAAACTATTAATTTGCAGAAATCAAATGAAAATAAAGATTACAATAATTTATATACTATGGAATGTGAACTACCTCTTTTTTTAAAAAATAATAATTTTCTTGTATGAAAAATCTAGACTTCTTTGTATTATAGCTAGGACAAAAGTTCATTTAAAAATATATCAGACTAAGACATTTATGGAAGGAAACATTTGCTTGAAGCTCAACTCAGGAAATGTAGTAGCTGTAGGAGAAATTGAAACACACCTTTCTCAAATAGTTTGGCATTTTATTTCTGAATGTGGAGGGCCTCCATTGTTTTGGGGAAAATGCAGAAATGGAAAAAATTCTTGACTAAAATTTTACAATTTTTTTCCAATTCTCCTTTCATAGCTTTACGTTCTTGGGTATCATGAAATTAGAAGGCGAGTACTGCCTTGAAAATACTGAAAAGCTGTGATTCTTCATCTCTGTGCATGCACCTTATCAGGCTTCCCAAATTTAAAATTACACTGAATTACTATCATGGAAGACCCCAGGAAACACATGGAGAACAAGAAGCAGCATGTCTTGCAAAAGAGATAAATTATACCATAAAACGTATTTGGCTTTCAGAACATACACTTACATTCATGCCTGGGGGAGGAGGGGCCATGAGGGGGAAGGCTTAGATCCACTTTCTAAGAGCAGGAATACCAAACACAATCATTAAATTCACCCTACACCAGTACCTGTTTCCTGGCCCACAGGCTGTTTCCAGGCAACTCAGGCATGCTTACCTCTTTCCCATTATTCATACAGTGCAAACTTTCCAGTGCATTAACCTGCAATCTTTCATCTCTCTGTAAAACCTGCCTCACAGGCCTTGCATGCTTGCTGCAATCCTGAGTGCTTTCCCCAGCACACATGTGTCAAAAAATCATCCTTTTAGGACTTTAGTTAGGTTGTCTAGCTCATGCTTCTTTTAATGAGTTTATCACTTGCAATATTCAAGCACACTTTCCTGCCATATAGCTACTAGTCAAAAGGCTGTCTTAATTATGTTAATCAGACTTTCCCAGCTAATACAATTAACTATAATTAGCTGATCCCTTTTCTCCTACACTTTGTTCCCCCAGGGGGATTAGAAGTTATTAGACTAGATGAATACCCAGTCCCTCTTGCATGCCTATGCCCCAGAAGAGCCCCAGGGCCAAAAAGGCAGGAGCTGCACTGCCCGTGCTCTTGCCTGACCCAGCCTGAATGAGCAGTAGAAGACCCTTGAAGAGGCATTGACTAAAACTGTGCCTTCCATTATAATGACTTCACATGGAGGATGGAGACCATGGCAAGCCATTCTGCTTCATCATTAAAATGTATTTCAAATCTGCTGTGGACTTCCCTGCAGTACTAAGCTGGTGATTCTCATCAGCTCTGCTGCAGAGGCACAGGCTGCAGATGCACCCACTGCAGTTACTGCTGCACAGCTCTTGCTTTTCCTGTTCATGCTGCAGACAAAGCTCCCCTTACAGATATAGAGCTGATTGTCAACTGCCTGGCATGCAGAGTGGTTCTGTACAGTTAGATGAGTCACAAAGCTGAATATACAGAGTTGCAAAGGAATCATGTCCCATCTGGCATTGTTCTGTCACTGTTTTGCCATGAGTGACCACCACACTGCTAAAGCAATCTTCAGAGATCTCACATGAGATTTCTCTGTAAGTACTGTCACCACCTGTTGTAGCCATGGTATTTTCTGAAAAATCCTTTCCTTAGGATTTTTTCTCCTGAGAAGCTGAGAGGCCTCAGGAACAAAATGTAAACAATGATTATCTGCTGCTGTGGAATGCAACAGGTGGATCTGTGATTGGTCTCATGTGGTTGTTTCTAATTAATGGCCAATCACAGTCCAGCTGGCTTGGACTCTCTGTCTGAGACACAAACCTTTGTTATTGATTCTTTTTTTTTCCATTCTTAGCTAGCCTCCTGATGAAATCCTTTCTTCCATTCTTTTAGTATAGTTTTAATATAGTATATATTATAAAACCATATATATTATAAAATAATAAATCAGCCTTCTGAAACATGGAGTCAGATCCTCATCTCTTCCCTCATCCTTGGACCCCTGTGAACACTGTCACAACCTGTTGCAAAGGCACATTGCTCACCAGCTGGAGGTTCCAAATGCTTTGTACAGGCTTGTGATGCAGAAGGCATATGGAAGATCTACAAAGGATGCAAATACATTAAAAAAATATGTATTGAAGAGGTAATTTGGCTACTCTGGATGACCTGAAAATACATGATCCAACAACACAATAAAGATTTTGAAAGCCTGGTATAATGGAATAGAGAAAAGAAGTGAGCATTTCTCAAAAGCATGCTTATCACCATGAAACAGAAGTACCTGCAACTTACTGACAAATAGAAAAAAATCAGGGAAATTACTATTAGAAAAGGGAAATATAAATGGGTAAAAGTAAAAAAAATGTGTGTCAGGAGCAGTCCTCAATTAGCAGGGATAATGGTAGATGACAGAATAACCTATTCAAGCCCAAGCTCAGCCTTTTACTGACACCATTCATCTCTTCCTGCCTTTTCTATGCCCAGTGTGCATACAAATGATCACAGCAGGTATAGTGACACAGTGCAAGATTTGAAAGGGTGTATCTGCTGGCATCAGCCTGAGTCACATTCTTTGCATACTTTATAATTCCAATAATTTTTACCATTGTGACTGTAAGTTCAGGCTGCTGACAGTGAAATTGTAAATGGCCATGCTCCAGGGACAGAGAGCCTACTCATACATCTCAGCCTCAGGAAGGAATTTCAAACTGAAACCACAAACTGATTTGGATACCTACTGCCATCCTTCATTTGTGTATTTAATGAAAATAAAGTGATGCCTGTGACCTCTGTGAAAATGACAGTTTCAGGTTAAGAGTCTACATGTTCCAAGGCATGTATATTGCAAATATGAATGCTTCTTTTCATGGACAGCTTTACAATATTGCAGGGGGAGGATTGAAGGAAAGTGTGTCAAATGAGACTGCAGCAAGGAACAGAAAAGATCAGCAGATCTTGCAGTGGTAAGGATGAGTTAAGCACAGTTAAACCTTGAGATTGTCTAGAGATTAATAAAGAGCTCAGAATATTTGCTGAATGTATGTCTCTCTGTATATTTCTGTGTTGTATTCAAGATGTTGTTTCTTGGCAAAATGGAGAGACACTTTATTTATGAAGCAAATAATTTTTTTGTTGATAAAACTGATACTTTAACAATCTAATCCAAGAATCATTAATAGTCCAGACATATTTATTATGTAAAAAGAAAGAACCTTCTATATGAAAAAGTCTCAATGATACAGTTAACATTGCTATACATACACTTAGTTTCTATCCCTTGGTGCAGTGCTTACTCTTCCTGTGGTTCTCTGGGCCCTGATGTTTGTGGTTTCACTCTTGTGGTGGTGCTGGGGTATTTCAGGGGGTTGTTGGCACCTGGACTCCTCTGCCAGTGGGAACTTGATGATCATCATGGTGGTTTCTTCATCCTCATGTCAGAGATCCATGTGTGGTCATATTTATATGTTTATATTCATGTTAAGCTAACATGCTTTTACATCTTCCTCTTTCTTATTTGCCTCTGTATCCACATTTTATTCATTATTAATTATTTTGTACATTTTACTTATGGATTTAAAGATGTAAATTGTTGCTTTTATAGTATCTGTATAGATATATGTAAACCTTTATGTTTATGCATCTCTCTTTCTGCATTCATATACAGAAATTAACACTGTTTTCTACATTGCATTTTTGCAGACTTGCCAGTGAATGCTTTTGGAAGATTGAGAGACACAAAGTTTTACATTCACACCTTTTTACATGGTCTCTGTGTGGCAAGCTTATCCCAGAAAATAATTCCTTCCACTTTTGTCTGGGAAATTACCCGGTGTTCCAGATTCTTCACATGTAAGTTATAACTGCTGGGGTTTCATTAGATATTGGTTGAATTGTCACAAGCAGATCTAATGGAATCCAAATTAGCATTAATGGATTTTAGCTCATCACATGTGATACACACTTCTGAATTAGGCTAAAAGAATTTTAATCTGATCTGTAAACTTAATTTATCCTGAAGGACAGATTACATTAAATTTAACTCAGTGGGAAAACATACATACACAGATGAACTTTAGAAATAATTTCTAATACAAATCTTATCTGTCTCATATCTGTGTGAGAAATGAATATATTGCAAGGAACTGTGTAGTTTCAATACAATTTACTGTTTCCATTCACAGCCCTAAACACTGGGACATAATGAAAAGAGAGTTTGGCAGTAAAGTGCAGCCTTGTTATAGAGCAGGGTACACTGGAAGTGTCAAAGCCTTTGAGTGTCACCATGATTAGTGCTAAAGAGTGGAACAGTAACAAGATGTGTCATAAATGGGACACCTGTGAGATGGTGGAAGTAACTTACAGACTGAAGGACACAGCAGGGAAAAAGAAATACTACTGTGGAAGAAAAGTGAAAACAGTTTAATTTAAAAAAGTAAATCTGGAAACATGGGGAGTCAATAGCAAGCAGAACTGTGAGAGGAGCCTGGGAGAAATGACAATAGGTGTGCCAGAACAGAAGGAGTGTGTGGAGGAGGCACCTCTTCTCTAAAATAAAAAACCTCTAAAACAAGGTTACAGACATATCTTTTTCCTTTCCATTTGTCCCCTGTAAAGAAATAACTTTGCTCTCAGGTTTGTTTGCAGTGATATGAACACTCCTAAACCTTATTTCAGATTGAAGAAGCCAGTTTAGCAAAGAGTACTCATTAAAATGCCTAAAGCTAATCTGGTTTCTTTGAATTGAAATATTTTACAAAACTATATTCATAGGAATATATTCTATATTCATTTAGAGAAGTGGTGGAGGCAGCTGACTGAAGGAGGCAATGGCAATCAGCAATAGGCTGAGGAGCTGCTAGAAGCATCATACACAGCTCCACAAGAGAATGCCTTTGTATATTAGTGTCTTGCAGAAAGTTTCCCTGGTGCCCAGGATACAACAGACTGCTCAAGTGCAGCGTGTCCTCTTGGTAGCTAACTGCATGTCCACCCCTGGATGACAAGAACTGTACAAAAATCAATGTTTAATAAAAGTAAGTGGTAGAAAGCAAGAAGAGAGAAACAAAAAAAATCCCCTGCCCAATCAATAAAAGCCCAAACTGAAAAAAAACCCAAAAAACAAAGAAACCAGCAGAGAGATACAAAGTGTGCTGGGAAGAAGGGGTTAAAGGTGTAGGATTTGGTGAGGAGAACAAAAGGTTTGGTCAAGTGACTTTGTAGCTGGGAATGGCAAGGCTTGGAGAATATGGAAAATCCTCTACTTTTCCTACTGTTGTTTATCCTTTGTCTGTTTTGAGAAGTAGAATTTCTGTGCAAAGATAACATAGGTGTTTACAGAGACCTGGACACCCTCTCCAAGATGTGCTTCCTCTCCCTGTCTTGGAAGAGAGATTGAAGCAGAGATCATAAAAGCAGAGAGGAAAAGCACAACCATGGGAAAGATTGTACACGTGCCAGGCCTTTTTGATATGGGAGAGACCTGGGCACTTTTTGGAACAAGCTCAGCAGTGTGTGTGTCTGCTTTACCCAGAGTGGTGATGGAATGAATCTACTCTCTACACTTCAGCTGTGGATTTTGGCCATCTTCATTCCCTGCTGATATTGGGTTCACAGTGTGTACAAGCAATTCTGCTCTGTACAGAAATCAGACCACCAGCAGGAGGTTTAGAAAATCCTGCTCTGTACATTAGGCATGTACATGACTTTGCCAGTGGAAATGGAATATTTTATTAACAATGAAATAGGCATAGCTGTAATGGATAATGTGGGTTTCGTGTCCTACAGAATATTTTAAGTGTAGGCTGCAGCTTTTCCATCAATGCAGGTGTTTGTATGACTCTACCTCTTTTTTCAATTTTATTTGAAATTAGAGAGCAAGGGGGAAAAAACTCACTAAAGAACATGCTGTAATCCTCTGTAAAGGCTTGCATTCACTGAAAAAAATTAGACTATGATAGTAGTATGAATATTTATGGCTATTGAGCATGAACATTGGGCAAATATATGTTTATAGTTACAAGTATAGATATATGTATATGTACATATATTAATATCCCAAAATAATAATATATAAATGAATTTTTATTAATCATTCCTACTCTTTGCCTCTTCTTTGGTATTCTAGAGACATATCTTTTTATTTAGCTTGCTTTCTGCCATGTAGTTTGTAAATAAAATTTGTAAGAATCTATGACTTGTAACATTTTTTAAGGCAGACGTGAGTATTAGTTGTATCTAATACTAGAGTATTACAACTAATATGGATCTTTTATTTTTCTGAATTTTGTTTCTTGATGACTGAGTTATTATAATTTTAATTCAGTGTATTAGACCAGTTTTTTATTTCCTTTCAGCTTAAAAAAAAAATCAGTGTGGCAATATCAACTCATATAAGTAGATACTTTTCTGGCCTTCTGCTAATTTAAGAAATTCTCTTCTCCTACACATTATGAGGACAGAGGACAAGATTGTGTATTTTGAAATATCTTCCAGGTGGAAGCATTTGCAGCTGGAGATAAAATAGGGACTGTGGGACTACTGACCCCTTAAAATTATCTCTCCATTTGCAGGAGATAGTGCCAGTGTCTCTCATTCAACAGGACACAGTTCAAGCTTTTTTAAGTTGTGTCTCCAGTTTTGGTTTGAGCAGGGAATAATTTTAACTGGTCTCATTTTTATTTGTATTTTTATTTGTATTACCAAGCTGCATTCTGCTTTATCCTAACCACTAAAAATATTATCCCTTCTATTTTATTGTGGCAGCTGACTCCAGGAAAACAAATTAATGTTAAATTAAGCATGAATATATTACATATAGTCATTACTTTAGTACATACTTTCATAATTAATAATGATAATTACAAACAGTAATTTAAAATCCCAAATAATGTATGGCAAATTCTTTTCATTTCAACTCCTACTGCAAACTTTCTTCATAATTTCTGTTTGTAAATTCATCATCAAGCTGAAACTTTAGCACTCAGTTTCCTAAATAGCAGGTTTTGAACATGCTCAGCTTTCTCTTTTCTCTTTCCTCTTTTGTATCCATGGACATGGAGTAGGATCTCATCAAAGAAATATAAGAAGACCATGTGAAAAAACCTTGCACATAGTTAAATTTACTAGAATACTCAAAGTTACCTCATGGTGAAATGCAAGCCTTGCTACCACTTGAAAAAGAAGTGCCTAGGTGCTGCCACCTGATAATTCCCTGCCTAATTTGGGGATTTGTCTAATTTGTCTAATAATGTCCTAATCTAGGAAAACCACAGGTTTGTCCTAGGCAGTGTTTTCAAGTGTTAGAAATTTGATATTATTACTAAAACTCATTAAAAAAAATTAAAAGGTGGTAATGGTCTTGACAGCAGAGACAGGTAGTACATTCTTGTATTATTTACAGTGGTTTGGAATGCTGATGCAGCATAGGGGTTCTGGAAATTAGATACAGAACTGTATTTAAGGTTAATTGAAGAATCATATACTGTTAATCCTTTCATTATTGTTTTGATGAAGAAACAGCAATGCAGGTTGATTTGCACAAGTAAGGTTACTTGCAGATTAGAATCTGACTGGAGAAGAGTTTATAAGCATCAATATATTCAATTAAATTTCATGTGTAAGTGAACTTCTGTATTTACATATTAGTAAGTTTGGGGTATTGATCCAGTAAAATATTACTTGAAAAGCAAAAATGCTCTGGCACTGGCTATCTGAACTATTTTCATACCCATTTAGTTGAACAGAATCAAACCAGGTCTCAGAATCTGCATAGAGCCTGTGTCCAAATGATCTGAATCAGGCTCTTTAGCTTACAGTCCTAGAGAGTGGAGGAAGAGCTTTCTGCATTAAAACAACTCAACAAGCTTTGTCCTAGGCAGTGGTTTCAGTAATCAAAACAAATATTTTTCTTGCTGTTCTGTTGAAGTTTCAGGTGAGTCAGCAGCCATGCACTAATTAGAATTCACCATCAAGGACTGCAAAGGTCATGGCTGGAGCAGCACCAGTCCTCACTCTATCTCCATTATCGAACTTTCCTGTACAGGTAAATGTGTCCTTTGCATCTTTGCTTAAAAAAAAAAAAGAAATGTTTATACACTGCAGAAACTAAAAAAGTGTTCAGTGAGCTGTTCTGGGAGAACAGCTGAAGGAGATTGCACCAGAATGACTTCTCAGAAATGTCTGAAATTCACACATTCAAAATTAAGATTTTGAAATACTTCAAATAACTTCAATATCTTCAATATTTTGAACTACTTCAAATAATTGAGAAGTAGCAATACTTACTCTAAAAATTTATATGAAAGAGAGTATTCTGTTTACAGCCCTGTCCTATCTACTAATCAAAGGCAGAATCTGTATATGGCAAAATTTTCCTAAATCCTGGGTATTTAAAAACATATGCAAAATAATGAATAACTGACTTGTCTGTATTCTGCTATGTGATTTGCTAATATTAAAACATATTGCATATTAAATCTTATGCTTACTCTTTCTTCAGCTACGGAACAGATGCTGTACAATTAATTCCATAGAATTTCCTAAATTTAGCCTTTGAAGTCTCTCAGATTCCTCCCACAAGTTTGATCCTAAGTGCAGCTGGACCCTGACAAGGTCTGTAAAAGCCCTGCTGCCCTGGGCAGCTCTGCCTGGGCAGGGGACCCAGGAGCAGAGGGTGACAACATCCCAGGCACAGCAGCAAGGACTCACATCTTGCAGGACCTGAGCAAGATGAAGTCCAGGAATGGCAACCAGTGCCAGGCAGGAGCTCAGTGACTGACAAGCAAGTCCATACTGAGGGCAAGCCAGAAAGTCACATCAGCAGATTAAGATCCTGATCACCAAGAACGAGTGAAGTTGCAAAATAATTCAGACAATGAACAAGGACAATTGGACTGTTAAATCATACAAATACTTATGGACTCACTTTCACTGTATGTTTTTAATTCTGGAAAATTCTGAAGCAGAAAATAATAGAATTAGTAATTTAAAATTATAATTATTATTTGTTTTATTTCTAATATAGTAGTAGAAATAAAGTAATAAAAAATAAGGTTCCCCAACCTGGGAATTCCACATGTTTTTCAAAGTAATTTGCTATATTCAACTTTATCGCCATTTAGGAAAACTGACCTCAAGTTTTGGTTCCAGTATTTTTACTACTCACATGTAGATTTTTGTAGTGATTTTAATTTCTCATAATCATGAACCACCACTTATGCAAACAAGTTTTTAAGCCTGTGGTCCCTTTTGGCACTTCTGGTAGTTTTCTCCTAGAAGTTGCAATTTCTGAGAATTTTTAATTCAATGCCTTATGACTGGCATATTTTTATTTCTGTAGCCATGCTCTAGTCTGATGACCTAATTAGATAAATTTAACAAACCAATATGCAAACAGTCATGCAAAGCATACAATTTTTGTATTTTGATGATGATATTCTTCTTTCCCAGATCAAGTAAAAAAATTGTTTTAGAGATAACCATAGAAAGCAAAAGAAATCAAAGATTTTTGAAAAAAATGTGTGCTATATGGGTTGATGTTTTTAGTCCTTTTTCTTGGCCTTCCTTTTCTCCTTCATGTAAAGGCAAAAAGGTTTGATTGTGTTATTCATATTAGCACATATTGATGTAATTTTAGTTCTCATTATACTCTGTGTACCTGATTTCTGTGGCCGAAGGTCTTTAGTGGTGTAGCTGCACTACTTTTGTAGCCTGAGGTGTTGATGTTTCTACTGCTAATTGGTTTTCATGTTTACTTCCCCTCAAGTACTTAAGAACGGATTTGTATCATCCATCTCTAAGCAGAGAGGAAATGTTTCAGCATTAAGCTTTATTACATTTCTAGCTCCTTCCTTAATACTTCCTCCTTACCACCTGCTTGGCTTCCTACTGTTTGTTCTCTGTGCCTCTTAATTTAAGCTTGCTAATCATCTGTTAATGCAGTTTCAATGAAACATCCCTTGCATGAAACCTCATCAGCTACCTCATTACCAGATCTTATTGAAGTCTCTCCACCTATTATCACCTGGCCAAACTTCCATTGTGTTTTGTCATTGAGAATGTGGACAAGGAGAGATTCAGTTATGTGAGCACTAATAGGAAACAAAAAAAATTAATTTGACTTAACCTTGGTACAATGAATAAATGTTTCACCACTTGAAAAAATAGAGTCCAGCTTAAATTACACTTCCAGGCATCTGTTTGCTTGCCAATTCAGCTGGATACGACATTCAGGTACTATAAATGCATGCAAAAGCCAAATCAAATACATGTAATGAGGTATTCAGAAGGGCTAACCATTCCAAATAATCTCTGGCATTAGAGGATACAAGGCAAATATGCAATTTAGTAATATTACCACTTACTTAAATTTTAGTTCTTGGGTTAATAATTATTTATTCTTCTCATCTTACACTGAGACAAGAAATAAACAAGCTACAAAAAAATTCACAGATTATGATGTCAACATATAAAAGTGTCAGTTTTGCAGAATTTTATGATTTTCTTTGTACAAGACTGTCTTTTCCTTTAGGTATAGCTAAGTAAAGTTCTTAGAATAGCTGTGAGATTATTATTAAAGATAAACTTTGCGCTGCAGATGCTAAAAAGTAGTCCAATGAAAGTTTCACAGGCTTTGTAGTATTTTAAAGAGATTAATTTTTGCCTTCTCAAAGTTATTAATTAGAAGGTTTAAGTTACTGTTTCATACTCACATAGACAAACTCTACAAGAAACGCAACAGCAACACTAAGCAAAAAGGGTAATTATGTGAGTAAAAGAATTTAGTCTTTACAGTTTAACCCATGTATTGCAGGAAAGAACTACAGTCATCGTAAAATTTAATCTCTAAACAACATATTGCTCACGAAGACTGTCAATTGCTTGCTGTGGCAAGTGGACCTATTTGTTTGCTGATCCCTCAGCAGAAGCTGAGTAAATGTTTTGCACTGTGCCTTGCCAGTAGATTTTTCACACTCCAGAAATGGGAACAATTCAGTTTTCATGGTGGCAGCAGTTCTGGCCCTTTCTTTGAATGATACTGACAAGTGTAAAATCTCTGTGAAGTTGTAATATCAGAACTGAAACTCACTGAATTTCTCAAAATGCCAGTAAAATAAATAAATATTTATTCAGATATCTGATGAGATAAGCAAGTTTTTGTCAGAGAAAGAACAGTGTAGAAAATTTTCACAAATGAAAAGCAGTGAAATATCTCATAATCCAACCTAAATTTCAAAGTGTTTGCATATCTTATATACCAGAACTGAACTTCAAGTTATTCTAATCTAATGTCATGTATACTTCAGACTGTACAATGCTTTTATTATTCCTATATGATATCTAGCATCCTCCAAGTGCAAACTCTGTAACTTTACATGTTCAGATTTCATATAAAATATTAATTTCTTTGAGTTCTGCATAAGAATGATTTGTAAACTTATTGTCATGAGGTCTACATAGTTATTATGCATATCTTCACTCTAATGGGGATCTGCAACACCATCTTCCAGCAAGACAAACAGTCTTGACTTGCAAGTCAGAGAATTTTTCTCTTCTTTCTAGTTAGTTCTGGTGGCTAATCCCACTCTCAATTAAGTAACAATCCCTAATTTTAATATGCCTTTCAGCCAGTAATTTTTTATGGTTTTCTCTGCTAGATCAACAAATTCTTTGGGAGAAAAAAATCATATGGTGAAGAAGACTTGATCCATTATGTGCAGACCTTCCAGCCAAATTAATACAGCCTCTAAAAGCTATCTTAAAATAAGACTTTTTTTACTAGCCCTTCCATTTGTGGTTCTCTTCTTATTATTGTTCATCACTTTTTAAGTATGATTCTCATAAGTGAATTTCATTCTTTATTTATGTACCATCTTTTTTGGGTTTGTTTTGAAATTAAAGACATATTTCCTTTCTTGATTATGGTTCTGTTTATACTTCAGAATTCCATATATCCTTGACAGGTCTGTGTTCTTGCTGTGCAATGTCCACTTCACAGATTAGTATTATGTCTTCCTTTATAAGTTAGATCTGAGGGAATTTTTAAAATTTACTTTTTCATCAGTAGTTCAGAATTTAAAATCATGTCAAAATTAATGTTAATACTTAAAGAAGCTGTTTAGATAGATCCAGTGTATTGATTCTTACATAAATCTCCTTCTTGCTGTCTTCCAGTTGGTCAGTTCTTAATCCCTTTTTTCAAGGGATTGTGAATACTATCTGCTAATTATTTAAGTCTATAAACTGTAAATCATGCTTTTGTACCATGTAAGTATATTACATCTGTGGTTGCCTCTGTCAGTCCAACTTGTAATCTCATAATAAAATTAAATTAGTTTTATTTTATTAGACCTGTCCTCCATCATGTGTTATTGATTGCATGTATATTCCTCTTAATTCAATTATATATTGATTGAACCATGTCAGCTTTCCATGCTTCTGCTCAAGGATGACAACATAGTTATTATATATATATATACTTAAACTGGGTCAATCTACTGTCTCCATTGGGACATTATTAATCTCTTATCTTGAGAAATTACACTTCAATTATACTATTGGTGTCATTTTCTATTAATCTCTATCCATAAATAATAAATAGAAGGAAGCTGGACAGAACCCCTGCTGAATGTTTACAAGCCTTGGGTTCATTTATGTTATTTGGACCTGCTAATTTAAGAGGTCTTAATGAAGAAAAGAATCAAACATGAAGAGTGACATTCATATGATTGGTTTTTATTTGCTCAAACATCGTATTTGGGACTTTGGTCAGGATCCTCTGTCTCAAAGAAAACATCTGATTTATAAACAAAGTGTGACCAGAAGATCTTTGTTACCTTGAGCACAGCAGAGGCACAACAATTATTCAGAGATTGTTGGCATGTTTTCCCAGCTGGTCTGAGATCTCCCTCCTACCTTCCTGTGAGTGACAGGAAATGCCTCTCTACAGTAAGTGTTTTCTATTTCTGCTGTGTAGAAATGCACTTGAACTCCATAGAGTGCTCTAAACTCTCTTATTGGCAACGTTAATTATTTTCTCTTGATCTTGCTCAGACTATTCTGTAAGCAGGGCTTTGAATGGGGCTTCCAATGCTCTGGCCAACAGCCTCCATAACACAGCAAAACTTCCTCCTTCAGGCTGCTCTGGAAGGTTCACACCCTCCCAGCTGCCCCTGCTCTGCCAACAGAGACAGACAGACAGGGAAATGGAGACTGAGCTGGGTGGGTGCAGCTGATTCAGCCTGGAAGAGCTCAGATCTGCTTGCTTTCTTTACAGACTCTGCCTCCTCTTTGATCCTACCTACCAGTGCACTTAATATTCCTAATTAATTCATTCTATCACTGCAATCAACTCTGCAATCAAAAGCTTTGCTGGTAATAGAAGAACTTTTGTGACCTGAAGGAAGCTCAGTGTATTTGTGGGAAAAAGGCTCAGATATCAACAGAACAGACACAACTATCTATTTGTACCTTACCTGACACTTTAAAAACTATCTAAATCCATCAAAAATGCATCTATTAACCACTTATTTTTCTGTTTGTCACTGTAAGGAGTGCTACTTCAATCACAGGAATGGTAATACATCACTTTTCCATCTGAAGAACTTTTTAGCAGACCTCCTCTCTGCCAGACTGAGAAAAAAAGTATTTAAAGTTACTAGTAAAAGAACTCGTAGTTTCTATGCAGTAAGCAGGCAAAAGGAGTGCCCTAAAACAGGGGTAATGGATGATCAAAAGTTTTGAATGCATAGAATAGTGTTAAACTATCTAAACTATTTGAACTTATCAAGAAAACAAAAATCCAGAATTTTCTTTGTGAAATTAATAGAAACAAACAAGCAAATGACATTTTGGAAATGAAATTAATAGCAGAAAGTTAGTTGTTTGAAGATTCACTAGAAATACATACATCAGTATTCCTTTAATTATATTTTTACTGAGTTGACACTATAGTGTGGTGGTTTAGATTTTCAAATCCGTAAGGCTAATATTGTATTTACTGCTTAGTGTTTGTACCCATCAGAGCACAAATTCATAGGACTTATCCATTTAGCCATTTCATTGCTCACACTAAGAGAAAAACAACCACTGAAACTTGCAGTTCTTCTCACAATAGATGTCTTTTATCCTTAGGGGTATCCACACTTTTTAAGTTCCATCTTTGCACTAATCCTTCATTCTACAACACATTAAAAATATTGACTTCATATCTCTTTTTATAACCAGTTGGTGGAAAGGCTAAAATTTAAATACATGCCCCCAGATCATTGAGTACCTCCCAGATCTTGTTATTCTAGAAGGATGTGCATGTATCACTTGAGAAAAATACTAAAAATGTAAAGTATAACTCCAGTTATGATGCTTAGTTTTCTACATTAAAAGGAAAATGTGAGCCACTAAAATCAATACTTCCATGGGAATTATTATTTCTTCCACAGCTCTGAATACAAATAGACGTGAGATCATTAAACTTTTACCAGTTATGGTCCTTAAAATCCATATCCTAATCTCAGAAGCCAGTGTGTAACACCACAGAATAAAACTATTCAATGAGAAACATGCTGAGCTGGGGACAGCCTTCAAAGAGCAGAATAAGTAAGTCAGCCCAAATTTCTGACAGTGTAACACTAATAAAAATAAGAGTTCTCTTGTGAGATTGGAAAGAACTACACTGGGTCACTTTCAGAGGCATTCTGATAAGTAAGACGACTTTTGTCAATGATTTACTTGCATTTTTTACATTTACTTGCACAGAATGGTCTAGATTGGATAGATTTGATCCTGCTCTGCCCTTCCCTGAAGAGACTGTTCCTGGCTCCCAGCTCCCAGTAAATTCAAAATGCAGAGGAAACCCCTCTTATAGAATTTTGCCTATTCTAAAGGCAAAATTTAAAAAAGCTAAAGACTCCTGTTGCATGGGAGCTCTGTGGGAACTGGGAGTTTCCAGACTGTGAAGTTGCCCTTGGCCACAGTCCTTGTGTTTTGGAACCATAGCTTACACGCCCCTTGTAAGCTTAAGCAAAGCAAAATTTTAATTTACACACTGAGTGATAGTAAAGCTGACACATCTTAAATTAGAATAATAGAAATAATCATATCTCCAAAAGTGAAGTCATGAGAAGATGATTACCTTCACTTCTTCAACAGCCAATTGTTTTCTGACTGAAATACATTTTTGTCACATTATCAGCATCTCTTTTAAATTGCCTTTCATTTTTGGAGTATCCCTTTAATTTTAATTACAGGTTATATATTGGATTACAGGGGCAAAATTTGCCACCCTTATTAATCATTATGCAAATTATTTGTTAGATATTTAGAATAATATGTGTTTCCTCTAAAAGGTGACTAAAAGCTAACTACAGTTATTAACTGGTAAGCTGCATTCAATAATGAGGTAGTTCCATCTGCTTCAGGCTTGGGTAGACTTATGATTGTCATCTGTGACAACTCAATTCTGTGGGCTGATTTCTTTATAATTTTGGAGTGATGTAGCTTCATCCTTCTATTTTCTTTAAAAAGGTTGATAGAATTTGTAATTACTGATGGTGTCTGCCCTCTTTATAATGTGCTGAGCTCATACATAATGTAAAAATACAGAGAAACATGAAATTATAAACACTACTCTCATATAGAGATTAGTGTATTTTCTTGATTTAATTTCTTTTAGCTCTTTAAATCTGCAAGGATTCTGCCTCTTCTATGAATTAATGTTTTGAAATGGATGACCCGTGAATATGTGAGGGACAGCCTTTAACCTGACAGGAATAAAGCTGCTGTAATTAGACTAACAAGGGAAAAGAAAGGAAATTTGAATGAAACTCTCATTTTCTAATAGACATGGTTCAGGCAGGTTGTATCCTGTGGATTCCCACTGTCTGTGATTTGACAAGCTGTGGCCCTTGTTGAAGAGACCTCTTCAAAGGAAGCAGCAAATTTCTCATCTTCAGGTGCAGAAGCAACATAAAACCAATTCTAGAACAAGAGGAAAAAATGTCAGACACAGAAATGAGGTCACTGAGCTGGTTCCAGCATCTCTTTACATCTCAGCAATGTGGCCACAGAAGATTAAGCACCAAATCATACTGCATAATTCTTTACCAGTGTCACCTTATCATTCTATTAATTCATAGTATGAGAGATAATTTTAAACGAATTTCTGTTTCAGCTTTTGTGCAAATGCCAAAGAAAAATAAAAGATGACCTTGAAACTCATTGAAAGTCATGGTTAGGGACTCAGGCCAAGTTAGAAAAAGTGCTTTCTCAGTATTTTTTCCATGAGACCTTATACACTGGGAATTACAGATTATTTTCTGAAAAAAATAGTTGTCAGAGGTTTATGTTATGTTTCGCTTTGATACACACATGTTCACTGGGCAGAATATATTAAATATTCAGTTTCAAAATAACCACAACTTAGTTAAGGAATTCCACAGGAAACTGAAATACATTATAGATTATTCAGCTTCTTTACTTTTTTTTTTTTTTTGAGGGCAGCCAAAAGGGGATTTTTCTGAATACTTAGAGCTTTTTATATAAAAAATAATTTTTTTTTCCGATAAGAATTTTCAGTTTAGTTGTATTTTTCTTATTACTTTAAATGTTTGGGCAAAGACACAATGTGTCATATAATATTATCCTGGATAAGAAAATAGAAGCTGACAGGATTAACTCCTTCATGAAATGCCCATGGTGAAAATTTTTATCAATGTACATTTTCAAACTCGATCACGCATTTATTCCTAACCTCCCTTGGATTTCAGGAAAA
Source organism: Agelaius phoeniceus (assembly GCF_051311805.1). Taxonomy (NCBI): domain Eukaryota; kingdom Metazoa; phylum Chordata; class Aves; order Passeriformes; family Icteridae; genus Agelaius; species Agelaius phoeniceus. The sequence continues at coordinate 13,087,514 of NC_135266.1, read as the reverse complement.
TTTCTTACCTCAATACAGAATTTTAGCACATGCTCTACCTGCTCTTCATACCTTTATGCTCCCATTTATTCTAGTAGTGTTAACGCTCCCCATAATTTCTAATATATTTATTGTGCCATATATCCCCAGTAGTCTGTAGAGCACTTCAACTTCACAGGGATAGGAGCTGATCCGCTGGTAGGACCAAAAACATTTACTTCTGTTCATGATGTCCTTTTCTTAAAAGGCCTATTTGTAACTTTCTTTTACTGCAAAAATGAGTTTAATTCTTACCCATCACCAGAAAGGCAACATGGCAGCTACATTTAATCTTCAGCACTGACAAATACTTAAAATAGAAACGTCTTACATCAAAGTGTAGGACATATCAGTGTAAAATCCTGAACATTCTCAATGAGAAGTCAGCCCAAGTTTAATTAATTAAGGTCTCAATTTATTGTCTTTATCACATGCTTGTTTCAAAGTCTGTGTATACTCAAGGGTCTTATCTAAAAGAGAATACAGTGTTGTTGCTTTTTAAAATTAAGTAAAGATAATACTAATTAAATCTGTCTGAAAACTGGGGTGGATGTTTATTAATGCTTTGAACATGTAATACAGATTTTCAATGAAAAAGAATTTTTGTTTTTCAATGAAAACAAATTTGAATGTTAAATCTAGTAACAATAGTAAAGAAGATCACTGGCTACTATTAAAAACACTTAAGAGAATTTGGGCTTTTCCTCGTGATACAATTTTCAAATGAGTATTTACGATTTTTCAATGAATAATCTCTTTAGACAGACACTGAACTGACACATGTGACAATAGAAAAACTGTTTTCTTGTCCATGGCACATGCAGCTATAGAGTTTGTGTAATATTCTCATCCTACCAATAAAATTACTGTCTGTTAATAGGGGAGGATGCCTACAGCTGATAGAGCATCTGAGACAGATTAATTTGTTGCTTTCTCTTTCTGCTAAGACTAGCAAATAAGGTGACAATTAGTGTCATTTAGGTTTCTCTTTCTGTTGGTACAGATGTTTATGACTGTGTTTAAATAGTCACTTACACCCTATTTTGAAGCTACATTTCCAGCTGTATACTTATATTAGGCCAGGTGAATCCACTGAAGGGTGAATTGTGATGACAAGAAGAAAATAAAATGTTCATTTACTTCTGTACCTAGACAGGCCTACAGTTATATGTGTGCATTATAATTTGTAGCTCCTTAGGCATGTCATAGCATCATTTTTCTCCTATTTTTTGAATACACTTAGAAGATATTACACAAACACATAGCTTTTCAATTGAAGGAAAGGCATTAAGTGACAAAAGCAGTAACACACAGTGCCTGTGATGCAAAATGCACTGCTATGCTATGAGTACTTTGTTGTTACAAGGTTGTGTCAAAAAATGTCAGCACAACATAATCTCGTCTTGTATTTGCAGGGTTCCCATACAAAGGAAGGAACGATGAATCTGACTCCATGTTCTCAGAAGGCTAATTTATTATTTTAAGATACTATATTATATTAAAGAATACTATACTAAACTATACTAAAGAATACAGAAAGGATAGTTACAGAAGGTTAGAAAGATAATAATGAAAGCTTGTGACTCCTTCCAGAGTCTTGACACAGCTTGACCCTGATTGGCCAGTAAGTCAAAACAATTCACATGAAACCAATGAAACAATCACCTGTTGGATAAACAATCTCCAAACAAATTCCACATGTGAGCACAACACAGAAGCAGCAAATGAGGTAAGAATTTGTTTTCCTTTTCCTCTGAAGCTTCTCAGCTTCCCAGGAGAAAATCCTGGGCCAAGGGATTTTTCAGAAAATATGACTTCCACAATCTTATCCTCTGAGAATATTGATGGTTTTGGCTGGGATTGAGCTAATTTTCCTCAGTGTCTGGCACGGTGCTATGTTTAGATTGTGTCACCCAATGAGTGTTGATAAGACAGGGATCTTTAGCCATGGCTGAGCAGTGCCTAATCAGCATCAATAAAGGACTCCTCCTCAAGCTGTACAGCCAGGGGGGATGTTAAGGGATGTGCCACAGGTTAGGAGAGGACATGACCAGGAAGATGACCAGAGCTAACCAAAGAGATATTTCACATCATAAAAAAAAAAAATGAGGATGTCTGGAGTTATGGCATTTCTGTTTCAAAGTCCCCACCATGCATGATGGAGCCTGGCTTCCCTGGGGATGGCTCCAAGCAGCTGCATAACCATGGGAAGCAGTGAATCAACTCCTTCTTTTGCTTTGCTCGCATGTGTAGCTTTGGCTTTACCTACTGAATTGCCTTTATCTCATCCCATGAGTTGTCTTGCTTTACCCTCCTTGCTCTCTGCCCCAGGAGCTGCAGGGAGCAGCACATCCTGCAGTGATAAGAGCTGTGTGGGGCACAGATACATATTGGGGTTAAAACACAACAGAAGCTTACATGCAGGGTTTTTCCAAAGTGCTAATCCTCAGAGGTGGGTGCTCAGCCCGTATTGAGCCTGTTGAAGGGATGTTTCTCTCCATACCTGCAGATGGCTCTGTGATCAGAGGGATGGAAGGAACGCACCTGTCCGGCCAGAGAGATGCGTCCCAGCTAGCTCGGCAGCACCGCTAGCAGCACAGGGGGGCACTGAGCCCAATGGCCGCGCTTCGGTCAGCGCCTCAGGCCAACGCCCAGCATTATAGCAGGGGACAGTGCCAGATGCTGATGAGTGGCTGTGGTCAACAGGGAAAGAAGAAAGTGCTCTCCAGTGGGGGCAAAGTCCAGTTTATCAAAGGTCCTAAGGAGGCCAGCAACCAAAGAGCACAGAGAGAGGGATTACATGAGATTATAAAGGGTGTGGGAGGCAGGGGTGGAACCAAGTTGGGAACAAATGGGAATCCAGGGGGGAGTGGGGTACATGGAATTGACACACAGAAAAGACCAATGAAAATAACTTGAGGGAGGGTCCCCGGCCCCTGATCCAATCACTCCAAGCCCTAGACAGAAGCTTCTGGAGGAAAAGGTGGTGGCAGGGAGTGACTGGCAGGGCACTGGGGTGGGGTTGAGGGAAGGATACATGCGGTTACCAGGGAAACTGGGGTGGAGTGTAAAAAGATACAATGGTCGCTATAATTACTGGGGTGACAGGCAGGAACTGGGAGGGGAGGGAGAACCAGGGCAGGACCATTTTAACCTACAGCGGGAATGGAACAAACCAACACAATACAACAGAAGGAAGAAACCTCTGTTTACACAAAGGATATTATTATTGCTGCTGTCCTCAGCATGCTGTCCCAGTTAGCACTTCAGAAACACAGCACCACATTTTTAAAAATGCTGCTAATATGAAATTAATATTGACTAATATTGTCAAAACTTCACAACTTCTGCACCCTGACACCTTTTGCCTGTGTTGGGGCAGAAGTAAAAAGTCTCCCCCACCAATTTCCTGTTGTCTTCATAGCATATGATGTTTTAACCTCCACTTCTCTCAATTTTTCTGCCTTTCCCTATCTGAATCACACTGCATAGTGAAAAGTCCATGTATTAAAAAGGCATGTTGAGGCTTTTTAGCCAAGTCTCTACTCAAACTAACCAGACTTTCAATTCTATTATGTACAAAAGAGAATATTGATTTCCCCACTTTATTATACAACATGAGGATGAAACAGATCGTATCATTGAGAGCTGCATACTATAAATGGAATTGCTGTGAACAGTGAGAAAAACTAGAAGAAGAATTGGAAATGTCATTGCTTTACTTTTGGTTACCTAAACTGTGTCAATTTATGATATTTAGTAGGGGGAGAGCTTGTTAAAAACCATCATTTAATATTCACAAGAATTCCAATTATACTTAGTTTAAAGAAAGAAATCTAAGTATCTTGCAGGGATTGCTTTGGACACTGTGGCATATGCTACTATGGTTTTGTTTTTCAAAAACCTTATTTACCTGCCCATGTCCTGCACATGCCCTAAAAGTAAATTTCCATGAGTCTTTCTCAATCAACAAGTAGATTATCCTTCAACAATCAAATTATCCTCCTGTAGGACTCAAAACTAGAGAGATTTTCTTTTCTTTCATCCACCTATGAATATTTATTGCTCTACTAGGTGAGTCTTATAAGAGTCTGATTTAAAACCCATTCAACTCAAAGGAGGCTTTCAGATTATTTTAATGGGATTTGATGCTGACCCTAAGACTTTATGTCAGTAGACATTGCTGGAGCTGTAAGCATCCTGAAGAGATAGGGAATGAACACAAAGGAGCAGAGTCAGTGTTGCATGTATAAAAAGCTGGATGTTTCGGGTTTCACTAAGAAGTTTTTGTTTAGCTGCTACATCAGCTGAAGCTGACTTTGGTATCTTACTCACAGGGTGTCAGAACTCTGCTTAATTCTGTGTCTTTTATTGGCCTACATTCTCTTTGATACCCACAAGAAAAATAAGATTGTACTGTGCTGCAAACAAAGAGTGATATTTTCTGGAGTATCTGCCTAAGTTGTGGTTTGAAGATTCTTCCCCAAAGTAATGGGAGACTATACCTAGCAGAGGTTTACAAAAAAAAACTCTAGAAAAATATCTCTTGAACCAAAATATGCATTTTTAAATACACATATATGTGTGTACAAGCTGAAAAGCAACAGAAGTTTATTATTCATATATGAACACATAAAAGAATATATAGGCATTTAAATGTTCTCAATGTCCAAATGGAAGCTAGAATGAGTGTTACATCAGTCCAAATGGGGGCCATGGAGATGGCCAGAGGTCTGAAATATTTCTCCTGCTAAGAAAGTAAGAGGAATTGATATTTAGTCTGAAAAAGGGAAAGCTCCAGAAAGATCTTATTGTGGCCTTTCAGTATGTAAAGGGGCTTATAAGAAACACCAATAAATACCTTTTCCCAGGGCCTGTAGGGTTCTGTGTATTCTTTATAATATTCCCTGAACTATGGCTCTGTATATATGAGAAAGCATGAATATAAGTAAAAGTAGATTTAAAAGATATTTTAAGATGCCAATCTTGCATTTGTTCCTTGCTACAATTTAGAGCAAAAAACATATTAGACTGGAATTAAGGATTGTCAAAGTTTGTTGCTAAATTTATGTTTAAACTAATTATTTTTATAATCAATAATAGTTTTTAAACAGAAGAATTAGAAAGTTTGTCAAAAGAAATTTAAGTATGATCAAAAAATATATAAAATTAAGACAAGTAATTTCTGTTCCCCATTTTTGCATTTATTATTTCCTGTTAAATTTGAGATGCTTTAAATTAAATTTTTCTTCCTTTTATTGCCATTGAAAGATGTAGCTAAAGTGGCTTATGTGGTCGAAATATCTTATTGTATCAAAGGACAATATGGTGTATTTCCACTTACAAGTAATCAAAGGCCTGAACAAAAATTTACCAAAAAAAGTGTTAAATGTGAGGGATTGCACAATATCTCTGTAGTATGGGTAGACATCAAATTGCAGTGTGTATGTCACCTCCACCATGATACTCCATGGGATAAAAGGGGGCAGCTCAGTCAGGTTCAAGTGTCCTAAATCCAACAGTGAAAGGACTCTCCAGGGGTGCTGGGGTGGCCTTTGAAGCTCCACATCCTAGGGCCTAAGGTACAATAACTACATCAAAAAAAAGTGCAGGTTTAAATTTCCTGTTTCAATGTTCATTTCACAGACTGCTTTTACACCAATTAGGGCACCATGTAGTCCATGACATGTCTCGGTCTCCACGTTTTTTAGGCCATTGAGCAGTAATTTCCATTATACAGTAAAGGTAGTGAAAGAGACTGAACACATAGTTTCCATGAATGAGTCTTAAATTTCAAGGTAGAGTTTAAGTAAAAAAAAAAAATTAAGTATCTTTTTCAGACTCATAAGGGTGATTTCAAACTCCTAATAAGAGTATGTCAACTGGCCTTCAATTCTACACTCAGAAATATGAAGCTCTGCAGGATGTTACAGTCATATTTTTAAGCTTTTTTCATATATAGGTAACAGAGACTAGAAATATTTTCTGTATTAAAATAGAATACGAACAAGGTTCAAAGACACTGCTTTTCAAATTTTTATTATGCATATGCATGTGTGTGTTTTTGTACTCAGAATGTGAACCTCTATCATAGAGATGGTAATTCTTTTGCTTGATAGCACTATTATTGCTCTGCCATTTTATATCTTTGGAAAGATACCAAATTTTTTTCTATTTCTTGGCCTTAAATAGTCCACTATTAATTAAATAGTTTCTTGTTAACTGCATAAGGATAGTAACATAGCCTTTAGCTTCAGCTAAATTCCTTGGTTTTTTTTAAAAGTAAAGATAGTAAGTTTATTTGATATATGTTTACTTTGAGGTTCTGTTTCATTAGTAGAAAAAATAGATACATACTTGGGTCATTATTTAAGTGACTGTAAATGCTGTTTTTCCTCCTGCATCTGACTCTTTCACTGAAAGAAGCTGAATATACTATTGAATAACACAGCAAGTCACTTTGTGTACAGCTAAAATATTTAATTTCTGACCAGATTTCCTTCCTTCACCAAAGGTATACATTAGGACTTTAATGATGCATGAAGACAAATCCCAGTTGCAAATGCACAAGCCTTCCTAATATTTTAGAGAACCAATAATTAGCATTTTGGAATTGTGTGTGCATCTCACAAGCAATCTGGTTCTCCTCCTCCTTCTTCCTGTTTTGAAGTCAATAGCTGGTGTTACACCAGCCATCTGCAGTTCTGCAGGCAGGTGCAGGGTCAGCATCACAGCTCCAAGAATGGGGTTCAGAGAGAGATGAAAAAAATTGCTAAGCAACTAAGAAGAATTTCCAGCATAATTAAAAACCTCCACCAGCATTCATTTCTAAAAATATGCACGTCTTTATTTGGGTTTTTTTACATTTCTCTGGACATGGTTTGTTCAGAAGAAACAACACATGGACTTGCTTGCAAATTTAAACTGTGTAGGAATAATGAGAAATATATAAAGCTAGCCATAAAACATAGGAAAAAAATGCACATGGTTTGTTGAAGGCTTGTGCCTTGGAGTTAACAGACTATTCCACAGTATTGATTGCCTTGGGAGCATGATGCTGCTCTCTGAGAGCAGTAGACACCATCCAAAATGCTGAGGTGGTGTGAGTGTCAGAGAGGCACAGCCCAGGAGATCAGGGTAGTGAACAGTCCAAACTTACACATTGTTGCACCTGGTCAAATTTCAGGTTTTTTTCTTTTTTCCATCTTACTCTTGCTTTAATGGACTGAACACTTCCTACAAACTCCTCCACTTTCTGCATATATCCTCTCCCTTTAATTTGGACCTATCAGTGGGATTTTAGGCAAAGATGATTAAAATAACACCATCCTCTATGTAAATAATTATAAATGTAACAAGTACATCCTGATTGCAATAAATTCTGTTCCCAGACCTGTCTTACAAGCAAGGGGTTCAGTGGAGTACACAACTGGAGGTTTTATATGCATTGAAAAGCACTTCCTCCTTGTCAGGCAAATAGAATTTTCTTCCAACATCTTCTGAAAATATTGCTATTGGGTGAAATTTTGGTAGTAGGTAGGAAAAGATCTTTTTCCCTTTTTTTTTATACTCAAAGTGGTTTCAGGATCAGTAAGTCTAACTTGCATTCACTGGTGGAAATTTCATATGTAAAATATATTCTAGTTGATATTATTTATGTATCTAATCATAAAAACTTTTGGTATTACTGTCTAGTCATATCAGGGCTTTAGTGACCCTCTAAATTATCAGAGGTTTTAGCATATAAAAATAACAACTTGGATTATTTTATGTTTCACTAGTAAAATCTCAAATGTGAATGATGTTATTAAGGAAACATAGATCAATAACACTGAGAAAAGTATACATTTCTTCAAAATGTTGTGATTTAGATGAAGTGGAAATCCTATTTTTTCTTAGACTAAAGCCAAGAAGTCTCACTTAAAGATCATTAAATTTGTATATGCACATAATTAAATCATAGGTGGCATTTCAATTTAGCAATTAGAAAGGTTAGGCAAGGCACTGATATCTTTTCAGTGAAAATCCTTGCTAAATGGCAGTGTTAGCAAAAAAAGAAATTATGTTCTTAAATTGTGTTCCAAACTTATCTTAACCTCAAAATGTGAACTGATTGTATAAATTTGTAATTATCCAGCCCTGCTTTTGTTTTGGTTTTTGTTAGTTTGATTGTTTTTTCTTCAATAAAGTTACTTGCTGTGATGTTTCTACTGCTATAACATAAGCAAAGAATGAAATAAATCTTATTTTCAAATGTAGGGCATACATTTAGTATATTGACAAAACTTCTTCATTTTCTCCTGTGCATTATCTAATACATTTGCATTGTTTGATTTCCATTTATATGCTGATATTTCAGAAGAATGTTCATCCATTCCAGAAATTTAGATGCCTAGTCATACACAAATTTTGATCTGCTTCTCCTTCTCCCTACAAAAAGCATCACTTTCCTATTCTAAATCTAATTTCCAAATTAAAATATCATTTTAAAATGAGAATCTGAAGGTCTTTTGAGAAGATGTACTGTTTAATAATTCATTTCCTATGTGCTCTGATGCTGAGCAGTAAGTATTAAAAATGATTAATCCAGTCTGGCTATCAAAAGGTCCATTCTTAACTCATTCTAGCAAAATTCTTGTGAAGAGTGAGCACAATAAATGTAAACAGGCACATGCTAGGGCATGGCCTGGGGTTTAACTAACTAAACTGGACATGAGAAGCTGCTGGGCATGGCAAGGGAAATTGCTGGGTATGACACATAACAGAGGGAGAGGCTGCCAAGTGTTATGGGCGCACTGTGAGTAATGGCCAGATTTTGCACATAGTTACCAGTGAGGGGAGAGATGGCCAAATCTCATAAATAATGGAAGGGTCAGCTGGGGATCTTTCAGAAGTGGGAAATAACAAGGTCAGCAAACCCTCAGCAACCACAATCTGTGAGATACCAAAGTGGAGTGGTAGTGTGACTGGAGGGAAAGTGCCATTAACAACAGGGCGTTGATTTGGGATGAAATGCAGGTGGAGAAAGGGAGGGAGTCAGGTGGATGGGGAAAACAGGCATGGGAAATTCAGGGAGCTGGAACCAGAGAGGCTAATTGAAGGCAGGTAATGTGTTCTCCACCACACTGCTGGTGGGACATGGCCTCAGGGAGCCTCTGCATCCATGAGTCCTGGAGGGTGGATGCCACAAGGTCTAAGAGGGACAAAGGTCCTCTCTACACTGCCAGGAGGAAGAATTCCCTGAGTCCCAAAGTCTACCAGGCCTGGCTGCCTTCTACTGTAGGTTTCACACGTTGATCAGGATGTTTACAACACTATGTTGTCCTCTAGTCTCTAATTCATCCTTAAAAGAGCCTTCAACAGAAGAATGAGAGAACATTATTTTTTTTCACAAGATAAACAATGCATACTTGATGTAATGACTTTTACTGTTTGTGTTAAGGCCCCTAAAATCATAGCAATTTAACTAGGAACAAATGATACAAAAGATACCCATCTTATTTTCTAATATATCCAAGCTTGAAAGTCAAGTCTGTACTAGGAAAAAAGCTGAGTTATGTAATTTATTATTTAAACAGGCCTATTTCTAAATCTTATTATATTTTGCTGCTGGTTTCTGCTGCAAGCCAGAAATTCAGTGTGTGAAGTGTCTTAGGAGGCTGCAAAGTCTGACAGGAAACATTAATACTTTTTTTGTTTTATGCAAGTATTTTGACAAATATATTTGAAATTATATGGCATTAAAATTTATATGTATTTATTACTCCTTGAAGGACAATTATTTTTGTATCATTTCACTAGAAAATTTATCAGCACTGGTTTTATTTCCCTGATTATGTAAACCAATTTCTAAGCACACTTACCTTCTATCCTGCACCATTACCAGCAGTACGAAGTAATTTGTAGATAAGTCATTAATCATTTCCTTTTATGTTTAGTGCAATAATATTAATCATGAGCAAACAAATTGAGTAATCACATAGCTCTAATATGTGATTCCCTCAGGACCCCAGTTGTAATTTACTAATTACAGCCATGACACAATATTGTAGGCTCAATCAAAAAGTGCAGTTTACTACTTTAATAATCTTTTAATTCCCAAGCTGCAACAGCAATACCTGGCCGTGAACACGCCCCATACTTCAATGGACCCTGCAAGGTTCACAGTGCCAGGAAAAAAAGAGACAAAGGTTGCAGAAATGATCAAACCACTAGTAACTTTAGTGTGGACCTTTCCTGAAGAATTAATGAAATTATTAACTTTTTCAGATAATTATTTATTTAGCAGGAAAAAAAAAATCTAGTTCTTGCTTATGATCTGATGCACAGTAACTATAGTGCTGACTAAACCCAAACAGAATAAAGCAGAGAGGCTATCATAATCTATGCCACTCTGATAACATGGTTTCTTAAAAGTTTTACATCTACTTTTCATTTTTCATTCATCTGTAAAGATATTATCATAAATGTGAACATTTTGAGGAAGGGTAACCAAAGTGAGCAGCCAGTGCTGTGAAAGGAGTACAATGTGGTATGCACTTAGTTCTACAGTCAAAAAATCACATTTTTTTTACATGATCTTAAGCCAAGATATTTTTCCCTTGTGCTTGGTTATTGTAGTGTTGTGCTAACCTTGGTATTTCAGCAGGGGTCCACAGAGCCTTATACAATGTTTCAGAGGGGGCTGTTTTAACAGAAGAACAAGGTTCACAGTTCCTTGTGTGTAAATACACCATTGTAGGCTGAACGTGGCAAACATTGCTAAGCATCTATTCTAAACATTTTCTGCAGTCACCTGTTGGAACAATGCTCTGCATCTGTGAGGAGTTATCTGCATGTTATTGTAGAAGCATTAATAACATATATTTTGATGTTTCATTTCTTGGCAGTCTTTAAATCCTCTGTGCCTTTTTAAAAGTCTTCTGTCATACAATCATAAAACTACCAGAAGACACTTCTTTTTCTTCTAAGTATGCATGGGTCATGGACATTTTCATTAAGCTTTATTCAGTGTCTGATTATTCTCTCTTAATCCAAAAACTCATCAGAAATTTTACCAGCAAGTATTGAAACAAATTTCTGTATCTCTCAGTTATGATGAAATGTTTGGGAAGGCTTTGGTTGGAAAAGTTTCTGTGCTATCATGTGTTTTCAATTCTGAAAGGGTTTTATTTTGTGTGCTTGCTTGTTTGGGTTTTTGTAATCAGCTGCCTTTATTATAAAAGGTATACATTTTAGTTTAAAAAACTTCCTTAAAGATACATGAAAAATAGGAGACCTTATCAAGTAGACTCAGAATGAATATTTTGCTGTTTTACATGTTATTCTAGCTTCATCATAATCCTACTGGAAACCCTTTCTTGGTTTGATGTTTGCATTATCTCTTCTTCAGTCAGTGTTTTATTCTAGAAGTCTTTAGTGCAAAATATTATCTACTCCTCATATTCTGTTGCCGAAAAGATATTTTATTTAATACAATACTGTCAGTTATGAAGTCATTAATATAGCAGTATTTCAAAGAACTCTGTTGGGAAAGGGGTTAATGTGTTATCTCTTAAGAGAGAAACTTGTGTGCTGAAAGAATTTTATGGAGTTAAATTTCATCTGAATGCCTGAGTTAACTATGAACCACTACATAATAATGGCATCTCCAGCATGTTCTGAGTGGAGAGACACTTGAACAGCACAAATCTCTGCTAACTGTGTTACCCTGCAGCAGAAGCTTTGTCACTGAGATCAGCAATACCACTGACAATCAGGAATTAACATCTGACCACTGACTTCCTGATGGCTTTGTTGTTACGTTAAATTAAGATTAAAATTCAAAATATACAGAGCCCTGATGAACCATAGGAGATTCATATAAACTGACCTCTTTTTAGCATTGTCAGTGATGCTTGGGCCCCTTGAAAATGCTGGGGGTTTTTGGTTTTATTTTATTAGGCCTTTTTTTTTTGTTGTAGAAATCAGCTTTTTTTTTCCCCCACTGTTCACACTTCATTTTCATAAAAATATTTTTCTGAAACCTGTAAATTTATGAAACAGAGACCAGGGATAAATAGATGATATAACAACACTGAAGCAGGAGTTTTGTGAGTTCTTCCTGCTGTGTATGCTATTGTGCTTCGTTGTTCATCCCAGAAGAGTTTGGAGGAGACAAAAGTATAAAACTTAGAAATTAAGAGCAGAAAGTAGGGCAGTAGTCACAAAACATTGAATTTAGTGCATAATGGGTACAGTGCACTGACAGGAATCTGTCAGCTGCACTCTTAACTGGGCACTTGATAAATACTACCAGTAATTCTTAGAGGAGTAAGACATGGGAAATTTGACTGAAAGGAACAGTGAATTCACTCAGGAGACTGACATGATTTGGTGGTGCTTCCTTAAGCCTAAAGGTCTTCTAGGCCCCTAGAGGTGTGGGGGGGAGTCACCTGCACTCCCCAACAGATAAAATAGACAGCCTGTGCAAGCTGGACAGCTGCCTCAGCCTCTGAGCTTTTATCTTGCTACAAAATTCTTCTAACCTGGTTAGCTTTTGTTTAATCTACATAAAAACAAGAACCAACAGCTTCTCATGGAATTCCAGAATGGTTTGGGTTGGAAGGGGCCTTAAAGATCACCTGCCTCCAACACCCCCTGCTATGGGCAAGAGCACTCCACTAGAGCAGGTTGCTCAGAGCCCCATTCAACCTGGTCTTGAACAGCACCAGGAACGAGGCATCCACAGCTTCTTTGGGCAATCTTCTCCAGAGTCTCACCACCCTCAGAGTTATGTTTTTCCTTACATCTAATCTAAATCTGCTCTCTTTTAGTTTATATCCAGTGTCCATTGTCCTATCACTACATGCTCTTGCACATAGTCCCTCTTCAAGTCTCTACTAGGCATCATTTAGGAACTGGAAGGCTGTTTGAAAGTATCTCCAGAGCCTTCTCTTCTCCAGGATGAACAACTTTCAGCCCATACTCATGGCAAAGCTGCTGCAGCCCTCTGATCATCTCCTTCTTGCACCTCTATTCCTTGCAGGACTTTATCCCACAGTCTGCTCTCCTGATGCACAGAGTAGTGAGCTTGTTTGTGAACCCTCCTTACACCCCTAAGGATGTTGAATTCCACTGCTCCATGGTCACTGCAGCCCAGGGTGCAGCCCAGGGTGCCCCTTCACATTTCCCAGCACAGCCCCTCGGTGTGGGTGAGAACAAGCACATCACCTCTCCTTGTTGTCTCCTGTGTCACCTGGAGAAGGAAGTTATGATCAGCACATCCCAGGAGCCTCTGGGATTGCCTGTGCCCTGCTGTTTTGTTCCTCCATCCTGTACCAGGGTGGTTAAAGTTCCCCATGAGGACCATGGCTTGTGAATATGAGGCTGCTCCTATCTGTCTACAGAAGCATCCTCTGCTCAGCTCTCCTGGTCAGGCAGCCTGCAGCAGATCCCCACTATAATGTCTCCTGTCCCTGCTGTCCCTGTAGTCCTTACCCATAAACTCTAGGTCAGCTTCCCACCCATCCTCAGGCAGAGCTCCATGCACACAAACTGGACAATCTGGAAGTTTGCAACTTCTTTTTCAGAAGGGTATGTATATTTTACAAGATTTTTTTCCAGAGAAAAATAAAAGCTATTGCCTCTACCAGCTGCTCTGAAACTCTTGACTATGGTATGACAAGTCTCTTTCCCTTATGACAGTGTAGAAATGGTAAAATAGTCCCATATTCAACATAGGAATAATTCAGGCCCTTTAAAATTTGGATCTAAATCCTTGCTGCAAAAATGGTTGTAAAGAAGTACTTGTCTGACTCCTTGACAATTTGCTAAATGTAGCAAAGAAAAGTGAACATATGTATTAGATTTGCTAGGGGAGTTTCTTTTTTACAGGTAAGGAAGAACTATTGAATTTTTTTCTGGTCATTGATCCCACCTATTATTTTTCATTCAAGAATACACAAAGTGGGAGTCACTGATTGCCTGGGTGGGTGTTTTTTAGTGAAAGTTAATCTACCACAGATATTGAACAGTCTTTCTTATTTTAAATAAATTAGTGATTTTACATGCTTAATTTTATTAATCCTATGCTGCTTTTATCTAAACACCTCACTGTCACATGAGTGTTTGTAATTAAAGGTTCAGAAATAACCCGTGTACAACATTTTGCAGAAAAGCAACACCACACTTTTTACTTCAATAATTACAATTAGTGGATGAAATGTGCATTAATCTGGAGATATAGATATGCAGAATTTGTTTTATATATACAGTGTATTTAGGCCAGCCATCCACACACAAAATCTTTTCTGGTCTGTAAGACTGTTAATGAAAATTGAGGTGGAATATTAGAAAGGGCAGCTAGGAAAATAAAAATATTTTTTCAGGGTCCTCCAAGGAAACCATTCAATTTTCTCATATTGAGAAGGGCAAAGCTTTGAAGTATCAAGCACAGGATTCCATTTGATCTCAATTCTCTGAGTATACCATGAAAAAGGAAACATCCCTTTAGGAAAATGGAATGGAAACATTGTCGTAGAAAGTTAATGACAAGTTTTATGAGCCCAAACTAATAAGAATCATAATAATTAGGATTAAAGCATAAAGGTCTGGTAAAAAGCCTGTATCTTCAACATTAATAATCAGCAGCAATTAGGTTGTTCTCCCACCAAGTACTTCTATTTGCTCCCTCAGTGCAATTTTTTAAAATGGTTTTCCAAAGGGGAAAAAAAACCCAAAACTGATTAGCTAAAAATATAGATGCCAAATGCAGAAGATAGTCTGAGAAAACAACATGAATAAAATGCATCCCTGTCAAAATGTGCTGCTTGGGGCAGAACAGCAGCACAGCTAATGTGGAGAGCTGTCTCATTGCTGTGTAAAACTTTCAGAGCCTTAATTAAAAGTGAGAAGAAACAAATTGTCTTTTTTTTCTGTTCTGTCAGCCACAAACATCCAGCTTGAGACACATATGGAGAACTATCTATTATTTGATATCCCAAATTTTAACAGAGGCTTCAAAACAATTATCAGTATCTGAAACTTACTGATACATCTGATGCACTGTAACTTTATTGTCATCAGCAGGTATACTCCTATTTATTTTTTTCTCACTCTGAATAACAGATGAGTTGATAATTGCAACTTTAAGGGCTTCTGGACATATTAGCTCTATGCACAATTTTTTTAAAACTCTTTTGCCTATTGGGTGTTCCAGTAGGCAGCAAGGAAGAAATAGACTGCCTTGTATCCTGCTGAAATGAGGAGGAGAGAGACATATTTTTCAAATGTACAAGAGATTAATTTCTTCTTAATCATCCAAAGAAATTCCTCTGCTACATGCACAAATGCACCCCATCAAGTGAAAAAGCATTCTATCTTTTCAGATATAAATATAGAAATGAGTTTTCTATTCCTCTCAAGTGCACACACAGAAGTGAATTGTCACAGAATTGTCTCCTTGGCCAAGAAGTAGCACTTTGAAACTCTGAGCCCTAAATTTAAATGAAGAAAATTAAAAATCTGAGTTTTTGTAGAATTTCACAGAATTTCTGTTCTGTGAAAGCCATTAAGAAAAATCCTCCAATACCTTGGTATTTCCAGAATTATTGTGATAGTGGGGGATTCCCAAACATCCTTCTAGAAATTTTAAAAGATATTTCAGTTTGATGGACTCAGGAAAATGAGAAATCTGAGCAGTTCAGCTGAGTACTCATATAACTTTACTTACCAAGCTCTGATCCCACGAAATGGAGACACAGAAAGGTATAAAAGAACCTAGTGAGATAAGTATCTTATAAAGCTCTGAAGGAGCTGGAACAAAGCTTACCTTCAGTATTGGATGACAATTTGTCTCATAACTGCCTTCATCCATCTCCAAATCTGTGATGAAAATGTTGTCATGAAAAGGCTGCTGTCATGGCAGGAGAATTTCACTGTTGGTAGGAATGAAAATATAGATGTATTCATTCCTGCTGTCAGTATCCTGTGTCATTTTCCTAAACACTGTTTTATTTCTCAGTGAGGGAGGCAGATATTGCTACTTTCAACATGACTTAACTAGTTTGTTCCCATTTGAGGCAAGGCGATCTTTCATTAATAACTTACATAACTCATAGCTGCTAAGCTATAAATAGCATCTAAATTATTAGTTAACTGCTCCTGAACTGAAGGGAAATAAAGTAAACCAGCAATCATAAAATGGAGCTTAATGACTGATACAGAGTCAGAAAGAAATATATATGCATACTTATTCTTTAAAAATGCTGATTTCCACATTGTTATAAAACTGATAAGAACAATGTATCCAGTATTTATGTCAGCTTTGGCAGTCACAGACATATTTTCATTACAATTAGATATGTGTTATTACCTATAAAACCCTTATTTCTTACACTAAAGCATTCAACCTGCTGGTCATGGGTACAACAGATCTGGACTGTCCCAATGTGGATATTAGATTTTTTTTAAATAATGAGTTTAGTGGTTTGATACCTTAATCATAACATCTTTTCTGTTTTTTAAGTGAGGGCAACACAAGAAGTTTTGTTCACTTTGGTGCCTTTAAATGCTCTTAAGATAAAATGACTTTTGTAATTAAAAATGTAGCTTGTCTATTCCTATTAAACTGTTGCTTCTTGAAGCATTGCAGAACTAGTTAAATTCAGGCTACTCTATTTTGTACTCTTTATGGAAAGTTGTTTTATCACATTTAAATAGTTCCATAATCTGTAGCCTAACTGATGTTTTTTGAGTGGAGCCCAAAATGCCAATTTAAGTTGCTTATCTTAGCTTTTCTGCCTGAAAAACTCTCTGCCTATTGTGGAGGCTAACAGGAATTCTTCAGCTAGGAAAGTTTTGATTTACTATGAACTGCTATATGGTTGCATGTTGAGAATTTCAGTGCATGCTTTCATTGTACTTCAAGAGGGAGAATGCTCAAGATATTGGTTTTGTTCTGTGTCTCTCCTATCAGGAAGCACATCAGCTGTTAGAGAAAGGTTTGTCCAGAACTCTTGCTTACCATTACACCAGGATAAAATTATTTCAAATAGATATAATTCTTTCTTACAAAGGGCCATAACTTTAAATAAATAGTCCCAGTGGTTTGGGCAGGCTAAGTGTTCAGACCTGTGTGTAGTGACATCTATGTAAGGAGGCTTTGTAATTAGTATCATTGATAAGTACAGCTAAAACTATTACTTGATTAACACAATGCTGCTTGAATCAGCAGATATTTGTGTTTTCAACATCTTTTTAGTCTGGATCCAAAATATGTTGGGAAGCTGTCAAGGGAAAACTCTGAATCAGACAAAGGTATTGTGTAGAGTAAAACACAAATCATCAGGGACATGAAATTCTCTTAGTAAAAATTTATGCAAATCCCATGCATTGCTTCGATTACTTATCGAGCTGCCACTCTCATTGATTAGATTAAAGCTCATTCACTTTTCAGCACCTCAGTATAATTCTTAAAAGAAAAAGGTGTCATGTTTTGATATGTCTATGAACTCTTCAAATATATATTTCTATGCCTTCATTCAGATGCAGTGTTGCTCTGGTTTGGATAGGCTTGTTAAATAAAAATGAATTCAAGAGAATTGGTAATGGATTAAAATTAAAGAGAGGGCAATAGCCTCTAAAATAGTAAACACACTTTTCTTAATCTTTGAAAATGAAGAAGAATAATTATAATGTTGCAAATTCTCTTCTCATAGTAATTGGAAAGTTTCAATTACAATCAAAGATGGAAAAAAACTTGTCAGAGATACTTCAGATTAAAATACCTGGCTGGCTCCTTATCCAAGTTCCCAGTGGACTTTACTGAGAGCCAAAAAAAAATTCAGCTTTAGAAATCTTGGTTCTAAAACACAAGTGCTAATGCAGGATGCAAGCAAGCCTATGAATTAGTGTTTCAAAGCAAACTGGAGCAAATGTGGCATATAATTGTTCATGACGATCTCTCCATATTAAATTGGAGATCAAAGCTTCTAGCTGCATCTTCAGGTCCCAGAGGTTATGAAATTTTACTGTCTATGAAAATATTATTCATTATTTCCTTTACAAAGGGGAACAACTGGAACACAACTTTCATATCTGCATAGTTTGTGGCTGTTTAACTGTCACAAACTGGCAGTTTATCTTAAACTCATTTTAAGCTGTTGCCACATTCATGATTACACCACATGTGTTGTTTTGATTAATCAACTCCTTTTCATTACCCAGCATTAGCAACAACTGACATCTTCTCTGAACCACAAAATGCTGTGCTTAATATTACAGAAGAGCAATAATATATTAGTAAATACTTGTAGTGTTTAAAAAGAGGAATGGAATCATGGGAAGGGCAAAAGAATCATATAATTGCCAAGAGTAACAGCATCTTCTGTCACTCTGTGTGTGCACAGCAAGAGAAGGATATAAGTGAACTAACTCAAGGCTTGCTGGGACTGAATTGCCTCTTGTGCTTTTAATCCTCTGGGACAAATAGCAGGGGCTCCATCCAGTGTCTGCCTGATGCCAGGAAGAGGAGGTAATGAGCTGTGAACCAACCTCAGCCTGGCTGATTTTGCCATGCCCAGTGGAAAATGATGCACAAGACTTGCACTAGGCAAACTCAACAGTCAAATGGTATGTGAAGTATCTTCTCCATGCATGGACTAAATCAAGGCACTCCAGTCAGTGCCACCCAACTAACCAAAACATAGTTTTTGATAATTCATGAAACCTAGAAATGTAGGCAACAATGGGAAAGCACAGCCAACATGAAAGTTTTCAGTCAGAACAAGAAGTAAAAGCCTTAGAATTACTATGTATTTGAACTTCTGAAAATACCTGTTAAGTCTGGATGTTGCAATTTGCTTTCATACTTCAAAAAATAAAAATGGAACCTATTAGTATAAATATTATATATTTAATTACATTAATAAAGTTAATGTAATTAAAAATGAAACCATATTTTTATCAAACTGAGTGATGTTTGATAGTCTATCTACTCACAATACCACTGAACAAAATAGAAATTAAGGTAGTAATTTTATACTGGTAAACCAAAAATAAACTGTTAAAAAAGCATTTTGATTTCATCTCTATTTTCCTTTGTCTACTACAAAAGTACAACGTATAAAAGTGTAAAACACTTGATGTTCTTGGGAAATAAAAGTTATTTTAGTTCAAGGAGTGCAAGTTCAAGTTAAATAGTATTTGAATGTTTCCTCAGGATGCAGTGATATTCATCTTTTTCTCAGTACAAAATTGATTGAAGAAGTAATCATCATTGGCATGTAATTCCTATTCCATTATTAAATGTTATTACCTACCCTGCATTGTTGATATAAGGGTTGAGATAATCTACCTAGTAAATCAAAACTATGAAGTGATCCTGATTAAAATAATTTACAAATATTTTATTGCTATTAAAATCATCCATCATAAAGATTTGCTTCTATGAATGCATTGATTGTTTTTGCTAGTTAGTAATATTTCACAAATTTGCTTCCCATGATGAACCATTCTGAAACCTTTTCATTTTGTATATGGCATAAGTCACCTAAATCAAGTCAATGGTTTCTAAATCTTATCAAGATGATTGAAATTGGAGCTAGGGACATTTTTCAGATAAATGTAGAATATTGAGTACTCCTCAATACATATCCGCACTGCCATATCTTGACAGCTGTTTTGATCTCTAGAAAATAACATAAATGTGCATAAAAATAAACAAGAGAGAGCTAAAGCTCTCAGAATTTTCTGTCCTGGCATAATTGTGCTGTAGTTTTAAAAGCAATTATAAAGTTTCTCTAGATCAGTACTACAAACATAATGAATACACCCACAAACTGGTTCAAAGAGACAATGTAGCTGCACATATATATCCTCTCTTACTGCAATTAAATGGTTCCTTTTGAAACATTGAAAAATACACACTTTATTTTTCTCATAATTCTGCGTAAAATTTCCCAAAGTCTTTTAAAACTTAAAATATTAGATTGTTATTTGAGTAAATTGCGTAGAATTAATTTGATTTTAATTACCTAATAAAATAAAAACTATTTTTTTTAATGAACAGGAGGAAGATTCTCCTGGGTTCAAGTCAGTTTTGAAAAGGGCTTGTGGGTTTGTTTTGTTTTGTTTTGTTTTAAGTACTTCTTTGTGGTGCCTTACATTTATGGATTCTTTTCTGGCCCTTTTAACTCATGCTATTTATATTCAGACAAAACTATGTTTTTTTCCCATTAAATTGATAAACCCAAAGTTATTAAAATTCTCTTAGACTAGACTTCATTGCTAGCAAACGTGTATTGGGGAATACAACTCAGTGTGTTTTTAACATTACACATATCCCTAAACACCATTGAGTTCAATGGGCTTTATGGACACATTTTAAAATTATCACATGGCTAAGTTATTTTGTGCATAAGGAATGTCAAACGGGAGCTTAGTGAATTCCAGAAACCTATTGACATCCAGCAGCTGAACTGTCCATATTTATGATGCACCAAAGTAAATAAATGTTTTCTTTGCCTCTTTAAAAATATTTTAACATTAGAATTCACATCCATACCTCAATAAAAGAAATCTAATATCTTAAATATTTTCCATCTAAATAGAATTTTATTAAGCATTTGATCTGGTTTGTATAATTTACATGCTCTGGGTCATAATTTTCTTCATTTATTACATGGCTGCATTTGTAATTACGTCTTGAAAACTCTTCAGTTGGGAGATAAGAATTCAGTTCCAAAACACTCCCTGTCAATTCTGTCTGCACAGAAACTGGTACTAGGCTTAATAGAGTAGATTTACACAGCTGTAGGAGCTTTGCCTTCGGATTCATCTTGTTGAAGACTAACAACATTAAACACACTTTTTTTTAATCAAACAAGAAAACAGAGACTGTTTATTTTCATCCACAGCAAGTGGAATCTTATAAAGACAGTCATCTTTCATTTAAATCAGAGGGAAGTTTTGTAGGTACTCCATTTAAAACTGATTCAGGTCTCAAAATATCCTGCACACACATCAAGCAACTCCTGAAAGCATTCTCAGAGCCAGGCTCATATGCTGACAGCTTTGTGACACACTTGAACAACTTCTATTTGCTAGTGCTGCCTGAAAGGACTTGAAGAGGTTGTTTCTGAATGTTATTATGGGAGCTCAAATCTCATTATTCTCCCAGCCAAATGTAAGGTGATTTCTGAATAGAATAAAAATGAGTTGCTGTTGTAATTTGCTGGTATCAAAAGCTGCATTTATTAATTCAATAACATCATCTTAGATAAGTAGGCTTCAGAACAGAAAAAATAAAAATTTCATGCTTCTGCATTCCATGTGTGTGTTGTGGTGTTTACAGGGTCATTTAAAATGTGTTACTACTGGTTCAGAAAGGGCTATTTCACTCTCATTTTTCAGTGTATTAGCTGCTAACATTTTCCCTTTTTGGTCTTTGCTCAGTAAGTAGAAAATATTCCCCTGCTTCTGCTCATTAAAATTTAAATGTATCATTTTCCTTACCTTCTTGAATTAGCAACAAATTTCAATGCTTCATAAAATATGTTTAATTTCTAAAATTCCAAACTATGAAGTAATTTTTAAGAGTTTTTTTGCTAATATTTAATTTTAAGTGTTTCCTGGGATAAAGAAATAGCTCTGAAATCTGATTATATTTTGATCTGAATCTGAATATGTAAAAATATATTAAACACAAAATCAAAAAATCCATCAAAAAATGCTCAGTCAGTCAGAAGCACAGGTCTAGATTCTTCTTTTATTCTCTGACATCAGAATCGTACCCTAGTAGTAAATTTTCAACCTCATTTTCTAGAAAATATAAAAAATAAAAGTTAGCCAAATCATTGCTTCATCCCATTTTCTTTTACATGTGATATTTTAGAAATCCTACATGTCAAAAATATTTTACATATTTATAAAAATATTTCCAAAAACAGTAGAAAGGTTTTCCTGCCTGAACCACTGAAAGTGTTTCAATCACAGTCCTAAATTTTGCATGTGTGGTCCTCAAGTATCTCAGACTGAAAAGGATACCTTGGGAGAGCTTTGGTTCACCCTTCTAATCAAAGAAGGTCTGATCAAGGCTGTATGCAGTAGGGTCTTGAAAATTGCTAAAGACAACTGTACAAACTCTTAGAGCAGACTGTGCTTAATTATCTTCAGTAGTGGTCTGGATTTTGGATTTTGTCTTTTTTCCCTTTGTTTTTAGTTCAAATACTTATGTTTCACGAGCAAATTAAAAACTATGTAAAAATGAGCCATGGTAACCAGGGTGATTCTGCCGCACCATTCTTGTGGCTTGATAC
The DNA here is from genome assembly GCF_051311805.1 of Agelaius phoeniceus. Taxonomy (NCBI): domain Eukaryota; kingdom Metazoa; phylum Chordata; class Aves; order Passeriformes; family Icteridae; genus Agelaius; species Agelaius phoeniceus. The sequence goes on along the minus strand of NC_135266.1, from coordinate 13,065,198 downwards.
ATCATTTTATACTTTTTCACATAATACAATTTATTTAACTTGGTTGACATAGAATAGCACAGTTTCTCAGCAGGGGCTCAGCCACAGGAAGTGTGCAGTATTAAAGATGTCTTTTTTTGTGTATTGAGAAAATTTATCTCAAAAGCCAGACCAGATATTAGTAATATGATTTTACCAGTAGATTAATATAAGGCGTGTGCTACCTGCCTTATATTATATTATATGCTACCTGCAGTTTGGTGGGTGACTGAATGTTAGCAGGGAAGCTGCAAGCAAGTTTTATATTTAATGGTTTCCAGTAATTGCACCCTACACTGATATTTTACAATGACCAGAAATTTGTTATTATATGTCACCATTAAATCCATGGCCCCAAGACATGTATCTCTGGTACCAGGCCTTTGCTCTGTAAAACATGACAAACATAAGCCTTTGAACATCCTTGTGTTTGGCAATGCTTTTCTGTAGGAAAATCTGTCACTTTAATATATATGGATAAGAAACCTTACTGTCAACAGTTAGTATTTTAAAAATCTTCCAGTGAGGGAAATGATGTTAGCCTGTCTTGTAGCATCATCATAAATATTACTCTGGATAACATTTGATGTTTCTGCTCATGAAATATTTGATCCATTTGATCCATGAAATAGTTGATCCACATGCCAATCTCTTCTGTCCTCTTTTAGAAAGTGATATAGCTACCATATAGAAAAGTTAACACTAATTTATCACACAGCAAACACTAGCTGCTATACATCAAGTGGAGAATATTTTGCAGATATTATAGTAAGACTCAATATTCATATGTATTTACAGCAATGCATGAACATGATCTGCATATGTTTATAGATTTTGTTACCTCTGCCTCTCCTAAATTCTATTTTGTCTTCTGGACTCATTGCTAAATTTGTAATGAATTGTTGCAATAGGTGTTAGTCAGCTGACTAAAAGTGACTGTGAATGATATAGGAAACAAAATTTATTTATGAGATCTTCCCTTTTGGACTCTAGACAAAAAGCTCTTGCTTCCCAAGAATATTTCAAAGGACATTGAGGTGATAGACTTTGTCCAGAGAAGGGCAACAAAGCTGGTGAAGATCTAGAAATCTAAATCTAGAAAAACATGTCTAGAAAACATCCTGTAAGAAGAGGCTGAGGCAAATGGGGTTGTTTAGTCTGGAGAAAAAGAGATTTCATTGTTCTCTACAACTACCTGAAAGGAGATTATTGGTATCTTCTGCCATGTCTCAAGTGAAAGGACAAGAGGAAATGGCGTCAAATTGTGTCAAGGGAGGCTCAGATTAGATATTAGAAATTTTATTTTTCTTTGGAAAGGTGATCAGGCACTGGGGCAGGTGTCCAGGGAGGTGATGGGATATTGTCTCTGGAAGTGTTCAAGAGGTATCTGGATGTGGCACTGGGGGCAAGGTTTGGGGGTGACTATGGTAGGGCTAAGTTGAAGAGTGGACTGGATGATTTTCAATAGCTCTTCCAACTAGGGTAGTTCTGTGGTTATAACACAGTCATGGCCAATGAAGTGGCAGTGCAGAACCTGTATGTTTGTCTCTCTTACTGAAAGAAAGCACCTTCCTCTTTGCTGAGTACACTGGAGAGGCTCATATGAGATGGCTGCAGAATCTGGACCCTACACAAACACTTTCCTCTGCTTTGGCTCATGGCTGTGGTAAATTAAACAAAACTCTGTCAGCTTGGCCATTTCACACACCAGTAATTTACAGCCACCTCTAGGGAGCATCATGCACAGACACAAGGATTTCAAGCACAGGGTCTGGGTGACTGAAAACACACTGTGCACAGGAGATAAATAGATGCATGTATTACTCCACTGGGCTGGTATGTGGCCCAGTAGAGTAATACGTATGAGCTGCTCCTGAATGGATTTAAAGAGTCTGTTGGCCACAATACATAGAGTGGTCTAAAAAGTGGTAGCAAGGAATGAAAAATGCAATTGATTCTTCTGTAGTGCCTATCAGCTGCAAAGAGCTCATTGTTCTTCAAATGTTCATTCAGGAAGAGGAAAGAGGGTGGTGATGATATTTTAGAGCCTTGGAAGAGTTAATTCGGAATGTGCATCTGAGGAATATGTGCTTCTTTAGCTTGAGTCTCAAAATTATTTGTATTCCAGTGTTTATATGAGATTTTCTGTTGTCAGTTATTCTAACTATGTTAAATTTGAGTCTATGTGGCATCAGAGGTTCATTTTATAATTCCCTCCTAGAAAATTTAAAACATTAGTTAACTAACATTCTGTTAATTTCAGAGAATTGAGAGGCTGTTTTTCTTTTTATTTTGTTTTTGAGATGCCAAATGCAATCCCTAAATAAAGAAGAAAAAAAAAGTGTGTGCTTGTTTGTTTTTGTAGAAGTCTCTGGTACTAAACTGCACTGTTACAAGTGTTTAAATGGCTGAAAACCTGAGTGGAAAATTTTCAATGTTTTGTTGTTTATTGTATTTATCTGTGATACATGTTTCTGGACTCATTGTAATATCCAGCTGAGGCCCTAACCTCATGGAAATCCTGGTGAAATATGAGAAAGCAACCTGCTGGTTGTGTCAGAGCTGAGGCACCCCAAGTCCCATAAAGAGGATGGAACCCTTGCCTCCTTAAGGCTCAGAAGTGAGAAGAAAGGGTGAACTGAGCTCCTGTCCCTCACAAATGGCAAAAAGATCCTTCTGTAGAAAGGCATCTGCTGCTGGCTCACACCTCTTGCTAAATTCAACAACATTCTAGCTCCAAAGCTTGAAAGGGCCCTAAGCATGTCCTTTCCTATTCCAGGCACTAAAAATACTTATCACTGTTCTTGATAATAATAGCATTTAATTCAGGAAATAAGATCATAAAGAAAAAAGTTTCATTCAAATAGCCAGAAAAAAAAAAAAAAGTTGGAATACTGGTGTGGACATAAAGGGGGGATTTTACTCTGTGTGAGTTGATTTAAAGAAAGAAATCCTTAACACCTGCTGCCATAGACAGAGTGATAACAGGGGTCATTCCTTTCTGGGAATCTCAAATCTGACCATTCACCTATAAAACACACCTAGCAGGCCACGGGCAGGAGGGAAGGTGTCCTGCCCCTTCCCAAACATGCAGGAGTCTCACAGGCCAATAGTCATTTTGTCCCAGATTATAGAGTCTGGAGGTGATCATCCAGCAGAATGGCTCAGTGCCAACTATGTTAACAGATAAATAGGCAAGCTGAGTTTGTTACTGGAAGAATTTATTTCTCAGGGGCTCAGTAATGGCCCCCTATAAATGTGAATCTTGGTCTAGACTTGTGTCAAATTTAAGAGCAGTCAAGTAACCTGGGGAGTTAGAATCAGCCATTACACGGTTGCAGGTAGTGCCCCAACAACAGAAATTAGTGTGGTTTTATTAGATTTGCCTAATAGCTTACCTAGAAAGAAGAAATTGAATGCTCCTGAAGAAATTGGATTGCATTTTAAATGGAAAACAAAACTTTTTTTTTTTACTGTACATAATTATAGGGTTTTCCTAACCTTTACAATGTGGAGAAAAGAGAAGAGAAGAGAAGAGAAGAGAAGAGAAGAGAAGAGAAGAGAAGAGAAGAGAAGAGAAGAGAAGAGAAGAGAAGAGAAGAGAAGAGAAGAGAAGAGAAGAGAAGAGAAGAGAGAAGCGAGTTTGTTATTTTCAGAATCTTGTCTGTTCAGAGAAAAACAAAAGAAAAAATTATATATTTTTTACACTTTTAAAAAGATTATTAAAGATATTTTGCAGTCTTAGAGAATGATAATTTTTAGAAAAATCACAATTTGTTTTCAAATTTACAGTAGAAATTATTTTCTTTTGTTTTCACATCAATGATGATAACTAGATTTTTTTCAACTTTAACATTAAACAAAGTGTTGATTGAGATTATTTTCTATTTCCCATCGTCTCATGCATTATTCTGACTGTTACAAGGGTTCTTTCAGTTTGAGGAAAAAAAATTGATGCAATATCTAATTTGAGTCACTTTGAGAGGATGGAAATGGTGATTAATTAGGACCTTTACCTGTCTGTTTTGAAAACTAAAATTGAAGAATTTTGTGTCTAAAGAGTTGCAAATTATGAATTTAATGTTAATTAGCCTCCCTTTTTTTTGAACTTGTTGTCTTCCAACAACCAAAACTCACTCAGAAACATCAGAGATACCTAACATAGTTCCCCACATGCTCGGTGTGATATTTGTTAATATCTTTGACTGTGACCTAGAACAGATTATTCAGGGAGGTTCTCAAGTCTCAATCACTGGGGATATTCCAACTCTGTCTGGTCATGGGCCTGAGCAACCAGCTCTAGGTGAAGCTGAAGTGGTGAAGCTGGACCAGGTGATGACCAGAGGTGCCTTCCAACATCAACTCCTCTGTGATTATGAAAATATAGATTGGAATCAATGGAAATAAAAGAATACTAATCCTTGTCCCATTCAGATCTACCTTCTCCTCACCCTCACATTTCTATCCATGCAAGTAGTTGATCAAATAAGACAAAATAAAAAATTAACATTCAAAATTTAGTCTGTTTTGGGAAAGGAGAAATAATTCACCATACTCAAATTTAGGAGAAAGTCTGTGCTTACTGATATTCTACTGTGATTAGCCCTCGTACATCACTATGACTCCAATGAAAGGAATGGAATTAAAAGGGAGAAAAACTGATACAATGCACTGATAAATAAGGCCTGTATGTTTATAAGAGGAAATTTATTCAGAGCTTATGCCTTTCATAATAGATCATTAATCAGAAAAAATATCACATTGGAAATGCTGTGGAGGGAATATGATCCTCTGGCTTTAACTATGTTGGATTTTCTCTGTAACTAATAGATTTGAACGCCATTATTTTTTCTTCATTCCCCATTTATTATTTTTTTAGTTGCATTTGCCAGTTCTGCAGTACTGTTTGTTAGGAAACTCTTATCCTTAGTGTAGTACTCTTACTGTATCCTACAGTACCTAAAACATCTCTGAAGGATTAATTGCTTCCCATGGATCTAGAGATAATTTATCAGAAGTATTTTTCTTTTGATTGTGGATATATAATATGCAGTTCTAAGTTTCATCTGTTCAGAGTAATGTTTCCTGCAGTAGATGAGTAAATGTGTCATATTATTTCACAGTTTTGTACAGCTGTAATACTCAACATTTCCATGAGATACACTAGGGGGAAGGGACATGATTTTAAATAATAGAAATGTCTGAATGCATAAATAAATGCTTAAGGGTATTAGCACTTTTGCAGAATGAAGGAAGTAGAAAAGCTACAAATTATATTGAAAAGTTTTAATCACTTCAAGGAAAGCTCTGATATTTATGAATATCAGAGTACTTTCCAAAAATACTTGAGGCAAAATAACAGCTACCAGGAAACTTGAAACTTGTTTTTTTTCTCTGTGTATTGCCATATTGTCAATCGTTTTCACCTGTCTTCCCACAGCCTATAGGCTCTTAATAATTTTGTTTAACATGCCTCAATAGAAAAGCAGGCTTTTATTCCTATGAATTCCTTCTTGAAAATATGTATATTGCTCACTCATTAATTTCCACTTTAGTAAAAAGTATGTTCATATGTACAATAAAAGCATCAATTTAATTAATTATTAATTTTCTGAAAATTAATTATCCTTCATTGTCTGAAACTTCTGTCTCTATGGATAAATGAGCAAATTATATTTCATGTAAGCTACTACAGGACACTTTATTTTGGCTGATCCAACCAGCCAGCACAGTCTTTCAGCAGAGAGAGAACATTTCTTCCAGAGCTGATGACACAACATATGTCAACTCTACAAGACTTAAAAAGGGTTATCAAGTACTAAATCCAAGGGTCTCTGATCCCTTGAAAGGTTGCAACCTGAGTGGCAAATTGGGTCTTAGAAGTTAGATAAAGGGTGATAGAAATTGATATCTGTACAGCAGCTTTATAGTACACCCTTCAGGAGAAAAAGACAGTATTTATTTTGATATGTTACATTAATTTTGATAGGAATCACGAAAACTGTGTAACACTGAGATTTACTAATCTTAAACTTAATTTAGGGTTTTTTTTCCAAATAAATGAGGGGTGATACTACAAGAAAAGTTATACTCTTGATATTAAAGCCTATTGTTGAAGTTTATTAGAATGTAGTCTGAAGTATTTAAGAGTGTTCAAAGTGTTTTTTCTTTCATCATATCAAAATTAATGGTGAAACAGCAGATTCATCCATTGTGGCAACAGGCACACAGCAGTCACCCCTAAGCATAAGTGAGGCATGTGCCTTTCAATAACCAGTGTCAGACCTGCCTGAGCCAAGATAATGATGTGCAAAGAGCTACTGAGCATCTCTCCTGAGGGGCTGCATTCTCACACCAAGCTTTTAAAGAAGATGATGATGCTGATTTGCTGCTGTCACAGACTGGTAAGAAAATTAAGGGTTTTTTCACTGTTAAATTTTAATCACTAAATACTCTGCTTTCTGCTCCCAGTAGAGGCGAAATAAGGCAGCAGAATCTGTCCTCTCTTTGCACCAGTAGTGTGGAGCAAAATTTGGGGTCTAGTGACTTCTGAAATCTCTGCTTCTGGGTTTTTGTGAGAGTGAAAAAGCTTTCTGGAAGGCAGGACTAGCTGTACACTGCTCCTGGACCACAGAGCAAAAATATACAAATATGTACAAAATGTATTTTGTGTAGAGAGTACTCAGGCAATATATCTCCAAAGATCACCACTTGGAAAATCAGGTTGCAGGTTTCCTTATATAGCTGAATTAATTTATTTGAAAAAAACCCAAAACAACAAAAACCAAAGCAGAACAAAAAAACAGGTATCAGAAGAGACCAAGTCATAATCTTTTTAACTAAAGTGTTAAAAAGGACCCAAGAACCTTAATTTGCCTTTTGCTTCTATACATGTGGGTGTGTGGTTTGTTCATAGAGAGGAAGAGTAAAATGTTTTGAACCACGAGAGAGGAGAGACTGAAGATGAATGAGTCACCTCAAGCCATACCTGCAGGAGGCATTTCAGAGGAGAGCAGTCAGATGACCATGGTTTTGCCTAATACAAGGTGTGAACAGCACTGAGATGGCAGATCTCTGAAACTCAGATCTACCGAGTAAATTTTCAGTTACAGGAAATTTGAGGAAAAAACCCAAAGTTATTTATTCTCTCTTATGTTATCCTGGAACAATTTTCACATGAAGCTTGGTAAATAATTTTGGTCAATACAGTTTTTCCAGAATTTTCTATTTAGGAAATAACTCAAAATTGCTCTAGAGAAGGAAGCTGCATCCATTTTTTATTTACTGGATAATGCTTTAATGGGCATGGGAGATAGGTTTCATTTTCTCATTTACCTGAAGGCATCTGAGCTCACTTTTTTCATCTGACATTTTCAGCCATCACAGGACTCAGAGCCCCATCTCTAAGAGCTGTAAAATTGCATACAATTTTAGCAGATCAATTTGATCCTGCCGTATATAATTTGCCTAATCAAGTGATAATCTAGACTAATCAATAATTGCAAACAAATATAATTACAATAGTGTAAGTGTTCAGTGTGGAAAAAACACAAAAAGAGGAATGTGACATACAAAATATTTTCTGAGCACCTCAATTTCGTATAGAATTCTGCAGGAGTTAGAGACAACTGCCTTTGATAATCAGATCACAGAAATGCAGACAGAAGACATCTAAATTACAGGGTGCAGCTGTGTACTTCATTTATTATCTATTCTAGATCTGAGAGGGAGGTGAGAATCCCCAAAATACCAAAGACTGTAATCACCATGATCATTATTAATTTTTCCACACCAGCTGCACACAAGCAGACAAACACAAAACTTTGCTTTTGGCACCTGGTTAAGCCCTCATGCATGTCCTGTTGTTTCAGGAATTGGAGAGAAGGCTTATAAGCAAATAGAATAATTTCAGTTCCTCTAAATATGGAGCATTTTGATTTACTTTTAAGACGGAAACCAGACTTAATAGTTAGGGGGTTATTTTTATACAGTGGAAAATTTACTGGATGTTCTATCATACTGGAGGTATGACATAAATTAAACATTTATTCATTATATTTTTTTTTATATTTTAAAATATGCCTGCTTCAAGGTCAAAGTAAAAATCTCAGTAAAATATAGTTAGCTGCAGGGAAATTATTTTTAGAAAATTATAGGATTGTTCCAAAGAGGAAAGTTATGAGGTCTATACAGAACAGCTACAAGATGGGAAGGAGTTCATGTGCATTTGCTACCAAGTAAAAAGCAAATTCAATTTATAAAACTGCTTAAATATAAGCAATTCCAAATTTTATTTGCATATCAAAACAGAAAAGAAAGCTTCTACTAATGTACAGAAATTCATACTTTTCTGTGTAGGTAATTAGAAGGATCAAGAAACCCTAAAATCCTGCATAGGAAAAATGAAATTGAGAAAGAAAGTTTATCTGCCCTTAGCTTCTTGACACAAGTCTGCACAATCTGTGTTTGTCTGGTGAAATGTACGAATTAAAAACAACTCACAATTGGCACATGAAAGAAAATTCAAATCTTCTCTTTTTGTCTCCCTTAAATGAAATAAACCAGCAAGCACTTATGGAAGAACCTTAGTTACTGTTTTTCATTTAGAATTTTTATTGATCTGTGGAAAGAGGAGGCAATGATTTTTCTCTCTCTAGGACAGTAGGTCCTTCCTTCCAAGGACACCAAACTCTGAAGCTGAACTTAGCCATCTGAACCAGTGAGTTTATTTAGTGAAAAGGAAGTCTGATGCAAAATTATCTCTGGAGTACAACATGAATACTGTGAGCAGTACAGTCTATAGCAACAGAAAAAAGCGGAGCAGCTGCTGAGATTTTGTTCAGCAGTCATGCATTTTAAGTAGTTTAGTAAGGATTTATGAACTTATAGTGACAAAAATTATTCTATTGATTTAAACTACTCAAATACCTCATTGTAATACCAGTGGAAATCAGTAAGATCCTGACCTAAGCAGGTGAAATTTTTGGCTGTTCAGGGATCTCTGTCTGATTTATTTTTGTTTCCTGGAAGGGGTGAGGGGTTTACCTGTAAAATGGGGGGCACGGAAGAGGAAATTCCATTTTCTAATATTATGCTGCCTACCTGAATGGAACATAGGTGCTTCAGCTGGAACTCCATCAATACAAAAAAATAAATGAAATGGAAGCCTGAGCCTCTTTGATAAGCTATTCAATGACTGGGATGCAGAAGCACAGGCTGGGAAATGTATCATTTGATTTAAGTCTCCTCTGCAGGGTTTCCCAGGTCCATGGCTGAGCCAGCGCTCTGTTGATTATGTGACTGTTCAGTAATGTGCCAAGGCTGGGGAGAAGGCACTAAGGAGATGCTAAGTGGGTTTGGTGTAGGAGAATAAGGTGGAGAGTTGATTCATGGAACTATGGTATTGATCTAGTTAGCATTCTTTAATCATTCTTACATATTTTTATAATTATTACCTTTTGGTGATAGAAATGGTGGCTCCAGAGAGCTTGGCTTTGGTTTTGGTTCATTCTGCTGTGGTTACTTCTCACCTTTGGATGACTTTCAGTGGCCCCTTGCTCTTCTCCAGCTCTGGGAGTTATTTCTATTTTTGAACCTCCACTGTGTTGCTGTGGTTAGCTTTTTGTTCTCTCTGAGCACTAGCAATCCCGCCTGTGTTATCTTGATTTTCTCTAAATTTATGACAAATTTCATCATCTTAGAAAGCCAGGGAAAAATTTCATATTATACAGAGAGTGGAAGGAACAGTCTGCTTCTCTACTGACCATAACAGAGTTTGATTTGAGGGCAGGATAATAGTGTCATCATTGCTATAATTTATTTACATCAGTGTGGAAAACATAGATTCTAACCAAATTCATGATGTGACTTTCTTCCAAAGAATAGCCAAGACACTGATGGAAAATAAGGTTAAAATCCTCCATGAGAAGTGATCAGATATTTTCTCCAAGGCATTTTTAGGGGTTAATGCTGCTAGTTTTTAGCCACTATTTGGTATGTTTGCAAGAATATACCCTTTCCAATGACTAGGAATTTACCTTGTAATGGAATATCCTGGCCAAAATGAGAGAGAACATTCCACAGCTCAAAGCACACAATAGCCAATAGCTTAGTAGTGGTCATATTCCAAAAGAGAAGTGACCTAAATTCTTGATGGATACGGGCTTGAAAAGAAGCCTCATCACCCCAGTCGGTGTCCTGTAAGATGTTCAGGTGTGCCTACATAAGGAAGAGAAAAGATACTCACCTTTTCCCAATCTAATGGGAGTTCAGAGAGACACTCAGTGCATCTTTAGTGCAGTGTCCCAGCTCCTTCCTGCTTACTACCACACTCCTTGCAAAGACAATTGGCAGCTTCCTTGACAAAAAAGGTATTTTTCTATAACTGAGAATTTATGACTCAATTTGCAATGAAACATCTGCAATTTAGTGGTACACCATTCTGTATATTCTTGGATACCCAACTAACTGTATGGTGAGAGACATTCAAGGAATTTGCCATTGAAAAATGATTTTGCAGTGCCTAGATGAGTGGTATAAGAGTTTATGTGTAAGAATATTTAGATTCAGTTTTATCACTTAAAACATATAAGGGGAAACTTTTTTCATATATTATATATAAGAAAGAAAAATATTTATGAAACATATTCTTCTATCATTAAATCTATTTGTACTGCTCTTTTCTATCTTAAGGCCGAAAAAGCATCATTTGCCTTTTAAAAAACTTATTCTTTTGCTGCTTCTTCTTCGTCTCTGTGACATCCCACACTGAAAAAATGATCAGAAAATTTTCTCTGTTCCTAAATTTCTTGAAAAATATTTCTATTTCGTACCTTAATTAGCAAATTCCTTGCTTAAGACCTTAGCATACTTCCCCCATTTAAAAGAATTAAAGGGTTTATTTTTAAACAGACTTTACAGAGAGTTTACTATGAAGTCTAAACACACCAGAAAACTGATTTGAGGATTGGTTGCCAATAATCCTCAAGACCCGCTTTGTTATTATTAGGGGAACCACAAAAAGACAAACCACAACATTTTTTTGTCTTTCAGTGCTCAAACTACACAGAAACAGGGTGGCATTTAGCCCTTCGACCTTATAAATAAAAGAAAGAAAAAGAAAGTATCACAGAAAACATCTTTGCTAGCTGCTCTCAAAATTCAACCTCTTCCTATGACTGTCATGACCAAACATTTCTGTGCTACAGCCTCCCTTTTCCAGACCTTCAAGCAGTTTTTTTGTTGCAAAAATCTGGATCTTCACTATTTACCCAAGGTGTATTTTTTGAGGTACTGCATTTTGTTTTCAGTGGGTTCATTCTTTAGCATCACAGAGATCAATGCTGGATGAAAGACAGCAGGCCTCCTCTCCATGGATAACAAAATAATTCAGGGATTATACAGTACCTTGTCATCCCAGCACAGCACAGGTCATTTCTACCACTTATCACCAGCAAAGGCACCCCAGCAGCAGAATCACCACTGCTCTCATTTGTTTTGGTAGTAGGTATCACCTTTGACTGTGCAGCCGAATTTCACACTATCATTAAAAAATCATTACAACCCCAAATGGGAAATTGTGAACCTATGCTTCATCCAGAGTAGTTTTCCCGAGCTCTCACAAAGATGAGAGCAGCACTATCAGTAATGTAAATAAATTGCTGTGCCATACCATCGACATTTTTATTGTGAGCTTCTTTAACCCAGTGCTTCTTTTAAGCCTCTCTGAAGCACAAAGAAAACTCCTTTTTACACATTGAGAGCATTGAGAGACTGGGGATACCGTGTAAAGCTGCACCAAAGATGCTTCTTTATGCAGATGATTATTGGTGCCATGCTATTCATTTTCCATGAGGCACTTCATTTTGAAATGCCTTGATGCTCTGAACCTTAATGCTTCCTTTGAGAGCTCTAGTACCTGTAAAATCCATGAGCCAGTCTTTGTGTAAATGCTTTATATCACTCTTCAATTGCATACACACTTTTACCTAAAAATAGGTAACTTAAAACAGGCTAAACCTGATTTAATGGACAGCCAGTAAGAGATGCTATTGACATCACAAACTTCTGTGGGACATGTATTATGTATTTTACAGGAAAGAAATAATTTTCTTCTTTGAGTCTGAAACTTTTCATTTCCTGACCAGAAACAGCTCTTAGCCTCTTTTGCAGCCAACTTCTTCTAAATGGCCCAGTTTCAACCATAGTGAAAAAATAATGGTCTTTCTTTACAGAAAACCTGAGATTCATGTGTGTGTATCAAGCAGACAAAGCTCTTCAATGCATTGACATGTTTCTTACTCAAAGCACACAGAGCAGCATCACCCAAAGAAACTGATTCATTACATTTGCTTAGCAAAGTCTAACTTCTTTCTTATGAAAGTAAGTTGATAGGATTGCAGTAAGAAACCTAAACTTTACATCACATTTTGATCCAGGTAAAGGCCCTACCCATATGATCTAAAGGAATTTATGCAGTTTGTCTGTCTGTCAGTGTACTTGCTTGAAGAGGGAAAGTTCTGCAGAGCCTTTTTAGAAATTAAAGATTTCATTTTCCCAGAAAAATAAAATATTCAACTACACACCAGGAATAAAAATTTCTTTGGGGAAGATCTATCTGCATGGAAACTACAGCTTCTTATAGCTGTGAACCCAGCCTCATGAATTTAATGTTCAAATTCATAATCAAAGGTCATGCAAGGATTCTGGCTGGGGAGTGCCAACTCATTTAATTCTTTGAGCTCCCTGCAGACAAAAGCATTACCAGGATATAAAATAGGCCAGACTCTGGTGCTCACCAGCATTATCTACAACATCTGATCACATATATGTGATGGAAGGAGGATCCTCCAGAGGTCTGATCCCTACAGATGACAAACAAATGTACAGCTCTTGCTGACATGTAGGATCACTCCTCCCAAGGCTGACACAATCCTGCAGTGTGGCACAGCAGCTTCTTATGAAGGGCAAGTTTTCTACTCCTTCCTCAAGGAGGGGCTCCTCATTGTGCACTGTTCCTCAAGGAGACTGTAAGGAATGTATCTCCCATTCCTCTCTGGTCCCTCTGCAGAATGGTCCACTGCTGTGTGTTCCCACTGACCCCATAGAATGAGAACATTCAGCAGAATGGGGTGATGAGGGTAGCAGAGGACTTCATGAGGCTCTTCTGGAGGGATCCTGGAACACTTGTTTACATGGCTCCTGAAAATGACACTGCACTTTCTGGATTTGGAAAAGCTGTCCCTAAGCTTCTTGGAAAGTTCTGTCTTTTTATTCATTCTCTGTGTAGGATTTGATGAAATTCTTGTGTGTTTTCAGCTATAACTATTTCCTCTTACTTTTGACTTCCAAAGTGTCTGCAGAACTTTCTTAGTCAAAAACAACACAGGAAAATACTGAGTGAGAAGAGGATTAGAAGCAGAAATGAAGTTAATATTGTTTCACTCCATTGAAGGTGGTAATAGCTAAAACACAGGAAAAACAAGTCTTGTAATCTGGAAGTTTGAAAAAAGTTGTATGAAAAGCAAGTCACCTTTTTCAGGAGAAAAACAAGTGTTTTCTAGCTTGCTATTTTCTGGTTATGCAAAATGCTGAGAGAGATTTAAAAAAAGAGAGAATTTATTTACAATTCTGATGGAGGAGTAGGTGTTGTAAACATTATGTGTGATTGCAAGCATGACGTGGTCTAGGCTGCTAGAGACTGGTGTACTGCGCAAGGAAACTGCAGAGCACTCACCAGCTCTGCAGGGCTCAGCTCTGCCCTGCCTGGCACTGATCAACCCCTGTGATGTGCTCTGGGCTCTGGCTTCTGCCTTGGGAGGGCTCAGCTGTCCTGCTTGAAGAATACAATTAATATTTCTATCTTTTTTTGCAAGCGCAGGAGAGAAAAGGATGAGAATAGATAAGTATTCATTTCCATCTTATTGAGAAAAAAAGATCAAGGAGGAAGAGTTTTGCTGTGGGTAAAATGTGTCTACAATGCAGCAGGTTACTGAGGGACCTAAATTGAGATCAGATGCTTCTGATTGCTAATGCAATTGAAAAGAAGACATGAGCTCTCTCATATTATGGTACTTGTGTCATTCATGGCACTGCAGCAATAGCCAGAAACCCAGGAACTGCATGGGGCATCCAGTCCCAGCCTCTGCCAGATAAAATGTGCTCATTTATCTGAGGGCAGGATTTTGACTGCCTGTCATGTGCATGTAATCGATGATAAAGGTTCTGGATATTTAACTCTAAGTTTTTTAGGGACAGTGAATGACCAGAGCTCCTAATCTGATGAAAAATTCACAAGCAAGAGACTATTTTAAAATATTTGTAATATTTTCACTTTACCTTTGTTTGTGCTGTATTTTGTGGTTGTTTCCAAGAGCTGAGAATTATATTTTTCTAAAGAAGACCTAAAATGGAGATTTTTATTTTTCTTGTTTGTCACTATTCCAACTGCACTGGAACTCAAGAATATTCTGCATTTTTTCAAACAAATAAAGATAATTTGCATCAAAATAATCAGTGTAAATTTACACATACATTTCAGTATATATGTAAATAATTTTGAAAACTTGCTCCTGTTTTGTGGGTATTTACTGTAGGATTGATAAGTATTTGCAAATGGGGTGTCATGACAGGAGCTGTGCAATTCAATGAAGCATTAAAAAAAAGATTAATTGCCCATTTTACTACTTAAACTCTTTTCTCTTCTCTGCCCCCTTGCTCAGTTGAGTGCTTGCTATTTTTCACTGAAAGCTCTAGGAAAAAAAATCTACTTAATTTAAATAGAGAGCTCAGGTATTTTTACTGATATCTATAATCCCTGAAAGCAATATTGCTTCTGGAGTCAGCTGAAAGGATGCATGATATTACTATAAAACATATATTTATTAGGGGCTTCCCATCAGCTTTTAGCTCAGGTAATCATGGGAATAAAATATTATATTAGACCTATTCTCTTGAAAATATATATACTCAAAACGGTGTGCTTAAGGAACTCACATAAATAATTTTTAATGTTACTTCAGTGGCCAAATCTAAGCACAGCTGCAAAATTAGCCACCTTAGAGAGAATGTTTCAGATTTGATTTACAATTCATTTCAAATCCCAGAAAAGCCATCTACATCTGGTTTTACCAGTGCTTGTCTTCCTCCAATGCTCTAGTACTCTTGACATAAATGTTAGACAAAGATTTTCGCAAAAGTTCAGATTTATCGTATATGCATTTATTTCAGGGACATTATTGTTTTTAAATGTCTAATTTGCATAGAGTTTTTGTGAATTGCTAAGGTAAATCTTTTTTGGTTCATTTCTGTTTTATTTTCAACAATAATATTAAGTGGATTAAACTGATCCTTTCTGTAACTCTACAGATGTCACTGGAGTGACATTAGGGACATATTAAACCTGTTTGTCTCATCAAGCATCAGGGAAATATGCTTGGAAAATGCTTGGAATTCAATGTCTTTTGATGCCATCTAAACAGAAAATATAATTCCTACAAAGATTTTCCAGTCTGGCGGGGTTCAGAATTTCATTTCAGTAGATGATATGAAACCAAAAACCTTAAAAGATGGCAACAAAGGCAGAAATATTCTATAAAATAAATAACGAATTATTAATTGTTTGAAAACAGTCTGGTGAGTTACTGTAATTTTGAGGAATTTTTCTCCCTTTGATCCCATTCCCATTTAAATTTTTAAAGAAGCTTTAAAAAGTCAGTAAGCACAAAATGAAACACATGAGGCTCTTTTTGAATGCCAGGAAACATTTTTGCATTGTTTGGGCGACAGAGCACTGACACAACTTGCCCAGGGTTGTTACCTCTATCCTTGAAGGTATTCAAAAGTTGTCTGGGCAGGATCTGGAGCAAATGGCTCTAGGAGACTCTTCCTGAGCAGGGTAGTTAAGATCAGATGATCCCCAGAGATACAAGCCCATCTCAGCCGTTTTGTGATTCCATGACTGCAGCCAAAGGTGATCCTAAAGGAAGGACTTTTGCACAAATCTCTATTGCCTTAATGTCTCCTTTCCAAGAAAAGTGAAAAGGGCCTTGCTACATAGCTGTGCTTTAATATTAGATTACAAGGTCAAGGCTAATTGGATAAAAATTACCCATTATTCCTTGAATTTGCATTTTTTCTTTTTCTGAGAACCGTTAGAATCATAGCTCCCTTAACATTCAGTATTAACTTATTGTTCTGCCTTTGATTTTGTACAGCAAATTTATACTGAGCCACATTATTTAGACACTTTCATTAACCATTGAGACTTCTATTGTTTCAAAACTGGCAATAAAAAGCATGTTCCTTGAAATCAGCTTTGTAACCTGACAGCACTGGAAATAAACCCTACAGTCCTTTACTTTAAAATACTGTCTCAAAACCAGCTTCTGCCTCTCTGCATTTCCTTTCAATAGTTTTTCTCATAAGGCACAACAGAAGATTTGTTTAATTGTCTCATTATCTCACACAGTTCTCCATGGATGCATATGAACTGCATATATTTAAGAAAACAAGGTCCATTTTCCCAAAAAAGTGACAATTTTTTTTTTTTAAATACAAATTTATCCTGAAACTCTTTACTCATGATCCATTTTTTCTCTACTTTTTTCCCAACTCTTCTCTCCTTGCTGAGGCTACATGGTCTCAGGTTCTGCTCTGCCATTGATAAATTGGAGTCCTGAAGGTAACTCTGGTGATGAGAAAAGGAAAGCTCCATTTCAATAGCTTTTTCATTGAAGATATTTGTGGGGTTATGAGGTCCCCAGGACGAGGTGAGAGATGAGAATTTGACTCCAAGTTCTCAGAAGACTGATTTATTATTTTATTATATTATCTTACAATTAAAAAAATTATATACTAACACTATACTAAAGAAAGAGAAAGGATACAGACAGAAGGCTAGAAAAGAATGAATAAAAAACTCAAGACTCCTCAGAGTCTCGACACAGCTGGACCATGACTGGTCATTAAATTAAAACATTTCACATTCCAGAACAGTAAAACATGGAGAAGCTGAAGCTTCCCAGCTTCCCAGGAAAAGAAATCCTGGTGAAGGGATTTTTCAGAAAATATCATGGTGACAGATATTTCAACAGAAAATGGAATTGTATTAGGAGAATAGGAAATAGGAGAATAGGAAATTTTCCTAACACATAAAAATCTTCTGAAAAATTAGCATGTCTGCAATTGTTCTAGGAAAACAATATTAACTGGATAGGAACTTGCTGAACACATTATTTCTCATGTGGAGAAAAAGTCAGTTGTTGGACCACACTGTTACCACTGCCTGCACATCTGTCTTGTAAAAATTTAGGAAAGGGAGTCCCTGATTTTTCTTGGTTAACTGCGAACACAGCCAGACAAGGGACAGCTGAGTCTTCCCCTTCTTACTTGCAAAGATTTTGCAACAATTTACCTTCCTTTGAAAAAAGATTATCTTGATTGGGCATTGCAAAAATCAGAGGACTTGCAAATTGCATTGTTAGACTATCCAGGTGTTCAAGTCATTTTCCTTGGTGTATTTTCTGTCTGTCCAAGAGCCCAGGAAAACTTCACAGATAATATTGCAGGGGAACCAATTTGGCACTCCAAGTCTGGTCTCATTAGAACTCTCATGATCACAAAAGATAAAAGAGGGTGGTGTTGACACGACAAGTCTGGGCACATTTGCAGTCCCAGATGCACAAATAGCATGAGTTCCACTATAAGCCTGGGTACATTCATTAAGATTTCAGATTCATAAATACTGAAATTTATCGATTAGTGTGACAGGATTTGGTTCAGAAATTGCCATTGATAAATCCTCTGATATCAGAAATCATAAGCAATAGTACTACTGCAGAATAAAGCTTATCCAAAAGGCATTCTTGTAGGGGAGGAGATGGGTACATCCTTTTGACCTCCAGTGTACATAAGTAGACTCTCCAACCTTCTTTTCCCCTTGAATTACATTTATATTGTTTTCTTTAGGAGAGAAGAGAAAATGTCATCATTAGGTGGTGCTTGAGTGTCCTTAGTAATTACAGGTAAAGCATGTGCAGGTTTTTACTTTACTAACATATCTGAGGCATAAAAATTCAAATGTATTTTTGAGTTGATAAAACATAGTTCAGCTTTTGGTTGCTGTTTAGGTCATTCCTTTGGCTTAATTCCCATGACCTGCATTGATTTAAACAGAACATGACCACAACCCCTCAGTGCCACTCCATCCTTTGTTTCCCCCTCTCCCAGGGCAGTACACCAAGTTCCCTCAAAGTCCCTGCTCCTAAGGTTTGCAGAGAGTTTGTTTCTGGTGAACTATTGCCAACATGGCACTTCTCCTTGCTGAGTTTTGTCTTTTAGTATTTTTCCACAATCTCTCTCACTGAAATGTTCCTATTATCATTTGGTTTTTCTCCAGGAACCTAAAAGTTATTTCAGTCAGATGAGAGAGGAAAACAGAATACATGTTGGCATTGCCATCATAGCTTTTGCTTTTCTATTAAGAAAAACCAATAAAAGCTCTATTTGTATCCTGGTTTTTGCTTTATTCCTGTCACCTCTTATCATTTTATAGTCACAGTTTGCTTCCAGTTCAGTGGAGTCTGAATTAAGAAAATGCTTGAGACTCAAACATTGAAATTTTTGCAGTTGTCCTTCAGAGCAAGAGGAATGGTCTTGTGCATGGCCAGGAGCTGAATTCGATGGTCCTTGTGAGTCCCTTCCAACTCAGCATACTCAGTGATTCTGTGATTAAGGACAAGAACAGCTGTAGTTTCCTGAAGTGCAAAATAAAACATGCATATCATACAGCTGGAATACAGGTAACTATATAATGCTAGGATATGTTAGAAAGCAGTTACTTAAATGGAGAGTTGATTAAGTATTTGGTTTCAGTTTGATAGTGTGAGCAGCAGCAGCAGGTACACTCTGGGCTTCCAGTCAAGAGAGGCTTAGGGGAAAAAAGCTGATGCACTTGTTTGGTGTAGTCATATGTTTACAAGGTGTAAACATAAGGTCTGTAAACACATGTTTACATATGTTTACAAGGTAAACACATACAGATGTTGGGATACTCTGCCCAAACCTAGTGTTTAAATCCCATCTTTGTAAAATGAATCTGATTGTCAGCTTCCTGAATCTGTGCTTTGGCTCTTAAATTTTGAAATTTATATTAACCTTTCAGCTCAGGAGTTGTCTGTGCTTAGTTAAATATTCAGTGTAAACAGACAAGGTCTAAGGTCTTTCCAAGGTTTTAAAGCCTTTTATAGATTTTCTTTTCCAAATAATTTTTGCTTTTAGATATATTAAATTTTGGGCACATGGATTTCTTAGATTCACTGTGTTTTTTTTCCTGCTTCACCTTTTGCCAAATCACAGCTGATCAGTTTAAAAAAATGAAAATATGATGTAAAGTTTTAAGTCATATATCAAATATCAGCAGGCAGTTGAAAAGCAGCTTTTATCACATCTGCCTGTGATTTTGCCAAAATACAATGAGAATTAACATTTTACTGGCTGCTAAAAGAAAAAAAAAAAACAACCCAAAATCCAACAACGCCAGAAAAATAAGCACTTTAGAAACAGCACTCATTTAAACATCAATGTAATGTAATATAATGCAGTGTAAACTTCAGATACTGCTCTCACCCTCTTTGGTGACTGTGAAAACATTTGCTAATTGCCTGTACTCCCACGATCCTCCTTCCTTCTGCTGAGACTCTCCATCAGCAGCTGCATAATCATCAGTCTTTGAAGCCAGTAGCAGTCTGCTAACAGAGCAATTAGTTGAAGCACCACGAGCCAAAGGTGGTAGATGTGTTCCTTTTTTTGTGACATATAAACAGCACTTACATGAACTTGAAGAGATTAATAATATACACATGGATTTGCTACATGCTTTTATTTTTTCCTGTTTGAACAAGGTGAGTGAATGCCAGCTATTATTATTTGAAATAATAAGGGTTGTCAGGCCACAGAAGTTGTTGTGTCAGATCCCGGGATCCTGACCTACAACACACATCATGGGGCATCAAGAATCCACATCTGAACAGCTGAAATGACATTCATCTGACTGAATGTAGTAATTTTATATTGGAACCATCTATATGGACTTCCATTTTTGTCAATGGGAAGAAACAGATTTATTGCTTTTTAAAAGTGCTTTATTTAAAGTACATGCATAATGGTGTATGGCCATTCATAGTTTTATGATATTAATAAAAATGGATGTAGTCATTGTATTAGTTGGAACTCAAAATTATCTTTCCTGGGAATCTGGATATAGGAACAATATTGAGTATTTCTGGGTAATAGCAAAAACGTGGTTAAAAGATAATTTCTCAGAATTTTGACTGTTACCTGTTGCATTTCAAAAATCATAGGAATACTTCAAATTTTGGGAAGCCTTGAATATGATTTTATTTCTTTTCAAATCCATAAACTTCAAAATCATCTCTACAAAAAGTCTTGCTGCTGCAACAGTTATATGAAAAGAGTCCTTTCAAGGTTGTTGCATTGATCTGGTGAATGAGCTCATCAAGACACCTTTACAGATACTTCCAAGTATATGCTTCGCTTTTTAATATGTTTAGTGAAGAAAAGAGGGATAAATAATAGCATTCAATAAAATAACACTTGTTTGTATTAAGAATTATCCATTTGAAATGAATGGCAAGAACAAAGCATAACCAAAATGACATAATTATGCCCTGATAATCCAGTCCTGTTTTATTAATAAAAAATTCTTTAAAAGAAAGAGAAAGGTAAAGTCCTGTTTCCATCTCCATCTGCCTCATTTTTTATCTTATGCGAAGTCTCAGATTTTTTCAAAGACTGGAGGCAGATGACAGCCAGCTGAAGAATCACCTTTGCTGCAGAGTGGAGGAAAAGTGAAGAAAGGAAAAAAATAGTATGTATATTGCTTTTATGTGATATTCAGTGCAAACAGAACTCTAGAGAGCTGCCCAAAGACAGCACCTCTTTACTGAAATGATTTACTATATTCACACTCTGAGCCACAGATACATAGTTTAAGTAACAAATCTTCCTTGTAAATGTGTTCTACTGCATCCACTACAGCTTAGAAAATGCAAACTGAATTTGTTCCTCTTGACAGAAACATTTAATTATTAAAGTACAGCATGTTACACAAACAGGCTAGAGACACATTAGGCTGCATTTTATTGAGCACAGAACATTTTCTGATGTGAACTTTATCTTAAATTTGCAATTAAAAGCTGGTCAGTGGACATATAGTATTAATAATAATGAAAAGCTATTTTATCATATGTGGAGAGACATGTGTGGAATGTGGTTCAGTTTTTAGGTATTTCCTTTTTTTAATAAACAACATGAAGGTATTCCCTTTCTCCCCCCCTCCCCCCTATTAAAAGTTCTAAATACAATGAATTAAATGGACCCTCTGTCCCATGGAGAAGGTGGAGTAGAATGCAGCAGGCCATGGTACTAGAGCAGAGAGAAGTGAGATATGGGAAGAGTCCTGAGAGAATGGATTCAGCTAGGTGAATTTATTCTAAGACTGAAAATTGCACTGATGTTCATGTCCAGGAAAATAAATTTTGTCCTGAAAGTTTGCTTTTTATTGCAAAGTTAGAGGTTTTGTTGTTTTTCCTCAAAGTGGGGGAGTTGCTCTTCATACGATGTATCTAAAGAATAAGTGTTGTGCTTTGTATGAAAGCTACCTCTGCATAATTTCAGGACATAAAATTTCCTCATATTATTCAAGCCTAGCAAACAGGTTGATTTAACAGAGGAGTTAAATCAAGCTTTATTCCATACATTTGTACAAGTATGATTTGTGTTCAGTCAAGTGAGAGAGTATGGCAAGGTATTTAAGGCCACCATGACTTGTAGCAGCCACTCTACATAAAACAAAACAGAAATCCCTTGCCTAATCAAAGGTGCCTGTGCAATCACAGAGTGAAGACACCCAAACATGGAAACAACAATCTCTCTGTTAAATTAGGCAGAGAGCTCCTCTGTGTCCAGTGTGTTTTTGGTAAGTGTAGTAACCCTACACTGACCTTGCCTCATACCTTCTGAGACACTTGGTGTGGCTTATGATCTTTGGAGTGTGTGACTTCTGTTTTTATCTGTACATCAACAATTATGTGGAGATCTGAGGAATTTCCAGCTCAGGAACAAAAATTACTGGGGGAAGCAGGAGGAGTAAGAAGGCTTTGAAAATTCGGGCAAGGACCAGTGCAGCAGCTTTCCCTTTTCCTGCCTGATGGAGGAAGGGCTGCCCTGTAATGCAACCCCCATCCAAACTGCAGCTGCCCACCAAAGCTTTGCCAAGGGCAGGGGAGAAGACAAAACTGCCCCTGTCCAGTCAGGCTCTTAAAGGTAAAACAGTTTAAGGTGTTTTCTAAGGAAAGGTATCTTCAATAAACAAATTTGAATACATATCTAGCTTTCTCAAAGGTGTTGTTACCTCCATAGGGAGAAACCTGTTTCTCAGATTAAGTTCCCATTTTATTAATTCAGAAAAGGTTATCTCTAGGCTGAGTACTGATTAGCCTTCAGGAAAGGTAGAAAATTCTGTAAATTACAAAAAATTTCTTCGGAAGGAAGAGGAAGGGAAAAGGAAGAGAAAAGGTGTCTCTGCATTAGGATACAGCACAGACCAAAAGGAATGAATGTATTGAGTAAAGCAGGTGAGGCTGAGGACCCACTACCAACACTGTTTTTTGGGCAGAGCTACTTACTACAAAATCTCTTGTCTGGTCTCATAACAAGAACCTTTTGTAATCAATGTAGTTTTCCTCTAGAACTTGATAGGTTTGTTTATTTTTTTAATGACTAGCATAATATTGTGTCTTAATTATTTAATGAATATTTGTCAAAGATCTTCCTGGTTTTACATAATGCTATGGATTGAAAATATCCTGTCCTGTATGTTTGAATTCATTTTCCTCATGTACAACTGGTAGTGACTTATTTTTATTTATATGTCTCCACTTTCAAAGATCCTTTTAGTTGAGCACTTATTTGCAGAGTAATCCTAGAGGAATTCCCTCCCACTTCCACTTAGCAACAGGTGTATATATATCTGGCATTGCAGCAAGTAAAAATTATCTTTTGAAACTCCATCTGCTTATGTGGGAAGAAACTAGAGCACGTAAACATCTCTGTGAAGATGTATTTGTTTCAAAATGCAGTTTAGAATTTTTCTTAATGGTCTGAAGTATTGCTCTCATGTATTTATATATGTTTTAGCAGACAAATTTATTGCCCAGTATTTGAAAAACTGAAAAAGCACCTATTTTACCAGTGTGCATCTATGGCTACTTTTACATCAAATAGTTTAGAAAAGGAATTCACTTTTAAAAAAACCCATTACTTTTATTATATACATTTTTTCCTTATCACAGACCAGTATCAGAGCACACATAATGGATTCTTCTAGTGTAAAACTAAACCCAAATACTTGTTCCAAAAACTTTGTTGAGGCAAGTAATCATACGGAGAAGATTGTTTCTACATTTGTGTTTCCAACCTAATTTAAGAGATGTTCAACTTAAGACTGGAAAAGATTTTCTGAAAGACAGGGATTTAGTGTTTGTAGTAGAGGGAGAGGAAAAAAGAATGTTCAATAGAAACAGAATAGAAAGTCTTAATCTCCAAAGACATTGAACATAAGCTTTTCATGATTATATATATTTCATGAGTATATTTATTTCTGTTAGAAATTTTTTAAGCAAGGAATTGGGAGACTAGTTCAGATTGCCTGAAAATCGATGTAATTTACAGAATTTTCTACCTTTCCTGAAAGGCTAATCAGTACCCAGCCAGAGATAACCTTTACTGATCCCAAGCATTTGCCAGCACCAGATCCATGCCCTGGCTGAGGAGTTCAAGGATATCCAAATCCTTCAGCTCTTGCTGCCCACCAGGGCAGCCAGATTCCAGTGTCCTCTTGAAGTTGTTTCACTTTGCACAAAATATCTAAATATCTTCTGGATAAGGAGGGAAATGGAAAGTTGATTCATGGAGGCAGCAGTACAGTGGAGAGACTATAGTGCTTCACAAACTGAATTTACGTTTTATACCTAAATTGCCCTCGTGTCCTAAAACAGAAATTGGAAGATTTAGGTTTTATGCAATTTTGGACGAATATTTATGTTTATGGAGGGAGGTATTTACATGAGATGAAAATCTTGCGCAGTAACTGGCATTCCAAGCTTCAAACCTGAGTTTTTTAACTTACAGACCTTACAATGATGACGGGCAGTTTGAAACAATAAGATAAAATTCATTTTTTTCTAATCAAATTCTTGCCAAATCTTTTATGATTGTGCCAAAAAAAAAAAAACCAAAACAAAACCAAAACAAAAACAAACCCAAAAAAAACCCAACCTGTCAGGAAAAAAGATGGTGTAATTTAATTGAACAGTCGCAAAGTCCTAGAAATACCTCTGGTGAGTTTATTCAATAAATTTAGGAAGTGGAGAAGAAAAACAAAGTACAGGCATAAAAACACAGAAGAGACAAAATATAAAGCAAAGATAGATTATCTTCTTTAAACTGGTAAGTACTGACAGGAGGATGACAATCTTCATGACATCTACAAGTGTTTGAGTTGTGATAAAGACTGTGAAGAACTTGAAAAGCAGTAGAAGTATAATTTGAAAAATTCACATAGTGTTTTGGGTTCCCTTTTCAAAATTGTATTTTTTTAAAGAGAACTTTGCATTATGCCCATCAAAATTCCAATTGCTCATAGATGTATCTTCCAGTACCTCTTTGTTGACATCAATGTAACTATTCTAGGAGTTCATGTGGCATGCTGGAGAACATCTCTTGTTCAAGAATCACTAGGAAGGACAGGCATGTCAGCAGATCCAAAATAGTCTGCAACTAACATAAAGGATGCATTTATCATCAATGAACTCTAGTTTTAGTTGCTCTCCCTACATTAAATGGCAAAAATGGAACACTTCATTGGGCTTCCATATAAATGTACACGAAGTTGTATTAGAGGTAGGAAGGATTATGTGTTAAGAGCTACCATATGGCTGACATGACAGTGTTTATGTGCTTAATTTAGGACATGTACAGGCAGTTAATCATTTGGATATGGAAATATTCATGTTTGTTAAAAGAAAAGAAAATGACACCTGCAGTTTT
This sequence comes from Agelaius phoeniceus, assembly GCF_051311805.1. NCBI lineage: Eukaryota > Metazoa > Chordata > Aves > Passeriformes > Icteridae > Agelaius > Agelaius phoeniceus. The sequence continues at coordinate 13,040,052 of NC_135266.1, read as the reverse complement.
TAAGGTTCTGTTTACAATGGCTGTTTGTCCCAAGAGCTCAAAGACATTTTTCTGAGGCGCATGACTCTGATTTCCTATTTCTGAATCAGAACGACTCATATTTCATTACTATACTTGAAGATGAAGGTCCCCTGTCAGTAATATCTGAGGAACATACTGTCAATAACTTCCCTCATGTGTATGGGCTGCCTGGAATAAATTACTGGCTCCTGAGTGTCTGTACTTATGACAACCTGTCAACAAGTCACAGAATACTCACAGGACTGCATCAGGGCTGTGCATGTGGCTGACAATTTAACCAGCAAACCAAGGGCCTGGGCTGGATGCTGGCTCAGGAGTCCAGCTCACCATGAGGTCCAGCTGAAAGGCTGGAAATGACACAGGAAGGTGAGGAAGTGTAGAGACTCCCAGGCGATGCCCACTGGACTGCCATAACAGGCAAGGGATTTCTTTCATCCATACAGCAATTTCAGTTAAGAAGGAATACAGCAACCATATCTAAGCCATTTCTCTTTCACTGTGAGAAGGTTCTGAGGATCTTTGTTGTGCATCCATTGTGTCATGTGTCTGAAATATTTATGGTAATTGCCCTGATCAATAACTAGTGATGCAGACTACAGACTTTAGCTAAGAAAGGAGGAACTATGCTGGTATAATTCTGTTTATGTGTATTTGTATATATTTCTTGCAAGCTCAGGACCATTGGTGGAGTTTTGAGACATCTTCTGTGAACTCTAACCTGCTGTGAGCACTTTTTGGTACAGCACAACAGAATATAATTTTGTGATTGACAGGAGGGAATTCTGACTTCCTGACCCTTATTGAAAAGATTTTAAAAGACTGAATGGGCTTTAGTGGACAAATGTCAGTGCCATGTACTGTTTCATCTCCCTTCAGAGGTGAGAAGTAGTGTAACCCTCCATTTTTTAAAGTGTAATGCATTTTGGAGAGTGACATGCAGACTACCTGACAGTATAAGCTTGAAAGGATTTATTGATCCCTTTTACTTCTGTTTTAATGAGATATAACTTTAATATCTCAATGTTGCCTGAATATTTTGCAGATTTCAAGCATTAACAGAAGGAGTTCAAAAGGGCCCTGAAATGAGACACTGAATCCAGCACACCAGTCTTGGTTACCAATCCCAAGCTTCCAAAGCCAGTCAAGGTTCAGAGTTACCTTAGAGATCTCTTGTTCCAATTTCAGGAAAATTTATATCTGCATATGCTCATGGGAGAATACTTCCTCAGGATGCTGTTCATGGAGAATATTGCAGAAAATGCAGCATAAATAATTTTCTCCTAAATATTTTTTCTTTCAGAATGGTCCATACAGAAATTGTGAGATAAAATGTGTATAATAGTCTTAAACTGAATTCTGCAGTCGTTGCTCTGTGATTAAAATACCTTTTTTATTTGACAGTTATGATTGTCAGGGCATCTAAATTCAAACACATTTAATGCAATGCAATTGATAAAGAATTATGATTAATAGTTTATGTCTTGGTGGGGTAGTACTCCCAAACTGACTGTGAGAGGTTAAAGTGCTCTGTCTCATGGTAAAGAAACTACATGGAACTTCTCTTACCTAAACAATGAAATTTTCATCTCTGCTGTGAAGAGGTCAAAGAAAATGGCAAGAAATCAAATGTGCAGTGGATAATAATCAGAATTAGTAGAGGAGTTGGAAAAAAAAATTATAGGTTACTTGCCACTGTTAATTGTGGGTTTTGAACCTTTTGTTATAATTCCAGACATCCATGTAAGAAAAACCACCAATTAACCTCAATCAGTATCAAACCATGAACATGTGTATTACATGCTGGTTTTTGATAATAGGCTAGGCTGTGCTAAGAAAGGAACATGTTCCGATAGAATGTCACTGAAAAGAAAGAAGGGATGGATAGATAAAGCATGGCACTCTTATATGAGATGGCATGAACTTTTACCTTCTTCTGAAAAGGCATGAATACTCTTTTGATATTTGGTTTTTAGTCCAATTAATGTATTGATCAATGCACATTTTGTGGCTCAATAGAAAATCATGATGTTTAAAATTGTTTATTTCAGCCTTGTAAAACTGTCACTCCTCTAGCCAAAGAATTTTATTTTTTTTATATCTCAGACAAGAAACAGTGTGAGAACTCTGTGAGAACTCTGTTCTTGTGCTGAAAGCAGCTGCTCCCAAGCTGATGGGTGAAAGGCCTTTGGCACACACAGTCAGATGCTGTGAAATTGCATCCAGCTCTTCTGATGTTTTGCCATTGCCAGTAGGTGGGGATGATCTTTACAAGGCAGCAGATTTCACTGCAGTGGTAGGAAAACAAGGTAGGTATGCAAGAAGTAGCCCCTGACTGCAGTGAAAGTAGGGGACGAGGTTCCCCATTGTGTGGACTCTCATTTGTTGAACTGCAGAGAATTACATCTTTCTTTTGACTGCATGGTTTTATTTTACATTTCTGAGCAATCAAAAAAATGCTAAAGATTGTGCAGACGTAGATTTATGAAAGCCTTACACATGCTCCCGAAAACTTAAAAATTCGATTACATTAGTATTTAATTGCCTCGTACCTACTTATTAAATCTTAAGACTTCATATTATTGTTATTCTGAAATTTATTATTATTATGTCAAGATAAAAATATTATTAGGTAAAGCCTTAGCTAGTATGAACAAAAATATTTTATATTAGAATTAATTTGTAGTAAAACTCAGTTATTTAACTTCATTTTAGTTTAAACATGTTCAGAAATTCTTATCTTTCTTGAGGTGTGTATAGGAAAGGACTGAAAATAGTGTAATTTATCTGCTTCTAACAACAAAGCTCACAAAGACATTTTGGTTTCTTACTCACATTTTAATGCCTCATTGTTCACTGTTTATCACAGGAGCTTTAAGATTTCTGAGAAATTTGGATGTGACCTGTTGATTTTGTGTCTATTTAAATGCAGATAAACTCTCCAGGATGTTTTACAGTTTCCTGTAGGTACCTCCAAAAGACAGACCAGTCCTCCCAGTATTCACTATGCATGAATGAGAGACTCAGATGTATACAATTAAAATAGCTAAATAAATAGACTAAAAAAAATTTAATCATAGAAACAGATCACCAGCTGATGTATCAGGGTGTGTTAGTGCAACTCTAACCAAACCAAGTATAATTTTGGGGCTATTTTCATTTTAGGGCTAATTCTGAGCTCATTTACTTTAGATATATGCTTACTTAATTTAATTTTACAGGCCTAAAAAATGTATTTAGAAAATCCCATTCACAGGTGTATCCAGGCACGCATCAGCAATAGTATAAGGAAAAAACATTAATTCCTGTGTAGACAGCCAGCAACATGCACCCCTTTTGTCTTCTGTATCAGCAAATTAATCCCTGAACCCTTTGAACTTATCTGTTCCTGCTGCAAATGACCTGGCTCATTTGAGTTACTGACTTAGTGCCACTGAAAGCGCTGGCTGTGGGCTGGGGTTGTACAAAAGTATGTACAGTTTCATAGCAGGCACCTCCCCAGGAAATAAAAGATGATGAATGAGATCCCTTTCGTAGGATCTGGTGAATGAGTTGGTGTCCAGACTGTCTTGTTTTGTTCAGGACTAGACCAGTGAAGTTTGAGGCAAACTGAGGGAGACTCTTGTACCCAGCACAAGCCAGTGCTGGAGTTGCACAGTGTTTTTCTGTGTAAAAGCTTACATTTTTAAGTTTGCTGTCTTTCACTTCTAGGACTACAGTCTGCCTTTCATTTTTTTTATTCAACCTGACACACACACACAACCCCAGACTGCTGTGGCAGTACCTTTTCTTTTTTTATCCCAAAGTGCTGTTAGCCTCACAGCCTCATGCTGGAGGATTCAGGAAATATTATCTCACCTGTAAAGTTGGGATGGGTAGGAAATGATTGCCACTGAAATGTGAATTTTCCTTTTCCAGCCGTTGCTTCAGAGTTTTTATTTGATAACCTTATGCTAGGGAACACATAAATCTTAAAAGATAACTCCAGTAGAAAATAGTGATATAGGTGGCCAGCAAACGTTTGCTGATAATGCACACGCAGAAAGGTAAACAGCCAATCAGTGAGTGCAACATCTGTGCCTGATAAAAGCACAGTCTCACACTGCAATGCAACAGTCCTGATGAAATCATATTGTGACTGTGTCAAAAATACCCAGAGGAACATCTGCAATGGAGACTATGAACAGATGAGGATGAGCTGGGGCAATCCACACCAGTTATTTTGTTGGCCAGCAACTTGGAGTTTCCCTTTCCCTTTCCCTTTCCATTGGCTTGTTACACAGCAATGCTTTTTGCTGTATACACTCATGGCCCAGGAATAACTCCTTGTCCTTGTTTACTAAGTGTTTTTGAAGGCACTCATTTTATCTCAGTTGGCTTTAAAGACTAAAAAATGCCCCATAAAAGAAGGAAATAAGTAAATATGTATTCCAATGCTAATAAGAAACACTGTTGTGACAAAATAGAGCAATTTAGGCGTGCACCAATAAAAAATATCAGGATTCTCTATTAGTTTTTTTTAACACATAGTCAATATCAAGTGAGATGGCACAGCTGTATTTTCTTATAGATTCTTCCACAGATTGAACAATTAATTGTTATTTAACAGAACATGAATAATTTGTAAATATCACTAAATATTATAGATCTTAAATGATATAAATTTTTTTACATCCCTGTGCACTCATTACAAGACCTTTTATGATTTTTTTTTGCTGTCACTGTTGTCCTAAAATTGACCCTACTGGTTTTACTTTTTGTCCTTTTCCTAGTCTGAAAGAAAAAAACTACTCCTTGGTGTCAGGAAGCTGCCATTTTACTGAAAAAAAAAAAAAATCTGTGGTCCCTCTTAACCAACTGTCTCCCCAAAATAGGCTAAAATGCACGAAAAATGAATCCAGTTAGGAATGGAAGTTAATTTCATGACTGTAGTGCTACTGAGGAAAAAAATAAGGAGAGAAATTTTTACGATATACCATAAATCCCCCTTTCCTCATTCCCTGTGTGCTGCACAGGGTGGGAGGAGGTGGAATGTAGAGGAGTTGAGAGTGAAGGACTAAAAGTAAGCCTGGTAAGGAGGGATGGGGAAAGGCACTTTTTTAAGGTTTGTGTCTGTTTCTTACCACTCAAATCTATTTTAGCTTACAAAAAATAAATAACTTTTTCCTCAAACTGAGTATTTTTTCCCACGATGGCAACAGGTAAATGACCTCTCTGTCTTTATGTTGACCAACAAGCTTTCCCATCACATTTTCTCCCCCTGTCCTGTTGAGGAGGGTAAGACAACACCTGTGTGGCATTTTGACCCTTAAACAGGTGTTTATGTGATGGAGAAGATCACTCACCAGAAAGACAGACAGAGGAGAAATAACATCATTTTGACCTATAAAAAATATTGCATAGCAATATTCTAAATGGTTGTTAGAAGGACAAATTATGTAGACAACAATGAAGGTGTTTCTGTACTGAAAAGTAAAATTATATGAGCTTGGTAAAATTTAGAATTATATTAACAGAAAATGCTGTGTCATTGATGTATTAAATGAGGAGAGAATCAATGTGACAAGTTAGAATGACAAAAGTCAAATAGGTCTCCAGATCTGATGATGCTGTCCACAGCAGTACTGGAGCAGAGGGTTTCAGAACAATAGGCCAGCTGTGCTTTTTAGTCTCACTAAATTTTAACTGATGGCTAATTATTCATGATGGGTTTCAGAGGAACAAGGAGAGGTTTTAGATAGGAGAGGTAGTGATATAAATTTGTCTCATAGAAACAAAGTTTGAGGTTGAAAATATATTTGTGCAAAAAGTCACTCTAGCAAAACTTTTCAGCATCATATTCTAAATGAATTATATTTGAGTTTAAGAGATAAGTTAAAATTCAAAAGATTAACTCTTTATATTTGTCTTAGCATATCAATATTGGTATTATCAAAGTTTGCTTTCAAAGTTATAGGCTTCAGTTATAAGGTCAGATATCAGACTTTATGTTTTTTCTGTCACTTTAATTTCTGATTAACTTTAGCAAAGAATCAGATCCATCTTTCCAGGACAGTCATTTTATCTTTATTATTGCTATCTATATTACAAATGAATTAATTAGCATTCTCATCAGAAAACCCAAGTTCATTATCTGATAAGAATAAAATTTCTTCAGATACATCCTGAGGTATTTGATTTGTCTTATTTATATTCTCAGTAGGCAGCTTTTTTCACTTGGTAGAGATGGGTATAAGCAAATCATGATTCTGCTCATTACTTTCCCCTGATTGAGATTTTATTTCTGTCCTTTGTTACATGGAATCTTTATTTGTTTTCTTCTTCCTTTGTTTAATTGGTTTGTGACTCCTGAGATACAATATACTTTCCATTCTTGAGTATGAAAAACAAGTTCTAATTTTTTTTAATGTTGTTTATATTCAGCAATATTAAATTGAGAAGCTCGTCTGGGTAATAATTAAACAAAAATTTAACTCATTTAAATATATTTTTGCTGAGATATGTTTAGTACTGAAGTAATGATGGCGATACTACTAAATATGTACAGACAGCTTAATTGGAGGGGGACAGTTTTTGCATTTAGTCTTAGCTTTTCTTCTAATAAAAGATGTACTTTTTCCTCTGTTAATCTAAAAATTTTTATCCCATCTCTATTCAGTTTAGTACCACTCCATTCAGGTACATGCTGCAGCTTTTGCCAGACTTTTTCTAATATCCAAATATATGCCTCCAAAAGGAAAACAGATTATATTTAGAATATGGAGACTTTAGGTCATTAAAATTCCTCAATAACCATCTCTATTTTCTGAATCACTCTACAGTATTTCCTTAGTAGCCTATGAAGTCTTTTCTTCAGTGTTAATAAAAATTTTTTGGTTATTCTAATCAGAGATAGAAGTCCTCTAAAGGAACCCTTCGCCACCCCACATCCAGGCCAATACAATATGAAAAAGCATCAAGTTGTTAAAAGAGTGAGCTCATCACGATTATTCTCCACCTTATTTCCACATTTTGCTTACAGAGACCCATTCTTTATTCAGTTATTCCTATGAAAGTGTTCAGTGCAATTGTGAGACCCCTGAGAGTACATGAAAGAACCTCAAGGGTCCTGGCACAGGAGGCCTGGGGTGATTTCCAAAGGCAGCTGGAGGCCAGGTGGACCTCCAAAAACATCCAGTGGTGCCATATTGCTTATTTTAAGGAAAGTGAGTTGAGCCCAGGGTGTGATACAGCTTTGTCTTCCAACATCTGGAAGCAAAAATTGGAAATGCCAGGGACTCTCTTGGAGATACTCCAGATACAAATATGTTCAGTTTTTGGGACTAGACTAGAAGTGAGACAATTGAAAATCTAATGTCTATAGTGTGGATATCAAATCCTTGTCACCAGTTCTCCAGTTCTGCAGATCCATCCTTTCCATTTTGCATGGCTTTCTTTCCATTTGGTATAGCCATGGTATCTCAGCTATTGCTGTAGTAATTGGAGATCCTGTGAAGAAAAATCATCCAGACTCTAGTTCAACTGTCTGAGATGAAAAAGTGTTAGTTATTGGCTGACAGTACCATTCCATCCTTTGTTCACTAACAGTGTCCTGGTTTTGGATTGCTATCATTAGTGAAATCATTGTTCAGGGTATATAAAAGCACAACAAAGGAATGCATTCAGAAGGTGTCAGAAGGATGGAGCCAGATTTTCTCAGTGGTGCTCAGCAGCAGGACAAGAGGCAATGGGCAGAAAGTGGAACTCAGGAAGTTCCATCTGAACATGAGGAAGTTCTTTCCTGTGCAGGGGACTGTGGAGTCTCCCTCAGTGGAGGTATTCAAGAACCATCTGGACATAATCCTGTGCCATGTGCTCTGGGATGGCCCTGCCTGAGCAGGGAGGTTGGACCAGATGACCCCACTGTGGTCCCTTCCAACCTGACCAATTCTGTGATTCTGTGAATAACAAATTCTTAAAGGCCTTTCTGGAAGTTTACTGCTAAACTATCTTATACTGACAAGATACAGCCAGTTTGATTTAATGGCAAACACACAGCTTGCAGCAGTATAGCTAAATCCTTTTAAAATTGATTGCTGAAAAAAAAATCAAAGTTTTGACAGTTTTTGTACTGCATACCTCGTTTATTGTTTTCTTTGCCTGTTTAATTTGAGCCATAGGTAACCCTTTCCATTGAGGTGAATTCAATGCATGGAGAACTTAATGATCTATTACTTAACTTCTGCTTAGTGAGATTCACTGTGACCTGGAATCCAGTTGCATAGAAAGAGTATTCCTAAATAATGTATTTACATTTGTAATAGTACAAAGTGAAATGTTGCAAAGTGAAACAGGTATCCAATGGTTACTTTAGCAGTGATGCAATTCTGAAACACAGGTTTTTAGGAAAAATGGGTGCATTGGACAGAATTGATGAGTTTAAACCTTGAACTATAGTTAATGAAGTGGTGAAAGAGAGAAAGGAAAAAGGCCATTGAGTCATTCAGTCAAAAGAATATTTAACACAGAAATGGGCATTTGTCTAAAGAGATGAAATTTTCAGTCCAGCATCTTCTTCATTGCATTTACAAGTCAACATTCCTGTTTCATAGTCACACGTGGGGTTCCTGGGATCTTTGATGCCCAGTAGTCATGCTGCTGACATCTCTCACCGTGTGCTGGCCAGCTGATTCCTCCTTCCCCCAGACAGGGGGATTCCTCCCACACCAACCTCTGCAACAAGGCTCACATCAGAAACAGGGCAGTGAGGTGGACAGAGAGGCTTCCAAGGCTTCAGCTTGTGCTGGGCTCTGCAGATGACCAGAATGCATACCCAGGTGATAACAACTGGTTAGTGCTTAGAAATCCCAAAGTATTAACATAACTAAGGGTTTGTTTGTAGTATTATTGTAATCCCCAAAGAGTAGATTTTGCAGTGATTAGCTCTCTTTGTACAGATAAGGTATTTTTTTCAGTTCAAGTGCAACCCACTTCAAATAGGTCAGACCAACTCCCCTTACCCAAGAGAAGAGACTTAACTTTTCAGATCAGCTGAGTATTTCCTTCAAACAGAAATTGAGACCTAGAGTGTGAGGATTCCTGTCAAGCTGCTAGAAAATCTGACTAATTATGATTGCATTGGACTAGAGCTGAATAATCTTAGTGTATCTTTAAGGAAGACTTCATGATCTTGATCTTCAGCTTGCTTCACCTTTTGATGATGAATGCAACATAGCTCTGACCACACTTTTCCTGTATTTTCTTCAAGAGCTTCTTGACATTCATCAAGTCATTGACAACAACATTGTCATCTTAAGTGGTTCTCAGGCTGTGTTTGATATGAGTGTTTTGTTTACATAATGGACTGAATTTGTAGAGCAGAAAGAATAGCACTCCAAGTGAAAAAGAGGGGGAAAGTTAAAAGCAACCCCTAAGTTTGCCTCTTCATTATTGAAAGGATGCATCATTTCTATACGCACGCTACAATTTGAGTAGGTCAGTAACTGAAAATAGATCACAGGCAGGGGAAATATTTCTCTTTGCTTGTATTATAATAGCTGCAGAAGAGCTAGAGAGCTGCTGTAAGCATAGTGCTTACCTATTTAAATCTCCATTAAGCAGCAGTATTGTTTTTCTTCTCCAACACTTAGGTGATGATGAACAGAAGTTCTCTAGGTAATGATGACTATATGGCAGCATTCTCTATATCATAAGTTAAATTTGGAGATTGGTATATTAATGATAGGGTTTGTATAACAAAGAAATGGATGCTCTTTCAGCCTCATTCATATATACTTTTGTTCTGTAAAGATTTTCCTGTCCTACATTAAATGGACAAAAAGCAATATCTTGGCTGACAAGGAATTGAACTAAATTTGCTAGTTCTTTCCCTTGTCACACTATATTGTTGGTTTGAGCAATAATCTACTGACCTCAATTATGCCTGGGAGATGACCTTCTCATTACTGCCATGTCTACAGCTGTGAGATGGACAGAAATCTTAGCTGTGGATCACTTAATACACATTCAGCAAATCACACATGTTTCAGCACACATCCCATGTCTTTTAGTGACACTGCTGTTAGAGTAGATAATAACACAGCACCTAAAGTGCTCTTGCTTTGAGGGCCTGGGAGACAGTTTTAATAGGCAGCAATTTATTGGACTTATTCTTCAATATACTCTCTTCTGCTTTTCTTTAAAACTACCACTTTCTGTGATGCATAAGCATATTTTTCTGCTCATCCCTCCTAATAAAGAATCACTGCTGAATTTAGGATATGGCCTTTTTTTTTTCATTTCTCTAAGCCTCTTCCTAATCCATTCTCTCATCTCAATTAGAGTCAAATCTGCATTCTATTTAAACCATAATAGGTTAGGAATCCAGCACAATTAATTATTAATAAGACTTGGTCATAGAAAATTAACTTGCTGGGTTTATTTGTCATTTGCACAGATTCTTCCTTCTCTCTTGGCTGTGTGACAGATGGGACACTAATAATGAAAAGCTTCTATAAACAGCTCTTGAAATGCAAGTTATTATTGTTTAAAAATATCAGGCAGTTAAGATATGAACATAATATGAAACAAAACAAACTTCAATATAGCATATAATTTCCTAGCAGAAAATGTATGTGAGCAGCTTACCTATAGCCCCATCCTTTCAATATTAATTTTAAATAGTTCATCTTGGCAAGAAAGGGCTTAAAGAATAAAAGAAAAGCAGAGCAAATGAAATAGAATAACAATAATAACATAACCATAAACACAGGAACACATTTAATGGAGGAATTAATTTGGAATTAGAAAACTTTTGGAAACTCCTATTGTGAGATCAGGGAAAGAAGATCTCTGTGGATTTGCACAAAAGTTTAAGTTATTCAGCTCTTCTAACTCTGTCTTTCTGACATGAGCTGCAACCTGCCTTGTCGACATCATTCATAAGAAAGCAAAAAGATGTTTCTTAAGACTTTTCCTCTTATAACAAATTTTGACCAAGTAGTAGATTCAACAGTTCAGAAGAAATGCACAAGGTGGCAATGCAAATTTCTTATCAGAACATTTTTGGAACATGCTAATCAATCATGGTAATCAACATGACCAAGAAGTAAGAGCACTGAGTATCTTTTATCTCTGCTGGAAAATCTGACTCAGGTCACTAATTTAAAAATGGAAAAAAAAAAAAACCCAAACAAACAACAACAAACAACAAAAACCAAATAGATATGGTTTGAAAATATTCTAATTTTCAGGAAAAAGTCAGACATATAACTTTGGCCAAACCCAGAAATGTTATGAAGGAGCTTTTAGGTATATCGTAATTGGTTTTTTAGGACAATTTGAAATCAGTGGTGCTGACATGGTACGATGCAAAATATGTATTGGAAATAAAACATTACCTATTGCTGAAAAATGTTAGCAGAAACCTCAGGCTGTATGAGGCCATATCACATTCTAGTTCTCTAATCTATTGTGGAAGAGACCACTGTGCAAACTTAACAAGTCCTGGCTTAACAATAGTGCTTCCAACAGATCCATACAATACTCTGAAATAAAAAATTCCTCTGTAAGAAATCAGTCAGGAGAAAGGCTGATGTTACAGCAGTCTGGCTACGTGCAGCTAATGGTTCAGAGCAAACTTTCTGGGATGCTTGTTCTAGTATCAAAGCCTTAATAGAGCATGACCTTGAGTGGAGAAACAGGCAATTTGTGAGAAACTTTGGGTGTCAATGCTTGCTCAGCAATACTTTGAAAAGATCCACACAGGCAGGTCACATTATGTTTGAAATCTGCAGAGGAATAAGGAGCCTATATTCAAGCAGAAACATCCTTATGTTTCAACCTAAATAATAGAAATACTGTATAATGTGCTGCTATTTTTACCATTTAGAATTTTTCAGGTTGTTCTCATTTAAAACCTACAATGCATATGAATCCTACTGTTTCACAAGGAAGCCCTAATTTTGTGCTAGTGTTTGTATGGTCTTCTATAATGAATAAATATTAATCTCCAGAGGAATGCCTGCTAGATTTGTGTAAGATGCCCTGGAGAAAATTTACAAAAGCTGAAGGAAGAGTCAGCAATTTGCATACAAGATACATCTTTTTAAAATGCAATAAGGCTTGATCAGACTTTGAGAAGAGATTTTAAACACTTGAAAAAGATCTTCCTGTTTTGTCACAGCACTTTAGTTTTAGGTACTCTAAGATACAATTGCAGAGCCCAGAGACGCTCATAATTTTTTATTTTTCCTTTGAAGATGTCCTTGCAGATCTTAACACTTGCAGCATCCCAATTGGCCAGAGAAAAATCAACCAAGCAGACCCCCAAGTTTTGGGGTTCATAAGGATAGTGAAAATGTCATTGGACTGTCCTGTATTCACAGACTACTTTTGACTACATCACACATCCCATAAATAGCCATAGTATTACTTGTGCAAATGAAGACTAGAAATACTGCTGAATGATGCAGTTTAAAAAGCTTAGTTTTCTTTGTAAGTCTTAAATGGTAACACTTCCTGCGTGCTGTTCTTGAGATATTGACCATCATGCACTGATCCTAATTCTAAACCATGCCTGTAGCAAGTCATCTGTCACAGAGTTCCATTAGCAGATTTCAAATATTGACTAGCAAAGAAGTATTCACTTTCCTGAGATTAACAATCTATAGGATAATATACAATGTGTCTACAATAGCCATTAATGGAAAACTGATGAAGATAAATCTAATTTGTAACAAAGTTACTGGTTTGCAAACACTTCATAAATAAAAGACAAGCCTAACTCAATGAACAGTTGCTAATGAGTATTTCAACTTTATTGATGCCAAGAACCAAAGTAATACCTGCTATGAAGTAATAATATTGTTTTAGCTGTATGGATTAAAGTTGTAACAGTTTCCTTGTGATCTTCTTTCAATAAACTCTCCTTACTAAATCAGCATGTTCTACAAGTTTATAAGGCATACTGTCTCATTTCAGAACACAATCAACACTGGGAAGTGCAGGTATCAGCTCTTTCATGTTTACAGATCCATGTAAGCCTAAGAAACGTAGGTGAAAAAATAATGTATATATCAAAATATTTGCATTTATATTATTTGTCAAGATGAACATTATTCATGGATAAGGAAAAGCACCCAATTATTAAAAAGTGTTTTAAAAAATATTAATAATGGGAGTTATTTTAACCCTGTAATAGAATTTATGCTTGTGCTACTGAAACCGGAAAACTAACATCCATTTCATTGTTCCTCCTTTGACAAAATTTAACAACTTGTCTTTTGCGTGTATTTATGTCACTTTAGTATTTTAATAGATATTTACTGTCACTTTAGTAGTTAAGTAGATATTTACCCAATTCCTATTTCTCCTGTTATAAATCTCTGGAGACATGTTGTTGACCTCTCCTCTCAGTAGTCTCATCTTGAGACTGAACAGGCCCAGCTTCCCCAGCCTTTCCTCATAGGAGAGGTGCTCCAGTTCCTTCATCATCTTTGTCAGTCTCTGCTGGACTTGCTTCATTCAGGAGCTTGCAGTCTCTTTTGTACTGAGGAGCCCAGAACAGGATGCAGCACTCCAAACTGGCCTCACCAGGGCTGAATGGAGGGGCAGGATCACCTCCCTCAACCTCCTGGCAGTGTTCCTCCTAATGCACCCCACATGCCCCATCATTTCCTGCAAGACAAAAGAGAACACAACTTGTGCTGGAGATCCTTGCCCAGTTGTCTCCAGGGCCCTGGGGTCAGTTATTGCTCATCTCGTGTAAAAGTATAGGTAGACCTTCAACACCAAATTGGGAGACATTAGGATTGTCTTTCATTGGTCTCCTTTCACCTGTGTACGTGCAAAGACCAAAAATGTGATCATCATCATTACCGTAGCCTGATTAGGTATTATGGAAGATGGTGTATGTCCAAGGACAGGACTGCAGAGAGGAAGATTTGGGCAACCTTCTCATGGCTGCTGCTTTGCATTTTCACTCTTTGCAGAAAGTCAAGTCATTCATCCTACTAGATCACACTAGATACAGTGATCACACACTGGGCCTGAAGCGGTCGGGCAAGAGAAGGGTCGACGCTCTCAGATGTCCCGGCTAGCTGGCAGCACCGCTAGCAGCTCGGGGGGCACCGCCCCAATCGCAGCGCTTCGGGGCAGCGCCCAAGGATGACGCCCTGCGTTACAGCAGCGGCGCCTCCTCGTGCAAGGACGAGGCCGCGACAAAGCTTCCACCAGCAGGAATAACAGAGCGCGCTCCAGCTGGGGCAAGTCCAGCTTTATTGTGACCCCAGGGAAGCCAACAACCAAAGAGGAAGAATAGGTGGATACAACAGCTTATAAAGGGAGAGGGATACAGGGGAGGAGCCAGTCCTTGGGTGAAGGGGGGTTCAGGGGGAGTGGGGTACAAAGGACTGACATAAGGAAACACCAATGGGAACACCATAAAGGAGGGGGCCCGGCTCCCAAGCCAATCACCCAGTGCTCTAACTGGAAGATTCTAGAGAAAAAGGTGGGAGCAGAGAGTGACAGGCAGGGGCACTGGGGAGGGATACAAAAAAGATGCATTGGTTACCATGGTAACTGGGGAGGAGTTGGGATAACAGACAGCAGCAGGGAGGGGAGGGAGAACCAGGGCAGAACCATTACAAAACTGGGGGGAACGGAACAGTCCAATGCAACACAACATAAGCCTTTATTGCATTATAACTTCACATACTTTGTACCTCACTTTTATTAACAGGAGTTTAGTAATTGTTGTACTTTGGTGTAGCACAGATCACAATATTTGTCTTTCACCATTTTCTTAGTTTTCATCCAGATTTACATTCTTCAATTCTCCCCACTGCCTTGATGGTTTATGAATATGTACCGCAGGATTCATCATAAATGAGGTATGACTGTCTGTTTTCACCTTGTTGATTTTAATAGAATATCCCTATAATCTTTCTAGTATAACCTCCTGAGTCTTCCAATAACAATTCTTCTACCATAACTTCAAGTTCTGGAATTTTTAAAAAAAACCTCTTTACTACTGACTATCAAAGGTGAAAATTAACCCTTTGGCATAGTTTTCTGTATCATCTTTTATAAGAATATTGCAAACATCTATGTTCTGACAAAGAATGAAACCTTTTTTTGAAGTTTTGCATCTCTATGTGAGTGAGGAAAGAGAGAGAAACTAATCTAGGGATATAGCAGTAACAAAATATTTTAGGTTTCAATCCAATCTTATATCTACTCATTAATTTACAAACTTAATTATCCCACTTGCTATTTTTCTTGTCTACATAATTTTTCCCTCAAATGATACCTTAGTTTTCTAAGATGGAAGATATACCAACATATATGCATCTGATTGAAGAATCACAAAGAAACTGAAATTTCACTCACTCTTTATTGAACCATTAGATTAGCATAGATTCCACTCCTTCTTTATCACTTTGTCACTTTTACTGCACATCATATTTCTGCTACTGTAGTATTGCAGGACACAATGACATTGCAGCCATCTCCCCCGTTGCTGGAGGGATCCTGAAATAATGATATGAAGAAAAATGAATAAATTAGTATTGCAATATTGTGCTGTCAGTCTCTGGTGGTTTTTTTTTTGCACTTCCTCCTCCATCTTCTGCAGGTGTCTAAAACTGTTTTGTCAAGATAAGTCTCTACCTTACAAAACAGCTCGTTACTACTGAGATGCAATGGGAAGTTTCCTTTGAGACTGAATCCATTTTATCCAATTAGTGCAGCTGATAAGTTAACCTAAATAGCAGACGGAATAAAAGCACACAAAAAATCCACTCCGAACCCCACCATCGTTCTATAGGAATGGTAGATTTTCCTCTAACAGATGACAAAAATGAAACAGGAAAATTTAAGTTGACCTTGTTTACGTTTTACTGTGAACCTTCTGAAGATGTATTAGCAAACATGATAAAGAAATTAGTGACAACTATTGGTTTTGTGCTCTACAAGTTTTTTTTTTATTTTTATATTCAAATATTTATGAACCTTTATGTCCCTGGCAACTATTTAAAGGTGTCCTGACTACACCAAGTTTCATTTTAAATGTTAATTATTCTATTGAGCATATTGTGGCTAGAAAAGCATATCTAATAACAATCCAGTAAACTAGAAGATCTTCCAGAAGGTACTTTCAGATGGAGTAAAAAAAAAAAATGAAGAATAAAGTCCCCTTTCCCAGACTGTCTTTAACACCATTCTGGAGTTTAAATTGTGTATGCCAAGAGTACATAATCAGGTATTTGATCTGGCCTCTGCTATTGATGCAAGCAGCGTCTTAATAGATTTCTCACTTTTGTTTACATTTGAAGCCACTATAAAACATTTCCATCTCTCTTATTTTACAAGACCTTTTTCTGTCCATTTTATGACTAAATTTTTCTGTAATAACTATGGAACTGCCATCCTTAAAGGAGATATACTGTAAAGAAGTCCTGTTTTCCTCCAGCTGATCTCTACATTCAGAAAAGAACATTCATATCCAATGAAACTTTAAGTTCTCCTTCATCTCCTTATCCTATTTTTTCTATCTGATATTTCTAATTATTTTTCCACACTAAGTACTTGCAAAGGATTCATGTAATTTCACGTAATTTCCTTTGTCAATCTGATGAGCTCCCCATTGGAGCAAGAAGCTCAGTGCACTGCCCAGACTCTGATGGGGAATGTTCTCTGCAGTTGGGAACATCCACACCACCCCCACACCCTCCCCAGAACAGTTCTGCCATCCATTGCATCCTCCTTCCCCATCACTATTCACTCATTCACTCCAAATTTGGCAGATGTGTCATTGAAAATCATGACTCCATATCAAAGAGTTTTGTGCCGTTGTACTAATTCTCTCTTTAAGGATCCATTCTCAGCTTTCAAGTGGACTTCAACACACCACACAAAATAAAGAAATAATGTGTTTTCTTGGGTGCAGCAGTATGGGAGGAGGGGATAAATTCTGTTCATCATGTATGTACACATCCATCTATGTACACAGCCAATGTCATCTCTAGCTTCATGAGGAAGAATGGGGACAATAATGTGGAATCATTCCTTTCTAGCTGGGAAGAGAAGGATTCATGGACAGATGGAAAATTCTCTACTAAGTTCCTATTGTGAAAATCATCTGGTATTAATACACTGTAAGAATAATGTATTATTTCCCAGAGCTTTCTGTCTGAGTAATGAGCCAAGGTCAAAGATGTTTAGTGAAGATCTTAGTCTTTTCTTTTTTCACAAAACCCAAACAAATAAACAAACTGCAACAAAAAAAAAAAAGAAGAGAAAGAAGTCAGAATTTAGTCACAGTTTATTTTTTCCAACACTATATTAAACTTTTTATTGAAGTTCTCTAAAATGAATTATATAAATCCTTTATGACCCATACTATGTTTATTTCATTATGGCATAGCTACTGATACTCCTGCAAGCATATCTTGCAGTCTTTTACTATGAAAACCAATGGAACAGATTTATGACCTACATATCACTATTATTTTTCATTTTTTTAATCTGCCTTTAGTTTCACAACAAAGAGGTTTTCCCTGAATAAATTTACTTCAATTTGATATGCTAGTATATCTGAATGATTTATTCTGTGTTTCTTGGAACACAGAGGATCTTCTTATGGTGATCACATAGAAAGAGTTTGTTGTTTTTTCTTAACATATTTAAAATACCATACTGAAGATGCAAAAGTGCATGGGTTTTTTTGTTGGGTTTTTTTTGTTTGTTTGTTTTGTTTAGTTTAGTTGTTTTTTTTAAATTAAGAAATGCCTTTCTAATATTTTTTCCTACACAAATGCATATTTGCAACACACATAAATTTCAAATGTAAACCAGTGGTCAGGAAATCATTGTTATGGTATTAATTAACTTCTGCATTAATTCATTAGTTGAGTGCATAGGGACACAGCTGATAATGTAGTTTTATTTGCAACACGGTCAGTGTCTGGTACACCAAAACTCCCCAAGGTTTAATAACCTCCAAATTGCCAAATCTTGATGACTTATCTTTTCTTCTTCTTCCTACATGGCTAAAAATAGTTTTTCATTAAACATCAAACCTCTGTGTCAACATCTATGAAGAGCAGAAACCACAGATTTCCCTCCAGAAAAGCTGCTTCCAGGTCAATTTCCAGTTTGTTTATATTTTTAGAACAAAGCAAAGCAGAGAATAATTCAACCACCTCTATGTGCAATGTATAAGTATATAATCATTGTTACTGAGGAAGTGTTTAATTACTCCTTGCCTTTTTCCCTCTCCTTCTAAAACTATCAATTTATATGTGTGAAATGAAAATTTAAATCCGTTGTAAAAAAAAAAGGGTTTCTACAATGTTATTTGATGAAATAAGAGATATAAGAGAAATAAGAGAGGAAACAGAATTATCTTGGGGAAGAGAATAAACTGTATTAAACAGATTAGAAATTGTTACTATAGAAAAAGGTTGTCTGAAACAAGAATAATATGTTTGGGGTTGGAATTTCATAATGTTTCAGAATCAAATTTCAAAATTTTCCATCTTTGCTCTATGAAGACAATGGTGAACAAAACAAAAAAAATGACATAATTTTATTTTCTTTGTTTCAATAATTTGAAATTAAGAGTAAAACTGCTCTTGTTTCTTAAGTTATAATGAATTTAATCTCTAGTTTGTGAAATACAGAATGAAGAACAAGCTGTAGACAATCTTAAAGTAAATATTTTCATAGGTTTAGCTCCACACCTAGCATGCTTGGGATAATTAATGATAGTGCTGGAGTTCTTCACAAATTAGAAATAACTCTGATATTATTAATCAGCTGGGTGAGGGCAGACATTTTTGCACCCTCTGGAATGCAGCAGTAGGTGCTTTGGAGTCTTCTGCTCTGTGAATTCACAAGATAACAAGTGAGTCACTTTGCTGACCTGAAACCATGCAAAACGTGTGTAAAATGCCAAAAGCTTCTCATCACTCTAAGATTTCTACACAACCCCATCACTGCACTGCCTGACTGTGATATAATCCTACATCTGCTTATTCTCATATTAAAAAGACAGCAACTGTTCTTCCTGGCACTGAGAAGAAGAAAATGGACAGAGGCCCCAGATTTTCCCAGTGTCAACAACTGTGGGATGTGTCCAGAAATTAAACTTTCAGCTGAAGAGCCACAAAACAAAAAAAATTCTTGCTTCAATTATTTATGTAAATTTATTTATGAGTTTTACACTTGTGCATTTGAAGATGAATGGTGGATTGAAAAAAAAAATAAAGAGCAGAAGAACAGCATAACCAGAAGACGAGAGACAAGTTTTGAAGTGTTTTTGAAGCAGGAAACACTGATGAAGACATATTTTGAAGATAAGGTAGATGGTAATAAAATCACCAGATGAAGGAAAAAAAATCATGAGAATATCAGAAAAGCAGAAGACTATCAGCTAAAGGGGAAAAAAAAAGAGACAATGAAGACCTTGAGAAAATTAACTCAGGCAAAAAAGAGTAAAAGGTTCTGAACCAAAATCAAATAAATAAGTTGGAAGAACATTTTTGTCCAGTGGGTTCTGTATCAGGAACAAACTAGAAAGTAGGCAGAAGAGAAATTTAGGCTAAAGAAAGTAGAGAAACCCTAGAAGTTAATACATTAAATGTTAACATGTTAACTCTAGAAGCTAAAATACATTAAATGATCAATAATTTAGGCCTAAACATCAGCAAATCTCAAAAATTAGGTATAATGACAAAGCTTATAGATTTGTGAAGAAAAATTGTAATACAATATAATAATGTATTCATTTTCTATTTGCATGTTGAATTGAAAACCAGAAATCAATTAAACTGTGTCTTTACAGCCTGGGTAGGATAGAGGATTATTGACAAAGGAAATATACTTCTTGTCCATGCAGAAATGTCAGGTTTTAAAGCTTTCCTGGAGAAAATACAGAAAAAAAATCTTAGTAAAGCTGAAGTCTGTAGGGACCTGCTAATATGCATTTTCTTGGAGAGCATTTAAAAAGGGATGATTCTAAAATGTCACAAGAAACAATAAGCTCAAGAGTAAAGAATAAGTTTAGAGATTCTTAATACTTCTAACATCCATCTATAGTGAACAAATTTTTTTTTTTTTTCAAACAATATCTCTTTTACTGTCATGTCAGGATGTAATTTATGCTGGAGTTTTTTGTATGACAAGTATTTCTGTCATCATTTGTTCCTCTTGTTTTGTTTTTAAATTTTGCTCAAGCTTTATTTTTAAGACATAAATCATTTCCCTGATTTTTGTGACGGTGCAGTGGTGCTGCTACCATGAATTTGTGAGGTGACTGAAAACACCACATAATGTTATAAGCCTCATGTGAAAGACAAAGATCATTCTCACTCACAAGAAAACTCAATCACAATACTTCACATGAGGTTAAAGGAGGACAGCATTTCCACAATTGGAGGAAAAACCAGCCCAACATGGGTAAAAAATCTAGATTGTTTGATTCACAGGAAAACAAACACACCTCTGTGAGAAAATATGTGTTAGTCTGTGTCCTCTGATCTTTAAAATAGCAGGTGTTTTCAGTTTCTATGTATCAGCTACCACTGCAGCTGGAAAAATATCAGAGCTGTTAAGAGAAAAGTGAATAATTAATCTTGTATCTGCAGATTGTTGTATCTCCTTTTCCTGTAGAAATAGTAAACAACAGGTAAATTTGGTGGGATTTTTTTTTTTTTTTTTTTTTTTTTTTTTTGGTGCTTTGTCACTACACTTCCCCCTTGCTGGTGTTTCCTTTCAGTGCGAGCCTCTCAGTCCAGCTCTCAACATTCCAAAAAGCCTTTGTGGCTCTCCCAACAGCAGCAGCAGCAGCAGCAGCTCTCCTCTGCCTCCCCTTTGCCTCCTCCATCCTCCCTCCTGGTGTGCAGCCAGAGGAGCTGGCAGTGTCTGGCAGCTGCATCCCAAAGGAGGAATGTCTGTGTCCGTAAACCCCCAGGAGCACGGGCTGGAGGAGCAGGAGCAAGGACAGGGCCAAGCTGGCAGCCTGTACCAGCCTGCCTCATCCCACCTGCTGTAGATGTCCCAGCCATTGTCACCTGCCCAGGTGGATGAATCCTCCTCTGGACTCTGTGGTGCTGGTGATGAGAGTGGTGAGTTAGGCTGGCAGTATGTGAACCAGTCCTTCTGAATTTCAGCCCCACCTGTGCAGGTTGCTGCCCTGGGATGGAGCATTCTGAGTGCTCTCATGCAGGTCAGTCCCACTGCAGCTCAGCAGCTTGCTGCACAGCAGTCCCACACAATCCCTCATCTAGGCCAGCATGTCATAAATGTTAAAAAAAACCTGCCTGTGTGCAGATCCTGGGGAGAAAAAAAACCCCAAAACATTATCCTTATCTTTCTTTGATCCTTTTCTCATAAGGGAAGATAAATTAGATGGTTTGTCCTAAATCCTGCAGCCTTTATATGCCTCAGTACAATGAAGTCTTGTTCATATCTTAAAGCTTTTTCCCCAGCCCAGTTATCTCAATCCTAAACTGTATCTTATTATATTTAGCAATAGGAATTCCCTATTCTGTTTAGTCTGCCACTGACTAACAGTGAAGATCCTTTGCCTTCTCTTCTGTTGGAGTGTATGACCAAGTACTTCAGAACTACCAAGAATGTCTTTCAGTAGAAACTATTAAGACAAAATACATATACTGATATAATCTCAAGCAACAACAACTTGTGTTCTTTTGCATTCTTTCTTTTTATTTTGCATTCTTTCTTTTTATTTTCAACATCAGAAGACTACAAAATTTGAACAAGAACAAAAAAGGAAGTAATCCTTTGAAATTTCAGTTTCTTTCAAATAAACAAATACCTGATTAAGGTAGCCATACTTCACACTTAATACCATCTACATGAAAATTGATTTTCTGCCGACTTAAGAAATTGCCAGTCATTATTTAACAAGTGGCACATTACATACAACCCATTGAAATCAATGTAAGAATCCTGTTTTCTTCAGCAAATAACTTGCAGGAGAGGACAAAGAAATAAAGCTTATTGCTGCAGCAATGACTTCTTTTCAAAGGATGCTGGCACCAGGAGCAAGCAGGCAAATCCTTGATCATGAAACTGATACTTACTGGTGACAAAGGTCTAGAAAGTTGGGCTTTTTATTATTTGACTGGCTTATCAAGTGCTTTGAGATCACACTCTGTGCATGTGTGATTGAATTGGTATTTTATCCATGCAGCTATGTGTGATATTCATGCATCAGTGTGATGCTACTTTGCAATTCAAGTCTGTAAATGTTAGGCCAGGAGCACTCTCAAGATTTTTGCTCTGAAAGTCGGCACTGAGCACAGCCTGACGATGCATGGAAGAGACTCCAACACAAACCAGCCTCCTGTATTTTAATTTCCATGGACATCTGATCAGACATGCATATTTGTAGGATGTGGAAAGGCATAGAATGTGAGTTTGTATGTAGTCCTAGCGATTAGCTTGTCGCCCATTTGGAATCTTGACAACATGAGAAGTTTTTCAGATCAGTTCCAGTAAGAACCCTGCTTACTCACACAGGTTTCCTGTAATCATCTTGAACACTCCCAGGATGAATGACTTCCAGCAGCACCATGGGGTATTTTGTGAAACTAAGAGATATGGAAACACCTTTGAGTTGATATGAGAACAACAAACTTCTTCCTAAGCATTAGTAGATAAATTCTCAAATGTTATTTTCACATAGTCTTTTCATAGTAAATGTTACTTTTTAAAGATAAAAGTAATTCAGTTTCACCCCCTGAACTGATATGACATCTTTTCTTCAGTTTTCTTTCTTTTTATTTTTAATAAATGAATATGTCTCTATAAAACTGTAAGTCTTTGCTCAAAGGAAATGTAAATGCTGTCATTCAAAACTTTATTGACCTTCTTATAGCAGTGGGCTTGACAGCAGATTTGACTTGTTAGAGAAAAAGCCTTTCAAAGTCTGCTGATATATACACCACTCAAAACAATCATCTACCAATTAAAGCAATACAGTGTGAAAAAAATGATAAAACTGCTTGTGCTCTTGAAGTAGTCTGATATTTTTTATCAGCTCATCTGGATTTTAGTTGTGACAATATGAATAGGGAGGAAAAGAAAACAGCTACATTAGATAATCTTAAAAATCAAAGTGCTACTTTCCTAAAAATGTTTTGAGGCTATAGATATTAGTAGTGGGATTACAGGTCAAATAACAGTTAGGCAATCATAACTAATGGTCTAAACCCTGGGATAAATGAATAATACTCAAGTTTTTCCTTTCTTTCCCACTAAATATATTGCTAATTTTTCTTTGAGAATATGCAAATCAAATGATGGGTTATTTTTTTATTGATGATGAGACCTAAGAATACCAAAATTTTAGGGGTTTTTTATACATAATTAAATTTTTACAATATTAGACCTGATGGGACAATGAAACCTCTCCACAGTGTTTTAGGAGAAAAGACAATTTTAGAAGTCAAATTTTCACCATCACTTTTACCCTAATTTTAGTAAAATAATGTTTCGAAGATGGAACAGATTACAGTTTCTTTTGCCCAAAAATCATAGAATCATAAAGTAGTTGTATTTGGCTGCTTGAATATAAATTTAAAGATATGGAAGTCTGAGATGTGTATGAAAAAGCATCCCAGAGGTCTTTTTCTGATGCACTGACTCTTTCCTGTTCAAAAGAAATGAGAAGTTGAAAGTGTACTCTATAACCCGATTCTTTGCTGCTTCTCAATTCTCATAGAAAGTGAAGATAAAATGCTGTGTGGAACACATAGCTTTGTGTTTGTTTTATAAAATTTTTTATGTCTGCTCCCTCTTATTTCACTTCACCCTTCTGAAAAGTGTTCTAATCTGCTCTACACCTTCCATCATCACCTTGCAGTTGCAGAGCAGTACCTCAGAAAGAATGTCCTGATCTTTCTTTTCTGAAGGCTGAACAAGCCAAGGTCTCCAGTCTTCTCTTCAAAGCCATATTCTCCAGTGTCCTGACTGCCCTGGTGATCTCTCTCCAGTGTATAAATGGTGTCAGAGTGCCTGCTCTGTGTGTGTTTGCATATATTAGAACCCATCAGAACTTTGTTCTCAGCCTCATTCGTCATTTAACCTCGACTACCAGATTCAGTGACCTCTAATCATTTTTGAAACACATCTATTCCATTCACACATGATCTGTTACAGATTCAGCCTACCTTCAGAGCCAGCCATAGATCCATAGTCCTGCTTCCCTGCACCTGCCCCATCAGACATTTGGAAAATGGCACTTGTTTTGGCACAAAGCAGTGAAAAGGGAGGTGTTGTCAGGAGAGGTTTATATTATGATGTAGATGTTAGGAAATGATTCTTCATCCAGTGGGTCACTGGACACTGGAACAGGAAAATGGTCACAACACCAAGCCTGACAGAGCTCAAGAAGCATTTGGATGATGATCTCAGACACAGGTTGGGGGCTGCCCTGTGCAGAGACAGGAGTTGGACTCAATGATTCTTGTGGGTCCCTTCCAACTGAGGATATTCTGATTCTGCACTCCATATTTGGGTAAAACATGTAACTTACTTTTTTGTGCATCCAGCTGTAAAAACCCAACTCCAATGCTTCCTCCTCTAAGGCTCCAATGCAGTATGTGGGTCACTCAATTACATACTAGTTTTGATCATTTCATTCAGCCTTTTCACCTACTGATGCTGTTTACTTCATGTTCCTTTTAGGTTGCTGTGGTTACTAATCTACATGTAAACATTTTTTCACTCCTTTCCACCAGTGGATCTGCCCCTTCTTACAGCCAAAGTTTATAAGGGTCAGTACCTAACCAGTTGTCACTGGCAAGGCCATGGCAGCCAGGGAGAGCTCTGGGAATTCAATGTTATCTTCTGCTGCAGACCCAGTTCTGAATTTGATATGTTCTCAACAGGGCTCAGTGGGGAGGAATGATCTTTCTGCTGGCCAGTGCCACTCCCCTCAGGGTACACTGTCCTTGTTTCCCATTCTGCCCATCAGGATCCCCCACCCCTGTTGAAAAAGACTCAGGTCCTTTTCCACAAAGCTGCTTTCCAGACAGACAGGCTGCAGCAGGCACTGGTGCATGGAGCTATTCCCCCTCGGGTGCACAACTTTGCATTTACTTTTTTTGAACTTCTTGATGGTCCATCAGCCCATTTGTCCAATCTCACTTGTCAGGTACCTCTGAATATCAGCCTTGTCAGCATATCAGCTTCTGCCCTCAAATCTGTCTGATCCTATTGTCCAGATTTTAAAAGGTCACAGTTTTGATTGCTGAGAGATATCACCTGCAATCAGCTGCCAACTGGAGTTTCAATTGCTGATATTACCCTTTGATCCCAATGGGAAAGCCAATTTTTGACTCACCTCCACTCAACTGCCCATTTACTGAGTTTTTATTTGACCAGTTTAGCTCTAAGGTTACTCTGGGGGAATAAGTCAAAGGCCTTGATGAAGTTAAGGTATACAACATCCACTCTTTTCTCCTTGTTCACAGATCTAGGCATCTCAACATGGATGGTGAGTTATTATTTTTCCCTTGAAAACAGGTAGACATTAAGGATAAACCATCTTAATTGTATTCCTGAAGTATTTACATGAATTTTTTGAGAACTGTATATATTCGCAATGAGCAAACTCTGGAAACTACAGTATCTGAGGCAACATGTCAGATATGACTGAAAAGACTAAGAGATAAACAAGCAATTCCTCTTTTTTGATAGCTTCTTACACAAATGAAAAACCACCTGCCTTTTATGTGGGTATTGTTATTCACCCTGTTCATAAAAAAAAAAAAAAATGGGGAAGAAAAATATGAAATAGTAAATGAGTAGAATTTTTTTCATGTGGACATACTCCCAGTGGCAGTGGAAACTGTCTAATTTTGACTGAAACCAGTGGTTTCACAGGTTTTGGAGTCCATACAGAATCAAGAGTTAGCTAGTCACAATAAGTTCAAGACTTGCAAAATGATAATACATTCAAATGATAGAAACTCAGATTATTTTTTGTTTTCAAATCATTAACTAAAGATACAGAAAAGGTGACTGATTTTCCTATAAGGAAGTATCTTTTAGATAAAGTGATATTATATTCACTAATAAGTTGTTTCCCTAACTCCTCTAATTACTTATAACAGTGCTCTTTAAAAATGGCATATTCTTAAAATTGTTCTGGAATTTCAAGTGCTATTCAAAGCCTACCAAATTAAATGATAATGGGCTTTATATCAGACTCATATGAAGTGACATTTTTGGAAAATGTTGTAGGTAGGACTCTAAGTGATGTACTGCACAAAGATTTGATCTTTCTTGAAAAGTAGGAAGATACATTTAATTTTGCAACACTAAAATCTGAAGAGGCACTATTTATGAACATAAAAAAAAACCAAAAAAACCAAAGACGATCCAAATTATGCCTCCAAGTCACTCTAGGAGCCTTTTTCCTTCTCCTAGAAAGAGGACATTAATTAAATCTGATTTTTCTGGTGATGCTGGATTAGTCCTGGCTAAGAGCCAGATGTCTACCCAGCTGCACACTCAGTCCCCTCCTCAGTGGGACATGGGGACAAAGCCAGGGAGATTGCCCAGCAGTAATGTTGTAGGCCAAATTAGTTTATTGACAACTAAAATAGATTTGAGTAATAAGGAATGTAGACAAACATTAAAACAATCTCTTAAAACTCAATGTCAGTCCTTCACTCCAGACTCCTCTACCCTGCCCCTGACCAGCACAGGGAGGAACATGGGTGGAGGTGAGTTAGAACATAATATTTTCTCACTACCACTCCTTCCTTCTCACTCTTTCTTCTTTTCCAGTGTGGTCTCTCCCACCAGCTGAAGTCCTTCAGGTAAAAATTCTGTTCCAGACTGGGCTCTCTACGGGCTGCAGGGAATGCCTGCTCCAGTGCCTTGGGCACCTCCTCCTCTCCCTCCTTCTCTGACTTCAGTGTTCACACTGCAGTTTCTCACTCTTTTCTCCTCCTCCACCTGTCCAGCAATTTTTTTTCTTCTTCTTAAACATGTTTTCCCAAAGAAACAGGAGAATTGCCCTGTGGTTGGCCCAATACAGCCAATGGGAACTTCCCTCACTTCCCCCTTCCCACTTCCCTCTGCTGCAAAAACCTTTGCTGCCTGTCATAGCAGTGAGCCCCTGAGTGTAGAATAATTAGCATTGACTTTATGATTTCAGAAGGCTGATTAATTGCTTTACTATATTATACTATACTATACTTCTAAGAAACTTATTGTTCTTGCAGACAGTCTGATACAGCTTTGACCAGATTGGTCCTTGATTTCAAAACACCATCACCAGTGGCCAATTAAGAAATCACCCTTTGGTAACAAATCTCCATAACTCATTCCACATGTGCACAACAACGGGTGCAGCAAGTGAAGATAAGAATTGTTTCTCATTCTTTTCTTTGAGCTTTCTCACAGCTTCTCACAGTTTCCTAGGAAAATCCTGGGAGAGCTATGTCTCTCTCTGTTCAGAGGATATGTGATTACCACAGCCACCTACACCCAGTACAGTGGTAATTCTGTTTAACCAAGCCCTGGAGCAGGAACAGGGTAGGATGCTGCTCTGCTGTCTGTGGGAGCAGCACAGGACTGACATTCAGACTCAGTAGCTATAGGAATCCCACCTTTTCACCTGGTCTGCCAACTCTGCCACTTATCACACTGCTTAGAGGGGAAATTACTGGAAGGATGTAGAACAGCTAGAGTTTTTGCTCAGTATTTTATGCTAAGGGATTCAGATAGACAGTGGAATTTCAGGAGTATCAACCAGATAGGTGCATGTGGATCTACATGTCCCTCCATAACCTTGTAATTCAGGCACTAAGTTCTTTAGGGTATGGATGAATAATTCAATACAAAGCACTGCATTGTCTAAATAATCATTCTGGAGGGATCTTCACCAGCCAGGCATTTACAGACAGTTATTTCTACTCCTTAATCATTATGGGAAACAAATACATAGCCATTTCAAAAATCCTTTTTAAATAAAACTCTATTTTTCTGTGCCTGTGCCTGTTGTGGGACATTAGTTGTTTGGCTTAAATAAATAAGCTTTAAACAGAATGAGTCACTTATTGTTATAATACTGTGTGGTTTAGTATGCTGATTGCTTAGCTCTGTTTGCCTTATCTGAGAAGCTGCATTTGTTGAAGCCTTAGGCCATAAGCTGGGGACCTTCACCTAGATATGCTTTCTGCTGTAATAGAGTGAATTTTCTTAACAATTTTCCAAGTAACTGGTATGGTGCTGTGTTTTGGCTTTTGTATGAGAAGAATGTTGATAGCATACTGCTTTAGCTGTTGCTAAGTTATGATTATTCCAAATCTAGTACTTTAGTTTCCCAGGCTTTGCCATAGAGCAGGTACACAAGAAGCTCACACCAGAGCTAAGGAGGGAGGTGAAAAATGTCAGCAGAAGCTGCAACTCATCAAGATGATAGCAGTTAATTCTCTACCTGAATGGAGAAAAGAGAAAGAATCTGATAAAGTGTTAGAGGACCCCAAACCAAAAATCACCACTGAACTAAAAAGGTGTGTGGAGAGCATGTGAAGGATGGATGCATAAATGGCAAGGGTCTATTTGCCCAGGGATTTCTTTGTTCTGGGTCCCTTTCTGGAGACACCCAGCTCAAGCTGACCTACTGCTGCAAGACACTGTTAAATTATTTATTTTTTTACAAAATCTGATACCTGAGATTCTTCTGCAGGAAATACAGGATTGAGCCTGAAGAAAGAGCACGAGTGTGTGAGTGAAGATTTAAAGGGGCTCATTGGAACCACCTGCTGTGAAGGGTCTCTGGCCCCAGCAGCTGCAATCTTGAGTGATGGTGCACCTCCCTGAATTGTGTAATGTTGGAGATCTCTCTCCTCCCTTAATGTTACCTTCCTGCATTATTTTATTACAAATTATAAATTCTGGTATGAATAATGTTACATTGATGAAAAAGGTGCAGTACATTCAAATTGAGTCTTATATATACGTGAATGTAAAGTTTGTATATGTAGAGCCTTCACGTTTTTTTCTTCCACAAGTTAGATGGCAGATTTAGTTGAGAGCAGACTAAAGAGCTGAAGAAAGAAAATTAAGGAATCCTGTTGCATCTGTGCAATAAGGTGTTTACAGCCTTTTTTTTTTTTGTGAAACAAATTTCACTGCAAATCAAAATCCCTGTTTTTCACACTGAAGGCAAAGGAACTTTCATTTCAACTTTGATTCAATGAAATGCACACTTTCATGCATACACCTATATTAGTTCTTGTTTAGTGAAACAGATGGAGGTAAAGATAACTCAATGTAAGCATCCATTTGAGCCCTGCTGACTTCAGTGAGAAGGCAGTTTGCTTTGGAATTGTTAAATTTGATGACTCACATAATACTGGTAGAAATCTCTTCATCTCTTCAGTGTATAATACTTGGAAATGTAGCCCATATTTTAATGGTATTTAGAATTACTAAGGTCAACAGAATGCCCTGTGCACACATCAACTTCAGTGGCTTAATATTATGAATAAAAGTGAGTGCTCTTCTAGAGAGACACTAGTTCATTATTAGAAAGATATACTAGAGAACAGAATTGCCTTCAAAGATGCAGTAGTCTTTTTTTTATAGATTTTAATACTCAGTTTTACAGTCTGTATTCTGAAGAGTACAGCATTATGTAGTGTAATTTTGTGGATGGAAAATATGGGATGTACATGACCATTGCACTTTGCATTTTCAGTTGCAGAGATAATCTATTCATTACTATTGGGTTTACCAATTCCACATTCTATTTTAGCTTTCTATATCCTTTCTCTTCCTATTTGGCTTTGATGTTTAATGCATAACAGATATAGACAATAAAAAGATGCAAACAAATCACCCCATTGTGGAATTCATATGTGACTTCACACAAACATCAATTTCTCTCTGTCCAGGTGTGATGACTGTGAGGGCATTAACTTCCTTGGTCTGCCATTTCCAGCCTTACCTGGAAGGACTATCCATGCATTCTCTGTCGGTTTTTCTGGGAGCTCTGTGAGCAGACAACCAGTTCTGGCTTGAGCTGCACTGTAGAAATGCCTCTGCTCAGCCCTGTGCCCTGCTGCCCTGATCTTTTTGGAAGGACCCCCAGATCTGCCTCCAGTATGAAGACTCTGTCCTTGTCCGGGCTCCTGGCCGAACAATTTCTAAAATAATTTCCCACCTGAGGATTCTGGTTCCACAAAAATGCTGTTTTCCTTGGAAACAAGCTGTTTTTTCTGCATCTTTTATGGAAACCAGGGAGACAGGGAGGCTTCCCTTCCACCTCTTGCAAGCCAGCTGGCACAGCGCTGGGTGAGGAGCTGCCTGCCCATCTCCCTGGACTTCATGGTTGTCCTGGCTGTCCAGCTGCCCTGCTTCCCACCTGGCAGCCTGCTCCAATTGCCTGGCTTCCTGGCTAGCTTTCCACCTGGGAAGCAAAATCCCTGTACAAAAGTTCTTGAGACATGCTCTATGCAGTCTCAAAACAATCAAATTTTCTGAAATTAAGTTAGGCAATAAAGCAAAGTTTTCTTTGTTTCCAGTGAGAAAAAAAAGAAATAAAAAGTAGAAAATTGTCAACAAAACAAAAATTGCACTTTGATTACCTCTTTAGATTTCACAGCTGTCTCTGTGCAAAAAAAAAGAGACTATCGTGGTAACATTGCTTGTATTAGCAAATAAAAAGGACTGTATAAGCCATTTTCCCTTTGCTTAGGCTATTTAGTTTTTTAGTCTATTTAGCATTTTCCTTTTTATTTCCTTAAAAGGAAAAATGAAAAAAAGTCACTCTGAAATGTTACAAGGGCTTTATGATTTAGCATTGTCATTAAGTGAAATTAGGAACACATTTAGCATATCTTTATGTAGCTTTCTGTCTTGTAGCCTAATTTCTTGTACTGAGAAATTAGGATATTTGTTTTATTTTCTCAGTGTTATCGCTTATATATAACTAAAAAAAAAAATGGTTGCACACGTAATGTAAAACACAGAATACAACTTAGGCAAGAGGAAACTGCAGCTCCCGGGCCACTTGGTAAAGGCTGCTGGGGTGGAGGATCCAGAAGAAGTTTTTCAGAACAATTAAGGCCTGTTAGTGCACTCAGGGCACTGAGAATGAGTCTCAGTCCAGGGAGGTTTCCAAAAGGCTGTTATGGGAACTCTCCTGCAAACGATCTTTCCACCTTGGTTTTGGGCATGTCTCATGACGGAGGTCTCAGGGCCCTGGGACAGGGCCCAAGCACAGAGAAATCTGAGATTCCACAGAAGAATGAGGCCAAACAGAGCTTTTCACAGAAGACAGCTGTGATGGGTCACCCTCCACAGAAACCTTTGCACACAGGCCTCCTGCCTCTGTGGTACATGAGGTAGACACTGCGTTGGTAAGAGCTTTAAGACTGACTTGTCCACACATTTTGTTGAAGTACACATGTAAAAATCAAGAAGCAGATTTTCTGTCTCTTAAAGTATATATTATTAGAGCAGAACTTAAGCCAGTAATTTATTAACAGACAAATCCTTGATCTCATGAGTGAGAAAATAGAAATAAAAATTAATTTACAAATATGCCCTCTACCTGTTATTGCTCATGCCTATAGATCTGATGCAAAAGTTTTCAAATTCAATGTCAAGATTTTCAATTATGATGAAATCCACAATATTTCCTGTGAATTCAATTATTAGTAGTATTGGTGTCAGCATCAGCATTGGTATTATCATTAGTATTCAATTTTTCTTGGTTTTAATTTTTAAACTTTTCTTTTCTTAACCTATGAGGGTTTTTCCTTTTTCTTTTCCCTCTGATTATTCTCCCCATCTCACTGGAGAGGGATGGAGGAAATAGTGAGACACAGTATGGTACTTGTCTGGGGTTAAACCAGTCACCTGTAGCAAAATAATATCTTAAACCAGAAGACAGCAGCTAGGACTGGGACAGGCAAAATCTCTGCTGTTTAATTACATCCTTTTCACAGCATTCAATGAATATACAGAATCTCTAAGCAAACCAATTAGTTTTAACATTCATCACACTTTGAATTTCAACTCCTCTTTCTTGAAAGTTCCCCAGGAGTGTTCTCTACTGAGCAAAGAAGGAAGATACCAGGTGGCTGATTCTGGATGTTTTGAGTAGCAGCAGTTCAGGCAATTATTTGAGATCATGTCTTTGCCATCACAAGTTAGCTCCTAGGCCAAGATATCTAAGAAATTAGGAATGTCTCTAAAAGTCTCAGTCAAAGGTCGATTGAGTCCAGTGGGGAGTTCAGGGACCCTCAATGGCAGCTTGGGAAGAACATTAGACAGAAATTGTGACATTTCCCTAGGACACACTCCTTTTCCAGGTAATTTGGTTCAGAGCTACAAAGCTGTCTCAGGCAATAGTGTTTACAGTCAGTGTAGGAGCCATGGTATTGGAGCAAAAGCTGAATCCTGGGGTTTTTGTTTGCTTTTGCCAGTCTGCCCTTTTCCATGAAAGAAGTGCTGATAGGTGACACACTTGGTGTCATCTCCTAACCTCAGCATGGGCTGTTACCTCAGGGAGCTGAGCTTTGAGCTCCTCGTCATCCTGCAGAGACATGGAGGAGGTTCTACCTCAGAATTTTGTTTGGTAATAAATACATGCCTGCCTCCTAACATCCTTCTAGGAACTGCCTCTCTCCTTTGACTGGCTGCTAAGAATCAGTCTGTCCTATACCTTTCACACCTCTGTAAGAATTCTTTTCTCTTTTGATTCTCCTTCCACTCTTCTAAGTACTTTTCTCTTCTCTTAAGAAGGGTGGATTACTCTGATCCTTCCTGCTTGAGTATTTACTTTTGATTTTCTCAATCCAATGAAAATTAATAAGATCAAGTGAGTCAAGGGATATAAAGGGAAAGTAAACAGTTCATTTTATGAAAGAGGAAGAGGATAATAACCAAAATACTCTGTTGGAATCATTTCACCTGATCAGTCCAAATTCTAACAGATTAGCAGATGGCAAGAGCATTCTAAATGAGTGCAAATCTGTCCTTTGTGCTTTTAGGATCCCAGGAACACAATATTTATTCTAATGGTAAATATCTAAAAAAATTTCTGGGAAAAGAGGTAATATATTATAACTATGGTGCAGCACAAAATTGAAGGTACAAAAGGCTATGAATTTTAGAATCCCTGGCTCTGATGAAACTTTAAAATTAAATCTGACATTACATTGAGCCCTGCAGTCCTTGTCCAGATTTTTTTCCCCAAAACTTATACAGAAAATAAATCCTGAATTATTTTAAATTGCAATAACTTTGCAGGTTTTTTGCCTTGGATTTTCTCTCATTTAACTTGTTCTTCTGGCTTAAACTCTCCCACATTCAAATTCTGCAGAATATGACACTTATACATGATGAAAAATACTGACACAGAGATTTCCCTGTTTCTAGCTTTCCTTCAGATACAGATAGTTGGATGAATTTGATTCTTATATAAATCCATACATCATAAGTCTTACCATTTTTTTAAAATCTGGAATAAAAAATGAATGCATTTTATACCAAGGATTTATTGTATCAATGTCATTTTCTCTGTTATTTCCTTTCTCATCTACAGTGTCAGTAGAAGCTGAGGTAACCCAATGGAAATCACTACAGTTACATGAACATTATCCTTGTACTGGCCAAGAGAAAGTAGACAGTCTTCCTACACAAAGGAAAGTAGATTAAACTGAAGTGGAGAATCTGAATATATACCAAAGACTTACAGGAAAAAAGAACTTAATCATATAAATCTCTACAAATAAGAAACTAAGATGGGCAGGAATTCAAAAGTAAGGCGATACTTAAGAGGCAGATAAACATTTCAGAGAGGTGAAGAGCATAGCTTTTACTGCTAAATGCATTAATTCATTCAAATAATTGAGTAAAGCCCTGCTCAATAAAACTGATTATGCACTTGCTGAATTCTGGGCTTGTTTGGCAGTGGATTTGATTTGGTTTTGTGTAGTTTTGTTTTGGTTTTTTTTTGGTAATGTTTGGCATTTAGTCTGAAACACCTGAATAGCCTCATTGCAATGAGATGACTGCTATTAGCTAGATCTGGTTCTGCATAAAAATTCTAGTTGAAAGATCCAGCTCCCTGCTACTGTTAGAAGATTAGACAGATGGAACACAACTGCAAGTTGCTTCTTCCCAAGCTCACCAGCAGCATAGTTTCATGGATTTTATCACTAAAATGCACAACAATGTACAGAGAAAATACAGAAGAGACTTAACGTCTTTAAGTTGTTAGTATATGCACAGGAATTAGGAGAAAAATCTTGTATACACAGAAGCTGACCTACTTACACTTAGCAGTCTATGTTAAATATCAAAAACCACTTTCTGCTGAAGGCATTATATTCCTTGGAAAGTAATGGCACCTCTTCTAAAATGTTTTTCATTTATTCATTCTGAGACAGCTCTTTTTGACTGTGGTTGTGCATGATACAGCAGTTCTTGTAACAGAGATGGCTCTGAACTATTGCAGTAAGTTATATAGAAAACAGAGAGATACCAAGGAAAAACAGCAACAGAACACAGCTTTTAAGATACAGTCAAATCTTTAAAATAGGATCAAAAATTAGAAATACACATTTATGGATACTGTTTGGGAATTAAACTTCAGGAGGAAAGTTTTTGTTGCAGAGTTATCGTGACAGGTTGCCATGATGATCGATGATGTCACTACTGCTGGAGACTGCCATGAGTACATATGTCTATAATTCTATCCTGCTAAATTTGGCAGATTCCAGCAGCACATCAAAAGGAAAAAAGGTATGACCAAGGACAATGAATCATGAATGAAGGAAGTGCAAATATAAGGGTCAAAGTGTTAAGAAAACATGGCAGTTTATAACTGAATCCTAAACAACATGCCCAACACTGTGATTTGACTGTCAGATGTAAATAGTAAGATTGGGATTGTTTAGAATGACCAAAAATTTTAAAAACCCATTCAAAATAAAAGAACTATATATAATTATTTTACAAATTTTCATTTTGGCTTCATTTAAGGGTACAATTTCATATATTTATGAGTCTTCCAAAGTTTGCGTTTTCCTGTTTTTGCTGCTCCATATAAAAGAAGAGCTAATGCAATTGGACTTCATCATCCAGAGGAGCGCTGCTTCCCAGTGTGCTCAGAGCTGGCTCTGGCATACTTGGGGTTCCCAGTTCCTCCTGCCTTGGTCAGATGGGTGCAGCTCTGCAGTTCACTGCTGTGGGTGCAGTCAGTCAGTTCTTACAGACCTACCTCTTGCAGAGAAACCCAGCTGGATCCCTCACCACTGGCTGATCAGCAGGAGGTTATGGGTGAGCAGTGCCAGCCCCTGCACTCTGCAGAGTGCATCTCCACACTCTGTATCAGATGGACCATCCACTGATTTAATCCTGTGGAACACCAAGGCACTGACCCAGCCATTGTGCCAGACTGTGGACATCTGTAGGGGCTGGTGTCCTTCTGCTCATCAGCCAGTCCACACCTGAACTTTGCTAACAACTAAGAAAAACACACAGCTGGACTCAGCTCCTGAGTCAGACACAGAAAGCTGCTTCAACAAACATCTCCAGTGCCATTATTGTGTGTCATGCTGTGGCTAACACACATAGCACAAGATTTATCCATGTGAGCAGGATAACACTGCAGTGGTACCAGGAACCTGTGTTTGGGCAGCTGAGTCATCCTGCTATGTTTATTTATATATGTCTACAACATCAATGATTGCACAGGACCAGGTATCTAAGCTCCTATTAGAGTCAGTGGCCATCTAGTCAATACAGTCAATAGAGAAAGAAAACTTTTCAGCTCTCCCAAAGCAGATATCTACTTTAAAAGGAGATAAATAAGTCCCTAGACTCCACTGACTGTGCTGGCTACATGAGATAAAACAAGAACTCAATTCTCATGTTTCATCCAGAAATTTGTCATGAAAAAGAAGCTGAACTTCTGTTTCTCTCCTGTCTGGGTCTGGTTTTTCTTTTTTTCTTTTTTTTTTTTTTTTTTTTTTTTGGTTTTGGTTTTGTTTTTTTCCTAAAAGAGAAAAAAATACCTTTAATATAAGAACTGGTATCAGTTGAAAAAAAAAAAAAGGCAATGCTTTCAAGTCCTTCTTCATATTATAAACTACATCAGGCTGCTCTCCAGGGCTTTGATTTTCCAATCTTCTAGAATGGACATCTGAAGAATGATATAACTTTAACAAGGCCATGTATAAAAAAATAACTGTTCCTCTCTATGGAATCAAGAATTTCAGCGTATGTAGGTCTCATTCTTATGGAATCAAGATGTGTCAAAGTGCACATTTTATAATTCACTATTTTTCTCAGCTTCTCTTGACAAAACCTAGCCTTAGTTGGTCCACTAAATGGTATTTCTTTTCCCTCATCTAACTGTAACCCACCAAAGTTATTACAATACTGTCATTGCTACTATTGGATCTGGTAGATTTAACAGGCAAGTGCAGCTGACTGAAATTCAAAATGAAACTTCAGGGGTTTGAAATCAACAGATGACTGAATCAGGAATGAGTCAGGACTTCAGAATTTTTGGATTCAGTTCCATTATGAGAAGCTCAGTTGTTATTAGACCATTAATAGATTTAATTAATAATCCAGAAATTAAGTCAGTTTTTGTCCTTATTTTGTTATTATAAATCCTAGTATTGCTTAGCATGTAGTTGTGTTCACAGCATCCGGGGGACATTTTACAATTTTAAAAAGGGAGAAGATTTTTTTTTTTTTTTATGAAGAAGAAAGTGGCCTTTTTTTTAGCAGCAACAATAGGATTTTCCATTTTTACTGGAAATGGCCTATTTTCTATCAGCTTTTAAAAAATGTTGTGAAAAACATGTTTGTAGGGAGTTAATGAAGTATTATTCAAATATTAGTTTACAAGAAATAGCTCTTTTATACAAAAAAAGTCTCTATTTTTGGTGGTTTTTATGAAAATTCACTTAGCACAAGTGGACTACTAGAACAAAGAAAGGGGAAGAAAAGGATGTTAAAGTAGCCTGAAAATACAAGATATACACAGATAGGTATATTGGGAAATAAAGTTTTCGAAAACTTGTTTTACTCATCTTCTGATAAATAGGAAACTATTTTATGGAGTTTATAAATTCAATTAATATTTCCACTGACATTAAAACCTGCAGCTGGTCTTCCATGTGATGTGCACACCAGAGATGTGAAGCTGTATAATTATGGCAGTCATTGAACAGAAGTTTAGTGAGCTCAGGCAGAATGACTGAGCACCAAATGGAGTGGAAAATTCTATTATTGTGTATTTGGTTTGGGGTAAAGAGCTTTTACCTACAGTCAGGTTTAGAGGTTACGTGCCATCTTTATATCACTCATCAAATTAATTCATTTTTCAGAAAGATCCTTTCTTTTCTGTTACTTCACTCCCTGAGTGCAACCACACTGCAGGAGGTTGCTGCTAGTGATGTAGCTTTGTTAGAAAAATTCTTTTAAAATTTTTGATGTAGCAGGAACAGAGAGAAAAGCTTTATGTGTTCCAAGAACCAGCTTCAGATTTTAAGCTGAAACTGGCTTCCATTTGCATTTAAAAAACTCATTCACATTCAAAGACCTGATCAGAATTAGGAAGAGAAAAGAATGGCTAAAGGTTATAAAAGCACAATTTTTAGTGCAGTTTCTAATTTAATTACTAGGGAATAAAAAAAAAAAGGAATGTCTCCTCTAAACCCAGGCATATTGCTGGTGAGATATGAGGAAAAAGCAGAGGCAGTGCAAAATCAAGGGTTATCTCTGCTTTCTGTTTCCTTGTGCAAAAGTACAAGTGTCTCATTTGAAATCTTGTTAATTTCAGAGAAAATATGTTAAAATTGAAAGAGAGTCTGAAACAATAGTTAATTTAAGAGCTACTCTGAGAATTGCAAGTATTCACACCT
The DNA here is from genome assembly GCF_051311805.1 of Agelaius phoeniceus. Taxonomy (NCBI): domain Eukaryota; kingdom Metazoa; phylum Chordata; class Aves; order Passeriformes; family Icteridae; genus Agelaius; species Agelaius phoeniceus. The sequence continues at coordinate 13,002,112 of NC_135266.1, read as the reverse complement.
GCCAGCCTTCTACAAGAAGTCTTTTGGAGGCTGTTTCCCTTGTCTTGAAGGAGGTTTTCATTTACATTTTACTATCTTCTCACATTTTAATCCTCTGAAATTTTAAAAGTATTTTTTAATTTTAGAGCTTTGACATTCTTTAAGGCTGGATGTTTAATTTCATGGGAGGGGCTTACCGAGTGCACCACATTTAAACAGTATCCTATACTGGATGCGGTCTCTGTTTTCAATCAGTTTAAAATATTAATATTAAGGCTGTATGGAGTTATTTTTGTCAGGTTAGTAGTTTTTTCTTTTTTTTTTTAATGTGTGAATCCTTCAAACCCATCCAAACCCAAACCCTAACCATTTACATGACACCATGCACAAGAAACTATATTTTGCTTGGAGAAAAAGGAACATCTGTAAATTTGTTTCATGAGGGTTTTTTCCTTTCCCTCCCCCCTGTTTTTTACTATAGCGTAGATTTGAATTTGTAAATTTAGATTCTAATGTATGTCGACAGAGAAGCAAAAATTTCACTCGGGTTTTGTTTGATGATGATGACTAAGAGTAGAGTGAGGTAGGTAGATTGCTAAGACAGCTGTTCCCCACTCATGGCAGTTTCAGCAATGCCTGAAGTTGGTTCTGTCTGGATAATGTCAGCATTATTTTCTGGCTTTCCAGTGATGAGAATAATTCCTATAGTAGTAATGTCCCCATTTCTCACTGCTGGCAATATTAAGTGACCATAAAACTATGAGATATAAAAGTAATCTGACTCCTACTAAGTAGAGTAAGTCTCTGGATTGTTGTTTTATATGTTTCTTAAATTCATGAACTCCCAGTGCACGAGATTCAGAATGAAAAAGACAATCAGCAGGTGTAGTTTGTACAGTCTGTTTTTGTGTTGAAGACAATTAGAATTTGCCTGTAAGTATTTTAACTAGATTTATTTAAACATGAAAGTATTAAGTATAAAAATAGAATTCAGTTTCCTCAGAAGATCAAAAGGAAGCTTCAGTAAAAGAAGATGCAGCTATGCAAGAATTACAGAAACATAGTTGTTCTGTTTTGAAAAGGGAATAAATCTAATAAAATTAGAAAAGTATGTGTGGGATCTTCACAACTTAAACAATTCAATTCCAGTGTTTGAAACAAATAAACCAAACCAAAGCAAAGCAAACAACCCTCCCCAAACAAACAAAAACAAAGAAACTAACAGAAACCAAACCAACCAACCAAAAAATAAAAGAATTCCCAACCTGTTTAGGAGGCAAACATTCCATGTTTTGCTGGTTCAGGGTATGTTATTTTCTGTGTGCAACACATTCAGATATCCAAAGTATTTAGAGCAATACTAAAATAAAAGAGGAATTTTTCTCCTTCCTTTGTCCACCTCCAGGCCTTCTAATACATCATCTTCAGACATAAAAGGTTAGGTTTCAAGCTAGACACGTGTTGAAAAGGTTGCTCTCCAATTGCAAAACCCAAGAGAACAATGAAAGAAATGCTGAAAGAAAAGCTAATTCTTTGGAGTGTGCTTTATAGACACGAGGGAAAGAAAAAATGGCCAACTTTGGAAACCATTTCTCTTTTAAGAGATCATACTTATTGGTGTCCAAGCCTTTACTTATTGGTGACCAACCCTTTACAAGCTCATTAGCCATTTTTATTTTTCAGGTTAGCAGGAATTGTCAGCCTGGGTCATGATTAGAATTGGAATGCTATAACATCTCTAAAATTGGGCCAGCATTGTCAACCATGAATAGCTAAATTTTGGCATTTTAAACTATATATAGACACTGACATACAGAGATGAAGTTCTCAGAAGTGCTGAATATCTAAACTTTTCTAGTTTAATGGGAGCACTTGCCTGAGAAGGAAGTGCTCTATGAAGCTAAAATGTAATTTATTTTAACAGCACTCTTCATGCACTGTGGCACAAAATGCTTTTCAAGAAAGGCAAACTTCTTTTCTCAGTCATAACACTATAAATTCAGCATGACTTTGGATTTAGAGATATCAAAGAGTAAGTAAATTTCATCCAAAATGTTTAAGAACTCTTGTAAGACTGCTTACAAATGTAAGGACTCAGATTTATGATAGAAGAACGAAGAGAATGAAGAAATTGTCTTGAGCTGTCTGATTTTTCTGATTTTTTTTCTGCCTTATTTGGTGGCTGGGATGATCTGCCATTCCCTGGTGATGTCTGACACTGTTGGATGTCCTGTTGGTATGATTTTATATGCTAGTATGGCTTTTGTTGGGACTCTCAGAGCACCCCCAGCAGCCATCCTTGCCTGCCCAGGGCAGGCACTGTTTTAATGACAAATATCAATACAGGAGCATGTAAAGAATAATTATGACAGCTGGTATGCAGCAAATAAGGTTCATGTGGTAGCAGTTTTATACCTTAGTCTTGTATGCAAAGAAAATAAAATAGAAAAAATCGTTGTAAGGTTTTATTCAATATCTCTTTGAAACAGACATAAGGGGCTCGTATCAAAATGCACTTTCTTGAATCCCACCCACGTATGTTTTAAAATAGCAAAACATAATTTCCTTTTAGTGCATTGCAATGTAAATTGTGGCATTAATAAATTTTTGCTGCTTTAAGGAAATTGCTTGTTTTAAAAGAGCTGACTGATTTTCATGGACTAGCACGTGTGGTTGTGCACAATATTTACTTCCAAATGCTCACTGTCAGATAAAAAAAAGGAAGAGATAAAAGCCATTGGGGAAGAGAATATTTCTTCCCAATTTTCCAGAGGGTGGAATCCTTGGGCTTTTTATGACCTGTTTTATTTATAATTTTATTAACAAGTGAATGCATTTTTAAACTTTAATTCCTATAAAATTGAAAGCAAGAATAAAATTGAAAGCAAGAATTTAGGGACCAAGGTCTGGGAAGTAAATTAGAAGGCTACAGTTCTGTATATCTTGGGGAGAGCAATGTGTCCTTATGACATGGTTTAACCACAGCCAGCCTCTTGCTCACTTTCCACACTCCTATTCCATGTCCCAGTGGGGAGGAGAATTTAAAAGAAAAGGTACACCTCATGGTTTTAGATAAGAACAATTTACTGATTAAAACAAAAATAATCATCATAATAAATAAATAAATAAATAAATAAATAAATAAATAAATAAATGTAGTATAAAAACATCAACGATAATAACAAAAATAATAGTAAAAATATTTTGATTAGGGAGGAAGTAGCAAAACCAGAAAAACAAGTAATGTACACTACAATTTCACAGCACCTGCTGACTGATGCCCAGCCCATCCTTGGGCCATGAACAGTCCCTTCCAGCTAACTCAATTCAAATACTGGGCATGACATTCTGTGGTATGGGATATTCTTTTGGGGACTTTGGGTCAGTTCTCCTGACTGTGCTGCCTCACAGCCTTTTGTGCAGCTCCTCCCTGGCAGAGCATCAGGCACTGGAAAGGCCTTGTTTTAGGGTAAGCACTGCTCAGCACCAGCCAAAGCATCAGTTGTTATCAACATAATTCTCATACTAAATCAAACCCACAGTGTTGTACCAGCTACTAGGGTGCAAAATGAACTCTGTTCCAGACAAAACCAGGATACTGTGTAATAGCCTTTGAGTCTGGATAAAAATTCTGTTCCTTCCAAACTTCTTCTGTAAATAATGCAAAAAAAAGGCTAGAAATTCTGTTTAGCTGTAGTTATTCTAATTCTGTGAATCATTTCATAACACTTTGGGCATTACACATATTTCCACAGCCAAGAACATGACTGAGCATCTTCATTTTTTTTTTTTGTATTTTTGCCACTGACATGATGGTCTGAGGACAATGTTCCCAAAGAATGGTAGAGTAATAAGGAAACAGTAAACATTTCAAAACATAGAAATGTTCTGGCTTGAAATAAATTCAACATGGTGAAATTCCAATAGGTCAGCCACAATGAATATGCAATCACACCTGACAATTTCGATAATATGCATTTTTGTAGTTGTCTAGAATCCCATAGGGACTTACTTCCACTCAGTTTGTTTCAGAATAAATTAATAATAGGTTTGAAACTGTTGAACTCTAGGGCTAAAGGCAAATGACAGAATGCCTTTGAAATCTACCATCAGCATAGCTACTCTACCTAAAATTCTGATCAGAAGCTGTTCTCTTTCCTTTCTAACTTTCCTGCTATTTCCTCTGGGATGAGGGGACCTAAGAATCAAAGGCAAGGGAACAAAAGATATTTCCCACATGCAGCATTTTCAGTTTTCCAGTTTCTTTTATTGTAATCAGTTCTTGAATGAGAAAGACAAAATGTCCAAAATGTTGAGTATTTCCTGACCTGCTCTTTTCTGTGACAGTTCTTTTGTGTAAATCTAATTTTCTACTAGCATCCCTGAGGAGTCATGGGATAATAATGCTATGTACAGCCATTCCTGTCTCATTTGAAACAGCCCTTGGCTGCCCTTCCCAGCATGGCTGGACAGCTGACTTAAGCTCTTTCAGAGTAAGCTGCTTCTGAAATGGAGTATGGGAGAGGCAGCAGCCAGCCTATTGGAATAATCCACCTGTAAGGAATTACACACTTACAACAGGATTGGCCAAGTTAGTTTAAAGGCATTATCGAACATGAGAGAGCAGAAAAAATAAGGAAGTAACTACATTACACCCCAAATAATTTCACACATATGCAACTGCAGTAAGACCAAACAGGTTTACAGGAATATGACCTATGTACAACTAACAGGCATACTTCTACCGCTTCTCAGGGACTAACACAAAAGGCAGAAAAGCAAGGAAATTATTAGAAATGATTTGATTTTGGGGCAACAGCTTTGCTTTGGCCAGTGGTACACAAGAGCTGTTGACTAGAAAGGTAGAGACACAGCAAGAGAGTGCTGCTAGGTAGAGGATGCATTTCCTTCAGGCTCTTCTGCCCTGAAGTAGGAAAGCAGTTGACCTGCTGTGGCAGCTGAAAAAGAGGAAAATCATTGTTCTCCTGGGTGGTAACTTAGCAGTATCACAGTGCCAGGCAGAGAGGGCAGAGCTGCAGCAGTGCCAGAGCAGCCCTGGTGCCAGGGAAGTCGAGGCTTCCTGCAGACATTCCCTCCGGCTTCATCCCCCTCCCATCGCTTTTGGTGCTGCCGCCAGAGGGCACGAGGGGCCAAAATTTGGTGGCTTCACAGCGAAATCGTTCCCTTTTCCTACAGAAGGAACAGAGTGACTGAAATGTGCTTTATCATCTCCGCAGTCCCTAACCAGGCTGCTGATTGGGAAGGAAGAAAGTGGAGGTTTCCTTTTGAAGAAAGGAAATCCAAGAAGGAAACCCTTGTGCACAACTTTATTTATGAGTCTTTCTGCTTTCCCATTTTGTATTCCAGATGTTCAGTACAGGGAACATATTTTTTTTGCTGTGGGAAGACATTCCTTTAGGAAAGGACCCATTTGTGTCCCAGAGTTCAGGTCAATTCAGAGAGATCTCTTCCCAGGGACCTTATCAGATATAAGAAAGAGATCAGGGCCAGGCCTTTTTTACAAATTTATACAGACTATTGGCACAGTATTGTGTGCCATGAAAATCGCTGTTTAGTGATGTTGTCACCTATTTAGCCACTTTTAGTGAAATCAATAAAGTCAGTTTAACTGAGAAAATGCAATAAAATTAAATAGAAAACTACAGGCTCTGTTTAATAAGGCTGCCACTCCAGTTTAACTCTTCTTTGTGGGAGAGACATGGAAGAGGTGTGGGGCAATGTCCAACACTGTGTGTTTGAGAAGAAGGCCAACATACAACTCTGTTCTGTTCCATCCCATCCCATCCCATCCCATCCCATCCCATCCCATCCCATCCCATCCCATCCCATCCCATCCCAATTTTCTATTCACAGAAGAAGACGTTTCTCTGAGTCTGATCAGGCACCTCCTCATTCATCCCCAAAGCAGCCACACAGTATTGTGGTCACACAGTATTTTTGCAACAGCCTGGGGTCTTTTTGCCATGTCACAACCAGGCTGGCAGCTCCCTGTGGCCAGGAACTGGGAGTGTCAGGGATTTCCTGGGGGTTAGAGCTTGGCAGCCAAGATCCATTCCACACCCAGCCAGAAGCAGGGCACCTGGGGGTGCACATAGACAGCTTCAGCCCTGGGCACCATGAGCTGCTCAGGGGGGACTGAGGCTGGACCAGGATCTGGACCCACAGTGAGTTTGGGTTGACATGGCCCCTCTGTGGTCAGGGCAGGGCTGTGAGGAACTGGGGGCCTGTTCTGCTAGGGTGTCAGTGGGACAGAAGCTGATAGCCCCAGGGGGCTGACATGGGGTCCTGGGCCATGGGCAGAGCTGGAGGAGTCACACAGCAGCTCACACACCAGCCTGAGCTGGGGGTGCCTCCTGGTGCCTGACACTTCCCTCTGTTACAATATACAGGTCACATTTCCTACAGAAGCTGAAAGCCAGAAAAAAAAGAGCAATTCCCAGGAACATGTGCTTGTGGTCAACCCTCATTTTATAAAGATGATCTAACTATCAAAGGAAATACAGCAACATTTGAAAGGAAGAAAGAAAAAAGGCTGAAAAGATCAAACATAACATCACCTCTTCTGGTCCCTGATAAATAAAGGCTCTTCAACAGCTGTTTCTTCACCTTCTGTTTGAAGATTTTACATGCATGTTTTAGCTGTGTTTTACTAGATATGTCTGCCAGAATATCTATTAAAAGACATTTCCTATGTTACTGGGGAGGTAGAAAGCTTTGTTGGTATAATTCCAATTTTTCAAGCATCTAAGTAGTTGAACAGTTGATATTAGCAGAAGCCAAGTGGCACCATGGCTTGCAAACCAGGATGTGTACAATTTGCCCAATTCACTGAAAAACAACTTTGAGAGTAATAATGTGATTGCGATCTGTGTGCTCAAAGGTAAGTGCATTTGGTGCATAAACATTATTTTTCCAAACTGAATGACAGCATTGTACACACCATATTTCTGACAGACATAATATCCATGAATTCCTGAGCTGTACTTTTAAAAGGCAAGAGGGTTTCAGAAGAAAACATGGCTTTTCAAAACAGCTTTAGTAGGAACATGTGCCTCAGAAAGAAAACACTGTGAAAAATAACTTGTAAAACAAAATTAAAAGAAGATATTACAGCAGAATAATAGTCACCTTTTTTTTTTTCTACTAATAATACAGTAAAAAACTTCCACCTCAACTCTTTTAACAAGACAGTACAGCCAAAGATGTGGATGTATTTTACATGTAACACCTTTTGTTATATGGGTATGTTTCTAACCACAGCCTCCACAGCTCTGTCAGATACAGACCTATGGAAGTGAAACCTTCAATCCTTGTGAGGCATTGGTTTAAAATGAAAGAAATGATGTATCTTTGAAAGACAGTGCACAAGACGATAACTAGAGCTAAAATGAGATGTGGCATGAATCAGTTCATACAATAAATGACAAAAAACAGTTTATGAAAGAAATATTTATGGCATGTGAAATCAGGTGAAAGGGCATCAGATACATACGTACTACAAAGTACATTACAGTCACAAACACAGCAAGGGAACTTTTTACTGCTAGGAACTAGAAAATGAGCCCTGAGAAGGATAAAAATATAAAATTAATTCAAAATTCACAAAAATAAGCAATAAAGTCTCAGTTAATGGGAAAAACCAGATGAATATTTGGTGTAGTGGTGTGAATGGACTTCTTTGCTAAATACAGAATTTTTCCCAGCTGTCTTGAGAAGGAATATGTTTCTGTTGCCCTGGCTTACCTAGGCACACACATGCATTCTTCCTGCACATTTTCCAATACTTCCTGAACAATGTTATCAGGTTACTCATGTTTCTTCTCATGGTCTACGATGTCTGTTTAGATGTCCAAGTAGAATGAAACTTCATCTCACTTTTCCTGATCACTCTGTTCCACGTATCAAGGTTTGCTGAAGGGCTCTGCTGTACACCTCAGCTCTTTTACATCCCATTAAGCCTAGTTTTTGGAAACATTCCCTTATTTCTACATCCAAATAGTGAAAAATGTCATCCATAGTGTCTTCACCAGATATGTGTGGTATCCTTACCTGCTCCTGCTGGTTTGCAGATACCAAGTAATTTTTTTTTTCATATTTTCTATCACTACTTAACAGAAAAACCTGGAAATGGGCAAATTCAAAACTTAGAGGATAATAAGAGGATTGTTTCACTAACATTTTTTTTTCTTTTAAAAAGCATCGTTTTCATCTCCTGGTTTTTAATGAATTTGTGACAGCTTTTCAGCACATATATCTGGCAAGACATTAAGAGGACATTCTCTTTCAAGGTATTCAGGGAAATTCAGAAATGTCTTTTATCAGGTCATCAAAACCAGATCAAAGAATAGCTTTCCTCTGTCTGTGGGGAAGAAATCAACAGCTCCAGGAGGGGCAAAAGCTGTTCAGACATTGGGACATCATACTCCTGTTTCTGCCTTGATGTCAATGCAAGTATTTTGCATCAAACCATCTGTTTTTATTTCTGAGTGTTGGTTTTCCAAATAGAAAAAGGGAAAACTGCTTTTACAAGTAAAAATGTCCTGTTCTCAGCCTAAAACCTCTGGTCATAAATGTTTAAAACAACAAACAATTACCCATATGGTGATGCAATAACATCTTTGGACACTTCTAAGAAGAGCAACTCTTCCCATGATGCCACATCTGTCTGGAGGCAAGGTTTGGAACATCTCTCAGGGGTTATAAAGAGAACTCTGTATTTCATTGATGCTGCAACTCTTTCAACATGACAAAATAATTTTGGATTCTAAAAAGGAAACCAAGATGCCTGTGATATGTATACTTAGAAAAGTCTTTCTTGGTTTTGACACTTCACAAGCAGAATTAATTAAATCATTACAATCATATTTACTTTATTTGGGGAAATAAGGGATTTACTGTCAGGACTTCAGTTAAGTTACCCACAAATTTGAAAAAAAAGACATTTACTGAAAGATTTCTAATCTACTAATTGTGAGAAACTATAACACATACAGTATTTTCAGGTGTTAAAGAAAGTAACTGATAATCATTCTCCAAGGAACATTAAAAAAAAATTCCTACAGTAGCTAGGTGACCCTGCAAAAATAGTGACAAAAGAGTGTTGCTAGAACTGCTGGGTCATCAGAAATAGACAAGAAAAACAGTAAGGGCTGCTGTTAACATTTCCAACTATTACCTATTTCCTACAGACCACCCTCTGCATCTTCAGGAGGGGCATGGTTCCTGTTGTCCTTCTCTTCTGTCAAAACATTATTAAGGGAGGCACCATATGGATTTTTTACAGACACCAACACCTCTACACCTCAGAATTTAATTTTCTCTTAGATGCATTTAGAATGATAACCTTAAGGAAGTGATTCCCCTGGCTGTGAGAAGCTGCATGTTTTTGGATTTTGAAAAAATTAATGGGGTGATATGTTCATGAAATTGAAACTTAGCACTTCAGCTAAGTAGTCACCAAACCGATGAGCCCCAATGTCCTGCAGAATTTCTGAGTATCCAAGCTGTGGATATCACCTCTGTCATGATAAAGGCAGTAGTCATGCAGCACATGGAAGAGACAGCAAACATTGCACTACAGAGCCACATTCCCTTTGGCATACCTCACAAGGCAGCAGAAAAGATCATTGACAAGTGGGTAATGTGACCTTTTCCTTCTGAAGGAATTAATTCCCACAGCTAGGGGACAAAGCTGTGTCTGGTTCCTGTACACATCATCTGGGATATAGAAGATGAAACGTGCAAACAGAAAGACTCACAAATAAAGTTATGCACAAGGATATGCTCTTGGATTTCCTCCCTTCTGAAGGAAACCTCCACTTTCTTCCTTCCCAATCAGCAGCCTGGTTAGGGACTGCGGAGATGATAAAGCACAGTTTAGTCACTGTTCCTTCTTCAGGAAGAGTTTCGCTGTGAAGCCACCAAATTTTGGCTCCTCGTGCCCTCTGGCGGCAGCACCAAAAGCGATGAGAGGGGGATGAAGCCGGAGGTCTTGTGCTCCGAGGGAGGAACAAAAGCAAACCCTACCCCAACCCAGACCCATTCATGTGAGGCTTGCAAAGCCCTTTGCCACAGCTGGAGTGGGCACAGAAGCTCCTGGTTTGGCTCTGGACATGTCCTTTGACACCAAGGGTCAGCACAGGGAATGTCTGAGCAGAAGCTTCAACCTGCCCAGTCCCAGGGCTGCTCTGGCACTGCTGCAGCTCTGCCCTCTCTGCCTGGCACTGTGATACTGCTAAGTTACCACCCAGGAGAACAATAATCTTCCTCTTTTTCAGCTGCCACAGCAGGTCAACTGCTTTCCTACTTCAGGGCAGAAGAGCCTGAAGGAAATGCATCCTCTACCTAGCAGCACTCTCTTGCTGTGTCTCTACCTTTCTAGTCAACAGCTCTTGGGTACCACTGGCCAAAGCAAAGCTGTTGCCCCAAAATCAAATCATTTCTAATAATTTCCTTGCTTTTCTGCCTTTTGTGTTAGTCCCTGAGAAGTGGTAGAAGTATGCCTGTTAGTTGAACATAGGTCATATTCCTGAAAACCGGTTTGGTCTTACTGCAGTTGTACTTGCACGAGTGACATGATTTAGGAATAGTTTTCATGTAAAATTGTGTCACTGAAAAGAACAGAACAGGAAATTCTGATGTTATTGGATGTTTTTGTTAATCTTTCTCAAAAAATGATTAGTAAAAAAGAATGTGGAAAGATGAAAACATTGCACATGGGGAAAAACCTTTTATTCCCCTGTCATTGTTTGTCAGCTCCCATCTTCCCAGAAGAACTACAGGTCAGAGCTTTAGGTATAAAATAACTATGCCCAAAATTAATTTTAAAGGACTTCTGCCATTTCCCTTTAAGCCTGTGGTGAAAAAACCTATTTTTGAATCTAGTTTTTCACGTATACAAATAAGAACAGCATAAAATCTTACCCATGATTATAATAAATGCACATTATTATATAACCACATATTTGCTTGCAGTTTGGATGCCATTTCCAGAGGAACCTTCTCTCTCTTTTTTTTTTCCCCCCAGAGCTTTTGATCCATGTTTTTCTGCTGATAGTTAAGGCTCACATTATGAATGCACCTTCCACACTCATAACAAGGATTATAAAGAAAATGGGATTACCTGTTAAAGACAGTTACCAACAGCAGAAATAAACATTTACTGGATTGCTCTGCAGAGATTTTAATACTATAATGTGGGCATGGATACATGAGATTATGTGCAATGTCCTTACTTACATTGTTTCAGTAAAATAAAATACTGAGTTTCTTTTTCTGTAGTACCACATGATTTTAATCCATGCTTCAATTCTGGTTTCTCATTATTCTTTTAATGGATTTGTGTCACTAGAAAACTTTTTTGGAAAGAAGCTGCATGCTTCTCACATCCAGGGATGGGATCCAATCCCTATGGGATTCAAGACAACAATTAGGATGCATGCCTCCATTTTTACCTCTGCTATAACATGTGAGGCCACATGTTCATAATGAGTGGTATATAGAAATTTTTCCCTATTAAGAATAAGACATTGGTCTGTACATGACATTATTCATTTTAATTTGCATATTTGCCATAGAGATGTATTGTAAGAATATTGATGCTTTAAGTAGTAATTTATGCAATTGTCATACGGATGAGATATGAGTCTCAGATTTAAATCTTGCTCTTCTTCATGTCAGTGATACTAAAAACAATGTTATACTAATGATGGTACAATATAAATATAGCTCTTAATTAACAGAAGTCTGATAATTAATAAATTACATTTTATGTCCTGGAGCCTTTTGCTATTAATCACGATTTGTTTGGGGATATAAGCAAAACATTGTTAATGATAGTAAGCAGACTGTGATTATGAAATTAAGTGTAGTTTTTTTTTTTTTTTTTACTGAATCCTATTAAGATAGTTTTCCAGTCAGAAGCCCATAGTTATTTTCTGCTGAAGCCTTGAACTTACTAAGCACAGTTTTTTGGGTTGGGTGAGAATTAGCAAGTTTTTGATCATTCCAGAAAATAGGACTGAAGGACCAACAGTGTCATAATAGTCTCATCCTCTCATTGCAAAGTTTTATCTTGCTTTTCTTTGTAAGACAGATTTGTTGCCATTCCTTACTCAGGACAAAAAGATACAGCTGTGCTTAGAACATATTTTGGAAGATAGATCCTGTGTCTTGCAAAATACAAGACACAGGATTTAAGTCCTTTCTGCCACTACCTCCTCCAATTTTGTGTTGTGATATTTTATTCAGAAGATAGTCTAAAATGTATTACTGAAAAAACACAGCAAAACCAGAAACTGTTCAGGCAAGCTCAGACAAATTTCAAAATCTCTGTCTCTGCATTACAACATCTGCCATGAATTGTGTAATTGATCTTCCTGTATTTAGGGAAACTCCAGGGGACAGCACAGCCCTCTTGCAAAGAATGAACCTCATCCTGAGAAAATCACGTTCCCTGTCGTGTTCTCCTTCCTCCTGTACAAGATTGAAAGATTACTCCCACACTTAATAGTCACATTATTTGACTTTAGAAGCCTCCCTTCTTCCATAAATCATAAATTTAACTTGAAGCAAAAAGCTGTAACAGACCTCTGGTCCCCTCTCCTTCTGCTTTTGAAAAGATTCCCTGGATGGACTCTGAATCTCACTGATAATTGCTTGTCTTGACTGTTGGCAGGTGGTGTTACCATCCCCTGCTCCTGCCAGCCCTGCTGGTGCCCCGAGGGACTGCACCGTGGCCATCAAGGCTGTGCTCCTGCCTCATTCCCCACCTTGGCCCACCCCTGCTCTTGCAAATCCCTGGCAGGAATGTCCTGCCTGTCCATTTCTGCATCTGTAGGAGCAGTTTCTGCTCACCTGACTGCATTTTACATACCCACAATTTGGTCCTCTCTGCCATGAAAATGACTTGAAGAATACAAAAGGGACCGAGTCCAACAGGAGACGTCTGAGGAAATTTCTAAAACTGGTTGAAATTCACACCTAGAGAGATCCAATATGAATGAGTCCAATAATTTATTGTGCAGGTAGAGAGGCGCTAAATCAGCCACCTTGGCTAAAGTTAATCTATTGTTTCCTATCAACAAATTGTCTCAGCTGGGGTGTTCCTGGTCTGCCCAGGGAATTGATCACTTGAGTGCCCTGGGTGTGCACAGTGGCACAGTTGCTGTGAAACTCACCTGCACCATAAATATAACTACAGAGCAAGCATAATTTTATGCCTATATCTCTCTATTTCAAGTCTTGTTGCCAAATAATTTACACAAGTCTTTCAGAGCCTTTCAGATAGTAAAAGTGTCAAATGTGTAGTTTAAGTAAAGTATCCACAAGTTATTGCACCTTTCCACAATTTCTTTTTTAAAAACAGTGTTATTTCAATATTTCTGAAGAAGTAAAAGACCAGGAAATACTTATTTCTGATAAAATTATGCAGTTTAAATAAATACTTAAATAAATTGTTTAAATAAATTGTTATTATTGTAGTCTGTAAGGACTAACTTTATTTTCTTTTACAAATATTTACTTACAAAAAATGCGGAAAAATTTTAAGAGCTGAATGAAAAGCAAGAATTTTTTGATATATATAAATTACTCTTTATTTTTGTCATGAGTATCTTAAAGAGGAGGCACTTTACCTAACACAGAAAACAAACCCATATTCCAGGTCTCTGGTAGCAATAGGGATATGTGCTTGTGTCTCATTGGATTAGGCTAGAATGACAACTGAAAGGTAAGGTATCACATACAGCTTAAAACACATTTCATCTGATTTTAGGGGCAAACTGGCCCAGATCCCTCTGTATGTACAGAGAAGCCCATGCATCTAGAGAACAATTTGTATTTATGCCATCTGCAGAAGATCATGCATCAAGCAAAGTGAGTCAGACACGTACAAGTCCTTCAACATACCCCTTGATCTCAGAAATGGTGTGAACTGTGAGCTAATAAATACATTCAGTTCTAGTGTCTGAATGTTCCTGATAGCTACTGATGCATTGAAAGAATTCCTGGTAACATGTTGAAATTATGAATTTTACATACTGGAGTCTGAATGATACCTGTGCAGCAGGTCAGCTGTGAAAGAGAGTCTCTTTTCTGAGGATTGTAATTCTAGATGGATTCTCTGGCAGTTCTAAGCTCTCCCTATCTTTCTTCCACTTTGCAGTTGGTGAGTGGACCATAGCTATTTGAAATGTAGTATTTGAAATGTAGGAGAGAACATCTATGTAAAATTAATCTCTGGCAGCTGTTTTTCCTTCTTGAAACTGTTCAAAGGACATTATAGTGTTTTTTATATGAATACATATGTATAAATAGATGCACAGTATGGAGTTTCTGGATATATGAACTGCTAATTCTATGGTCTCTAACACCAAAAAAGAAAAAAAAAAGCAACATACAGATTCCTACTGAGCTGGCTAATTTTCAATATCTACCTTAAGATGGTCAATCATGCTCTGAGCCTTAACATTCAGACTCTTGAGCAGTTTATTATTTGAACTGAGTGTAAGTGAAACTTGAAAGACTAGTCTAAGTGTGGACATATATCATAGAATCAAAGAAACATTAAGGTTGGAAAAAGACCTTTAGGATCATCAGTCAACAGTCCTAGCACCACCATCATATTTGCTGTCAAATCCTTTCTCAAGTGCCATGCCCACGCCTTTTTTGAATACTTGTAGTGGTGGTGACTCCTTTGTTTCCCCAGGAAATCTGTTCCCATGCTTTACAAATCTTTCTGTGAAGAAATTTTTCCCAATATCCAATCTAAGCCTCCCCTGGCACAACTTAGGGCCATCTTCTCTCATCCTGTCACTTGTTAGTTGGGAGAAGAGACCAACACTCACCTTAGAATTACCTCTGTATAGACTGCTACATGTGATTTCATGTTCCATATCACTTCCACAGGAGGACAGTGAAATTGTGCACTACACTTTGTGCACAAACACAAAGACTCACTTAGTTTTGTAGCAGAAACATGACAGTTGGTTTTTGTTTGTGTTTTGTGTGTGGGATGTGTTTGGTTTTGGGTTTTTTTTGTTTGGTTTGGTTGTTTTGTTGGTTTTTTTTTTTTGATTTGTTGGGTTTTTTGCTTTGTTGTTTTGTTTTGTTTTGTTTTGCTTTTGTTTTGAGAGGACGATCTTGGAGGGATGTTGCATTCTTCCCAAGAACATTTTGGATTTGGTGAAAACGAAATGTGTGGGCTTGAATGTGTCCCAAAATGAAGCTAAGCATTATGAAGCTGTGCCTGTAACTTCTGGTGAGATTGCAATTAGTTCTGAGTGCCACCCAAATGCCTTTGGCAGTCATAGGACCTTCTCTAGACAGCAGAGGAAATTTGTATGTACGGACAAATGCAACACCATTTAAAATCCACAAATATGCTCTGTGATCTCCATAGCTTTGGCAAAAATATTAATAGAGAGCTAGGGGGAATCTTTGCTTCCCACATTTTCCCTTTTTATATATGTGTATTTCAGTGCGTATATATTTGTGTCAATAGATTGAAAATTTTGGTATTATACAAGTTGGTGGCAGTTTTATTACTGAATTGTCATTCACCTAATATGACAGTGACTCTGCAAAAGAGAGCTCTGGGACCATTTTCTGCAAGTTTTTCTCCTTACCCCCTCCTTCTGTTTTCTAATCTAGTCTAATTTACTCTAATCTAATTCAATCTTTTTGGTGCTTTTGGGAATGTAGATAACAAGTCAGAAGTTGGAGGAGTCCTTCTTCCATGGCCTTGTTTTGATCCATTTGTATAGGAGATTTTGGTTAGTTTTTGGTTTTGTTTTTGTTTTCTTTCTAGATTTTTGTATATTTTATTTCCATTAACAAGTTACAGAAAAATACTGTATATACCAAACCAAAACTATAGATACAAAGAACTTGCACAGTTTCTTATTTACTTTTACCAGCTCAGAGTTTTTCTAATATACCCTGTTGAAATGGGATAGGCAAAAAATATAAATTTTGTTAACAAATGGGACAATTCTGTCTGTAGCAATGTGTTTGGGCAAGTCTTTCCTTAGAGAAAATGGACATTAATTATGGAAATTTGTTTTTTTTAAATAAATAGAAATACATTCTTTTTAAATCAGGTAACCTATTCATAGAAAAGCCTACTGTGTTAGTTTGACATATTACACTCACAAAACAGCTACCTATTCAGATGTTGTTTAGAATATGGGGTTTATACTTTTAAATCTGTGTTGGCAGGGATGAAACAATGGTGAGAGAGAGTTCACAAGGGAATCTCTCTAAGGAGATGTCAAGTGGACGTGAGTACACTACAGCTTTGCTGCTCGACACTTGGCTTCTGCCAACAAGAAAGATTTTTTGAGTGAGGGGAAGCTAATGAGAGGTGAATAAAGTTAATTGGTGAGAAGGTAAAGGGGACACAAGTGTCCTTTTATGGCTTTGTGTATTGAAAATACCAACTGTAGATTGCATGCAGGGTGGTGTGGTGTCAGAATATCACACCAGCTTTTCTTAAATGAAACTGTCCCAGGTTTACATCTCCTTCACTATAAATATCTGTGTTATCTCGTTATTGAAATGTGCATAACTAGATAATGTCTAATATGGCAATTCAAATCATATCTCCTTTGTTTGAATCTTTTGGGTGTCCCACATAGAATTTAGGATATTTCCCTTACCACCTGAACCAATAACTGGGTGAGTTACTGCTTTGATACAATACATGATTTGCAATAGCTGTGGAATTTTCAATCTGTTTTTCAACTGAGAAAGGAACTTCAAAGGACCTTATGGCTCATTTAATTTGCTGGAAATTCCAGAGAAATAATTATAAAAAAAAAAATCCACAACTATTGTAGAATCTTATGATTTTATTTTAAATTTTAAATAAAGAATTGTATATTTGAATTCATAGTAATATTATTTAAGACATTGTAATACAATAATGTTAATTTTCTGTAAGTGCATTTAAGGAAAAAGGGAAAATCATGTTCAGACATAGGGTTTAATTACTTAATATCCAAAGTAGGTATCTGTTCGATAGTCCTTCTAGAATAGCCTGTTCCAATGCCATTAGAAGGGAACAGGTCTGTAAAAGGCCATTTCTCATCAACAAGTCAGAAAACTTACTTCTTCAGTAAAATTTTGAAGATTCAAATTGTTGTCCTGTACACTCCTCAGATTTTAGCATGCCAGAGCTTTCACATCAGATATGCAAACACAGAGTTACTTAGCATGACCAAGAAGATGCTTTTTCTTTTTTTTTTTTTTTTGTAATAGAGGCAATCATCTTACTGCTTATAATTTCTGAACTGTAACCATGCATCCTAGAGTCCTCATAAAATCCTGTCATTGCATGCTCTGCTTGACAGAAGATGTTAACCTAGGTCCTTCCTCCTTGTGTCAAAAATACTGGAAGGAAAATGCAGAGCAATGAAAACACAGCTCTATCAGGAGGAAAGCAGGACATCATTGTTAATTTCCTTTCAGTCCCAAACCATTGGCTTCCACCCCTTGCAAAGATCAGCACTCATCTAGCAATCATAGAAGAAGCTCTTGCAAAGTACAGGACGGGAAACAAACTCCATTTTAGCATCAAGGATGTAGTCTGATGGATATGCAGGGAATAAATAGTTCTCTAGGTTTGTTGTTTTCCTCATTCTCTCCAGTTTTCTTATTTCTGTGTAACGGTGTTCACAGGGGTTTTCAGGTGAGGGAAGAGATGAGAATGTTGACTCCATGTTCAGAAGGCATGATTTATTATTTTATGATATATATGTATATTACATTAAAACTATACTAAGAAGAATAGAAGGAAAAGTTTCAACTCAGCAGGCTAGCTAAGCTAAGAATAGAAAGGAATGAATAATAAAGGTTTGTGTCTCAGACAGAGAGTTTAAGCTAACTGGGCTGTGATTGGCCATTAATTATAAACAACCAAGATGGGCCAATCACAGATGCCCCTGTTGCATTCCACAGCAGCAGATAACCATTGTTTACATTTTGTTCCTGAGGCCTCTCAGCTTCTCAGGAATAAAAATCCTAAAGAAGGATTTTTAGTGAAAAGATGCCTGTGACATTTCTGCATATGGATTATAGAGAATTGTCTCACAATATCCTCCTGTTCTCATTCCTCATTTTCGACCAAGGCATTAGCACTTATTCTACTTTTATTTTATACTTATCTTCACTTTTGTAGAAGGGATATTCTAGATTTGGTAAAAAAGTTCATAATTATTGAAGTAATGTAACAGCATAAATTAGTGAATCCCTACCCTGAATTCATCATCAGAGTAGAGTGCTAATTATGCAGAATATAAAGAAGATGAAGGAAAGCATGAGGAAAGGCCAGAATTTTCAGTCATTTTGTATAGTTCAGCAATTTGCAATCCTTGTTTTAACTTAGACAACTGAGAGCTCAGAATAATTTTGGCTGTTATGACCAGAGTCTTCAAACATGCAAATAGACCGTTGTTTATTTTCTTTGCCTTGATATTTCAAACATCTGGTCCTTCTGTATTTTATATTTGAATTTCACCTTTTTTTTTTTTTAACTGAGATTTGGATGAAATTCTTTTTATGTGGGAACATGTTTCAAATAAATGCAACTACATAAGACTGAAAGGAACATGGATGGATGGATGGATGGATGGATGGATGGATGGATGGATGGATGATGATAGATAGATAGACAGATAGATAGATAGATAGATAGATAGATAGATAGATAGATAGATAGATATCTTGAAGAGCCCTGTCTGTTTTCATTAGAAATGTTCTAAAGGCCTGTGTACTATGTTTATGGGGCAAGGTTTGCAAGCAGGAGGGCTGCAGGGGTGACTTTTTGAGGAGTCATACAGAGCCAGTTTCAGCCAGTTTCAAGATGGACCCATCACTGGCCAAAGCTGAGTAAAACAGTGATAGTGGTAGTACCTCTGCAACTCCCTGTTTAAGAAAGAGTGAAAAAGAGCAGCTGGGAGAGAGGAATAAGAATATGAGCAAAAGAGTCCTACAGACACAAAGACTGTTGGAGAAGTAGAGGGTAGGAATGCTGCAGGCACTGGAGTAAAGATTTTCCTGAAGGCCTTGGAGAAAACTTTGGGGATGGTGGTTGTCCCCTGCAGATGGTGGAGCAGATATCCCCCTGCAGGCTGTGGATGTGCCCTGGAGGAACCTGGAGACCATGGAAAGCCAACACCAGAGCAGGTTCCTGACCAGGAGACCACTGCACACCAGGGAGTTAGTGATCTACATGAAAGTTGACATGAGTGTGACCAAGCCTGTGCTGTGCTTGTATTCAGCACTTCACTGTGCTATAAATGCATTATCTTGTAAGAACAAATTCCAGTGACTGAAATGGGAGAACTTTCTATGGATGCAGTCTGCCCAATGTGCTGTACATGGACTGGAGAAGCAAAACCACCTGGAGTTCCACAGAGATTTAAGATTATCCATACTATTATGTCCTTGTGGTGCAAGCTCTAATAAATTGGATTTTCTGAGTTTCCTTCTTACTCAGATCATAACAGATCAGCACGTCCTGGAGGAAAACAAAACTAAGTTCGGGATTAGTATCTCAAGTCAGAATGCATCCTGGAATGTTGTTCAAAAGATAGTGCTGAACCCAGTAGACTGTCCTTAATGACTCATGGTTGCAGTAATAACAGATGCAAAATACGATTCTCAGGACACAAAAATGTTTTTTCTTGAGTGACTGCATATATATGTACCTTTTAATTGACGTGGCAATCCACACAGATCCTGAGTGCATTTTTTTTTTTTTTTCATGATTTTTGTGCACCAGGAAAACATTTGGCCCTAAGAAAATACAGTAGCCAAGTTGCAGCTGCTTGAAGCAGTTTCCCATTAAATGTAATGGCACTAATGTGGAAGTGCCAAGGGCCATTATGCACTGACAGTGTAGTCAAGAAAATACCCATTTGCAGAAAACATGCAGCAAGGTAGGAACAGAGCAATGAAATAACCATGAAAGCAGTTGGAGCCTCAGGACAAGAAAAACAAGTGATTTGCTGCAATGCTTAACAACAAAAGGAGAGATCTGAACAGTTATTTGGGCTTTCAGAGCTACAAGTGTAGTATGAGTGAGCAATATTGCCTTTGGCATAGATCCCTGTTCCCACTGTAGTGTTCTCTTCCTTTCTGGAAAGCCAGGTCCCCCCAAGAGCAATCATAGCCTCATCATGAGAAATAAGAACTGAATCACAAAAGGCTGCTTCTGTAGAAATCCTCCATTTCTCAGCTCTTGGTGCAATAACAAAACTCACTAAAAGGAGTTAAATCAGGAAAAAAAAAAAAAAAAAAGCAATGTGCAAAGCCAAACTACCAAGTTTTATCTGTAAAGCAGTGGTGAATAGAAATTGTTGAAAATTTAGATGTCTTATTAATGTTCTAGCTCCTGCTTTACATAATACATTAGTTGAAGCTGTGTGGAGGTCAGGACGACAGCTAAATATGAAATGTAACTCAATACAGCATCAGTTGGACAAAGAAGCAGTCCTTGGTCTTGGTTGTGCCATTTCGAGTGTGTTCAAGCTCTATCTGTCATTATATTGTTGATTTGTGATATGGAAATGTCATACATGGTCAAGCACAGGGCTGTAGAAAGCAGAAAACTGGATAAATAGTAGCTTAGAGTACAGCTACAAAAGGAAAATAGCAATTTATATATTTTAAGTCTTTTCTGAGAGTAATAATGCAGGTGCAAGGAATGGAAACTTCATGAATAAATATTTACTAAAACAGACACTAAATTTTGCTCAGTCCTGCTAAGAGCAAAATCTGTTTTTTTCCCTTAGCTATAGCATAATGAATTAATAGAATTTTAGTAGATCAATTATATAGTTCTACCAGTTTGAATTTCCTATTAATTTAATTGCCATCACTTGAGACACACAATAGGCTTCTCTAGCATCAGTGAGCTTTGTCTTCCTCTGGTCCCAACAGATTGTCAGGTGCACAAAGGGTGAAGTGCCACACGATGACTCAATTTAAAAACCCCAAAAGACTGCATCCTTCTTATCTCAGCTTTTCTTCAATAACTTTTAAAAATATGGACTGTGAATTCATCAAATGCTCAGCAAGTTGATTAAAAAGTGCAACTAATTTTCTTGATTAGTTGAAGATTTGTTTTTAACAGTATATTTTGCATGATTTAGAATCATAATGGCTCATTATTAGTCCTTTGTATTGTCATCAGATCACAGTAGCTTTCTCTTCCATTTTTCTCACTTAATCTACCTGTTTTCTCTCCTCTTAAATGCTGCTCTTTCTCTATGGCTTGCATCTGGTTAAGCTTCTATTTGAGATTCTTTTCCCAAGCTCTACCTCAGTCACCTATACCTGTGTGACAAGCATCAATAGTCTCTGGTGCCTACTCAGATCATTATTGTTATATCAACTTCTTATTTAATTCTCCCCTGCTCTCCATCATGTTTTTTTCTTTTTTTTTTTCTTCTATTCTTTCAGGAAAAAAAAAGAAAAATTAATTGTTTTTCATTGATGCCAAAAAAAGGGCATCAATGAAAAACAATTAAATAGCAAACATCATTTAAAAATGTGCAATAAAAGATTACCTATTAACTGATACTCAGATGTCTACACATACAAGTAAATTGTAGGGAGTCAAAAATAAAACTCCTTCAGAAATGCCTTAATTCATGTCTTTAGCAATGAATTACTGCAACAGCAAGGAACCAAAAAAGAACTTGGCAGTAAGTAGCAAGCTCTGGTGCAAGATATTTCTATGGCTAAATTTCAAGGTTACAAAATATTATAAACAAAAAAAGTATATGCATTGACTAGGATTTTGCCATGTTTTCTCAGTATTATTGTGTGCTTTGTTTCAATGGCAAATGACAGCAGTTGAGTAGCTGAGTTTGAAGTAAGGAATTGAAAAGCAAACTAATGTAAATATAAAATATTAGGCCCTATCATGGTCCTCAGGAAAAGAATTAGAAAAAGTTGAAACATAGAGTTTATGGAGAAAAGGAAGCCCCTGGTGCACCTTTCCAGCCCATTGTATTGTGTGTCCATGTCCCTGAGGTCTGGGGACAGTGGGAATGACTCAGCCTCCACCTCCAGCTCATGAGCTGCTCTTGGATTCAAGGGATTTGAAGTTAATGGGGTTCAGGTACTGATGATGGTGTCTCTTTCTGATCTCTGCCTCAGATCTGAGCTACTCTCAGGAACAAGTCTACCAGAGGAAATCCTGGGTTACAAGCAGCTCTTTGTTCTCCCTTTCTCAGTTCACTCAGAATGCTACATGAGAGAAGCAGTGGCGCCACTTCTGTGAGTCAGCAAGTGACCCGCTCCCGTTCAGTCCTGTGTGATCAGAAATTATGTTACTCTCAGTTTGAGAAGTGAAACTCCTGAGAGTCAGCACATCCTCCCTATTGATTCTACATTTCAGTTTGACGTCTTTAAACTTAAATTTCTGAAAGAAGTTGATTCTAAATGATTACACAATTAATGATTGTACAACTCAGCAATACAAAAAGATAAGCTGCAAAGCACAAGTGTGATCTAATCTCTCACAGAACAATTTGAGGAAGATTAAAACTGGGCAGCACTTTTCCATTCTCAAGAATTTTTAGTTGCCTGTAACTATTGTAACTTTTTGCTAAACAGCAGAGTGAAAATATTTTTATACACTCAAACCATAATTCAGCTTTATATTCAAGCATATAATTAATTTACATTCTCATGAAAGGATTATGTATGTGCTTAATGTTAAGTAGCTGTTTAAGTAGCAAGCAAAGAACGGGAACAAAACCCCAGAGTGAATTAAAAGCCAGTTTTTTAACAAAAATATATAAATAAATAATGAAACCTTCTGCCACAAGAGGTTATACTTCAGATATCAGATATTTTTTCTATATATAGTATCAAAGAGAGTCTAGCCAAGCAAATTAGGAAAAAATGGATGTAAGGTTGGTTTTAATATTTTAATAAAAATATTTATTAATAAAAATCTTCCTATTTAACCTCAAGGTTCTGCAGTCAAGACCTATATACATTGAGGAGGTTCTTTGCCATGCTTACCCTGTCCTGAGCATCTTTTGGCCACAGCCAAAAACTGTGGAGCTACAAGAATTGTTATATATCAGTGAGTTATTTGGCCTTGAGAAGGACACAACACAACCCTTCTGCTGGTGCTTTGATTAGTCACCTGCACAGACATCTGGAGAAATTAAAAAGCCCCTGTCATTGCCTACAGGAGACATTTAATTTAAAGTCTTCTCTTAGTCACTGCCTTTAATCATGTGGTTTTGGAAAGTAACACAGCATCTCACCTTACTTTAGAAATTGTCGCATTTAACTGATCTTACCATTAATTTTCTTTCATTGCTGTATTTTTCCTTATATAGATTATTTGCATATTGGATGTGTTCAAGGAATGATGATGCATTCTTCATAGGCAGAGGAAGATATACTGCATTTGTGATCTTGTATATTTGTTCTCCCTGAAATGCATGACAGCATAGTGCTGTGGATAATTAAATATTTTTAAATGCAAAAATATTTTTGTATGAGGCTTATTGTGCCTGCTGTACTTTTCCTTAAGCTCCATTTTCACCTTTCTGGACTGTGTAAACAGAATCACAGACAGGTTGAAGTTGGAAGGGACATCTGGAGGTCATCTGATCCAACCCCCTTCTTCAGCAGGGCCAACTTGGCCACCTAGATTGTCCAGGAACACATCTGGATAAATCTTTAACATCTCCAAAAAGGGAGACCTCACAAATTCTCTGTTCAACTTGTGCCAGGCCTCAGTCACCTTTCCACTGAAAGATTGGTTCCTGATGTTCAGAGGGATCCTCCTGTGCTTAAGTTTGGACACCTCTGGAGCCTGGCCTCATCCTCTGCTCACCCTGCCTGCAGGTGTTTGTGCACATTAAGATTCTCCTGAGCCTTCTCTTCCCCAGGCTAAGCAGTCTCAGCTTTCCCAGCTCTTCCCTTTATGGGAGGTGCTCCAATCTATTAATGTGCTTAGGGACCCTGTGCTGGACTCTCTCCAGCAAATGAGGCCTGCCAAAGGCATTAAGAAGCTCTAAGGTGGGAGTTCAGTTCCTAACTTTTTAAAGCTCTCTTGAAAAACCCTATAGACAGCTATTTTTAGACACCTAAATGCCTTTGAGTGTCTGACTGTAATGTTCTTAAAATTATTTTAATTCAAATTATACAGAGATGAGTTCAAAAGAAGGTTTTTATTCATTTGGCCTTTCTACATTGATAAGTAAACTTTCATTTTTCCTCTTTTTCTGTAAAGCATATAGCATATAATATGGAAGATATAGAGTATTTAAGATTCCAGCTTTCTTTACATGGTAACACAACTGAATACATAGGGAAAGCATATTTATGAATTTATGACTTATATATAATGTCTGTAATAATTTTACACAATTCTGTCTATTTTCATAGTAATATTAGTAGAAAAAAAATAAATTTTAATTTCTAACTTTTAAATCTAGGCAGTACAATCCTCTACTGAAAAACAAAAGTAAGTAAATGAAGCCTTTGAGTGGCTGGCTGTGAAATTAACCACTGCAACTTCGTCATAATTTTATTTAATTAATTCTTCCTCTCTTGGTTTTCACAACAGTTATGGGTAGTGTTTTCTCTCAGATAAGATGATGACTATATAATTTCTGTTTCTATGTAGTTTTGGCATAATGTGTTCTCTGGATGTCATTAATATTTATAAAATACATCTTCCTAATTGGTTTTATCTTGGTATAGTCAACTAACAAAATACTTACTAGTAAAATTATTGGAGAACTTCCGTTCTCATTTTCAAGCAATGGATAAATATCTGGAGACCTGAAAGATGCTTTGGAATAAATTTTCAAAATATTCAATTTCATGTCAATAAGCATAGAAGAAAGTCAATAAACAAAGAAGAAAGAGGTGAATATTAAACATGAAATGTGTGTATGAATTTTTTTTTTTCTTACCAATCCTTTTATTGACTTGAAACATTTATGCATTTTGCTTGATATTTACATCCTCATTTGAAAGATGCACTCTGCTTTGCTGTTGCTATATAAAAATAACTTACATAGTCTAATGCATGTTTTTCTTCCAATTTTTTAAACTGAAAACCCTAGAGTGACTGGCTGCTGGCAGTCATACTTTTACATGTCATCCTTTATTATTCATTGGCATGAAGATTATTGGCAGAAGAAAAGAGGAGATAGTCAGCCCAGTCAAGCATGCTTTCTGCTATCCAATTTTTCTTGAAACACCACCAGTTTTCCAGATTTCCTTTTTTCACTGTTGTTTTTTTAATCACAAGACATACACCTTACTAGCAGAATGTTAGCTGAAAATAGCACCACTGTAAACAGCTATATTTGCTGAATTCTAATGTCATAATTTTCATGTCTTTCCATGTCCACAAATCTAATCAGTTGCTTTGTCTTGTCTGTCATACTATGCCAATTTGGTTCTTGCAAGTTTTCTAATGTATTTTAAGAATTATTTCTTCTTGGAAGAGTTGTCTCTGCATCTCCTAATCCACGCACTGATTTTTTTCAAGTTACGTTGCCTTTCTGCCATTTGAGAGTACTTACTATACCTTGGTACTGACTGTTACTAATTTTATGGCATCTTGACTCTTCAAGCAACAATTTTGATTTGTTTAACTTGGTTTTAAATGGCTTGGGTTCTTTTTTTCTGAGCTATTTTAGGGCTTATGTGATAGCTATTTTTAGGCTTGACTGAATAATGAAATTTGTTCCTGGACTGTAAAAAGATGCAATGCCTTTTTTAAATGTTTTCCTTGTAGTATTTGAGAGGAAATATTTGTCAAGTGATTTGCCTTTAAATGTTTCAAGTAGATGGATAAGCTTGAGAAATCCATTGGAAACTCTCCCCAGAGTGCATTTACTATTTGTACATCAAATCGAAAGGTCTGCTTTTAAAACAGACATTGTAAATCATGAGATACAAAGAAAGTATTGCTTTTCTTCTCAGTTTCTTGGCTTCAGCAACTTCCTGGGGACATTTAGCAAAACAGAGATGGTAAATTATACAGGTGTATTTTGGCTAATTCTCATTGAGACGGCTTAGTAGTTTAAGTTGATTCATGTAATTTGGGTATTGGCACAGCTGTGCTGATTACACTAAAAATATTTTACCTATAGTTTTCGTTGAGTATAATTTATACATGCTAAGGAGACTCAATGTTTGATACATTAGCTTTCTTCCAAAATATTGCTGTAGCTTGCATTGTTCTGGTATGTAGCTGTTCTCTTCAAATGAGTCTGATGTCTCAAACTCCTTCAGAATGCTCAGAGGAATGAATTTCCGAGCAAATGTTAAGACTGAAAATTAATATATTCTCTTGTGCTTGAAAAAAAATCCTCTGAAACCACACTGCATATCTGCAAAATGACTCTCAAAGGTGATGAAACATAAGGAACATTTAAAAAAACATAGATTCCACTTCCAGCCTCCACATCCTCTGTCACCCTTCCTGTGCTGAAAGACATGTTGGAATGCTTAAGACTGCAAGACTTTGGGGGTTTTGGAAGGCTTTTTTTTTTTTTTCCTTTACCTGTTCGTATGTTTTAGCTTTTCTTTAGGATCAGAGGGATCATTTGAGTAGGACAATCCACACTGGGAGCCAACAGTGATGTTCATGTGCAGTGGGTGCACTGTGAGTTGCACCCCTGTGAGCTCAGGAGTTCAATTGGAGACTCAGCCAAGTGTTTGAGCACCTTCAACAATTTTCACTTAAAACCACAGGATGGCAGCCATGAGGAAGATATGGCAAAGTAGCTTTCCTTTTTACCCCATGATATGGGTGACTGAGAACAGCTTTACTCTCAGTGCTTAGCCAGCAGATTTATAAACACAGGCAGATCAGTGTGGCTTGGTCAGTGGACTATGCCCTTTTGGAATTTTTTATTCTGTGAGTATAACAGCAGTAACAACTTTGGAGAGGTTCTTCAGGTCTGTGCAACCATGCAAGCCAAAGGATGCATAGTCAGAATGTTGATTCCCATGGCAGTGGAACTATGGCTCTCAGGTATTCCTCTTAGGAACTGGAAAATTAGTCAGATTTCAGGCTAGGATTCCTGAATTTTGGATTTAGTTCTAACTGAGTGAGGACTGCCATTCTGGCTCATTTTACTCTGGAAGGCTCACACATTGTTGAAAAGTGGAGTGATGGACTAGATAGTATTGACCAGATTGTGACTGCATAATTCAGAAGACATGTTTTATTACATATTATGTCAAGTTAGTGGTAAAAGTTTCCTCTTACATAAGATGTAAATTGCATTATAAAATACTTGGGGCATGTGTTTACTGAAAAAAAGTAAAATCATATAGGTTCTACTTCATTCCTGTTGCAATAGTACAGTCTTTTCAGAGGGATGGAGACCTTTTCTTTCTTCCATTGTCATGATAATCATATCTATAGTGTGTTTGCATCAGCTGGGTTCAAAATAATTTGACAGTCCTGTTTCATCAGCAGGAAAAATACAATAATCATTGTGAATAATAACACATCATCTCCTGTAAATAATGAAATTAATTGAAAGTATTTCCAGAGCTCAACACAGTGGCTCTCCTTTTTTTAGAGATAATTCAGACCTCTTGCTCCAGAGACTGCTGTTTAGACTCCTAGACTGAGGCAAAGAATATACTCTATTAAAAAACCAACATCAGAAAAGGCTCCGTGGGCAGATAAGACCTGGGAAATCTCCCTGCAATAGCTTTTAGGATGTGACAGAGTTCCTGTTGCTGTGGCCACATGTGAGGGTAACTTCCTAAATGAGCCCTGGCTGGCAAAATGCAGCTACTGTGGCTCAGGCAGGTGTTTGCCCCTGACAGCTTGAACAGAGGCACTGGGCTTTGCACAGAGGGCAGAGCAGCCAGCAAAGGCACAGCAAGGGTTAAACCACTGCCTCTGTTTGCCCCATGGGTGAGAACCAGCACCTCCACATTCCCCTTAAGAAAACTCGTCTCCATTCCTACCTAAAATAGAAAGAACAAAAGTTGCCTGAATTTTGACTTTTCATCCTGTTCTAGGGAGGAGGAAAAAACCCAACAGCACAGCATCTGAAAATTAATGTAGAAATTTAAACAAACAGAACAAAATCAAAATGGATAGAATGTAAATCCTAAGCTATTACATGTTTATCCACACAGACCTGTACAGAAGCCTTTTAACTTAAAAAAATGTGGTTTACATTATACTGGAATTAAAAGGTAAATTATTTTATTAAAAACGACATAAAAACCTTTTCTTGAGAATATCTTGCTTTATAACCTAAAAATATCCTATGTTATTTTATTTAGTATATGTATATGCTAGAAATTTACTAGGGAAAAAAGAAATATAGAAAAAATACAGAAATGATGCTTGCTAGGATAAAGGTATTACAGTACAGAATTACCTAGGTATTGTTTGATTTTTTTTTCCACAGGTGCCAAACAAGATGACAGGAGAAGCCTGCATCTGTGATTTAATACCTGCAAACAAAAACTTCTAAGAGCAATCAAATTGCTGGTCTGAAGGAAAAGATTTGCTAACATTTTCAGGACTTCTCTAATTTTAGACAGACACTTGCGGAACGCTGACACTAAAGCTTCAGGATAACCTGCATTAAAAGAACCCCACCGGAAGGCCCAAGGATTTTACCCAAAGTACCCAAATCTCTTTATTAGCTGAGGTCTCTGAAGAAGGAACCCACCCAGTCATTGCCTGTGGGCAGCACATTTCACTGGGGCCCTCTGGCAATGCCTCTCTCTGCTGACTGCAGGAAAAGGTGATGCCCAGCCCACCTGTCCCAGCAAGGAATGCAGCTCTGGGGAAGAAGTCTGGTGGATCTGGAATTCCAGCTAAATAGATTTCTTTCCATGATGTAGCAACAAACCAGTTTGTAGGGTTTTTTACCCCCAAATATTGTGCTTAGTTAAAAAAACAAAACCAAAAAAAACCCCAAAAAACCAAAAAAAACCCAAACCCCAACTTTGATGTGCTAGAAGCAATAAGTGGTGGTTTTATTGTTCAGCATTATTGGACTACTTATGATGAATAAAGAATGCATTAAAAATTTCTAAGTAGGGTGTCTCATGCATGCCATAATCAGAGGAATTATTTTCTCTGTCTGAAAAGATAGCTTTTCACAGTCAAAATCCTTTCCAAATAGCAGTGAAACTGTAGAAGGGTGCAAAAACTCATTTAGGCTCTTCAGTGTGCAATATATTTTCATGTTCATCTTGTATTTAATATTTTGAAATTTGTCAAAACATTAACATTAGATTTTTTCATTACATTTTTCTGTCTCATGTCATAAGCATTTTTAGATTTTATTTTTACTTTTTAATTCCACTTTCACAGAACATTTCAAAATATTGAAACTACTGA
This sequence comes from Agelaius phoeniceus, assembly GCF_051311805.1. Lineage (NCBI taxonomy): Eukaryota > Metazoa > Chordata > Aves > Passeriformes > Icteridae > Agelaius > Agelaius phoeniceus. Next base: position 12,972,729 of record NC_135266.1, on the reverse strand, counting down.
AAGGAGAAGAATAACCATCTCTATTGCCCTTTACTATAGTATTTTGAGTAGCAGTGCTCATGTGCCACAGTTAACAATGTTGAGTAGAGCAGCTAATTGTGTGAAATGTTCCATTTCTTGGAATGGGGACATTACATTTATTGTTATCTGCTCTATTGGTTCTTGAAGTGAAGCTATTCTCTTTTAAAAGGAACTGTATCTATATAATAATTTAGTTCATCTTGTATGACAGTACTCTAGATTTATAAATTGATTTGCATTCCTCAATAGCCTTACGTGTGAACTTTTACTGATAAAAGTAAAAATTATTCTGTTTCATAGAACTAACTAATTTCAATCAAATATATATAAATTGACTTCTTTGTTTGGAATACAGGATTCATCATTTCAAGATCAACGCAAGGGAAATTATTTCTTGTGTAAACTCATAATTTATTATTTTTGTGGTATTAGAGAGTGATCAAAGTGTTTGGAAGATGGAAAATCAAGGAATGGTTTGGGGGAGTGGTACTTTGGTTTTGGTTGTGTTTGGGGTTTTTTTCCCCATCAGGCACAAAAAAAAGGGAAATTGTGGAACTGGAGATGCATAGAGAAAAATGTAATTTAACGCTTAAATCTTAAAATTAATAGTCCACATTGGGAAATTAAATTTTAATTTAGTTGATTAAATATCCCCACTCAAACTTAGGGGTGGAGAGGAAGGAAAGAGAGAGAATAAGGAAGCTTGAATTTCAGATGTCTCTTCTAAAGAATATTTTTCATGTCGTAAAAGAAAAAAGGAATTGTTCAAATGTTTATGATTGCTGAGAATTAAGCTTTAATTACAAATAACAGCTTGAAATAGATACACCATCTATATATCATGAATCCAAGCTGCACAGTCTGTTTTACCACCTGATTTGGCAGATTCTGTCAAGGACAGTGTTTCCCTCCACGAGTCAATGGGACTGATAATGGGGTGTTGTAAATACTCATTTTCTTGTCCCAACAATACTTGATTTACAGTCAGAAATTTTGTGGTTGCAACAGGCAACTGGCCCTGGAATAGATCTTTCTGCTAATAGTTTCATTAAAATTTGCTTAACTTAAATATGGCATCCAGCCAGCTGGCATCTAATTCCTGGGGTCCTCTGTTAGACATGCTTGAAGCAGTGGGAGTGTAGAGACTGCTTCTGATGCAAATAGTCTGCAAGTTGCAGAAAAACACTTCTGTCTGGAGAAATACAACTGCTTGCTGTCATAATAAGCTGAGAGGAATTGGCTGGGGATGAGTCATTTCAGTGTGGCTGATTGCCACAGTGTCTGTGCTAACCAAGTTTTCCTGGTAATCTGCATACAATTCATATGACTGAGAGTTTATATTAAGTATTTTTTAATGTACAGATTCATTCCTTCTGTGAAGTTCAGCATTTCTCTATGACGAATACCAAGTCTTTCATTCCAGTGAAAAGGAAAATCTAACAATAGAAGGGAGAACTTCCACTCTAACAAAGTAATACCTATGGAATTGAAAACCTCTCATTCCCATTAAAAGAGGATTGGATGGCTCTGGAGTGAGAGCACGTTGGTAGGACTCCTGGCAGGTGCTGAAAGGAAGACTGACCACAAGAGAAAATATATTTCTTGGAGGAGAAAATATATTTCTTGGAGGACTATCACTGTGTGAATCCTCAGTCCTTGACTACCATCTCCTCACATAGCAAGTTAATAGAGGTGAAAGACTAACTATAGTTTTCAGTCTTCAGGGTGATATAATGATATTTTTCTCATCTATGAATTTTACATTTAGTTGCAACTAGATTGTTCTGGATATATAAGAAGGCTTGTATTTATCCTTATCCACGTGAAGCACAATTTTAAAACAATGCCTAATGGAAAACTCTTAAGTGTATAAACTAAAGACTCGTAACCATTTAACAAGGACCTATCTCAGCAGTGATAATCTCTAGGACAGTAAGAATAGTTCAGTATTTATTTGCATTGCTAGTAATAGTGTGGTGCTGAAAGATTCCATTTTCTGTTCATGCAGATCCTATAAAATCTGATTAAGTGGTCATTTTATTAAAACAAGCCTAAGCCAAACAGTACTTAGGAAGCAAGGACTCAGCTGGGCTGTGAGAAGTTCAGAAATTCACCAGAGGTGTGCCAAGGGGCCACACAAATGAACTGCCCACTAACCTGTCTGGGATAAACACTGTATTTTAAGGAAAAGTGGTCGTTAAAAATCTTAATTGATATTATTACTAAAAAACAAATAGAAGGCACTAATGAAAATAATTTTGATTTCTGTTTGAAATGTGCTTTAAATTCCTCTGATTGTTTATCCTACTGAGGAGCTCCCCATTATTTGATGATGAAATATCTCATTAGGACTGCCCCATCTTGCATTAAATTCCTTATATCTGGTTACAGATGTAGTCTGTGAGACAAAGAGAAAGGTGTTGCCTGAAAATCCCCCTCCCCTCTCCAAAACAGAATTCTGTCTGTTTAGCTCATCATTTAGTTCCTAACAGAATTTGGAAAAACTGATGAATACCTTTTACTTGGAATAGAAAGGAAAACTGTGGACAAGGGATTTTCAGAAATGAGAATATTCTTAAAAATATATATGTTGGAAAGATCATAGAGAGATGGTGTCTATGCCATTCAACACAAAATTTTATTCTCAGGTGAATAGGAGGTTGTTCCCCCTGTTCCATTGTGTACAGAATGAACACCGAGAACGAGTTACATATCTGAATGCACTCATATGAGTGGATCCGAAGGTTGACTCCCTGCCATTGATTTCTTAGGAAAGCAAGAGCTCAAGGCATATTGTCAGACAGAAAACAGAATATTTAAAATAGCATTACTCTAATGTCTTAACAGTTGTAGTGATTAAAAAAAAAAAAAAGGAAAGAAAAAGCTAACACCACTGTTGATGTGCTATATCTGTGGGGCAGTAACCATGACAACTCAGCTAGCTTTTCTTTTAATTTCTAAGGCAAATAGAAGTATTTGTAAAAATATTCATAAAATGTGTTCATACAATGTTGATAACATTCAGTGTTTTTAAAATAAACCTTTGTTAGTGTCCCTTATTTTCTCATACTTTATGCATTCACATTCTTCACAGTTGTCACGACTTTTTAAATTTTATTCTCGTCATTTTGATATTTTGCCAGAATTAAGCTGAGTTGTTTTGATTTTCTTTCAGTGTTTTTTATTACATTGCTTTGCTTGTGCATTTTTTCCTACTACATTATTTTTAAATTCCTCATGTCCTTATATTTTTCTGAAATGTTAATAGTTTTCAATTAAAACCAGCTCTAAGAGTTTATTGATTTATTTTATTTGGTTGTCCTGCCAGCTCTGTGGAGCATTTCAGAACAGAAGCCTCCTGATGAGTTAGGGTCCAAAATAATTTAGCCTGAAGCTCTTGGCAGCATCACTGTTTCTTCACAGCACTGCTGTACAATATGGTTAGAAAGTTAACATTCCTAATAGGTGTAATTTTGAATATCTGCCCATTCTTAAGGAAATTAAATAGAAAAGTGTGTGTCTTAAGATTCCAGAAATTCTCCATTGTCTTTGCACTAACTGGATTTCTTTTAACATAGTGCCATGTTAAAGGTCAAATTCTGTTCAATTTAAAAATATAATCTCTTCCAGCATGTATTTACTTGCAGGAGTGAAACAAACAAGCTTTGACAACAGAGCTTGAATTTTCTGAAATATGTGCTGAACTGTCTGACCAGCTCTTTACATTAACACAGGCATTTAAGACAAACTGAGTTACTGTGTTTTGGATGAGAAATACTGCCTGAAAACCTCTCTCTGTACTTGGTTACCCTGCAATAACTGAGGGAGTAAGTGAGCTGGGCTTAAACACGGTGACTGATAACCCCTAGTTTCAAATAAAATCTTGGTGGCACTGCTCTAGTTAATTTGCTTTATTTATATTTTCCCTTCTTTTGTGAATTGGTAAGCTTTGAACACAAACCTTCAGCTGTTTCTAATTTCTTTTTGGTCTTTGTTTCTTCTTCAGGTGGTCTGGCCTCCACATCTTATCTGCATCTCAGAATAATAATTTTGCATTTCAGAAAGGATAAGAGCTACACAAAAATCAGCTCCTTTTACTGACATGAAATATATCTGAAAGATAATCTAATATGTTTAAAACTTGATAATTCAGTTTTCCAATTGATCTTTCTTAGTTGCTGTTTATTTGACCATCATCAGAAGCATAAGAGCCTTTCTTTGTTTATGGAGTTTGGTGGAATGAAGCACAAAGTTTGAGAAGTAGGTTATTAACAGAAGTGTTTTCTCTCTACATCTGATCTTGAAAGCAAAAATTAAAAAGTATCATTCTGTTATAAATTCACATTGCAGCTATTCAAACAACTCATGATAGTTGCTTAGATTGAAGAAAAAGTTGCAAGTTACCTACAAAAGACAGTAAAACCACAGCAATAATAATTGTCTTTATTAAACTACTCAGATGATTCCTCTGATGTTAAGGTTGGAATTAATGTACCTCTTAAGGTTCTCCCTTGTAAAGGGGAGAAAAGCTTCCCTGCAGCCAATTGTTAAGATGGTTTTAATATGGGTAGCATATTAATATGGGTAGCATATGGTAACAATAAATATAGAGGTATTTATCTTTCTCTAATCCATCATTTCAGTTGAGAGGGAAGAATAAAAATCAGCTGAGACAGTTTTCATTTTAAAAGAGCTAGAGGAGAGAGAATTCCCAAAAATTTTATTCTCACTTTCCTCTCTGTCTCATATCCTGCCTCCTGTAACAAGTTGCTTGCAATGGTGTGATATGAGTCAGCAGAACACACTCAACAACTTTGAACATTTCCTACCAGTATCGTTATTTGATAACAGAGGGGTTTTTTTCTAAGCAAATATTACAAGCCTGTTTTCGTTTTTACGGAAATCTTCCTAGCACAAAAAGCATCTCAAGGAGATGTACTGAAAAGTGTTATTTAACGTAGGCAGTAGAAAATATTTTGACTATAGGAGAAAAAATTCAGCTATTCATGTTTTACATGGTATTTCTATACTCTCTTGTTGGTGCAAAGAAGACAGAAGCTTTGCAATCATTAAAGTTTCTTGGAAGGTCTTATGTCTAAGCCTGTGAAGAATGAAAACTATAATTTTCACATGTTTTACATGGAACAAAAACCAAACCTTAATGCAGTTTACTCAGCATAGCTACTTGATTTCATCTGAGGATATACGACAAATATATTTTTTTTTGCATTGTATTGTTATCATAGCCTAAACAGCTTTAGATCACCCTGGATAACAGCCACATTTTGTTTTTACTTTCACTGGTGAGCACTATTTCTTATAATCTTGCATGTAAGAGTCATGGAAACCTATTTACTCTTTAGTCCTGGCTCCAGCTGACTCTTTAAGTTACAATCCTGTTATTTAAAAATAAAAATGACAACTAATGAAAAGGATTTTTGGCTTGGACAGTTAGCTTGGAGCAGGTTAAGATTTTTCCTGCTGCAGTTTTGCACAGCACAAGCATGGGAAAGAATAAAGGGATGATTGATAACTTATCTTAAAAGCAGTCAAGTTGCCATGCATATCTTGTAGTTCCTGAATCCACTCTACCAGGAAAAGCAGTGAAAAATTAAGAGGGAATTTTTTTTTTTTTTCAGGAGAAATTTGAAATTAATTGTAAGGTTGCTCAGGTGGAGATTCACTAAAAGGTTGCACTAGATTGAAGAGATGGAAGAAGAAAGGCTGTGTTACCAAAAGGTAAAAGAAAATGGAAAATAGTTTCTCTGAGGCTACAGAGAATGGAAATTAAAAAAATAAACTCTATTTAGAGTGCTGATCCTAAATACGATGCTAGGTCTGCAGTCACTGGAAAAAACATTGTTCCACCAAAAAACAAACCTTTTTCAGGACTGTATGTTCTGCAGTGATAAAAACCAGTAGGTCCTAATATGAGCTTGTCTTCGTAAGGGAACTCGTGTTATCATCTCTGCGGGAAGAACAACAGTCAAACTGCTTACTGGCCTCCAAGCACAAGTGGAAATTAAATGTGTCTTTTTCAAAAGTGAAAATATTTCCTCTACATCATGGATAACTGGGGAAATTAAAGATGCAGATTAAGAAATAAATTTCTCTGTATATTAAGAAAAGAAGTATCTGAGTGACTGAGGTTGTGAGTTCAGTATTTTTCATTAATTTTTTCTTGAATTTCTATACATATTCTTACGTGTTTGTGCACATCACCATTATGGGCTTTTTGTACTTGGTGCTTTTTTAATAAAAAAACCCCTGTTATCAAAATATCTATTATTAAAAAATCTGGACTTAATTCAGCTTTAAGTTTGCCACTGTTTAAGTAACGTGATGGTGGTGTTCAGTCTGTAGAGGTAGGAAGAGAACACTGTGCAGCATACAAATGATTGTATGCTGCACAATGTTCCATTCCTTAGGTATTAATAAGAAATGTGAAAAGTTTGAATGGAAAAGCAGCTCTTTATTCCAAGAGGGGATAAAGTCACCATCATTAGCCATCAGCTATAAACTGACTTCAGTGTTACAATTATTTCAGCATAGTAATAATTTATACAGAATACGCTGTTAATTTTATGGGGTTTTGTACTCTTGTTGTTAACTTTGGAAAAGTTTTGCATAATGATACTTAAATATCTGTGCAATTTTTTCAATGGCAGATTGCTGTACACATAGAAGCAAGAGATCCTCTATTCCTTATAATTTTTTGCTTCTATTATTAGGCAATATTGTCCCTAGCAGATTTGAATAATTCAACCAACAATCAAATTTGAGTAATATATTTTTCTTACTACCAGTATCTCAGAAAAAGCCCAATATCCCTTTACTGCTTCTGAAAACATAAAATAGTCATAAGATTATTCTTCTTTAAAGTAAATTTGTTTCTAAGGCATTTGACACAACAAATTCCCACAGATTTCTCAGGTGATATTTATTTCCAGAGAATATATTCAGTTCTGTGGAAATACTTTCTTGTTAGCTGCCTTTCTAATTGCTGACATTTTGTGAATAGTGCAATGAGAAAAGACTCAAGGTTGATTGATAGCCATACTTATGTAGCTCTCTAAACAAATAAGCGAAAATTTCCTAAGCCATGCAGTTCAAATTTCAAATAGATTTATTATTAACAATAATTATTATTACTAACAATAATTAATATAGGTAGCATTAGTATTTAAATATTCTCTTCAAATTTCTTCCAATTCTTTTATTAAACAGATCAAAGCTACAACAAGCACCTGATGTGAGCAGATCCATACAAATGGGAAGGATGCTAATTTGGCTCAACAAATCACAGAGCTCACAGGAAAGACTCAAGTGGAATAAATGATTCTGTATGACCTAACACAAATACAAGAAATTAAGACATTTTTCTAGGCATAAAAAACCCATCAAGCTGTGTAAAATGTTATCTGAATCTTGAGGCAATGTCATGGACTGTCAAGACATCTGTGGTAGAGTGACTGCTGGCCTTCACAATGTGGTGTTTCATATCTCTTTTTAGTGTCAACATATGAAAGGAAATCAGATATGAAGTATCCAGAAAAAGGACTGTATGGAAGAGCCTGTCAATAATGCATCAGTGAAACCAGAATATCTCAATTTCAGCTCATACAGGAAGCCAAATGTGAGTCCATATTACAGCATGTATAACCAAGGAGCTAACTGTGGAGCAGATCCATGACTGTATTGAAGCAATAGAAATGCAAAGGCACTAAATAGGAATATGTGTGTGTGTGTGTATGTGTGTGTGTGTATGAGTGCATAAAAACTTTAAAAACCGAGTTACAGATGGGATTGGCTCACTAAACTATGGGACAGTGAAAATCCAGATATCCATGGCTACTTACAGGACCCCTACAGAAGGAGCACTGAAAAAGCCAACAGTAAACAGATCCATATTCTGTTGCAAAAGAGAAAACAAGGCAATGAGTGTCAGGAGTCAGGAAAGCCTGAAGTCAGCATCCACTTGTCATATATATATAATATGCTACGCTCTGTTTGGTCAAGCCATATGTGTTTTGCAGAAACTGGCTTTTTAGATGAGAAAGAGAGGCTGCTATCTGCTTCCCAAAGTATGAGATTATTTGAATAGTTAATAATTTGGTGGGTCAACAGCTATTTTTAGCAAAGGAATTATATATATAAAATGCTTATAAAATTATAAGCATTTTAATAAACTGGGATTTGCTAAAGGCATGTCTGTGTTTCAAATCCTGTTTATGCAAAGAATTTCCTGTTTCTGAAGAGAAGGTGTGTGTGTGTGTATTTAGATATAAAACTACTGGCCTGTTTCATTTGTCAGTAGCTAGTGTACCAGTACATCTTCTATAATTTATCCTATCACTACTAACAGAGTTCCACAACAGATGGAGACACGATCCCACACAAATGGCATTTTTACTGGGCAGAACTAACAGGCTTTTCAGTAGATTGATGCTTTAGGTGTATTGAAAGAGGCATTTTAAAGCTCCTTAAGATATCTTTTTCTCTGTAAGTCTTCTGCATAGAATTAGTTAGTGTTTTACTCCAGAGAAATAAGATAGGATGCTACACATAAAGGAATCCTCTGAGACAGAAAGATCTGCAGACAAATGTGAAAGATATTTTTCTTCAGTATAATATTGGTACTCTTCTATAGCTCTCAAGACAGGATTTTGATGTGAATAGGGAAATGTAAGATCTTGTTAAGAAAAAAATTACTCCTCAGAGCTGCATTTTTGTCCAGAGATTTAAATTCCTAGTTATGGAAAAAGGTTTTTGGTAATATTAGGTTTTTTCTTTTTCCCAGGAAATGACTGCCAGGAGCTAATACTTTTAACCTTGGTTTTAGTAGCAATATTACAAAGTAGCTCTGTAAAAGAAAATAAACTAGGACAACTCGTTAGTTGATTCTATTTCTGCTAAATTTAAAGATAATATTATTTAATAAATAACTGTTTTAGTATTAAGAGATAAACTGAAACACTAGAGGAACCAAAGGAAAATATCTTCTAAAAAACCCAAAGAACTCACTGGATCTCTTCAGCCCAGAGTGAGCGCCCAAAGTAAAATTTTCTTAAATCTTTATGATCCAATCACAAAATTTATATTTGGTTCTTATGGTGTATAGCTGTACAATTCTACAGTGAGCTCCAGAAAACATTTTGCTAGTTGAGCTTAATGAAACAGACAGTGATCTCTGTCATGGTAAGGATCAGCTAATGAAGCTTTTGCCACCTCTTGCAGTGGTTTCTCTGTACCAGGTACTAGGAAGGAGTAACTAAGAGATCAGCAGCACCTAAGGGATCTTACTTTGAGACTCATCAATGTGACAGAAAAATGCTCCAATAAATCTGATTCCATATTTATATCAGAATGAAAGCACATTTAAACGTGTCTCACATATTTTCTTTTTTCATCAAAAAAATTGAAATTCATATGGGCTTGAATCTTTAAACTACAAAGGCTGAAGTAATGACGTAATTCATTACACATGAAGTAATTGATATGTTCACATGTTGGTACAAATGACCAATTAATATCTGCCTTTGATATGTACAAACTCATATCTGTCTATAAGAGCGTTTCCTAATGTAATATTTACTTTTCTTAAAAAAACCCCCCTGCAAATAATTTACAATTATTTTCTGGAAATAGAGGAGAACACAAGTGATGAGGAAGATTTAATAAGGGGCACTTTGCTCTGACTGCACCCTCCACAAGCTCAGCAATCAGAGAGTTTAAATAGAGCACAGTGACACTGATACTGTGTCACCACACTGAGGATCTGGTAGTCAGCAGAAGTGACTGCAAATACACTTGATGAGAGCTCATTTCTTCAGTTGTGCTAGCAAGACCCAGATTTTTATATGTTCTGGCAAATGCTCCTAAAAAAATGCCTAGAAGCACTCCAGATAGTTAGATACCCAAAAAAATCTGCCAAATAGGATTTCCAAAGCCTAAACTCTCATAAAGTGTTTGAAACCCAATGTGCCCAGGGACTTTTTAAAATATCACAATGTGCATGATAGGGATTCCCCACCTAAATAATTTTGAAAATCCATATTTAAATAAATTTCAAGGAACTATCTGAAAATTCCTAATTTAACAGTGACTTCAGCTTGGGTAGATGCAATCATTAATCTTCAGAATATTTTCCTCTACTGTTCAGGAGGTGGATGCCAGGATTATGAATTATGCAGAGCTGTGACAGAAGCACAGACCAGTGCCATTCCAGGACAGTATGCAAAAGATTTTTGAAGGCAGAAAGAAGGGCCTGTGACAGTCACAGAAAAAGATAAATGTAGATTTCAGAATAAGGAAAAAATTTCAGAGGATATATCTCAAACAAGAACAGTCAGCGGTGCTCTCTTTTGTGATGCTATGAGACTGTGAAAATAAGCTATAATAAGGTAATATTTTTCACTATCCAATTCAGATTTATTATGCATTTATTTCAAAGCTTAATTTTCTAAAACACTCACCTTTGTTTTTATAAATTCATATGATAGGGGGTGGAAACAGTAGCTGAAGCAAACCTAAAGAGCAATAAGCTCTTTAGGAAACATGAGCTGTCCAGAAATCCTGCAAATGGTATGCAGTGCAGTAGATCTGGACAGCCAGCTGGCACCACCAGTGCACCTTATATATGGAATTGCATTTCCCACAAAAATCTCTTTGGTGATTTATGCATGCACCTTTGAAATGCACTAAATGGTTTGGGAAATGAACCATGTGACTAGCAGGAACAGAAATCCCTCTGAAATACTTGAAATCACAAAACAGGAGGCCCAGAAGGTGAAGAAGAAGGCAGATTTTCATGCTTCATTGCCTCACACCTGGCTGTGAGAGGAATCCAACAGATGAGCAGTTTAAAAAAAAAAGATACAACTGGGACTTCCAAATCTCTTGTAAGTCTGTAGTGACTAAGGACAAATATCTAGTTGTTAATTGAAAGGATAAAAATACCCCAAAAAATAAATGTTAAAATACCCAATTTTCTCTTGACTTCATCAATTCCTCTATAACTATTCCTTTGTATCTTGTTGATTAAGATATTCAACTGCATTATGTGTACCCAGTGTTGGATACATATTATTTTAAAAAATTTAAATATAAGCTATTTGTGTCCATGACCTTTGTAGCAGGTTTTTGTTCTTTCAGGCTACTCTGAAAATTCACCATAACATGAAAATAGTCACTAACTTGTAAGACTTTATACTGTGTTTTCTAGTTTTGTTTGTCTTTCTCTCAATTTTTCGAGTACCCAATTCTCATTCTCATCTAATAGTTTTGCTCAGCTTTTGTGGTTTTTTTCTTTTAGACTCTCCTGATCCACAGTTTTTCTGTCTGCCCTCCTGCCTCCTGTAATCTATTTATCTTAACACATTTTCTATGTTTTTATTAGAACTAAGCTATAGGACTTTTTTGTAGTCAATAGTAAATGCTTCCTGTGTACTGCAATATTTAAACAATTCCTGAGGAGGCAGCTCCAATGCAGTTAAGGACTGCAAATTGAAAGAACAATAGAAGCCATTGTGATAAGTTGAAATGCAACATTCAAATTTTCTCAATTTTTTTTTTTCTTCAAAGTTGCTTCATATGAACTAAAAGAAGTTCAAGTCTAAAATAAAGTGACTTCTCTCAGGGAGTAGAAAATGTCTTGTTTTTTAAATATTTACCATGATCATAATTGTAAATCCATAAATATATTTGAAATTATGGTACAGTTAAAATAGTTAAAAGCCATATTTCAAATGAAAATATCATGAAGATTCAGTGTAACAGCTTAACAATTATATATTTTTCCTAAAACATTAGTAGTTTGCTTTTGCCAAGAAATATTGTTTGTTTTCAGTTCAGTAAATATTATGTTCTAGAATATGTACTTTCTCTTTTTCAGTCTAAAAAGTACCCCTAAATGCTAGCTCTGGTTGCATGGTTGGCTTTCAAAGGAGATGATGTTTGTTTAGTTCATACTTGACACCTTATCAAAGAGTGATTTTACTTGGAAATGAAATCTTCACACAATGAGAAGGCAGATTGTCTTCCCCTGTACTTTCCCACTTTGCTGGATAAAAGCTCAAGAAGGAAAATAACAGGAAAGTATTAGCAAACGTGCCCAAATAATAAAACTCCTTAGCCTGAAATATATTTTGCTACTTGTTTGAGCTTGGAAATATCTGTGCAAACACTTCAGCCATTTAGCTAGTGAATCTGGCAGAAAGAACTTCTTAAGGAGTGAGAAAATGCAGGCTCTGAAAGAACATAATCACGATCAACAGCACCCAACCCAAAACCAGTGATCTTGGAAAAGAGAAAGCTTATGCATCTCCTCCACTGGTTTATTTGGAGAGCTTTTGCTTAAAATGAGGTTCATACTGTGCTGGCAGATGTCCCAGCATTCCCTGTAGCAGATTGGGAAAGCTGTAATGAGGTTTGCCTACAAGAAAGCAGTGCCACTGAACAACCAGGAGACAGGAGCACCCCAAACTCCCTTGGCCCGCTCAACCTGATCTCACTCCAAGAGCACATTCCATATCTTCTTTTCAGATATGGAACTTGTGAAGAGAGAAGCAGTCTTTAAGGCAACCACTCAAGCAACTCTGATCCTCATTATCTGTGCAACTTGTACAAAACAGGGAATGACACCTCAAAACAAAAATTATTTGGAACAGCTTGCAATGGAAGAGCGGAGCATTGACCCACTGCAACACACAGAGGTGACACAAGTGCTTGTACAAATTAAAATTTGTTGCTCTTTAGTAATTATTTGTGGTGTGAAATCTGAAATGTTAGACTATGAATTGTTTACTTTTCTTAATGAATATGGGATAATCAGATTAAAGAAATTTTATTATGTTGTCTGTAACATTTCATTTGAGGAAATGATCCTAACAGTAAGTTCTCTTGTGCTGTATAAGTATTCCAGCATTGCTCATGGCAGAATAACTCTCCATCACTGCCACAGGTCTTCCTCTAGGCATTCAGTTCTTCCATTAGTTCCACAGTGATATAGATATTTCTCTCCTTTGTAAAGCATTGCGATGTATTTGATTCAATTTTATAATAGAATTATGCTTATACCCTTCACCCCTCTTTAAATTCTAATCTATCTTTATTCCAAACAAATGTGTCTGTTAAAATGTTGTCCTTGTACTGATGCAAGTGGTTTCAGTAGTTCTTCCATTTTTGTGACCTTGAGATAAGGGACACAAAAGAAGCAGTGGCAGCCAGAGGTCACAGGAGTGCTCGCAGACCACAGGCTCTAGAAAGGGTGGAGCCCTCAGCAAATGGATGGAAGCCAACAGAGGCCATCTGACTTCAGGGCCAGGACTTCTCCCTAACCTCTCTTTTTTAACAGTACAGATATAACAATTCACAGCTCTAATTTTTATGCTAAATCAGTACCTGCACACTGAGGTGTGTTCAGTATTAATATCTTTAATCACTACTTCACTGAATCACAAAATTTTTAGGATTGGAAAGAGACGATCCAGTCCAAACGCCCTGACAAAGCAAGGTCACCAAATGCAGGACACAGAAACATGTCCAGGGTTTGGAATGTCTCCAGAGAGACTCTGTGCACTTCCTGGGCAGCCATTCCAGTGCTCTGCCACCCTCAATGTAAACAAGTTCTTCCTCATGTTGAGATGGAACTTGTTTTAGTTTCTGGCCACTGCTCCTCATCCTGTTACTGGGCACTACTGAAAAGAGTCTGGCACCATTCTCTTGGCACCCACCTTTTAGATATTTAGATGCATTAATGAGATCCCCTCTCAGCCTTCTCCAGAATAAACAGACCCAGCTCCCTCTGTTTCTTCTCATAAGAGGAGATTTTTGGGGATTTTTAAATTATTTTTGTTCTGAAGACATAGGGGGTTTGAATAATCTAAAAAAGTATGTAGCTGGTGCTTTTTTACATTCTCATTTACTTTGTTTGAAAAGTGGAAAAGTTATAAAAACATACAAGAACAAAATTATATACTTAATGGATACTATTTTTTTGTCTATTTCATTTGTTCTGTTATGAAATTTTCAAAAAACAATAAAAGACATGAAGGACAAATAAGGAATTTTTATATATTTATAAAAGTTAGAGTTCAGACACTCAATCCACTTTGATCAGTTTCAGAAATGAAAGCATTTAAGCACAATAAATACTGTTGTATTATGGGTACCCAATTTTAATTAAAACATTTTTGAGAGAGATTATTCAGCCTTTCATTTCCCAAGCTCATTCCACAATTTGCCCTACTCTCCAATTTTCTATAATAAACTATTCCTTGAAAAGAAAGTTACCCAACTTTTATCACAATGGTTAGCAGCCGTCACACCAGGTTACACATTGGAAAATTGGTGTAAGTAACATAATTTGTATGCTGAGATGATGAAACAAAGCAATTTCCTGCATGTGCATCTCACATCATCTCATTGATTGCTATTAAGTAAATATCATTTTGCAAAAACTGTCAATAAGCCCACTTCCAACTAAATATCTGTCAATTGGAGATATAAATTTAATTGTGGTTCTATGACTTTTGTCTTACAACTTATTCCTCAGCTGAGACAAGTGGAAAATAGACATCTTTACTTTGCTGGGAACATGGAAATAGAGACCAAGAGTTTGGCCCATTTAGTAGCTTGTTAGGAATGTGTATATTATATTTAAAGTGTTGTATCTCACTCAACTCTCTGCATCTAAACATCAGAAATAAACCCTAACTGAAGTGTCTGTGTTCTCTCCAGAGTCAAAGGTACAAGACAGTGGTTGTGTCCAACCAATAATATTGCACAACTGATTGTGAACCCCAACCCTCCTGGCCCCCAGTGTCTGATCCATGCCCTGGGTATGGCATGAGAATGCAGGACTGTCTGAAAGAAAAGGCTCTCTAAAATGGGAATTGAGCTATACCTGTAAGGAATTCCTTTCTCACAACCTGGGCTTTTTTCAGAGGACTGGTAGGTGTGACTCAGCAGAGACTCTGGCAGTGACCAAAGCTGCAAGTAATTTCTAGGTGCTGGTAGATACAAGAATAAAACCAGAGGTTTTTTGAGATGTAGCAGCATACATGTGCCACATGTTCCTCTCCCTACAGCAGCACTACAAGTACTTCAGGAGGCTATGTCACTCTACATATGTGTTTAAGGTGATTAACATACTGCAGAATAAACCTCACACCAATGCTGTGTCACTATTTCTACAGAATGTGAAAAAGAAAAAAAGAGGGTGGAATGTTCTCTTGGCAATTTCTGTAAAGTGCATAAAGTAAATTTGAATTTTTCTTGGGTTTAACTCTAAACATAAAATGTAAATTGCATAGGTTAGGATAAAAATACAATTTCCTGCCACTGAGAATGGAACATATAAAATGTCAATATAAGGGTAATACATATTATTGCAGCAAAGAATTCTATTCACTTCAGTGCTTTTGCCATAAAGTAATTGCCATATCCAAAATGTCACCCTGTCCTTGTGGTTATTGGTCTCTGTACTTTGTCCATTCTGAGGCTGTCAGTTAAGTGCAAGACTGCAAACAGTTTCAGAGGCTTCTACAGGGAATGTTGTACATAACTGACCTCTCTGGAGGCTTTGCCTCTGTTCAAAGCCAGCTGAGCTTCACTGCTCGGTCTGTGATTTCTGCACAGGGAATTCATTAAAATACATGTTCGAATAAACAACAGGGATCCTAACTCTTAGAATACCATATGAGTCTAAGAATTTTGTAAACTTATCAGTAGATCATTGTCTTTACCTGACTATTCACTGAGAGTAAAAAACTCTAGGAACATCCAAAATTTATAGTTTATTATATATATATATATATATATATATATATATATATATATATATATATATAAAAATATATATTATATATATTATATATAATTATATATATATAATATATATATTATATATTATATATTATATATATTTTTTTTATAGGTGATTCACATTTTCCACTAAAACAATTTAATAATATATCCAGAGATCTTTTATTTTCTGACAGTATAAAATTAACATTTCAATTTAAAAAATCTTTTCATATTGTCTACTGCAGCCCATTCATTTTATGCCTATGCCCATTTTGTATTGTAATTCTCAGTGTTAAATATATGGGCTTTACTTTACCTGAATTTATGACTATTGAACATTACATTAGATATAGCCATATTTTCCATGCATTTGGTATTGACAGGATGCTACATTTTATTAACTAGAGTAGTAAAATATATCTTTCTGTTGTTTTTCTCACTATGTAAAAGTAGGCTGCTGATTGGTAGGAGAATGAAATGGTAAAATATTAAGCAGTCCGTTAATTTTGATTCATTAATAAGCATTCTTTGAAGAGACTTCCTTTTATCCAGAATTGGAACAGTAACTTTCTGTAAGATTAAAAGGCTTTTAAGGAGAAGAATTCAATATGATAGGAATCATTTGGACAGGTCCACTTGACTTTATAGGTTTTTAAGGCAATGCCATTTTAACAGTGCTGTAGGTTTTTTTTATAATGAGAGCTTTTGATTATTTAAAAAGAGATTTTGTAATTTTGATGTGCTGCTCCTGACAGACTCCTGCAGTTAGTTTTTCTGTGGAATACAATGTGACATGTATTTAAGTCAACCTTATTTTACATCCTTCCAACTGCTTTGTTCCTCTGGGGCCTGGGGGAGTAGGTAGTCTGTATTAACATGCATGAGCACTCTTATGACATATAGTTTAAGCTGCCATTTGTTCAAAGAAAAAACTTTTATGCACATGGGGTTTTAAAATTTTTAGAAAGAAAATAGTTCTTTACAATGCATTGAATTTAAGAGAAACAGACAATATTGGAATTACAGGTGTCTTGAAATTATTTATTTATTTAGTAAATTTAGACATTATTTTATTGATTCTTTTTCCTTAACAAGATATGATTCTTAATCATGAAATCATGTTATACTTTGAGTTGAAAAACACCTTTAAAGACCATGTGTTCCATGGGCAGGTATGTCTTTCTCTATAAAAGATTAATCAAAGTGTCATCCAGTCTGAGCCTGATCATATCCAATGATGGGGCATCCACAACTTCTTTGGATAACCTGTTTCAGCATTTCACCACCCTCACCATAAAATATTTTTTCCTTATGCCCAATCTAAACTTATTATCCTTCAGTTTAAAATTGTTGTTTTTTTCCTGTGTGTTACTACAGGCCTTGGTATAAAATCTTTCTCCATCGAGGGTTGGAAACAGATGATCATTAATTTCCCTTCCAAACCATTCTATGACACTTTGATCTTTCTTATAATCCTCCTGCACAGAACAAGGAGAATACAGAACAATAATACCTTTGCATCCATCAACAGGACAGTTCTTCAGATACAGTGCAGACAGATGGGAGATAAGGACAGGGAGATCACTTACCAATCACATTTATGACTCTTTGGGACTTCATCTCAATTTTAATGTAAATATGGTTTGCCTGGCTCTTCAGCAAAGAGAAGAGAAAGGCTTTTGACTTGCAGTGAATATGAGTTTTTTATTATATGTTTAAAAATACTAATTATATATTATTATGTAATAATATATTAAAACTAGGTAACACTAAGAAAGTACAATTGGAAGTAAAAGCATTAAAATCAATTTACAACTGTAGCATAGAATGTGGATGTCTGCTATTCTTTGGTGTACAGACAGTGTTTTAGCAAAAGCAGGATCAACTAAGAGAGCAAATACTCCTAAAAAAGACTGCTATTTAGAATTTAAATTTTCAATGGGCCTTAAATACTATTGTTTTGGGAACAAAAAAACCAAAAGACACCCAGTGGTAATTACTTCTATGTCCAGAGACTGATTTTCTTGCAACTGCAGATAACTTTTACACCTCTATCTTCATAGTTATATAGGAATTTAACCTTTGTTTCAGCTGTGACTCTTTTGTAGAATTTCTGGACTGCATAGGTTGTGCTCTGCAACCTTTTTGCTAGACTAGAAAGTGCAGTGGTACCTGATAATTAAACTATAAATAAAAAAATTCATAAAACTTTTACAATGATGACTCTTGGGTGCGTTTCTTGTCTTCAGTTCTGAGATCGAGTAAATTGACAGCAGCAGACATAGATATAGTAAGTGATACTCTTCCTGTAGTAAGTGATAACTTTTGCACCTACTATTTTTGATTTGCATCTGTTATAGCTCTGATTTGATCTCTCTTATGAGTGTGTGTATATATATATCAATGATCCATAGGCATTTCCCTTCTGAGTCATTTTCCTGAAGTGTCTGTGCTGGTGGTATCATGGCCATCTCCATGGAAACAACTATGATACTACAAGGAGTGAGTTGTGACATCACTAAGTTAATCAACCAAGAGAAGGAGTGTTTGTGAATAAAAAGAAACTCCGATAAAAAACAATTTAGTAAATTAAAGCAAGAAATGCATAATAATGTCTAGGTAGTAGATATGTAATAGTGTTCAAGGACTATTTTTCCATCAAGAGAGTGAAAATTTTTAAAGTTTGTTGGAATATGATAGCAGCTCTTTACATTAAAACACTGTCAATCTCTCTCAGCTGACAGTGTGAGCATATTTAAATTGCTTTATAGCTACAGTACCATATGTTGCTGTGAGTACGAAGATGCAAAACTCACCACAGAAAATATTATCCATCTTAAGGTGAGCAGAAATAGTGACTTAATTCCCGATATTCTTGTCTTTATTGATGCAACTTCTGACACAATTAGATTATATGAAACTTATAAATACACTCCCTTCTCAAGTTGCCTTTTCTTATAGAAATTTGCTGTAAGGGATAGACATTTCAGCTCCTTTCATTTGTATGTTTGCTGTATAGTTTTCCTTTTTCTTCATTCCCCCCTAACTTAGAAAAAGAATTACAGCACTACAAATAAATTATTTTTCTCATGATCTTCTGAACATCAACAGACTCTTCTATGAGTATTGCAAACATTAATTTACTTTTCCCCTAATTAATTACAGCTTTCTTTAGCAGTCATTATTTTACCCTGTGGGCTTTTTAGAATTGGACATTTATGAAAACTGCTCAGCACCTCAACAGGTACACCACACATTTATTACTGTCCTGAACACAGCAAGTCTTTTGTCTGTTTATATTTCATATACGAAATTCACATCAGTTCCATCTGAAAAAGTTGCTCCTACTTTCAGTATCACAGAATGTAAAATTTTTTATTAATTTTTTACCCAAGGCATATTTTAATCAAGGTTTGGCAATAGAACTGATTAAAGCTGTCTTAAATTCTACTCCAAAATTGTTCACCTGGATGTCCAGAGTTAGTCATGCATGATTTTTAATCATTAGCAGGTGCCAGAACACCCAAGACAGTCCAGAAGAGAATTATTGGATTGCTTTTGCTTATGGCTCCATCCTTCAGCCTATTCCAGGAAGTTTGCAAAAGATTTGTGCTGTATAACAGAAGGAAATACAAGTTCCTCAATCCCTTAAATTTGTCATTTATAGCTCTATAAATGGTATTTAAAGCTGTCACATGAATAAGCAAACACTTTTACTTTGAGAATTGTTTTGCCTATGTCCATTGTGGCATTATCCTTTCTGCACCTGACGACTGAAAGATCAAGAATTCTGAGGGACTGTAAAAGCAATGTAAGTTGAACCAGGAGTCAGTAAATGCACCTATTGCAAGGTGAGGGAAAGCAGCAGGCTGCAGCCTGAAATGGGCATGTTCTGAAAAAATCTCAAGCTAAATACCCTTGTAGATGTAACCCATCCATTTTAGTTTAAGCTTCAGAGAAGGCGCATTTCCAATGTCCTTTAGGGATTATTGGAATACAGACAATATTGCTGTGGGATACCATTATGTGAGTTCTGGTGGTGAGGTGAGAGCATCCAAAGAAAAGCAATGAAGATGGTGAAGTGTCTGGAGAACAAGTTTTATGGAGAGTAGATGAGAGAACTGGAGTTGTTTAGCCTGGAGAATAGAAGGCTCAGGTGAGACATTATTACTTCCACAGCTCCCTGAAAGAAGGGTGTAGTGAGGTGGGTTCCTTCTCTTCCCTGAGCCCACAGCAGACCAGGAAAACTATTGGAAGAATGCTTCCTGAATCCCTCATACAAACTCTATTATGTGGAGCCAAGTATGTGGGCTTTGGAACAAAGGAAAATTTTCCTTCCTGTTCCAATAGAGTCAGATTTACCTCAGACCCCATGGTTCACTCAGAGCCAGTGTAATACAACCATGGCTCCCAGGTCCAGCCAACAGTGGCAAGTATTCCTGGTAGGTGCTCATCACCCACCCAGCATGGTGCAAGCATGGGCAGCCACAGAAACCAGCATAAGCAGAGAGCAGAGTCTTCACTGGCACTGCATGGAGGGGCCAGCACAGACAGCACAGATCTGCTCCTCCTCTCCGGCTGAGCAGAGTTTAGGGTCACGCAGTGAAGGATACACACGCTCTAAATCTTTTGGTTCACTGACACAGCCACATTCTCAAATACCTGGAATGTTACCACATATTCTGTTTCTTTTCATATCCCTATGCAGATCCCCATCCCTTTACCCAGTCATTGGCTCAGGCCTATTTTTTTATTAAGTGTTTCCTCTTACTGGCTGGTCCAGCTCATCATTTGATAGCAAAAATTATACATACACACATGTAAATGCACACAGAGATCTGAGAGGGGTCACAGCAGTTTACACAGAAAGTTGCTAGGAGTGATTTTTAATAAGAGAACAAGACAGCCTACAGTGGTCAGGTGCCTCAGTTAGGCAAATGCATTGATCTGCATTTTTTCTTGCTCATCTGGACCCCTTTATCCTCTTTCCTCTCCACTTCCCATTCTTATTTTTCTTCCATTCACATGGAAGCTTCCTTTCTTCACCCTTGTCTCCTCCCTGGTACAAAGGCCTTTCTAAATCAGTCACAGTTTATACCTATAGCTAAAATTACCATTTCTGTTATAGCAACCTTTGGCATTCCAGCCTTGTGCACTGTGAGCGACACAGCTCAGGTCAGCTTACCAAGGCTGTGCTAGGTTGCCATATGGGAGATTTGACTCCCCAGGAGGTTTCCAATTCTCCCAATTAATTACCAGTGGGGTTTGCCTGTCTATTGCCTCACCCTTCCTTAACCATCAGAAAAATGCAACCATTTCTTATAGAGAGAACCATTAAAGCTTCTTGCTCCTATATCCCAGTTTCTCATGATCAGTTCACTTGGCTAAACTTCAGGCCAGGGCTTATGGATATGTCAGTGCACCTTGATAAATCAGATGTGCACTCTGCAGTTGCTCTGCTTAATTTTAACTTTCTGAAAAACAGTTTAACTAACTCAAGGAATCTGGATTTGCAAGTCGATAAACACATTGTCTCTTTACCTTGTCACAATTACAGGGGAAAATTTGAAGTTTTCTAAATGTGCAGAGCTCATCAAATATATTCCTCTGGAAGAACTACAGTATTAACACATTGTTAAGCAAAACTGCATAAAGTATTATTATGGATGCATATATAATTCATTATTCACTGATATTTAGAATTAATTCTCCACTGCCTTATACATAAACTTTGATGAATGATCTTCATATTTTGATCTTTAATTACTAAAAAATTACTGTGTATATATATACACACAGCAGGAATGAAGCAACATTCAATCAAAAAAAATTTTTGTTTTTTTTAATTTTAAATTATTGTAGACATTCGTGGTGAAGTTCAATACAGTAGAAGTTTCAGACTGAGAATGATCTGAAAAGTTTTAGATTTATCATTTTGTGTACATTTTTCTAAAAGTAAAAAAAGGAAATATAATTTGTTTTCATCTACAAGTAAAAAAAATGATCCCCAGCAATTAAATCTTAGGTTTACTTTTCTAAAAATATAAGTGATACAGATTAAAAAATGCAGACTGACACAGAAACCAAATAAATCAGACACTACTAATGTACTATGCTCTGCAGGATAGATAATTAAATCAACAACTGGTTTTTTATTTATTACTGAAATTGATCTCAAAGTTCATGTCTTTATGAAACTTTCTCCAGAGAATAAAAACATAATTGGAATGCAACCAATGATGTTGAGTAAAGTATTATTATCTCAAATAGACTTGTGATGACTAAAATGCACAAGATTTGAAGAATAAATAAAATAAATCCTGTGGTTACTCTAAACCACTTGGAATTTTTCAAAATGTCAATAAGGAAATGGCAGCATCAGGCATAGAAAAGACGCCAAGACATCAAAGGATGTTTTAGTCTTTGGTTTCAGAACAGTGGTATTTGGTAATCTTTGGGCAGTGACTGATGGAGGTTTGCTAAACTTACCCAAAACTTCCAAACTTAACGATATTCTTTAGGTTTCCTTTTTCATTATTTTGCCACCTGTTGCACTAAAAAACCCCACAGTTTTCCTAATATCTAATTTAATTCCTCTATTTTGAAAGCCAAATTATTTTCTTGTCCTTCCCTGAATAGATAAATCCTGTGGTCACTAAATAATTCAGCATCATTGCCTTTTTAATCATATTTTATATGCTGGAAGACCATTAGCACTATCCCTATGCCTTTTTCCTTTTTTTAAACATAAAATACATTTATTCAACCTTTCAAAATAAGAAGTCTTATTCTTTGAACATTTTAATTTCTTTTTTTTTTTCTTTTTTGTTGACTTCCATTAGTTGTGTTTCTAAAAGCTGTGTTACTTGAAGCAGATGCAGTACACTATTAGAAGTCTGAAGTAGGACAAAGATAAACATACACTTTCTATGCTTCTCATCCAGTATTCTGCTGATTATACTCCAGATTAAGATTTTCCTTCTTGTATTGTCCTGTACATTTTGTCTGTTCTAAATCCAACAGAATCTTCATCTTTCTCATTTCAACTGAAGCCTCCCACAGTTCAGTTCTTTGTACCAGTGTTCACTGAACTTCATACTGTTAATTTTGGATGCCTTTTCCAAATAGTTAAGATGATTCAGATTTGAATTCTTCCCTACAAAGGGCTTGGAACTCATTAACCACAGCAGATGCAATACATGTATTGTCTATTCAGTCTACTGGCCAGTCAACCTGGCCAGTAGCAAAAATATGTAGAGATTAATCCTTCACTAAATTTTTCAAATGGTATTTTCTCCACCTTGATTGAAAACTATATGTAGATAATCTTTGGAGTGCAATTTTTCACCTAATTATGTACCTACTCTGGCAAATATTCAAGAGGTTGCCATACAAACATCAACAACATTTCTGAAGTGCTGGTTTAAGCCATCTACTGATTATTCCTTACCCAACAGCACTGTTATCCTCTCAACCAAATAAATCAAATGGTTTTCTACCATTCAGCCTAAATATATCAATTTGAGCTCTTTCCCTCACTGCTGTAAATTTCTCTTTAAACTTATAATTTATTTCATAACTTATAGGAATATTTTTTCTGAAAATAAAATCAGACCCACTGCTCTGTAACTTTACTTACCCTACTTTTCTGCCTTTCTTTATGTAAGTAAGTTTTGGATTTTTATTCCACCAGCCCTCTGGGACCTTCCTTCTATTCCAAGAATTCTAGTAATCACTAACAGTTTGGACACTGCATCAGCCTGTTCCTTTTGTGCTCCTAGGAGAATTTAATCAAATACTGCCTACTTGAATATCTCCAAATTTCTTCTGACTATTCTCTCATAATTTATCAGATATTCTTCTTTTGAGGACATTAATTTAATTAATAATGATAAATTTAATTTATTAATAATATTGTCATCTTGGTTTATTCAAGTGCAACCTACATCCTGTCTAGTGAAAGCATCCAGGAGATTTATTAAAGTATCATCAGAGTGAGGGAAAGAAAGAAAGAAATAAATGTTGAAGTGGTGATAATGAGCTATCAGGAACAATGGGCAATTGTTCTTAACTTTAATTATTTTTAGCACTTAGTTGTTGCTATAAAGCAAAAAGAAAAGCAAAAGCTCTAAAGATATAATGAAAAGTGCAGTAAAAATGCAGATTCTGTTTTTGTAAACTCATTAAAAAATACTGAAGTTGTTTTAAAATTTTCTCTCTAGATACATATAAGGAAGAAGTAGACCTTCATGTAAATGTGGTTCCTGAGATTCTTCATGACTAGCAGAGCTAGAGACAAGCCCAGGTGTTTCAGGTTACCAACACACAGAGAAACTCTAACATCAGTGAACAGTGTGCTGAATAATGACTTCATGCTGTTTAGTTTTCTCAGTTGCACTACAGTAACAATTACTGCAGTCAATAGGAAAGACTACAGTGAAAAGTGATAAATTATGATGATATCCTTCTTCATTTGCCTGACCAGTTTTCTTTCATTATATTATTTGATTTTTTTAACAAAATAGTTCATAAAACAAGCATCACCTTTTTTAATATGGAGTTTTTAGTTAACAAATCTTGTTTTTTCTCGCTAATGAACCTTTGTGATGTCACTAAATGAGTTCTCAGTTGGAATTTGTCAAAGTAAAAATAATTTAAACAAGATTGGGATTGAAACAATTTCTTGACACATAAACAACACACAGTTACCCAGCAATCAGCAAACTGTACATACAGAATCAATACTAGTAATAAAACAGAATAGCTGCAGTAGTGGACACAGGATGTTAAACCTGTAGAATTTTATAGATGCTTTTATCTCGTCACAAATTGATCTCCAGCGGTTCTAGTCTCAGTAAATTGTGATTGTACATGAGCAAATGCAGGGATGCGCACAGGGCTGCAGGCAGAGCTCCCATAGCAGAGCGTGTGGGGCGGCAGTGACACCCCAGTGTCCCGGCAGTGTCACACCTGCCGTGTGTCTGTCTTGCTGCCACAGCACTGGAGATGTGGCAGCCACAGCTCCCGGCGCCCATTAATGTCCCTCCCCCAAAGGAAGCAGCCGCTTCCCGGGGCCAGGGAGGCCACTCAGGCTGGGCTGGGCAGTGTCTGTGGTGGCACCAAGAGTCCTCTGAAGGGCCAAATCAGGTTTCACTCCTGATGTTTCCACTTTAGAGTCTCTTCCTCCTAAAATGAATTTTCATGTTGTTTTTATACGTCTTATCAGGCTAATTCCTGCTTTGTATCAAAAGCTTTGTAATTCTCTGATTGCTTCTTAATCCTTGTGAAGTGGAGGACGGTTATCCTTCATTTTACAAGATCAATTTAGGCAAATGGATTTAGAAACTTTTGAGTATTCAGTCCAGATATACATAATACTTCTCAAATTTTCATTTCACCAGGTAATCAAGGCAAATCATTCACGAAAGGTTGGACCATGCAAGCACCCCACAGAATTTAAGGTTTATATAGATATAAAAGCCTGTCAAGAGAAATGCCAAGGTAGAAACTGCCTAGGAAATGGAAAACTGATTTTAACAGCAAAGTTGCACCTGTACTGTGGGACAGGTCTGTCCTATGGAGCATTCTGTTTTGTCCTGATCACAGGAACCAAAGGAGACTTTTTTCTTGTCCTTAGAGGGCATGTGAAAGATAATGTGCTATTAGATGCACTGCTGTACCCAAGTGTTTGCTGCCTATGCTCTGGACAGGACCAGGACAGTAGAGACAGTCTCAGAAACTTCAGTTTTATTCACAGAAAAATTATTCTTTTAACAAAGGAGCTGTGGTTTTCCTTAATACTTCTTTAATTCACTTCCATTTGACAATATTGTTTTCAGTCTCTGACTTTTTCTCAGACTATGTGCATTAATTTCCAGGTGATATGCTCACATGCAGGAAGCAGGCAGGCAAACTGAGTCCTCCTCCTTTCTTACTGCATTGCTCTCCATTGCTTTCATTGTCAACCACTGTGCCAGAACCTGCTTTGCTGTGATCACAAAATCTAATTTACCCTTTTTTGTTCTATTTTTATAGTAATAGTTTCTCTGCTAGCCCACTATGCTTAATGCAACTAATCAGCTGTGCTACTTTAAGTAAAAAAATCACCTTTCCACATCACACATGAACAGCAAAACAGCCTTATAGGAAGTTTGCCATTTACTGCTTGTTTGTTCCATATTTGCCCGTGCTTCTTTATATTAATGTATCTTAAAATTATTTTTCTATTTACAATTTTTTCTGTTTTGGATTTTTTTACACTTAGGTCCTTCTTCCTTTGAAAGGATTTTTTCTTTTAATACCATCAGAGTTCTTTCAAGAATATTGGATTTTGAGGCCAAATACTTATAGAGCTCTCCTGATAAAAGTCAGTCATTTCTCATAGGAAACACTTCTATTTATATGTATTACACATGCAAAAGTCTAAACAAAAGTTAAAAATTGATGTATTCTTTTCCTCTTTGAAATAAAATCACATATGGAAAAAACCCATAAAATAAAGATTCAGAGTACAAATTTGCTACTGCCTCATATTATCAGAGAAGCAAAAACTGCAGCATGACTTTGAACACTGGCCTATCTGGGTCCAAGCTTCTGAGCCTGAGAGCATCCTCATTCTAACAGAAGTGGGAAGAACACATTGAAGAAACTCAGAACCCAGATGAAATCCCCCAAAAACCCATGTAAACAAATCAAAGATGTAACAAAGTAAAATAATGAGAAAGTAATATATTTGCAAAGTTATTATACTCTCCAGATGATGGACTTTGACTTACAAACTTCATGTCTGAACTTTGAACTAAGATTTTGGCCCCTCTATCAGCATTGCATATCTTTATACAGTGTTATTTCAATCAACTTTTGCATGAAGATAAATGATAGTAAACATCAGTGTTGCAACATAGAATTTAACTTCTTACCACTGTAGAGAGAAAAAGAAAAGAATTAATATTTAGACTGAACTGGTTTTCAAGGAAAAATCCAGAAAACTAGCATAATGTATGCTATACATGAATTACTGGTCATTGCCTTCATAAATAGAGTGCAAAAGATATTCAATGAAACTATTAACTATATTGACTGTATAAGGCTATACCTTTTTTTTCTTTTAATTCAAATTTGGTATTGAATGCATTTAAAATTTCCATCTTCTTCTCATACAAGCTGTAAGCACACTGTGCTGGAGAACTAATTTCACACATGTGTCTCCGATGAGTAAACTCAGACTGCGGGTGCCAGTTATCTTTAGAGAATCTTTGTTCTGCAGGCATCAGTCTGCCAAAGCCCTGTTTGGGATGTAGCAAAGGAAAGCTGCTTCTGAGAGCGTGGAAAGTAAAGGAAGAAGAATATGTCCTGGCTTAAGTTGATTAAAGCTCTATCAAAACTCTTTCCATTCATCTCTAGCAGAAAATCACTTGAATAAAAGATGGTTTTGAAAGGTGAGCAAATGTATTTTGAATTTTAGGGGCTTTCTGCCTGTGGTAAAACCACAGTCCTTTGTAAAGAAATCTGTGCTTGGAGAGCAGACTTATTTTTTACCTCATCTCTCTACTCTGTCCATTGTTTTGAATAAAATTGGAAGCACAGAACAATGTCCTAATAAATTTTTGGTATTTGCTGATTTATTTTCAGATGTTCTTAAAAAAAAAAATGAACCAGGAAAATTTCAAACCATGAAGAGAATGGCTTATTTTTGTTTTCAAGAGAATGATAAATGTACTTGCTATTTCTACTCAATAACATCTGTTTTAATTAGAGTTGCCACAAGGATAATTGTGAAGAACAAAAAGAATGATGTTACTGTAGTTTGGTTTGCTTCATGCTATTAAAATACACATTTCTAGTTGATATTTTGGTGAATTAATTTTTTTAAAAATTGGTATCTGTGTTGAAGGATTTTTCTTTAAAACAGCAATTATTTCCTTCTCTATTCTCTTCCCTTCACAGCTTTCCTGGTGCAATTCACATCAAGCATATTTGTGAAATAGAAACAGTGAAAGGTTTTGCTACTGTCAAAGGAAAATGAATAAGGACAGAATGATCTATACCATAGGTGTAAGGGTGGTAAAGAGCCCTCAGACAGTTGCCTTTTCCTCCCTGCTCAGCAGAAGATCCCATACACCAATTCTTTCTCCCCATCTCAGAGAATGAATTATAGGTACAAAGACAATACCATTTGGAAAGAGAAAGAAGAGTTAAAACTACAAATAAGCACATGTATGGTAATTATTGGCCAACAAAAGAAAACTTGTATTCTCAAAATCAAGAGAAAGAAGAATTGACCTCTGGTTCCTCTTTCAGTGATATCTGTAACTGATATCAGCTGTTCTTGGGATAGACTAAAGAAGTGCATCAGGCTAGACCAGGCAGAAGGTAAAAAATTCTGATTTTTTACTCAGACAGACTGCTTTTTAAAAAATTCTTTTAAAATAAAAATAGAATATATTTTTT
Source organism: Agelaius phoeniceus (assembly GCF_051311805.1). Taxonomy (NCBI): domain Eukaryota; kingdom Metazoa; phylum Chordata; class Aves; order Passeriformes; family Icteridae; genus Agelaius; species Agelaius phoeniceus. The sequence continues at coordinate 12,944,451 of NC_135266.1, read as the reverse complement.
CAAAACCAAATTGCACTTGGGCAGCTGCTTATTTTAAAAACTGACTAAAGATTCACCATGAACATAAAAAAAAATGAAGAAATTTTAAATATATTCAACAGGCAAAACATGTACTCATTATTAAAATGCCTTTCTTAATCTTCTGATTCATACAGTCTTATTTGTATACCTTCCTAACAAGAACAGCCTGCAGCAGCTGCAATTTACATGATTTTTTATTGTGTTTTCTGCAGGACTGCTTAAGTAGAGATCAGCATTGGCTGTTGTGGAAAGTGAGTGATATATTACCTTGGGCTTAATATTGCAAGTGACTCAGCTGGAGTCTGTGTCAGATTTACAACACAGTATCTGGCTAATACTGGCAGTAGCACAACCTATTTCAAAGCTCTTGAGAGAACTTTCACAGATGTCAAATGTGTCATATTCTGCTGAAAGAGGAGGGTGGAGATTCTGTTTTCTATCACCTCCAGGAATTTACCTCCAAGGAGGTACCAAGCTTATTTTTATCTCTTCTCTAGACTTGTATCACTTCCTCTTCTAGGCTTTTAAAATTTACATCTGGAAACAATGTGCTATAGTTGAATTGCATTACATTTGTACCTTGCAAGCAGCAGTCTTTGCACCTGGGTTTGGTGTGGATCACAGTGTTGATATTCAGCACTTAAATCATGAGTGTAAGTATGCTTCTAAATGCTCAGTAGGAAGCATTTTTTTCTAATTTCTAGATAATAAAAGCATGGCTGAGATAGATGGGATTACCCTAGTGTCACAAACTGGCATTACCAGTTTACTTTCAGTGTCACAAACTGGCACTGAATGAAGAGCACAACGCATCTTCCCTGACTGTAACCTTTGGTCACTCCATCTATGAACTCAGGGAATCAGCTGAAAGCATTACTTCCTATTGGGCTGCAGCTGGAACAGCTCTACAGAGAGACAGCTGTTCTACAGGTGTGCTGGAAATCCATTACACATTGGTATATTCATAGGAGTCTTCCATCTTTTACTTATCTGTTACTCTTATCAGGTTCACTTTACCCTTGAGTCTTTTGCCTGAATTTTGTTTTAATTCATCTCTGATCAGTTCACAAGCCTGTGTTTTCTTTCATGCAATGCACAAACAGAGGCAGCAGGGTTGCCCTCTGGTAGCTGTTGTGTGCTGAGGTTGTCTTTAGATGTGGGCTCAGCATGCAGCAAGGGTGAGCATCCAGCTCCAGTCTCTCTGGATTATACCCTCGTTCACCTGTGCACCTCATTACCATTGCTGACCATTAGGTGCACATTCCTCCACTAACAGACCTTTACCCTTTAGCTATTCTGGGACCATCTCATTATTTTCTACCTCTATGCTGTACCCCAGGCAACAGGAACTTATTCACTCAAAAACCTCACTCAGGAAGCTTACCAAAGCAAAATGCATGCAGTCTTGTCTTGGGGAGCTGCAACAGAGTGATTAGGGAAGCTTTTTCATTGCTGCTTTGTAGGTTTGTGCTTTTTCATATTAAATCAAACAAAATATAAAACCCATAGAACAGTCAAGGTGCATGATTTTTTTGGCTGCATATTGCAAGACTCAAATGCTTTTGGCATTTCTTATGTATTTCAGTTGTTATAATTTATTCTTAGTAAAATGTGAACTGAACACAGTCTGCAGACATTAGCTAGAAAGGTGCTACCTTGATTATTCTTCCTTCACATCCCAGCTTATTTAAAAGGACTGTGTTATATTACAAGTATGTTTTCTGGATCCATTTTTATGTTTCCTATTTAATACTGACTGCCTTTTACTACCTAAATATTTTGTAATGTATTACAGACCTTTGAAAGAAATGACATAATGTACCTCATCCAAGGCCCTACATAGATAACAAATTTGTACTCAATTATGCATCCTCTGAGTGCCTTACCTAATGTTAGTGAATGAATCTTTTTCCTTCATTGTTTTTATTTAACCTGTAATTAATACTTTCTGCAAACAAATGTGAAATGTCCATAAAGTAGCAAATAATTTAGGTGGTTCATTAAATAGAATACAAAATAATTGTATGCTGAAGAATCCTATGGGAATTTTTCATAACTGAAGACTCAACTGCATTTCATTTAAGATTTATGAAGTCCTCCACAAAACAAATGGTAGTTGATATGAATGGAAAATCAAAAGGTTTTATCAAACTCAGGTGAGTTCTGTAAGCAAAACACGAGTCTAAGAATACACTGCAAAAAAAAAACTGAAGCTGCAAAGTTTTATGTTTTATAGGGTATTTGCATTTCCCCATCTAAATGCATCAAGAATGTGCATAAGTTACACTGACATAAAGGTTTTGTATGGTACTGTGGAAATATAATTCCTCACGTTTCTATCTACCATTACATCACAGGACAGGTCAGATGTGAAATAGTGAGTGGAAAGACACTTCCTATTTTTTCATGATGTTTTCTATCATCATGTGTTTTGCATTCCTGAACAAGCCAGAGTATGGCTGTCGTTGGGAAATCAGGGTACCTGAATAAGTTCTGACTCGATTAGAATCATATAGTTTGAAGCTGAAGTAACTGCAATAATTGGAATCTACATGTCCATGTTGCCCTTGTAAGGAGATTTCTTATGTTGTATTAGTTTTCTTGTAGATTTTTTAATGTTGTCTGGTGATTGTTTGGTTGGTTTTTTTGTTGGTTTTTGTTTGGTTCATTTTTTTTTTTAATTTTTGTTTGGTTTCTTTATCCTTAAAAAGAGTTTTCACTTAAGTTTTTGAGAGTTTTCAGTAGCATACATCTTATCAGGTGTGATAGCATATTTTAATATATGATAACCAGAATAATTCATTTGGAAATAGCAATGCCCCTAAACATGAAGAATATATATTAATATATAAAATAAAGCTAATAGAATAGGAGGGGTTTAAAGAACACAAAGAGCAACTACAACAGTTTCATTAAGAAGGAACCAGAAAAACTCTGAATTATATCATATTCTCATTTGGCTTCATGTCTCAGCTGTTGTTAAATGGCATAATTTCAGCAAAATCAATGAAGCTGGGCTAATCTGCATCCTTTCAGTTGAATGGAAATACACCAGTTCACACCAGCTGGGAGACCAGGCTGCTCCAGCAATGGCTTGTCCTTGGTTTCAGCCATTTACGGTCAGTAGATTTGCTTCAAGTTATGATCATTCCAAGAAAGATGTAAATTCATTTATGCAAAGAAGGCCAGAACTGTTTCATATGGAGAGATGTATGGAAGTGCTTTGTGGCAGATATCTTTTACAAAAGGATTTACATGCATAATTGCAAAGTAGTGACATTAGCATGATGAAAATATCTTGAGGTAAACAACACATAGAAAAACTGGAGTAATATGAAGTGACAGCAAAAATATGGATGAAAGAGGCCAACTGAGTATCTGCCAACTAACACTGATAATTCATTTTCCAGTTTGAGGATTTCTGGGAAGCAAATGCTGTTCAGTAGATCTGCTCACAAATGGATCACAGCTCCTCTTCAGTAAAGAAAATGTAGGGAAAATATCATAAGATACCATATTGATGCATTGTCTTTCAGGAGGAACTTTCAATTTTGTTTATTTATAACAAGTTTTTTGTGTTGTAGAAAATCCTATCATTTGACAGAATCATTAGATTTAATTAATTAGGATGTGCCTATTTGGTATTTCAGTTGTTCTGGTACATTGGAGCCTACAAACTGATTGTTTGTTCAACAGCACTGGGAATCCAATCTATCTCCTTGGCAAAGCCTTTCAATGTAGCTCTCAGCAGGCAAAGTCACTGGGCTTGTTTTCATAAAAGTTACTCCTATTATTGGGCCTTAGACCTCCCCTAGGGAAGTATTCACAGTGTAATTAGCTACTGAAACAAGAAGTCTTTTCAATTGCTTTCAGAACAACTTCAGGCTGGTGATTGATAGGAATATGAGAATTTGGGGAAAGCTGACAATAGTAAATGCTTTTAATTAGGGGGAAAAAATCCCAGGGAAGGCTTTAAACCATGTCTTAACTTACTTTACTGTAAAACATGCCCAAACTTTTCTTTGTTTATTTTTTCCCCTTTGGTTTAGACTAGATATGTATTTAAATGAGGTACATATTTAAAACCAATAAAAAAATGAATAATTCCTCTCCAGTTATCAGGCCTTTGTGGCCTGATTTTAAGCTAGATAATAGCTTTCTGATATCTAATGATCATTGCTCACATTCAAGCATTCTTAAAAAATCATCACTGAAAACAAACACTAGTTTGTACATATACACATATTCTCTCTTCACAAAAAAGGTTGATTGCAAAAAAATAAAATGTTTTAATTGGAATACTATCCTTCTACTTATTTGATAATTAGGTATAAAATTTGAACCTTTGAATTGTATGGCAAAGACAATACTATGTTAAATGCAAAGTATTATTCTGCTAGTCCTGATTGTACATTGGAGGAAGGTTTGGCTGAAATGTATTTTTTATTTTTTATATGGGTTTACTTGATTGCTAGGAGTTACAAAATGTAACACCAACATCTCTTCTTGAGAGAAAAGACACCCAGGGCTTCTTAGAAATGAAACAATAGAACTTCAAGGATAGTGAAATATTTAGTTACTGTTTATTGTGAGACTACTCTTTATTGTTACAGATTTTGAAGAAAGGTTATTTGTTTTATAGCAACAAGCACCCTAGAGCTAACAGCACTGTTTCTCTTCTCTTTTTTTTTTTCTTTTATTTTTCCCTTTTGAAATAACTGGCAAATATTAGCAGAGAATTTGTGCAGAAGAATTCCAGAAAATATGAGCAGGTCCTCTAACCAGAGATGGATTTTGGTAAGAACTGCTGGATTTTGTCCTCATTTTGTGAAGTCATTCTATGACAGGGTTGTGCCTTCATCACCACATGTTTGCTCAGCAAGCAGGGACCCTGATCAAAGAGCAGGAATGAATGCTCCAGGCACCACCTTCCAGGCATGCCTTGGGAAAATGACACAGGAGAAGTCCTGGAGCCTGGCCACCTGCCCTGGCCATTGGGTGGGAGACCCCCAGGTGCTCAGAACTTCTTTACATGGCACTTTTCCCTCTCCACCCCTCCATAAGCCAGACAATGAGAAAGGAAGTTCAAGTGTTTCCACCCTAGGTAAACCCTTTCCGTTCTAGCTGCTGCCTGATGCAGTGATGCACTTCACTTATTGGTCCTTTCTAATACACTTAGACACTGAGGGTTTCTGCTCATAAAGAGTTTAACTGGCTTCTGGGGGAGAATGGTCACAATAGAAAGTGCTGTAAGTAGTGTACACAGGTCTTCAGTTTTCTTTAGTCTTAATTTTTGTACATCAGAACAGCCTTTAAATATGAAAAGTTATAAAACCTTTCATTTTATATGAAAAAAGTTATAAAAGTTACACTGTGACAAAAATCATTTATATTGTGATCTGTGACTACGTTTTAGAACATTAGACAGGATTTTTAAAATATTATTTGGCTTAATAAACAGCTTTTCACCTGATTTTTGACTTCCATTAGCAATAGGGTTCTTGTATGCAGGAATACATGGAGAAAGCTTTCTGCCTCTGGTGCTGAGCTTTACTCCCTGCCATAGTATCCTGGCTGTCCATAGGATAGACCAGGTGGTGTAAGGAGCCTTTGGCAGGACCAATGGGCCTGTGAAGCCCTTAGGATTCCATACCTCTCTTTAATCATTCTTCTGTTATTAAATATCAAAGATACGGGTCAAGGTTTGCTTCTTGCCCTGTGTTTGATCACATCAAACAAAATTCAATTAATTATGACCTTAGAAACTGTTTTGGGGTATCAGACCTCAGGACAGAATTTTTCTGAAGCTGTACCTAAACCTCCTTCTCTTTTGTGAGATATGCCAAGCTAACATTTGGCCGGAGAGGCCACTACAAAGCACTTTTTTGCAGCTGATCTCAATGCAATAGCAGAAATTGGCTGGATCCCACATTAATGTGGTTTCCCACTTTGAACCACATCAAAGGAAAATGCTAATTCCCTGAGAGAAGGCAGGATGTTTAGGTACTTCACTGGGGCTGTTTTCATATCAGGTAATTTAATGAAACTAGACAGAAGGAAAATTGGCTTATGATTGTGCCTTTGGAAAGGGATAAATGAAAAGCTTTGCACCAAAATATCTTCCCTGAAGATGCAACACTGATCTGAATATCACAAACCAGCAGATTGAAATTTGAACTGTTTGCACTGAAAAGAAATACAATATTTTCCCTCCTTAGTAGGAAGAAGTAATTATTGTAGTATGCACCATAGCTGCATAAATTAAGCTTTTGACTTAGAAAAACAAAACAAGGGAGAGGAGAGGAGAGGAGAGGAGAGGAAAGGCTCAAAATGCTTACAAATGTATCTTTTCTCCCTACACATAGATGAAAATTAAAAAAAAAAGAATTTAAAACTCCCAGCTCTCTTCTGGAAGAGTTTTAAATTCACTTGATATGTACTCACCAGAAATCAGACTAAGGTAACTCCACCAGAACAATACAAGAGTACCTATAAAAAAGGCCCTAAGCTGTCACCTGCTAAAAATGAATGGGCCAAGTGTATGGAGCAGCATCCATTGCTGGGCATTCCTGACTGATCAGTCTGTACTTCCAGGTCCCTCCAGGAGCCTCCTTGCCAACTGACCAGATAATCAGAGTGGCAGGTGACAGCCCACTAGGGCTCCAGATCTTTATCTGCTGCCTGCTGATCAGCAAAACTTGATGAACCCAAAGTAATTTATTTTAAGCAAAATATTAATGTGTCAGAATTTTGCATTTTTCAGTGAAACTTAATTTTTGCTATAAAATTTCTACTGGCTGAAAGTTTTTCTTCAGTATCCTTTCATTCTGAAGGCATTATACAATCTGAATACTGTTCGGAGTGATTTAAATTTGCAGGACATTTTTTGTTTGTGTTTTGTTTTGTTGTTTGGCTGGTTTTGTCCTTTTGGTTGGTTTGTTTTGTTTGGTTTTTTTTTTTAACTGCACATTTGTACCATATCTATCACTTTAATTGCTAATTACCTATATTGGCTAACACACTCTAGAAAATGCTTTAATTTAATACAGATAGGCAGTGGAGACCCTGCAATCCATCCCTCTACAAGCACACTTTCCTATTATAAACCTCTTTTTTCTCCTAAAATTCAAAGTAAAATAATTGTACTGTCACAAAAGAAAATACACATTCTTGGAAGTCTCTGCAGATGTATTTTACCATTAATAAAAAAGAGATTATCTCTATCTTCTGTAGATTGAAACGAAATATGCTGGAAATTTTTGAAACTCTTAGTAATAAACTAATGAAGCAGTGTTTTGTAACCTCAATAGAACACTGACAAATGGAGTAAAACAGCCATTTCTGAAAGAGACAAACCTTTCATTTTGTATGAAATCCCAGCAATAAACTAAGTGAACTTTTTGTACCTGTCTGCATATAAAGCATGATGTTCCTCTCAAAGATTTAAACTCGGTGAAACTCAACAACGTGGCTCCATTTCTTAATTTTGCCGTGATGATTTTCGCAGATGAACACCTACAATTCCTTTTGCAAACATTTTGGATGGTGCTTTGTTACCCTTTCCCTGCAGCAGCCAATAAAAATGAACACAGATCCATCAGTGCAGATCTTGAATTCTTAGGTCCAGCTGCTGATGGACATCGTACAGGATGTAGCACGTGGGGACCAGGTGACACTTGCTCCTTCTGATGCAGAGCAAGGGCGCTGACCTCTTTCAGAAAGGCAAGACAGAATTTCAGCATTTGTAACATCTTAAACTGCTGCAATAAAATTTGTCAGTGTTTTTCTCTCACAGCCAGAAGCTTGTTTTCACTTCCGCAGTGGTTTGGCTGTACAAAAATGCCAGAGTATTGAGCCTAAAGCTTCCTCCCTAATCACAGGCATAGGGGAAAAATCACAGACACACGTCTTTCCTTGTCATCCTGGGACTAAAGAATTAGATTTTTGTTTTATTGAAAAAGCTTATACATTTATACATTTGTAAAAAAATAATACCCTGCACAGAAAATTACATAAATCATATAAATTTGAATTTATTCTGTTTTTGAAATGAACCATCAATGAAATTTTGAAAAATCTGTGTGCCTCTGGATCAGCAGGTTCCATCCTCAAACCTTGCTCATCTCTCCTTGGGATTTCTCATCAATTCCCTTTGAGGAGAAATGGTTTGATTGAGCCTCTTATTTCAGAACTAGGTAATCTCAGGTAATTACTCTGAATGTATTATTTCTTATTTTGTTTCACAGAATCCCAGAATCTCAGAATTGTTAGGGTTGGAAGGGACCTCTGGAAATCCTCTTATCCAGCATCCATGACACAACAGGGTCACCTAGAGCATGATTCACAAGGACAGGTGGATTTTGAATGCCTCCAGAAAGGGAGAATCCATGACCTCTCTGGGCAGCCTGTTCCATCCTCAGTATAAAGAAGTTGTTACACTGAGATGAAACTTCCTGTGTTTGAGTTCCTGGCCATTGCTACTTGTCCTATCACCAGGCACCTCTAAAAAGAATCTGGCACAATTCTCTTGGCAGCCACATTGGAGATATTTATATGCATTAAGGAGATTCCCTCTCAGCCTTCTCTTTCTACACTAAACAGGCCCAGCTCCCTCATCGGAGGAGAGATGCTTCAGACTCATAATCATCTTTGTGGGCTTCCATTGGACCCTCTCCAGTAGTTCCTTGTCTTTCTTGAGCTGTGGAGAATAGAACACAATACTGCAGATGTGGCCTCTCTATTGCCAAGAAGAGGGGGAGAATCCCCTCCCTCAAACTGCTGGCCACACTCTTCCCAGTGCAGGACCCTAAGCTTGCCTTTGTTGAGCACCTTCAGAGGTTTCTCTCTGCCCAACTCTCCAACCTATAAAGGTCCCACGGAATGCCAGCATTGCCTTCAGGTGTTTCAGCCACTCCCTCCAGTTTTGCACCATCAGCAATTATTTCTGAGGGCACATTCTATCCCTAAGACCAGGTTGTTGAAAAGAAAGTGGAATAAGGCTGGACCCAGTACTGAATGCCACTGGCTAAAAACCTGGATTCTACTCCACTGATTGTGATCCTCTGAGCTCTGCCATTCAGCAGTTCTTAATCCACCTCACTGCCCACTCATGAAACCCACATTTCCCCAGTTCACCTATGAGGATGTTATGGGAGATGGTGTGAAAAGTAGAGTCCAGTCCCTCAGCTTAAGGCTTGTCTGACTGAAGTGGCCAGGCTGCTGCCAAAGATTCTCTTGCCCTTTTTAGGTGGGTGGATCCCATCCACGTCCTAAGAGGCTGCAATCATTAAAGTAAAACCCACTGTCATAAAAGCCAAAACCTTCTTGATGGCAGCAGCAATGAAGGTGGATTTTGATCTGCACTATGCTTCTGCTTCTGGCTCTCCCTGTTTCTCTAATCAGTAGAATGGATGAGAGGATGACTTGTGCACTGCTGTTTTCCACCAGAGCTTTCTAGTTTTCCTTGATTCTACCTATTTTTTGCCTTGTGGTGTTGTTTGTACCTAAGTGAAAAAATAGTAGTGGACAATAGTCTGTGCTGTCCACAAGCTGGGGCACCCTCAGAGTGTGATGGATTTCAACTCCCAGAGGGCAGCATTCAGCTCATGACTCTCCCTCAGCAGGTGGGTGCCTCAGGACCCTTTAACAGAGTCACCCACTATGAGCACTCAATGTTTCCTTTCATGATATCCCCTGTGTGAGCGCAGGTTCTCCTTTTTGGCCTTGCTCATGGACATCTAAAGCCCAAAATCACACATTAATTATTTTTCTGCTCAAATGTATTTTATCACCTAGGTACCACATGGTTTAATTTCCATCTGGAAGAAAAAAGATCATTTCCTAACCACTATTATTGCAGTTTTTAAATAAATCCATTTAAATATCTTCTTGTTCTGCCCCTTGGAATATGACAGACCTAGAATACTTATTCAAGTCTTTACTAAAAACATGACCCAAAAGATTCTAGGAGAACTAAAAAACAATTTTAGTAAGCATGACTGCAGTGCCATTGATTTAAGCCAGTTATTTCTTCCTTCACCTTTGTCATGTCAGGCCACAATTAAAGCAAAATGTTTTGATTTCCTGGCAAATGTAATCATGTATATATCTGTACTTCTCGGGACTGCTAACTAAATGAAAGTTAAATTTCCAAAAATTCTGTGTTGTGAAATATAGTCCATTATTTAAACTTCCATTGAACAGAAGAGAAATGTAGACTGATTTTTTTCCTGTCCTTTTCCCACAAGGTTTTAGGTTCATACATAGTTCACTGATCCTGACAAGTCTTTCTTTAGGAGGATCAGGATGGGAGGCAAGCTCTTCAGCTTTATCAGATTTCCTGTATTATGTTTAAAGCCATAGAAAATTTCATAATTCCTTTTTTTATTAAAATGAAGTCATGCATATAACCTAGCCTGGCTAAAACACTTGGATCCTCATTAAATATTCTTCTGTCTGGTTATTTTTCCTGTGTTACTTTACTACTTTTGTTCCTTTTCTCTTCATTTGCATTTACTTTGTGCAAAACTTTATATAGACTTTATATAGACTTTATATATAGCTGCATGTCACTGCTTGATTTCAAAGTTTTCTGGCTTGATTTGAACTTTTCATTTGAAGAATTTTCTGTCAATACATTTGCCCAGTGTAAGCATAACATACTTAACAAGCTTTTATGCACATGACCTGGGAAATAGAGTTCTCTGGTATGCCTTCCAGACTCAGTGGTAAATATGTGCAAAAATGCTGTCAGTACTGAGGCTAATTTCTCTTAGTGCATTTGAGGTTATTCATGCCAGTGAAAATACATGTGCTTCAGTTCCAGATAACTTCATGTCCTTCATGAAGTGCAGCTACACTGACATCTGAATGTTCTACCAGGTGGACCCATCAGCTTTACTTTGCCCAAATGTAGAGTGCCCATTGAAGACAGCTCCAAGATTAAGTTTCAAAGGATAGAGGATTAGATCTTTGATGATGAATTACTTTAAAAAAATCATGTCAAATTAATAAGATCACACAAGTCCTGAAAATATCTTATTTTGTTGTTGTTATCTTTTCTTGGAAATTTTTTAGCTGATACAGTTGAAGAAAACCTTATTTTACACATTTACTTCTAGAAAACTTCTAAACATGAATACCCTTCTACTGAGATAATGGAGTTTTGCTTTCATTTGGGTGAAAGAAGAATAAAGCATATTAATATATACATATAATACACACACATTCACCCTTTAAGACTTAATCTTCACTGATCTAAAATTCTAATGTAATGAAGGACTTAAATGAATATCTATCCATGATCTGGTAGTTTCATCTCTGCCTTAAAGACTGACAAAAATCATTATGCTGAAAACCAGGTCAGAAGTTCAAAGTATCAACTTCACCTTGAGGGTTTATCAGCAACTATAACTCTGCCACTGCCTGACAGAAAAGGAGCTGGGGGTGCTGGTCAGCAGCAGCTGGACATGATCCAGGTGTGCCCAGGGATCCAGGGAGGCCAAAGGCACCTGGCCTGGATCAGCAATAGTGTGGCAGCAGGACCAGGGCAGGGATTGTCCCCCTGTGCTCAGCACTGGTGAGGCCACACCTCAAATTCTGTGTCCAGTTTTGGGCCTCTCACTACAGGAAAGGCATTGAGGGGCTGGAGTGAGTGCAGAGAAGGGCAGCAGAGCTGGGGAAGGGTCTGGAGCACAGCTCTGATGAGGAGCAGCTGAGGGAGCTGGGGGTGTTTGGCCTGGATAAAGGGAGGCTGAAGGGAAACCTCATCACTCCTCTCTCCAACTGCCTGAACGGAGGCTGTGGCCAGCTGGGGGTTGGTCTCTTCTCCCAAGTAAAAAGGAATACATTAGAAGAAATGGTTTTGAATGGCACCAGGGAGGTGTAGTTTGTATATTAAGAAAAAATTTTTTCACCAAATGGGTTGTCAGCACTGGAACAGGCTGCACAGGGAAGTGGAAGAGTCACCACCCCTGCAGATATTTAAAAGAAATGAAGGTGTGGCACTTAGGGACATGGTTTAGCGATGGCCCTGGCAGTGCTGGGTTAATGGTAGGATTCAATTATCGTAGAGGTCTTTTCTAACCTACTAAACCATTCTGTTATAATTACACTTTGTCATAAGCAGCTGTGGCCTACATATGATGGACACACTTTGTCTTTCATGGCATTGATTTCCAGGCTGGCAGGAGCTTTCCTATTGAAAGCTCTTTTCCTCCTTTAGCTTTCATAAACCCTAAATGTTTTATTTTTTTACAAGCTTAACAAAGAGAATATATTTCTAGAAAAACAACCCCAAATTTGATTAAGATTGCTGTTGCAGTATGTAAAAAAGTCTGAAAATTATGCCAAGGTACCTCTCTGAAAAAAATTTCAAATATCTTGGAATCCACAGTGACATTAATTTACCATGAAGAAAAGAGACTGGAAACTTTGGCTGTAATCCAAAAATAGGGGTGCTTTGGATCTGTTTTTCCACATTGGCTGAAATAGCAAAAAAAGTAAAAATGATAGCTTCCAAATTTTAAACAACTTGAACATATTTCAGATTTTAATTGAATGGAACGTTTTCATCCTTAAAAAATAAATTCTTCAAAAAGAGAAGCTTGAAAAAAATCATATTTTTCTGATTATCTCATGGCAAATCAAACTCAGCATGTTTCTCCTTTCCATTGCTAAAATTATCTTTACCATAATCCTTGTAAACAAATGCCAAAAATCAATAATACAGGTAATCAACTGAGGTCAGTTTTCCAGCAGATATGCCCTAACCTTACCTGTAGGTGTTTTTCTTCAGAAAATATTTTACTAATTTTCTTTTTTCCCTGTCTCCATGGCAGTATAAGTAAGGATGTCCTAATCAGAACTGGAGCTGTTTGATGCCACAGCAATAACTATCTAGCTAATAATAACTCTAAATACATGGAATATTTTTCAGAGTTAAAAAGGAGTATCAGTAATAGCTGTGAAGGCATACATTTGCCAAAGTAATGCCTATGAAGAGCTAATTTCGTTCCATTTAAAGTTTATAAAACCAACTCATTAAATTAATATGAGGTTTTCATAGACTAGAGCAACATATGAAATAATCAATATGAGTGATAAAAATAATCTTTTTTTTGAGCATTTCACTGTTTAATCTATATCAATTATCTTTGAGTATTTTCTTATCTTTGTAGGAAATATTTTTATTTGTTGAAACGGCAAATTAAAAGGTAAAGTTTTATTGTATGGTCTTCAAACCTACCTTCACACCCCACAGGTCATAGTAACAGAGTGCTTAACTCAATGGTTTGCACATAGTAACCTCAATCTGATTGGGTGAACACTTGTATCTCTTTGGTTAAACGTGGATGTGGTTTTGAGACACCTGGTCTGGGTGTCCTGGCCATGACAGGAAGATTAGAAGTTGGTGCTATTTAAGGTGCCTTCCAACCCAAACCATTCTATGACTATAAAATTTTATGGTTTTACAAAAATGTTCCCTCAAGCCACATGAAATTCTGTAATCAACCATTCCAAATTTGCATTCAGTCTTAAATGTAATGACAACTGAAGTTTAGCAAGTCAAAACAGAGATACCATTCTATTAGAAATCAATTTGCCTTTCTGCATTGCTGCTGTGTGACAAAATTTCATGATAGTCTTTGAACCATTGAGAGTATCAAATCCCACAATTTTTGAGGAGTGAGACCTTAAAGTAGCCCGAATCTGGAAGTGTTTCTGAAGGATAATGATGCAGTTGGTAAGAAACTGGCCCAGAGCTGTGGGCCAGCTGAAGTCCACAGTATGCTTTGTAATCCAGCTTCCCCATTTTCCCAGCCTGGAAGATGACTGGAGTAGGACACTAGGAGAGGAAATCAGGACATTTGGTGGGGCAGGCACAAAACCAAGCATATAAGTCATGTCCTGAGTGTCACCTGTTGAGAGTCTCCAACTTCCCCCAGTGTAGATAAAATGGTACTAGAACACATAAGTAGTATTAGACGTAGTGTAATGTACAGAGATATATAGAAAAATTAATTATTAAAAGTATTTCATTTTCACAATATTAAAAATTTATGGAATCTAAAGAAAATTCAAAAAAGCTATTGAAAACATACAATATGGAGCTTTCCCTTAATTAAGAAAAAAACACCCAAACCCAACTAAACAAAACCAGAACAAAACAACCAAGAAAAAAAAAAAAAGGTGCTATACTTCCATGTTATCTTCAACACTGACATTTCAGGTCACAACTCTGCTGAACAAGATGCAGCAAAACAGAGCTTTGTCTTAAGGTGGTGGTGCTGAAAGTAAAATAACCCTGACCTCTGTTGCCCCTCTGGTGCATTTTACTTCTTGTGGGCAAAGCAGAAGTGCCTTGTCCTTGAGCACCAGTATGGCCAGATTGCTGCCTGTTTGGACAGATGTACATCACCCCATATTATGCTTTACAGATGCCTTCAGGCTACAGTCTAGCAGTTCTGAAATGTCAGGCTTAAAAAACAAGACATTTTTAAAATTTATTATTTATTCATAAGTTAAGCCAATTCTCTCTTCTCTTAGTTTTTCTGGATGTTGAGAAGAAAATAGTAATATTTAATCTGGCATATTGAAAAAACTAGTCATAAGGAAATTGCATGTTTTTACAATGAATGTTTCAAAAAGCAAGCTTGGTATTAGAACTATTTAAGATTGTGATACCAGTGCATGTATGGGGGCATCTTGTGCAAGTAGAAAACAAACTACTGTTTTATTTCAACAATACGAATTGCCTTGAATTAAAAAAAAAAAAAAAAAAAAAAAAGATATTACAAATGTTTACTGATGCAACTATAATTTTCTTCTTGAAAAGCTGGTGTATTACTGTGGAGCATTCATGTAAAGAAAACAGCAGCTCAGTTCATCAGTAAATTTCCTCAGTATCATGACTGTCAGGTCAGGTTCATTACTATAGAAAGAAACATTCTATTTGTAATAGAATCTTTCACAAATCACCATATCCATCCTGTATGCAATATAAATCTAGTTAATATTCCTGTTTGACCTCTGTTGCTTCGGAAAGAATATTTTGTCTTGAGAATGCACCACACATAAAGGGCCATTTGACCTTTACCTTCTTTTTTATCTTAGAACAGAAAATTTAGAACTCATCTCATGCCCTAAAATATTTATGAATTACGTTTGTTTAGTGCTTGCACTTTCAGTCAAGATCAGGCTGCCCTTTGATTACTGATCAGATTGAGCTCTTGTGAGTGGGGTCAGTGCCAGATTTTCAAAACAGACTCAGGTGAATGCTAATGCATTGAAGACTTTCTCACCTGATATGGTAATAGGTGTGGCTTGCAAGGTGTTTATGCTTCAGTGTCACTTAGTAACTTGTTGATTCAATCATTAAAACCTTCTAGGCAGAATGCTTTTAATCAATAGAATGAATTTGGTGCAGGAAGGATCTTGAAGAATCTCTTGTAATCTGGTACCTGGCAAAAAACCAAACCAAAACAAAGCAAAATCAAAAAAGTGTTTGAGTGGATTTGGTGAGACTCATATCTAGGATTTTGTGGGCTTGGTCTAGGGTTCATAGTTGGCAGGCATACCATGCTGACATACCATGATAAAATATGAGAGTACTGGATTAGAAATGCTAATACCTGTTCTGTCTATAGGTCTTGATCCAACAATTAGACAGCAGCTGATAACAGTTCTTAAAACTAAAAGAGAAAATTAAGATTCCTGCTCTTATATGCAAATGTGTCTGTTCTCCACCCTGGCAAGGGACACACATTGATTTTCTTTTTCCTGCCTTTAGCCCCTCTAAAGCACTGACTTTTATTTTTTATGAGCTGCATGAGAAAACAGCAGTACATAAGTAACTGAACCTTGCCTTTTTTAGGAACTGGAAAATGTTCATCTGCACGTTCTAAACCTGAGGGGCAAGCTGAATAGAGGGATAACCTTCTGATTTTTCTTACAAATGCTCTCTCTGATGTGTTGTGAGTAGAGACAATTACATCAAAGCCTATTCAGTGAGGTTACCAAAATCTTGTATTGCTGTTTAAAAACAAGCAGGGCCAAGGGGTTGAGGAAGGTGGTTCCCCCTCTCTATCCTGCTCTTATGAGATTTCACCTGGAGTATTGTATCCAGTCCTGGGATCCACAGTGCAAGAAATATCTCACAGGCTGAAAATGTTGCTATTTCATTTATGAATATTAGACTTTTGCATTAAAAAGTGATGGATTAATTAATGTATTATCAACATATTTAGAGTGGATAAGTATATTTTTAATTAATTATGTATGTCAAAATACAGTTTTTAAATATTATTTGACTAGCTAATATTACAAATCACTGCACACATGATATGTAGAATCTTCTGCTCTTAGAAGCAAGAAGAAAGCCCCTATTTCCCTTACTTCTGTGGATGTCACTATTGTACTGGGAACCCCACCACATGGATGATCCCAGCAGAACCTGGTCTGTTGGAGCCTTGTAAGCACATCATGTCCCCCATCTGGTGGAAAAGGTGGATGAATGTAGGATTACAGTGTGACTGCATATGTTAAATGCCAAATGCAGTTATGGGCAAAATAAAAAACAACAGACATAAGGTAGCCAAAACTACTGTTAGTTCAACTGATATTTTAGCAGTCTGAAAGTCCAAATCAATCCATTAATACAAAAATTGCCTCACTCCCCACACAGCTGAAATTGATATACAGAAAAAAATGCTATTTGCCCTTCCTCTCAGGTGTTGTCTTCACCCTTCATTGACTCCTCAAGGACCAAAGGTGGACCTTCATTCCTCAAAAAACACACATGCTCCTCAAAAGGGAACAGATGTTCCTGAGGAGTCATCAACATCCATTAGGAGGTCTCTGATAGGTGGCATATGTGTTCTTGGGGGTGTTCCTCCCTTTCCTCAATCCAGAGTCCTCTTGGGTTTAGTTTGAACTACTTCTCACAGCCTGCCTTCTTCTCGTGGTTCCAGCTAAAGTTAAAAAGTTTCAGGGTTTCCCCCAGCATCTGCTAACACAGTCTGTCACACAGTGGTGAGCAGAGTTCTTGAGAACTTTCTTGTATTTTGCAGTTGTAGAGGTTAAACTAACCCAGGCTGGACAGCAGTCAGCTGCCCACTAACCAGTTCCTAAAACAAGTGAAAACCAGCTCAGGCATTGGCAAGCTCAGACAGGTCCTGAGACCCTGCACTGTCAGGTCCATCCAAGGCCTGTGGCCTTTTCCTAGCAGGAGCAAAGATGTGTTCATTGGGCTGCACCCACTACTGTTTGTTGTAGCAAATGTTTATTTTTACATAACTGAATTTTCAGTTATAAAACATTAGACTGTGGGTAGATGTTCAAATAAATTGAAAAATGCACACCAACATTTTTTTTTAATCTAAACCACTGTTTTGATGTTTATGTAATAAAGTAAGGTATGCTGAGAAATCTGATTTTTTTTTATTTTCTCATTGTTAAAATAGTTGTGATATTACTTATTTATGCTCCTAGAAAATGGATAAAATTTATTGCAGACTTCAGCACTGGAAAATCTTTACAGAGATGCAAAAAAGTTAGATTTAGATAAAGCAGGAACTTTTTTGATTATGTGAACAGTGTGGTTTGCATAAATTTGATCTTATACTTGGATAAAATGTTTTGTTTGAGATTTACAAGCTAAGTATTTTTTTAATAATTTCATTAACTTAGCTATGTTTGTGCTTCTTATGCACTTGGAGGCTTCTACAAGTACAGTGAACTTAAGGATTAAACTAAAGTATGCCTCAAAAAAGGCCCATATAAGATTCTGAAAAATCCCTAAAATTCTGTGTAGGCAGGTTTATTTACTTAAAAATGATATTTGCCTTTTAAACATCTGCAGAGCTACCACATTTGTTGGAATTGAGTTCAAGCAAAACCAAGGAGAGTATCAAAGACATTACTAGCTCTAGATAGATAAACTTTATTACTGTTTTTAAAAAGGCAAAAATTGTTTGAGTTTCAACAAATTTCAAATGTTAAATGGAACCCTAAAATACATAAGTATTCAGAGGTTTATTTCCTCAATGAAACAAATTAATAAAATGTTAAAACTTCATAGTATATAAACAATTCCAAGGTTGGATAGTTTGTTAAAAATTCTTGTACTATCTTGTTTAAATGTTAGATTTTTTCTTTCTATTTTCTTAAAAAAAAGAAAAAAAAGAAAACTTTCCAAGTGCCTATATGGACCTACACACATGCACCAAATTCTATAGATAAAACAAATGAAATGTTGGTAAGGGATGGAAATGCACTATAAGCATTTTTATTACTGTAAACCAGTAAACTTAAGCCTTGAAATGCCATAACACATTTTGATCACTGAGACTCTGACCTAATTTGTAATGAATTGATTAACAGAAGAAGAAATTGAGACCAGTCTCAGGCCAGTGTAAGGTGGATCCACACACAATATAGGTGCTATGGCACAATGTGGTATAACATAATCAGACATTATATCAGACAGAAAAAAATCAATAAATATTAGGAATCCTTAATTAATTTTAGTTAATACATGCTTAGGTATTTCTGTAATTCTTATTCTTTTGTGGCTATTAGGACTTGAAGTAAGCAAAATATGTTGATTATAACCCGGATTAGCGATGTGAGAATAGCTTTCATGGATAATATGGATCAACAAATCAGGCTTCACAGTGTAAAAACCTGGGTTAAAGCAGAATACTTTAATGACTTAAGGGAAAGTAAGCTTCATAAATCACAATAAAACATCATATGATATCTATTACATAAACCAAAAGACAGTTGCATCATATCTGAAATTAATGTAGCGCCATTATTAATCATTCAATACTTTTCACAATCAGGTTGTATGATTTATGGAAACCATCAAGCAATGTATAAATGAGTAACAAAGTTATAATTCATGTTCATAACTTAGAAATTAGTTAAATGATTTCTAGAGATACATGATTTATAAATGTAACATATGATTTAGTTTAGGTGTCAATCCACTATTACAAAAATCTGGGATGCAAGTTTCTGTTCTAAAAAACAGCTTTTAAAGTAATTTTTAAAATAACCATGAATACATCAGCAGTGTTAATACTGCTCTATCCTAGGTTGCAGACACTGTGTGCAAAACTCTCATCTGCATAAACAGTTCCTATTTCTATGAGAAAAAGCAAATTTGGTGGATGAAGGAAAACACCATACTGCATCAGTGCTGTCAGTGCTGTAACTCCTGTGGGGCAGTGGGGATTGAGGGAAGTGATTGCTCCCCTTGACTCAGTGCTTCCCATGTCTGGAACACTGTGCTCAGCTTTGGGTCCTCCAGGGGCAGTTCTGAGGGACCTGGGTGAGTTCAATGGAGAGGGAACCTCAAGGAAGATGGTCAGGATTTGGGGAACCTGCTCTGTGAGGATGGGCTGAGTGGGCATGACTGGCACACACTGGAGAGGAGAGAACTGGGGCTGTCTGTGGGCAGGGGTGGAGGTGCTGAGAGACACCTGCTGCAGTGCTCAGGGGGAAAACAAGAGAAAACTGGGCACAAATAGAGAAAGGTCTGACAAGATATAAGGGGGAACAAAACCCAGTACTGTAAGAGTATCTTGGTATTAACACAGGTTTCTTAAGAGGTTATGGAATCTTCACCTTTGGAAATTTTCATTATTCAGAACCCTGAGCATCTTGGTGTGAATTCAGAGACATCTCTGCTTTAAGCATGGCATTGAATTAGGGAAATGCCAAGGGCTTATAAAAACCTCAGTGTGTAGCTGACCTATGATTCCATAATCTTCCTCTGTTTTGAAATGTTTCAGTGTTCAGTGTTTTTCCTTTCCTGCAGCAGAATAGAAATTAAAGTGTTTTTCCTAAAGAGTAAAATAGACCAGTAGTTGAGCACCATACTGTCTCCAGGCTCCTTGGTGACCAAAGGTCTTGGGATTTTTTATGCTTGCATTGAAAGAAGGATTAAAGTTAAAAAAGGCACTGATGTTTTAATAAAGCTACATAAATATAACAGTTTCATATTTGAAAAGCAAGCAGTGGAAAGTGAAAAAATTCTTTGGTACAAACTGACAGAATGAGAGTACAGACACTGTATATATATATTCTTTACTGCATCACTAGAGGTTAATCAGGTTTAATTGACTAGAGATTATTAAAAAGAAATTATAAAGTGGGAAAGTAGAGTGGACAAGGCATGGGCCAATAACAAGATTTAATTCTGCAGCTGACAGCTTTGGCTGAAATTGTGTTCAGACAAGTATAGGACAATGAGTTATGATTACTTTTTGATTCAGCAGAAATCATCATGAAAAGATAAAGGGTTTTTACCTCAGTGCCTAAACATGTTAGAGGTCAGAGGGGCTGGACCAATTCTGAGTCTGCTTTGGATCCATCAGTATTGCTTAATACAAACAAGGAACATAAGAGTAGGTTAAGGGTGTACTTATGGTTTGTAACTTGCAAACATTTCTATCATCAAGATATGGATTTAAAGTTCAGTTTAGAGTGCAAGTCAACAGGAATATATGATATGGATTTATATATCCTTTTGAAAGCTAAATTGAATACTGACACAAACAGAAATAATCCATAAAAATGTTGTTCTGGAGAGGGCAGAATTGCTCTTTATCAGATTTCTAAGCTGTTACTAAGAACTGAAGCCAAGTAAAATTTGACCTTTGTACCAGACAAATTGACAGAAAATACAACAAACACTGTAACTAATAAATATATGGATAAATATGTCTTGTGGATTCAGATGATGCAGATTTTTTTCAAAAGATTTTCCACAAATTTTTTTTTAATACTCTGAAAGAAAAAAAAAATTGTCATGGTATAAAGGGGAAAGAGAGCTATAAAGGGAGAGCTATATGGGAATTTTATTTTTTCAAATTCTGAAAGAAAAGCAACTAAAAGAGTAAAATCTCAGCAGACACAATGATGAGTACTTAAAGACACTGTTCTTGATGTTCTGAAGAATATATACCACCTATCAAACAAAGACTTGTGGAAGTCCAGAAGGAATATGATAAGGGCAAAGGAGGTCATTAGAAGCAAGAAAGCTTTCAGAAAATTCTCTTTCTTACTAAATAAGAAAAATAGAAAAATTCATACCCTTCATCTGGAAAAAATATAAACAACAAAAAATGAGGAGACATGTGCTCAGGTTTACAGCAGTCAGTCATGCCAACATGCAGCTCTGCTACATCTCAGGTGTATGGTTAAACTCTGCCTGACTGTGCCTGAAACCACTGTCTCCTCATTGCAATGCCCTCTGAAATCGCCTACTACAGCTAGTAATGGTATATTGGTGTATTATCAAAAATGCTGAACTGTTAATCACAGTGTGTAATGTCTCTCTTAGTATCTCCCACTCTGCAGGGAAGAGTGGAAAGTGTCTTGTTCAGATTTTCTGTTTCATTTTTTTTCAGAAGAAGTCCAGAGAAGGTACCAGGAACTACAAGATAATTGTGGAAATTGGAAAGATAGAAATCTTCACTGATACAAGAGGGTTTGATTTACAGCCTTAGAAGAAGCCTAGATTGATGTGAAAGCAAGATACATAGACATTAAACAAAAAAAAATCATAAATTTATATTTCTATAGTTATAAGTAAGAATATGCCTTAAGTAAATAAGAAACTGCATTAGATAAGATGATGAAGAGTTTTATAATGTAGTAATGCGATTGTATAGAATAAACTTAGAGTTTATATGTTATAGTAGAGACACGTGTGTACATGTACTAAGACCTTATTGGACAAAAGTATCTGCATTGCAGTAGAAAGAAGTAAAGGTGATGGGTCAGAAAAGCAAAATAAAATCTGTGGCATCAGCCTATTGGGTCAGAAAGTTATATCTTGCCCTGTAATGAAGAACCTGTGAGCATCTTTGACTATGGCCAACTGCTTGCTGTCTTATAAATCTCATGGCCTTTGAGACTGATGTTATCTAAGCAATAAATTGTTCCTAGTCTGATTGTGCTCCTATCCCTTTGATTAATGCAACGACAGCCACAGATAATAAGTCATATATTTGTTTAGGAAGAACTCAAAGAATTTTTTTTTAAAGAGCAGAAAATGGAAGTCTTACCTATTTGTAAATAAACAGCACAGTGTTTACAAAAATAAAAAATGGCCTCAAAATTGATTGAAAGAAGTTCTTATATTCTTAAAGCCCTTTTTAGATTAATAATCTGTTAAATGTTAAAAGGGAGGAAATAATTAACAAGTATCTTGTTAATTTGGATTAAGGAGGAGGAAAGGAAGGGCTTTGCATGAGTCTGTGGTATGAGGAGAACTTTTTAACATATTGATTTGGAGAAGTTTCGAAAGTGAGATAAAAAGTTTGCTGGTGATAGGAAGATATTCTTGAAAAGTTGAATCTCAAGAGTAAGATTTGATAATGCAGTGTGTCTGAGAGATAAAGTGCCAGTCAGAATTCAGAGTTGATACATGCAGCAGCAATACAATCTGTTTGCCATTTCACTGCTGGGTGAGAAAATTGCAAAGTACTCAGAAACAGTGACAGGCTTCAAAGAAATTAGGAAGTTAGCAAAGACAAAAAAATGCAATTGCAGGTAACTTTTTATGAAACATCATCTCTGTGATTAGAAGAGACAAAAATGGAAAATAGAGTTCTGAGCATTATTATGGATCACATAAAGAAAAACATTAGTATGACATGATACTCCTGTATTTTGAATATGGTATGCAGTTACATCATAAGACTATATTTTAAGATTTTGACTAAGGAAGTAGAATGATCAAACCTGTGCAACCTGATTTTACATGGAAAAAAACCACATTTCAGCCTACAGGAGAAGTAATTGAATAGTGGCATGAAACAAATGTTACTGAAAAGGGAAAAGGAAGAAGCTTCTCACTTTGTAAAGAAAGTTAACGCCTAATTAAAGGATGTGGTGAGCATATTTAGAACAAACCTCCTTTTTCTTTCACAGTATGCTAATTCTGTCTTGGATCTCTCTGCTACTGTTTTGTTTCAACACCAAAATATAAATGGGTACTGCCATTGATGGTCTGCAGAACAGGAAGTTCATAGTCTGTTATTTGACAGAAGGTAGGAAGGCACAGCAGAAGTTACCCTGTTAGTGATCTCGTAACAACCATGAAGAGTGATTGGATTTTAGACTAGACAAAGGTTTGGGCTAGACAGAGATCATTTCTTTAGCAGAAAGGAACTTCACAGAAAAACAGAGGTCAAAACAAAGCTCCACAGAACAAGGACAAGATTTCATACAAGCTAAATGTAGCCATTTAAAAGCTACAGCATAGTTCACCTCAAGCATCCAGTTTCTTTGTGGAGTAATTTTTGAGAAAAACACCTCTAGGGCAGAGGAAACAATTTCACTTTACTTACCATGGGTTTGTAAAGTGTAAAGACTTTGTCACTGTAGCAAGTGACATCTTTGTCTCTAAACTGGAGAGACATGGATTTGAAGAGTGGGCCACTCTGTGGGTAAAAAATCATCAGGATGGCCTCACTCAAAGAGGTGGTAAATGGCTTGATGTCCAAGTGGAAACCAGTGACGAGTGACATTCCTCAGGTGGCAGTATTGGGACTGGCACATTGCACATCTTTTTTGGCCTCATGGACTGAGGGATCAAGTGTACCCTCAGTGCGTTTGCCAGGGACACCAAGCTGTGCAGTGCAGTCACCACAGTGCTGGAAGGGATGCCATCCAGAGGCTGGACAGGCTGGAGAGGAGGATTCCTGTGAACCTCATGAAATTCAACAAGGCCAAGTGTCTGCACCTGTGTTTGGGTCAGGGCAATCCCCAACACAGGTGTGGGCCATGTGGGGAGCTGAATGAGGAGAAGAATTTGAGGGTGTTCATCAACACATAGCTCAGTGTGAATTGTCAGTAAAAGCTCACAGGCCAGAAATCCAACCTCATCCTGGACTTCATCACAACAGTCATGACCTCCAGATTGAGGAATAGGATTAATCCCTCTACTCTGCTTTTGTGAGAACCCTCCTGGAGCATTGTGTGCAGGTTTGGGGCCTCCAAAACAAGAAGGACATTGACCTTGTTGGAGCAAGTCCACAGCAAGGCTCTGAAGATGATCACACCACTAGAGTACCTCTCCTGTGAGGTGAGAGGGCTGGGGTTGCTCAGCCTGGAGAAGAGAATGTTCTAGGGAGACCGTATAGCAGCCTTCCAGTTCCTAAAGGGGGCTTGCCAGAAGGCTGGAGAAGGATTTTTCAGAAGGACATGTTGGGATAGGTCAAGGGGGGATGATATTAAACTGAAGGAGGTTATGTTTAGACTAGATATTAGAAATTTTTTGCTGTGAGGGTGGTGAGGTAGTGGAGCAGATTTCCCAGAAACGTCATGAGATTCCCGTCCTGGAGATATCTGGGGCCAGGCTGGAGAGGGCTTTGTTTAACATAGTCTAGTGGGAGGTTGGAATTAGGTGATCTTTATGGTCCTTTACAATACAAACCATTCTATGATCCTATGTACCTTGCAAAGGGAATAATTCTTTCTTTTGGATTCTTTCTTTTCAATTATAAAATGTGATTGGATGAGTATTTTTAATATATGAAGTATTTTAGGCCAGTTGCTATTTCTTGGTCTTTTTATTTTTTAATTTTTTTATTAGAATCCTAAGAGAGTTCAAATATTAATGCTATTTTAACAAGGCCATCCTGCAATCCATGCATTTCCAGGATTTTATCCAGTAACCAGAGATACTTATTTTCAATGCAAACACAACAAAAGAAAGCAAGATTTTCCAGACCCTGGGATTTGACTAACAACTGCTACAGTGTTCATCAAACAATAGCTGTCCATTGTTCTAAAAAGTTGTTTTTAGCATAAAGAAGTGATTGCTAAACTAAGCTACTTCCGAATGATTCACAGTAATTAATGTTGTTGAGCAGCTGAGGACGTTTCTCCAGTACTTCAGGAATTATTTTTGCATTTTCATTAGACGGATTGAACGGAAGACAAAACCTTTTATTAGCTTGAGACTATCATCTTCATCTAGATAAGTATCTAATTCCACATGAATTATTCTTTAGCATTCAAATTCTTTTTTGGTTCATTTGATTTTAGTCGGATTCTGAACAGAAAATTCAGGTCCTTCAAAGTTCAATTACTTCTTTGTGTGTTATGTAATTCATCTTAATTTAATCATAAAATAAGAAATAACACCATCACTGTTTTAGAGCTAAACTGTCAAGAAGGAGCTCCTTGCGTGAAGACTCTTATGCAGCTATAATCCTGACACATTTTAGTGAAATATTTGAAATAATCTACAATTCATTCTATTTTTGAAAGGCTGGTAGAAGATTCTACCAGCCTTTCAAAAGTAGAAGATTCATCAAAACATGAGAATGAATTTTTTTTTTTTTTGTGCAGTCATGTCAAACATTGGTGTTTTAAAGGCCAGTTTTGATCAAAGAAGGGATAAATGGCCCTTTTGGGGCTACATTTTAGTGTGAATGCAATACATGGTATGTGATTATAGTATGTGAAAGTATAGAAATATTTATTTTGAAATTATCCTATTATTATACTGATGATATTTCTGACATTTTCAAGTGTAAGTCCTTGAATATTTATTGTTCAAACCAAAAGTTGCACTCTCTTCTGGATTTGGTTTTGCTAAACTGTAACTCTTATGTAACCGGTTTATATTCCTAAAATATTCCTAAAATGTTTCCCAGAGTAAAAATTATTTTGAATTTTTTTTAAATTTTATAGTTTTATTCTAATTCAAGAAATACCTTATTCAGCTCTTTTAGTTATAATTATTAGTTTGGCACTGGATTTATGGATTTATGCTTGGATTTATTTGGAATAGTTTCAGGCATTTTTGCTATGTGTATGTCAGAAAGTGTCACAAATGACCTTCCTTATGTTACCTTACAAAAGACAGAGCTGTTGGATTGCTTTTCTTAAGCTGTTGATCCT
Source organism: Agelaius phoeniceus (assembly GCF_051311805.1). NCBI lineage: Eukaryota > Metazoa > Chordata > Aves > Passeriformes > Icteridae > Agelaius > Agelaius phoeniceus. Next base: position 12,918,501 of record NC_135266.1, on the reverse strand, counting down.
TGATGCATATGGGGAAATTACACAGTACAAGCTTTATCACCTTATCAGCATAATGAAAAAGCACATTAGGCATTCAACCAGGACTGCAACCCAACAGCACACCTTGGGTATGCTGACTCAGCTTCTCCAGTGCAAGATGGAATCAAGAGATTATAACTTATGTATTAAAATCAGAACGTGCTGCAGTTAGTGGAGAATAGGGAAAATATAAATGTTCTTACCAGTTTTAAAAAATGCGCTCAACTTCAAAAGAGAAAGGTAAGGAGCATACTAGTGAGTTGTTAGAAAACAATTAACCATGCCATCAACATTTCAGGTTAAACATGTTAAGAAAAACTACTTAAAAATAGGCTCTGATTTCCAATTTTTAATTTTGCTATATAGTCCATATGGAAAACCACAGGAGAGTATGTAAATAAAGAAAAAAGCAGGCTGGGGCAGAAAACGGAAACAGACATAATTTTACTTTCCTATATTTAGGATGTTTGATAGGAATTTGCTTCATTAGGTTGCTTGCTATATCTGAAGATTTCTTTGTCTATATGAGCAATTTTTCTTTTGATTGTGTAAAAGTTATATCTTTCATTTTTAGATAGTTTTATGTGTGACTCTGTACCTAAGCATAGTTTTAGTGAAGGAAAGTATCTTGGCTATTAAAATATGGGACTAACAAACTGGGAGTACATAATGAGGTTTTTCCCCAGAGCTGGCTTTGTTTGAGTTCCACCAAAGATATCTTACAAATTTTTGAGGTTAAAATTTTGGACCTGTAAGTAATATCTCATTGATTCTCAGTAGAATCTATGAATAGCAGTCTTATTCTTTTATTTAAATACTGATTTTACTTTGCATGTGTTATACAATAAGATTTTTTATACTTATATTAATCAATGAAACAAATTCCCATAATACTTTGCTATTCAGGTTTAGGCCTGGCTAAACTTATGACCTCTAGCCTAGCTGATTCTTTGGGGAACTCATTAGCCTGTGTATCTAGAAATGCCTTTTATAGCAAATGAGACTGACTTGTACATCCTATCATTTTCCATATTCTTCTTCTAAAGTACCACCCAGCAAAGCAGTTAGCAGAAAGGACCTATGTGATTGATCCTTTAAGTCACTGGTATTTCTGTTGTCAAAGATTAAGCAGGTGGGAATTATGCAAATCTGTGGAAATTGGTGAACTGTAGGCTTCAGAGAAGGTATAAACTTGAGTAGCTAATTGCACATTATGGACTTACTGTATTTTTGCTGTCATATTTTAGGGGAAAAGAGAGCAGAAGAGCAAAGTAACACATTTGTCTACTGGTTAATTAGTGTCTTGATCAATAAATTGGTTTAGCTGAATGTGAAAGGTTTCTTGAAGCATTGCTAACTCAATTATAGCGAACAGTCAAGGTTTAAAAATCTGTTTGCCATTTAGTTTTCATATTTAGAACTAAATAAAAAACATCAGGAAATTATGCAGCACCTGAGGGATACCAGAACAAATTCAATGATGCTGTGTTTCACTTTGTTAAAAGTCAGCAAGATCCAGTAAATTCAGTAAGGTTAATGGACTTGAACTCGAGTAGGAAGAAAAGTAGAAAGAAATATTTTAATTTATGGTTAAGGAAGTAATAAAACCACAGAAACTTGCCATAAAAATGTGTCCATTTTATTCTACTTAATATGATTAAAAAATTAGCATAATAAATATGCAAGAAAGAAATTCTGTCTTGCTGAAATTAAAGTGAGTGTTGCCCTCTACTGAGAAAAAAGTTTTATTTCTAAGAAGAGTTTACACTTGTGAACATGTTTATCTACTTTGCAAATAAAAAGTAGATGTGTAGAAAGGATTTGTAGTGTAGATGTGTAAAAATTAGGTATGTACTGTTCCTTTAAGAGTCCATTGAGGCTGTTCTCAGGCTAATGAGATGTCACCCTCTCCTAATTTGAGTGACACCCAAAAGCACAGACCTCCCTTTTATCTAACTACCTAATTCTAATGAATTTGAAGGGTAGATTTCTTTAGGTTCTACTCTAGATATAATGAGAAAGGACAGAAATTCAATTATGCTCCCAGTTATATACCCCATCATTTTTGTTGTTTATAATTAAAATTACTATTTTAGAACATTCTGTTATACAAATACTAGTGCTATTGCTACTATTGCCACCACTACAATTGCTAAACAGCAAAGATAATAAGCTTAAATTTAAGAAAACTCAGAAGTGTAAAGAACAGAAGACATACACCACTATATATTCTCTCAAAAATATTTTCTAGCTTTTGATCACTGGCTTTTTTAATTACATTGAGACACCAGACTCCCATTGGGAAACTGAGTATTAGACATGTTAATTGTGTCTACTAGATTTTTCAAGATTAAAAAAAGCTCAGAGAGACCATGAAAGTTTTCACTCCTCACCTTGCTTAGAAGAGGAAGGAGCAGAATTGACAACACACTGATGTAGCTGTAGCCATAATACATATAAAATATATATTGTTATATAAAAATACTCAGACTCAAAATCAACATTGGAAACCACCTGTTAATGATGATGCAGAATGTTACATATCCAAGAACAATGCACGTGGCCAGCTGAGACTTCTGTGGCTGGTAAATGAGATTGTGCCTTACCTGGGCCTGTGGTACAGGCTGAGGAGCTGGAAAATGGGAGAAATAACTCCGTGTGTGCTGCATGTGCTGTAAGAGGCACTTTGGAGCCTGGGGGTCAACCTGCACCTTCTGTGGGGCATCCAGGAATGTGAAAGACCACTCAGACATGTGCAAATCAAAATGCTTTGACACCCTTGAAATGAGTCCAGCTTTAAAGAAAAGATTTATGGGTTTGAATCCATTTGCCAATATTTATTGTGTTGAAGCTCTGGAGACTAGACAAGGTCTGTATTTCCCACTGAACTAACAGTTCTTTCCCTTTCTCTTCTGCTCAGTCATGAATGGTTGATTGTTTAAAGTAAAAAATATAGGTTATAGAATTGTGCTATCAATACTTGAAATACTTAAAAAAAGTAATTTAACATCCTTGTGTTTTCTACTCTATCCAAAAGAAAAAATCTGATGTGGCATTAATTCTTCTATGGTTAAAAAATATATTACCAGTATTTTTTTTATCCTTAACAAAGAAATTGGCAAAACTTTATCAATCTGATATTAAATTCTTGGGTTTATAACATGTGTGACCACTTTAGAATAAAGCTTAGAAGCTTGCTTACTCAAAAGAAAACAAAACTCTTGACATTAATACAAGAAGGAACGTGAAAGGTAAACTGAATTGTCTGTATACTATGCAGATTGGAAAAAAGAGGTCCAGTCATCACTTTCAAGTTAATATTCTAGAAAGTGAATGTAGCTTTCTGAATACTAAACAGATACCAAAGTACCCATATGGAACCCCTGCATTAAAAGTACCCCCCATAGGAAACTTAATTGTCAATGCTCAAAATTAAATGCTAATCCTATTAGAAATTGAAAAAGTTGTGTAAACCATATTAAAAAGCATTAATGGTGAGCCTATAAGATGATGTTATCTAAGATTACCTGGCACATGTGTATGACTTCTCATTTGAAGGTGGCAGCAGCGCCAATTTTTAAGATATTCCCCTTTGAGCCAGAAATCTAACCACTAGATATACAATGGTCCTCAATGTGTTGGAAATAGTACTGGAAGAAGGTGGGTGAGAAGACTGTTAAACTCTGACATCTCCCTTCTTGTCCACCACGGAGATCCAAAATTACAAAGGTAAAAGTGAAGTTATCTAGAATTATAGTGGATGTGAGGTACTTGTGTTAAGCCACCACTGATTTCAGAAAATGTATTTGTGAAAAAAACCCCTGATAAACCACCAAAGCTTAATCTTTTTCTGAACATGAAGAAGAAAAATCATAGAATCCAGATTTAGTAAATGAATGCTCAACCCTGGAAATGCTTGTTTCAAACCACTCAAAACAGGTAGTCACAGTATCACATGTCAGGGCCAGCCTACTTTTGGGCACTCAGGGCAGTGTTCAGCTGAGTTTTGCACATCTTCAAGGTGGAAACTACACAGAATCTCTGAGCTGCTTCCACCATTTGACATCCTATAGAATAAAAAATATTCTCTATGCCAGGGCGTAATTTCAACTTTCAACTTATGTCCATTGCTTCTTTTCCTTTCATTGTGTATCTCTGAAAAATGAGATTCCAACATCTCTTCTCCCTTCTTTTGAGTAGCTGTAGATATATATTAGAAAAACAAAAAACAGAAAACAACAAACCAAACAGAGAAAGAAATTAAAAAGAACCACAGACAAAACCCACATTATTTGGAATTGGATGAACTGGATACTCTCTGTGCCTATCTCAGTTTGTGATTCCATCACTAAATTGTTCATATTGGCTGAGGGCTCAGGCAAGCACAGAGACAGTACAAAGCAGAGCCCTTTTATTAAGACCTTTTCTCTGTGTTCTGCCTCTTTCCCTTTTCCTTTCTTTTCCTCACATTTTATCATATGTCTGTGTCACCTGCAGGGGCTTGGCTTTATTTCTAAATCACTGTTCCAGAAGAAAAATGAGAGATAGACTGCATTTTGTTGGCCTCATGGTAATAATCCTTCAATGAGAGACTGTGAGCAGCTTTTCTGGGCAAGACAGATGTCTTGAATGAGCTGCCAGATGGAAAAAAAAAAAAAAAGAAATAAAAAGAGACTTATGTTCCACATGTAATACAAACTAGAATTTGTAGTATGATAATACACGAATCTTTCATATTGAAGCCTATAAAACTTCTATTTATGCATATAGCAGGTTCAACTATAATATCAGTGATTGGTATTATCTCCAGTTAAAATACCTGTCTTCTTCATGTAAGGAGACTGCCCACTAATTCTGCTTTAGCTCTTAAATATTTTCGCAAGAAAAATAAAGCAAATTGAGAAATATGCTTAACACCTGCAGGTTCTCCTCTCCCTCTCCCTCTTCCTCTCCTCTCCTCCTCATTTTGTAGGCAGTTTTTGTGGAGTTTCCCAGTCCTATTTTTTTAACCTCATCAGTAGGCCCATCAATAGCTGTATTTGTGTGGGTCTTTCTGATTTATTGCAAAGAACAGATTTCCTTTGAGAAGATCAAGAATTTGAATATCTTAGTATGCATAGGCCCTGAATTGAAACAGGTATTTATATTGGTGTGCTGGAAGGCATGAGCAGTGAAATTTTGTGTTGTAGAAAAAGCCAGAATAACTAGGGTTTTATCTATTCTATTTTCTTCTAAAACCTATGAATGAAAATAAAAAAATAACAGAGTTGCACATAAAAAATTTCTCCATAAAGATTAATCTGTCCAAAAGAAAGTAATTTCATGGCCCACAGTAGAATTGCCTACAATAAATTCTAAATGATCATTATAAATTTACTCTCACAGATATTTTGCAATGTTCAAAGCAAGCAATGGCACTCAGAGTCCTGACAACAATATAAGCACTAATTGAAAGGCCATTTACAATTACATAACAATATTTAATTGGATCATAGGTAGGGAGAGAGAGCTCAGAATTTCCTTCTGCAATGATCCGTCAGCAGAAGATATCTTTGAAATTTTATCGGGTAATCAATTTAGCAGGAAATAATCAGGCTGCTGAAACATGCTGGTTGCAATGCTGGTTGCAATGCTGGCTGCTGCAACATCATTTTCAACAAACAAAATAATAAATAGTTTAAATATGCTCAAATTCTGCTCTTCATTTGGGATAGTTATTGCAATATGCAACTGGTAGAATATAGAGCCAAGTGATTGCATCCAAATGTTTATGAGGAACATTTTCATTTACTCAGTGGAAACTATATTACCATTCTATACATACTGTTAACATTCTTCAAATGTTAGCAACAGTACTTTCCTTTCTTAATTTCTGTATTGCTTTAGGTTCTACCTTGTCATTATAAATTCATATATGATGACAAAATAAGAAAAAATAAATTAAAAAAAAAGCCTACATCATGGTTTACTTAGAGAGCATTTTGCACAATTGTTTCTTTCTGAGCTGAGTAACATTACAGTAGAAACAGATTTTTCTCTCAGTTTTTCTTGAGGCAAATCAGTGTTCTGAATAAGAGAAATGGATGGTTTTGATCTAAGAAAACAGAACTGCTTTACAGAGTGGGGATGAGTATCTCAATAACTGTGAAGGAATAGCTGTAGAGCAAAGGGCAAGATCCTCTCATCATTTGAAGTCTTTGGGGAATATCATTCTCACTTAGATGAGCTCTTTGGACAAGCTCTACAGCAAATTTGGGAATGAAAAAAATTGAAAATATTTTACTGCCAAGAAAAGGTCAGGACGTTTTATACAGCAGCAATAAAGGAAATAAAGGATGCATTCTATGTTTCAAAGCACAATTATTTTTAGTTCAAGGTGTGATATGTCAGGTGAATATCATCTTTTCTCACTCTATTTTATTGTACTAGAAAGAGGCAAGACATCTCTGCTGTTCTCCTGATTACTGACAAGTTTTATTTCATTTGACTTTAGCAATATTTACTCTATTTTGGTTCCTTTGGGAGATCAAACATGCACATCATAATGACAGGACTTTGGGGGCTTTACTTGAAATAGCCACTCTACCCCTTTTCAACTTGCATGATATTTCATGTATTTTTAATGTATCACTCAGAAATAAAATTTAGTGATAAATGAAGACAAATTATGCCACCCTACATACACCATCATGCTGTAAATTATTATATTGTACCTTAAACACCTTCTTGCAAAACTAACAGACTGATAAAATAATATGGAGTGCAAAAGACATTTGTATTCCACAAGAAAACTAATCTATGAATGTTAGCTGTAATAAGAGTGAGGTGCTGGTGTTTTTTAAATTGTGTTTCTGTGTGTTGAAGGCTGTAACAAATTCTCTACATTACAGGAAAACAGCTTTTGGCTTAGAATTGTTCATATTCTGTTATGCTTTTCATGGTTTTATTTTACCATAGCAAGTACTTAAAAAAATTAATGGAGCAGGAGGGAGGATTTTTATAGTTAATCTGGAGACAATGATTTGTTTTGAAGAAAAACTAGTGGAGTAGCTATTTTTAGATCTGAATTTAACTAATTCAATTATAGGAAAGACCTAGTTGAGATTTGAATGTAGAAGGTAGTTTCAGTGCATGTCATCGCAAAAAACCAGAGAACAGCCCTCCAAGAACAGAAAAAGTGTGAGAAAAGCATTGAGAGAAAACTGGGCTTCCAATAATAAAGAGACTTTAGCAAATTCAGGTATAAAAAGCAATCTAAGGAAGATATTGCAGTATAATTAATATCTAAAACAGACTCTTCAGAGTGCAACACTAAATTAGCCTGGTGTCAGAGAAAGGCAGAAAGAATGAGAGAGACTCCTTCAGCAGAATGGAATTTCAGGATGCTGGAAACCGGTACATGTCTAAGAATAATTTTGCAAAAGAATAGAACAAATTTATAGAGATAAAATTGGAAAGAGTAGGGAGCAAAATTACTTAAAACTAGCGAGACATATAAAAAGCACCAAAGAATAAGTTCTGTAAGTGCATCAGAAATAAGAAAATTCAGTGCTTATTTCTAAGCAGAGCGCAGAACTGTGCTTTAAGTCTGCATGAGCATGCATTTCTATACACATATTAGTACAAAGATCAGTTTTTTTCACTAGCAAATCAGAAGACTTTCAGATGAAAAATCTCAGAGGGGATTTGAAGATGCATTCTTTTTTCTGTTATAGACCTAGCAGTTTAGTGAGGATTTGAAATAAAAGACTTTTAAAACTGAGGCAAATTAGAGAAGGATGAAGGGAGGAGTGGTTTTCTCAAAAAGTGAAACAATTCCTCAGACTATATGATTTAATAATTCATATATTTTAAAAAGTGACATTAAGTATAATTGAGGAGCACTAAGGTGTAAGAGGTGATACGAATACAAACATTTAAAAATGTCTGCATCTGTCACATTAGGATTGCAGTTTGTCAGGGCAATTGGTGCAGGAGAGGACCAGAACCTCATTTCCTCACAAAAAAAACCTTTATCTGCCATGTATCCATAATACTCATAACACTGCTGTGACTCTTGGGGATGGTTCTGTGCAGAGCCAGGAGCTGGATTCAGTGATCCTTGTGGGTCCCTTCCAACTCAGTGTATTCTGTGATTCTGTGATTTTGTGATTATCCATGTAACTGCCTAATTCTATCCTGGATCTTGCGAGAAGCTGTTGCTTATTCCTTGTCTCTGGTTATTTTTATCTTTGGACTTTCTTGTTTTTTGTTAATGTGATTGGAAGTGAAGCACAGATCCAGATATGACCTGTTGAAACTCTATGTTTGAGTTTGCAGTGCCCTGCTATTTGATATTAGTGTCTAACTAATATCAAACACCCCTGTGTTTGATATTAGGGTCTAACTGCATAGTATGCAATTAGGATTTCATGTCATAATTCACTTACAGTTTGGCTTAAGGATAAGGGGAAAAATGTTGTGGATCTTGTTCCACTTCCTTTCAGAAAACAGAACTAGCAATCACAATTTACAGTTTTGTTGTTGTGGGTTTTTTTATGCAGATTTTTTTCCCCTAGAGTTGGAGGCACAAAACAACAATAAAGGTTCTTAAATCTAGTCAAGTACTACACAAAATATCTTGAATTTTGCAGATGATTTGGACAACTGAGCCAATCATTTGTTGTATGGCCTAATTCAGAGAGCAAAACTCTAGCAAATTTTGCCTCTGTGATGAGTAGAACCAAATTAAAGATGAGTAGTAATAAGTAAAACGGTCCTCTCAACATGAGTAAAAATTCATTTAATTCTAGTTGATTTATATTAATTTCATTCACTGTGTGATGGGACTCTGAAGCTGCTATGACGTTTGAGGTCAGTGCTGGGAAACAACTTCTTATACTGAGTACAGCAAAGCTCTCACCAAAGCTTTAAGGTTAAAATGTTTTTATTTATACAGATAAAACAGCGTTTTTAAAGGATTTTTTTGATGACCAGGAGAAATAATGAAAAAGTATTAATAGATAAGCTGCAAAAGTAATGCTAACTCCACAAAAGTATGTTCTAAGTTCTCGGAAGGAAGAAGTTGCCCAGAAACCTGGCTGAAGGTCTCCCTGTTCTCCCAAGTCTCCCCTACATGTTTGGTTCCAGGTGCAGTGCTAGCAGCAGCTTGCATGGTCAAACCCGTCTGCCTCTGCCTGCTCCATCCCAGCACTCCTAAAGCTCTCAGGTCCAGCTTTTGCTCATCTTTCCCTCAGGGAAGGCTCATGCTGCTAGAAGGTGAGGCCTCCTCCAGAGGGGATTGGTCAGGATTCCTCATCCATTGCTGCCTTGCTGCATCCTCTGAAAAGAGCACACCATCAGAAAATGTGTCAGCCTCCACGGTTTGCTACTCACCCCACTTGCAAGGAGTCACGACTTCATGGGATATAAACAGGGCTTCCCCATGTAAGCAGCAGAAGCAACTTCAAAGTTAAATCCACTGAGCATTACAAAAGCTCTCAGTATTGCTGTTCAGACTTTAAAATAGATTCATAGACTGAGTCACTTCACTTTGATCTCACCTGTATTATTTCTATTACCTAGAGCAGAGTTAGGTTAGCCTTTCAGTTGACAGAACCCATTGTACTCTCTTTCACAAGCCCAAAAATTTTACTGAGTAATTAAGGTTTTGATTCTGTGAGCTGAAATAAATGAAAATTTTCTTTTCACATAATAGCTGTAATAAGAATCCTGCTCTGACATAGCACTATAAGGAGAGCAGACTTCTGACAACTATGTTCGGAAACAAGGTTAGATGAAGCTCTGCTGGAAGTCCTTTTATTTGCCATGATGCCAACATCAAACTACAAAATCATTTAACTCTCGTGATTAACTTTTGCAAGAGATGTACTGCTTTTCACTGAACTGTTTTCAAGTCAGTGGGGGAAAGAGAGATTACTTTATCAGCAGAGAAGAAGATGAAGAGAATTAAAGGAAATTTGATGAGGTGTAAACAAAGTAGCAGCTTGAGCTGGAGGGTGAGCTGTAAATTGCAAGATGGTAGTGAGAAAAAGAACAGTTTGCAAAATTAGCTTAAAAACTGTTAAGCATCAAAGCAAATGACAGGACATTTTTAAAGCCTACTTAAGCAATAAGCTAAAACAGCATTTAAGTCAAGAGAACAAACAAAAATTTTTCATCCATAAGTTTCAATACAGTTGCTTCCTGAGATTCACCTCACACTGCTTCACAGCTTCAGGGTCAGCTCTAGCATTGTGCCAGATATTCTACAGTACTCATGATGAAAGAGATAAAAATGAATTTTTGTATATTTTAAATGCCTTCATCTGGATTTTGAGTTATTAAAACATGATTGGAAACAAATTGCTTGACAATTGCAAACTGATTTTTGATTTTACTCCGTTGCAACTGTTGTTGTTGTGGGTTTTTTTTTTTGTGTTGGTTTTTATTTTTTGACAGAACATTAATTGTCATAGCTTAAATAGATGCTTTTTCTTGGTTTATGTAGCTGTGCTATTCATTAGAACTGCCAAAGTAAAACAACATTTGAGTTTGGCTAGACTGGCACAGAAAAGTGTAACTATTTTTAAAGATGAAAATTATTTTCTAGTTATTTATCAATAAAACTTTTTTTCCAAGTAAGTCTCAGTCTAAAACAGCACACCATCTTAAAACTTACACTTTTTTCTCTTTACTGCAGGATGGTTGACATCATTATATGCTATTCTCTTCCTATTTATTAAAAAAAACCCCAGCATACCAACATCCTTATACTTACAGTCACTCTTATGTGTAACATGTGGGGCTTTAGAAGTAACCAAATATGCACAAGTTTTGATCCAAAGTGCTTTATTTTGAAATCAGCTGCATATTCAGCCCATACTGATATCAGGGTGATAACCTCTTTCACACTGGAAAGAAAAGAAACTTCAGGGTCAAGGATGTCTTTAAAGTGTAGTGGATTTGAACTTCTTTGAATGTTCTTTGAGTGTTGAATGTTTGAACTTGAAAATCTGGAAAAAGAGCAAGCATTGGTACCAGTGAAAGGGAACCCTCTTCAGGAATGGAATATATGTGATGTCTGTGAGGAGCAGAAACTACAGAATTGTCACTTTTGTGGTGTTTCAGCACACCAATATTCAAAAGATTCAGTTTTATTACCTCAGAAAAAGCTCACATGGATACACAAAGCTTTAGTTGAATAGATAATCTCATTTAAACATGAAAAATGTCCAATTTTTGTTCAAATGTGTGCCCTGTTTCAAAGATGCTACTTGCCTTTTCCAAAAAAAAAACCCCATACAATCATCTGTTGTAAGTGGGCTATAATCTTTCTAATGTGTTCCAGCTTTATAAACATCAGAAGAAACTTTGCAAAATATTCAGGTTCCTCTTCAACATCTCATCTCAGTCTTTAGCTATAAACTACTATGTGCTTTTTTATTATTATTTTTCCAGAAACTGGGGAGGGTACCTACTTTTAAAAAGATATTATATATTTTCAAATTGCAAATAACAGAAACTATTGCAGAAATATGAGCTTTAAACTTTATTTAAGCAATTAAATACCAAATGTATTAAAAAAAATCATAAAGAAGACAAGAAAAACATCAGAAATTCTACATATGAGACTGAAAATAGTGTAAAGGAAAGCCCTTTAGTTTTTCACCTGATTCTTTTTGTACAGGAATTTAGGAAAGAATTTTAGCATATTCATGGAAGGAAGATGTATATAAAAGATTGTAAAGCCCACCCTTAAGACTTTACAGCTCTTTGAACCTTACTAAAAATTAATAATAATTGATATTTTTTTCACATTCCCTGATTATTTTACCTTCACAAGATGTGTTAAATATTTTTCAGTTTTTGTTGATTGCTATCACTCTTTCACATATATAATATATAGAATAATAGATTGAACATTATGGATGCTTTGGAGAATAAATACACTGTTGTATAAATGAACATATGGAGTCAGGTACACTAAAACCATGAAGGCAATGCAATTCAAAAATATAATGAATATTGTACATAGTTTAAAGCCCAGGGAACTTAGAGTTGTTATGATTTGCAGATCATTTTTTTTACACAATAAATTAACAGCTGAATTAGAAAGAATATGGATTTTTTTGTGATTTTTCTTCCTTAGTGCAAGGATCTAGATAAGTCTGAAGGTTGTTTGGTTATAAATCATGTGAGTCCAGCTCAGAGAAGATGTCACAATTTCCACAGGAGAAGAGCAAAAATGAGCTGAAAGATCTTGCGAAAGACTTTCAACAGCTCTTTTCCTTTAAACTGTATAAAGAAGAGCAGTGATGATGGTCCTGCCCATGAGTCACAAACTGAGGACACTCAGATGTAGCCCTCAGCAGCAGCTGCAATGTAGTAGGAGTTGCAGCAATGTCCCATGGCACTGGCAATTCATGAGAACATTTATAGGCTAGCAAGAGCTTCAACTCCATGCCCAGTTGTACAGATGGCACAGAAGAGGCTCATCTTTGCATCTTCCTCAAAGATCTTTGCATCTTCTCGGTCTTCCTAACTTGGAACCTAAACTTTTCCCTGTTCTCACCTTTTTTCTGTGCCACCATCTCAGCCTGCCCTTCTAATTGCAGACCCTATCCCAATTACTAGCTTCATGCTAGTAATATTTCATATTTCATGCCTCCTGTCATATTGTTTGTTGATGGGATACACAGGCAAGGGAGAAAATACAGAATTCAGTTCTCAACACTCCAGAGAAGTTTTCAGGATGTACCTATCTATTTTATTTCCTAGTTTGAGACAATGCTTCACTAGCCAAATTTAGGCAGTGCATTAAGCTAGTGGAATGCTGAGGGACTTGTGTTCCCTGTCAACATGATCCCATAACATTGTGCTGAAAACCATTCAAGATTTATTGAGAAAGAAAAGAGAGAAAAAGGTATGATTGCTTGGTCTAGTACTAAAGGCACTCAGCCTTGAGGGGGCAATTTTAACTGCAATTGCTGCTCACAGGGTTGCATTTTACTCAGAGGTTGAATAATTGAAATATAGACAGAGCTTTAGAAAAAAAGGGCCAGAACTTCCTCCTCACAGAGAAGGCAGTGAAAAAGTAACACTTTTCCTCTGTCTCTGTATACTCTGTGACATCAAATTTGTCCTTGCACAGCGGCACAGATCAGAGAACTTCACTATAACGTATATATTGATGATAGGGTGCTTTTGAGAGGTATGTGGGTTGAATCTCTGATAGGTTTTTGATTGAACTGAGCCCATACTTCCAGGCAAATTCTCTGAGGTATTGCATAAAAGATAGATGGTGGCATTTTGACACACTTTTAGAAAAAATTAGCAACCACAGCTGCCTTTTACAGGATGCCTGAATGTGTTCAACAGTTTCAGCGCTCACCAGGCTGAGCTTCTTGAGAGACTTCAGCATAAGAATGACACATTTTAAAACTTACACTAGCCTATGTAGGAAATACAGATTGACTTTTTCAGTAGTTATGCACAGGCAGAGGGGCAAACTCAAGACATGAAGAGAAGTTTAAAGTCTGATCTTGGATGCTTTGAATAAGTTGTACTAAATTCCACTTAATTCATGTTTCGTAGAAGTGAAAAATAGATGTGAAAAAGTATTTAGGAGTCTAATATCTCTTAGGAAGTCTTATTTCCCTGTGATTTTAATTTGAATTGTAGTATATTTAATCAGGAATAGGGACTCAAAGCTTTTGGGATTTGGTTATTTTATCCATGGTAGCATAATTTTGGAAGTGCAAATAACAAAGCTTCTCTGTAATATAACAAAGCTTCTTTGTAATTAACTACAAAAATTTGATAAGTTTTGGGATTAAATTCTTTCACAGATACAGGATACAATATGGCAAGGATGTTTCAATAGGTGCCAGCTTGGTTTATTAGTCCAGGTGTTGAGAACCAGTTTCTGTATCTTCCCAGGAGGGTTATTATTTGAAGACTTCACACCAAAGCCCTGAATGCACTAACAAAGAAACCTTGGACAGAAACATATTTTACCTATACCAAAAGACTGAGCACTATTGAAGGTGGATCTTGTCTCCCAGGTGAATTTCTGAAAGGTAATTTAACCTCTTTTTTGGGCTTCCTTTTGTGAAAAGCAGTTACTTCAGATGTCTGTTGGTGTTTTCCCAGTGCTAAAGGTACTGTGGACATTTGTGGTCTGGAAAGCAACCAAACACTTCCTCCCCTCAGCACCTTGGGTGTGCAGCTCAGAAAAGACTGAAACTGCTATTTAGCAATGAATTAGAGATATGATTCAGAACAAAATGAGAAGCAGATGAGTAAGTATATGCCAATTTTTCATAGCCTTTTTTTCTGAGAACCACACTTCCAAGTGTCAAGTGGGTGAAATTTCATTGCTTTGAATCAAAGGGTCAAGTATTCCAACATGGGTTTGTCTTTGGAATTAATTTAGTGTAATACATGCTCTTTTCCCCTCCCCTTTTTCTAGCACTCTAGTTCCTGAAATATATATGATGATGCATGCAGCACAAATAACTGGTTACCATAGGAACAACTGTAATAGTGATCCCAAAGCAGGGTTGGCCTTTTTTTCAGGATTTTCTTTTTCCCCTTAATACCATACTCTGTACGTACATAAAGATCCTAGCCCTCTTTCATTTGCAAATCGTTCTGGAAAAATGCTCCTATTTAATGTGATTTGACTATAAATTGAAAAAAACTTCAGTGTGTTTGCAGCAGCCTTTTGGCCTTATGCATTTTTTTACTCATAAAGAGATGAGCACTAAAGGACTTTGTCATCCATGACATTGTAAATGACAACCTTATGGTAAGCCTTACTACTTTAAACATTCCTGTGATGACATTACTGAAGTAAGCAAAGAATTTATTATATTTTTCACTTTTTTTTTCCCCTGTCAAAAGTTACCCTTTTACCACATCCTGGCATACAAATATGAGAAAATGCAAATATGTGTGAGCATGAAACAAGCAAAATGGTAAAAATAAATGAATTTTCATTCTTCTAAATGTTAATGGCATTACCTGTTATCATCTAGCTCTGCACACATCTTCAGAGTCATAAATTGGGTTTCAGACATGCACTAACATATTGCCACAACCCTAAGCAGAGGTTTATGGGGAAGAAATAAAAGATCAGTCTGCCTCCTTCCCTTAGTGTTCCCAGGGAAATGAGGGAGCCCTGTTTTACAACAGCATTCAAATTTCTTGAGTATTGGTGAAGGCTCTATGATTCTATAGAGAAAGGGGGTGATAGAGCAGCTTGGTGGTCACCAGGCTTCTGGTCAAGGTCAACCCATCACAAGCAATCATTAACCTCATCTCCACTTTGGGTAGTACAAATGAATAGGAGAAACACAGTAAATGCCTCACAGGGAGGCCTTGGAGAGAAGGATTTTCAGTTAAAAACAAATAAAAGCTTCTTTCTTTCATCATGCATATAACAATGTTCAGCCTAAAAAAAAAAAAAAAAAATTAAAAATGCATTAGGAGAAGCTGTAAAATAGCCATGGATAGAGAATATGAGCTACATGTGGTTGGAAAGCTCTGTCTGCATTGCTGTCTTTGAATGCAGAAGTTCTGTGTCCCATGTTTTGCCAGAGGGCTGGGAGACAGGGATACATCCACACTGAAGCCACAGGAATGTATATGGAGTTTTAAGTGGTTATGAGAGTGCGGTTTGTGGCAGATCTGGACAGCTTAACGTGAACTCTACACTGCAGTCACCAAAATACCACCTGAAGCAGTGATATACAAGTTTTGAACAGTTGTAATTTTCTTACACAAACCACATTTTAGGGAAAACCCATGTATCAAATCTATTCCAAAACACTCTTCTCCTGTCTAACAAAAATTAGAGATATTATTCTGCCTCTGTAGTTTAAGAAAATGGTCACTGTTACAAATTTTGCCTTTCAGAATGGAAGGTTTTTTGCACTCTGTAGAAAAACTGCATCAGCTGAAAAAATAAATCATAATAAATGGAGGCCTCTGTTCCTTTCTGAAGTGACACCTTGGATACCTCATGTACTTGTAGGTAATTGTGAAATTTACTGAGGCTTTTCCATCCACAGAAAAAGCTACTGTAAGTTTCTTGTTACTTCAGGCTCTTGGTGTTTTTTCCCCTGCTAACTATTTAATTTGGTTGCAAAGCAGATTCATATCTTCTTTTTTTTTCTATTTGACATATATAATTTAATTATAGTAAACATTTGACAGTAATTAGAGGGTAGCTTTAGAGGACCTGATGTAATTTATTAGATTTAGACATTTAACTGCAGTGCAGTTAGTGTGTAACCATGTTTAGGGGTATACATTCTATAAACCAGCAATTAATTTACATATACTTACTGCTTCATTAATCTATGTGTCTGCATACCTAAAAATGTAAGGTGTAATATCTATTTTATTGGGCAATGAAGAGGAAAAAATAATTGTCATGTAAGACAGATTGGAACTTGCAAAAATCCCAAAACATTCAAGGGCAAAAACCCCACAGATGCTCTTTCCACACTTTCTTCAGAGGATTTGCATTCTGCCATTCTTTAGAGGATGTTTCTCATGGCACTAAGGTGGGGTTATTAAAGGTTTTGAGGTTACTGCTGTTTCCTCACATCATCAAGTCTGTTTCTACCTCCCTCAGCACATCTGCACATGGGGTGGGGTTTTCCTTACTGGGGGCATCAAAGTGATCCAAGTATTTAAGTTACCATTTCAGAAAAAAGTTGTGGGAAGCTGTGCCTAATTAGCAACCTGTAACAGTGGGAGGGGAAATGACAAGCAGGGAGGTTGTGCAGAGCTGAAGCCCTTCCTGCAGGATGGTAAAACAAGGAGCTGCAGAGTGACATCAGAATCGGAGGGAGCACCCTGGCTAACTCTGCTCAAAAATTACCTCAGTGCAGGAAATTCACAATATTAACTGTGTTAGCTTCTCTTTACTGCAGAAGGACTGTTTCTGCTGTTCCCTGGTAACACTGAATCACTTCGATGAATAATAGGAAAAATGTAAATAAGATATTCTCTTAGTTATATTGCAAAAGCTGAGATAATTTTTTTTTCCCAAGCAGAAATTTTCCACAAAATATTCCTTTAGTTAGAAAATTTAAATTACTGCTGATGAAATTCTTTTTGTGAAGAAAACAACTTTTTTAATTTGAGAAGTAAAATATTTAATAACAAAGAGAAATGCTTAGACTGCAAAAAAATGGATATTTAATTTTTCAATTTTTTTTTTTCATTTGAAAATGAACTTGTCAGTAATATATAAACTTCATCAAATTCAACAAGGCTGAGTGAAGGTTCTTCACCTGGGTGAGGACAATCCCAAACAGGAAGGGAGACGGGTCCAGTGAGGCCTTATTTTGGCTTTTTAATCCTCAAAGGGGCTTACAAGAAAGAAGAGGACAGGTATTTTAGTAGGGCCTTTAGCAGTAGGACAAGAGGTAATGGTTCTAACCTAAAAGAGGGGGTAGATGCTCCATTCCTGAAAGCATTCAAGGCCAGGTTTAACAGTGTTCTGAGCAACCTTCCATAGTTGATGTCATTTCTTATTGCAGGGGAGGTTTGGCTTGATGACCTTTAAATGTCCAACCCAAATCAAACCATTGTAGGAAAAATAAAAATAAATAACTTTTAACACCACCATTGTTCCTGACTTATTAAATTTAAATTAGTCTCAGGACTTTTTCTAAATATCAATTTATATTTTTTTAAATTTCTATTTTGTGATATGCAAGTCAATCAGCATAAAGAAATAGAGAAAAGTAGAAGTGTACAGAATTCACATAGCAACAGGGATGGATTTTAATAGACCTGATTATGAAGTAGATGGGGGTGTGTGTGCATGTTGGTGGAGAACTGCAATTATTTTTAATTTGCAATGAAAAGCCAAGAATTTTCAAAAAGAGGAAAAAATAGACAAGCAAGATATAAAAGGAACTGAAAATGAGAGTAATAGATAAAATAAAACTCACTTGTCCCTTCTGTCCTATGCATACAGTTAACACAGATTTCTTTCCTTTAGGTTTAATGCAGTGCTAATGGCTTCAGTATCTTTTTAGATAGTCATACTTTAATATTGGTTCCTAAGAAGCCTTATGTTGTAGTAACCATCTAGAGAGTAAAAAAGCTTGTTTGGGAACCATCTGTGCTAAAAAACAAAATGTTGAACACAGTTATTTGGAAGTAGAGTCACTTGGACTGGGAAATAAAGTAATTTTGGTACCCCTTTCAATAATATATTTGTGGATGCCAGTGCAGAGATGGAGTCTGTGTTCTGAACCCAGTACACCCTCCAAAAGAGCGGCAAACTCAAGCTTTATTGTCTTAAGAGCATGTGTGATTCTGATTAGCATTTGATTTATGTGTCTTCTGTGTTTATTTGTTTATAAAAATGCCCTGCCTCTTTGCAGTAATCCAAATCCTATGTTGTAGCAGTTTCTATAGCAACTATGCATTTATTATTGAATAAAGAAAGAATTATGTAAACCAAAGCCATAAACCATACATAAATTATCAATGCATAAATTCCTACTGTCCTGGTTTCTCAGTCCAATTCTCTACAGTTTGTATATAAGCAAGTAAGAAATATGAGAAAATGAAAAGTAGAAAGTTTCCCCCAACCTTATCTCCCGTAACATTATTGAGACAACTATCTGTCTAGAAATTATGATGATATCTGATTCAAGTAATTCAGGAATCATGAGTCATTCCCTTAAAGTCATGAGTCTGGTTTTTAAAATCTTGAAATTAAAAAAACCCACTAACCCTATGAAAATGACACCACCACTCTCCCTCCCTCCCCCACATCCCCCCTCCCCCAATTTCATTTGGTTTGATTGTGAAAGCATGCTATCAATTTTGAAGCATTTTTTGAAGCCTAGTTGAGCTATTAAAATATATTTTAAGGTTGGAAACTTAGATTCTGAACTCATTTTGTTATTCTAATAGTAAGTCTTACCTGCAGTTCCAGTACCAGTTCTCTTAAATACTCAAAGATGTACTGAAAGATATTCACCTAAGCCTCTTTAACTAGTTCTCTCTGTTGATTTCCATTATTTGGCTCTATCAGTGCAAAACAACAGCCAAAATTTCATTTGCAGCTAGTGTAGTTGAAATTCAGGAACTCTATCCAGGATTACAGCCTTTAGTTTCTAGATGCCAGCTGAGAGTTAAAATCTTGGAATCTTTCATAAGAAAGAAAGAAAGAAAAAGAAAGAAAGAGAGAAGGAAGGAAGGAAGGAAGGAAGGAAGGAAGGAAGGAAGGAAGGAAGGAAGGAAGGAAGGAAGGAAGGAAGGAAGGAAGGTCCAAATCCTACTGCAGTAGTCAATTTTGAGAGTGAAAGTGTTGAAATAAAACATTTTGACACTTTCTGGAATTAAATGTTTTGAAACTTCCATTTGAAAATATTTTAAATGTTGCTGCTGTGAATCAGAAGAAAATTGTTCTGTTAGGGAAATTTTTGGCCAAAATTGCAAATCCATTCCTAACAGCTGCCAGACTTTCTGAGGCAGACCGCAAGATCTGAGCTCAGGGATTCTCATCCATGTTGCTCTGCTGAGCATAAATTGTCAATAAAAGCCACAACTTATTGCTTATCATTTCTGGCTTCCCATGTACTTGCTTATTTAATCTTTGGCTTTGCCTGAGCAGTTTCAATCAAAAGCAGATCTCCAAATGAGCAACCACTTTCTTAATGTGCATAAAACCCATACTGTTATTTTTAAATGAAACTAAATGAATGTACATAGGACAATAGGGTTGTCTCCATAAGTGCAATGCATCTTGATTACCTACATGTGTAACTTTACTTCATAAAGTCATACAATTACCTTCACTTATGAAAGCAGTGTAAAACATGTATTTATAATATTTAGTATCAAAGTCTTTGATTAAGAAACAGAAGTTTCTGTTTATCACCATGGCTCATCTCATTATCTCAGTGGGGTATTTAGTATGTTTGTTTTAAAGCACTCTTGAAGCTTTTCGAAGACAGAAGGCTGAACAAAAATCCAGACATATGCCATAATTAAAGTACAAGACGTAATTAGAAATTTTGTGAAGCAAAGGCTGTATTAGAACCTATTTCATGTTTTCTTTTTTCTATTCAATTTCACACATTGTCTATTCAAGAAATTGATAAAAAAATTCAATCTAGCTCCAAGTGTTCTTGGATGCTTAAGGGTTTAAATGAATCTTCAGTGTGTACATATATATAGATATATATAAATTTAATATACAAATGTTATACAAATACATATCTCTTTTGATGACTTTGCAAGTCTTTCAAACTGGAACTACTAGTAAACTGTGAAGGAATACTACAATTATTTAACTCATATTGTATTCAGAGAAAATAAGAAAGACAATCAATGTTTCCAACAGAAAAATAACTTCCATTCTGCTCTCCTCCCAACAAGTAGTTTGAAAATATTTTGTGTGCCAATCACTAAGGAAAAAAAGTACTGTTCTGTGTAGACCAGTGAGTATGTTGGTTTGGGAATCCAAATGAAATGTGGTATCTCATAAAATATCCCTTCTTTTTAATCTTTATGATATCATGAGATAAAAATATAAAGGGTTCTAACTCGCTACAAAAGCAAAAGATATATTTCAGTAAAATGTGATAAAATATCTATTCTTAGGTTTCTAGGAGTACTATGATATATTGTACAATTTTTTTACAGAAAAAAGCCTTTAGCACCTATTGTGGACTTTGCTAAAAAATGCAAACTTTACTCTGCTGGTAATACAGAAAGTAATGATACTTTTCTTAATATTTTTTTAATGATAACACCGTATTTTTATGGACCACACAGACTGTTTCAATACAATGCCATCCTTCAAATTTACAGTATTTCTATTTGCAAACTCAAAAGGCAGAATGGTATTCCTGTTATACACAAAATAATTCCTTATCTCTTGTTCCTCATTGGAGAGAAATATAAAGGCATTTAAAAAGCATTGGGGCTTTTCCTTTCATTGATAAATACTGAATACCCTAATTATCTGTGCAGTACTAAGAATTTCTTAATTGAAGAAATGAGATGTGTAAGAGGTATATAGTAATCTAAGCATCTGACAGAACACTTGGTCAATCAGAAGTTCAAAACAGAAGTAAAAATACAAAAAATCATCTCTCAGTCAGCAGTGTATCGAGGCCACAGTCTCTTTAATGTCATTAACAGATGTGATTCCAGTAGAAGAATAAGAGATGGATTTCTTGCCTTTTTCTTCCAAACAGGTTCTGGTCAGGAGGACAGAAATGCAGTGTGTGACTGCTGATGATCCAGAATGGCATTGCAGGCACTCCCTCTTTAGATTAATCCCTGCTACCTGTAGATGTATCCATGTCCCAAAAATGTATTTTCAGATCATGTGCTTTCTCTGGCTGGCTACCAAGAGTGGGAGCTGGCAACATGGCCATGTAGCCAGCTCAATATGAAAAACAGCTTCAGAGCCCAACCAAATTCACTTTAAACCTTTCTTCTCCCTCCAGTATTTCCTCTCCCACTAAATCAAGTTTTTTGCTGCAGATTACAAATTCCTAGAAACAAATGCAAGTTTCTTCTGCCTATGTGCAAACAACTTGGACTCCTGAAAACAGGAAGGAGGGCAGATAAGGAAATCTGTATAACAGAGAATCACACAATCATGTAATGATTTGGGTTAAATGTTACCTTAAACGTAATCTAGTTCCAACCACCCTGCCATGGGCAGAGGCACTTTTCAATAGACCAGGTTACTCAAAGACCCACCCAGCCTTCCCTTGAACATTCCTAGGGAGGGAATTCCCTCTGCTTCTCTGGACAGCTTGTTTTAGTGCCTTATAGTAAAAAATTACTTCCTACCACATCTGTATTTCTGGAATGAGAGGGAAATCCCAGCAACTAACTCTTTTGGAGGCCAATATGAACCCCCCAATATGAGGGGGAATGAGTGGCAAAAGCACCCCGTTGTGACCAGCACAGAGGTTCCATGACTCCTTAGCAGAGACTAATGCAGGAGAAGGTATTTCAAGGACCAAAAAGGGTACCAGTGGACTTTTGGTATATCTGTCTTGGAGACAGAGAAAACTAAAACATTTGTCTGCTTTGCTCAGTCTCTCAGGGCACCCTGCTGCTGTGTGGTTGCTGAGGGTCAAAGATCATAGGGTGCCAATCACTGCCATGCTCCGCTATAAAAACATGACAATTGTGTCTTGGTTTTGGCCAGGATAGAGTTAATTTTCATCCTGGTAGCTGTTCCAGTGCTGTATTTAGGACTTGGGATGAGAATAACGCTGATAACACACCATTGTTTTGGTTGTTGTGAACAGTGTTTACACTAAGTCAGGGGCTTTTCAGCTTCCCCACCAGTACACCAGTGAGGAGACAACTGGGATGGGACACAGCCAGGACAGCTGACCCCAGCTGGACAAAATGATATTCCACATCAGATGACATCATGCTGAAAAATAAAACTCAGGGAAGCTAACTGGCTGGGCATTGGTCAGAAGGTGGTGAGCAATTGTATTGTGCATCAACTGTTTTTTATATTGCTTTATCATTATTATTGCTTGCCTCTCCTTTTCTGTTCTATTAAATTGTCTGTATCCCAGCTTGTGAGTTTTACCTTTTTTTCCAGTTCTCTGCTCCATCCTGTTGTGGAGGACTGAGCTGTATGGTGTTTAGTTGCTTGCCATGTAAATTTACCACAATATTCCTGTGTTCACTGTTGATGCATTTTGGTTGTGTGTTTGACTAGGAAGGGTTGCTATTTATACTTTGCCATGGTCATGCCATGCCCAGAAGTGAACCTGCAGGATTTCCTTTCCCTACAAATTGCAAAGGGTTCTGTGTTTCCTAGTAGAAGGATTTCCTCAGCAATCTGCTCTGAATGCTCCACATTTGACAGGACAATGAGGCTGAGTGAGGTGCTGCAGCTTTTCTGCTCAGGTTTCATGCAAGGAGATGGTGATGATGAGAGGTCTTCAGGTCTCAGAATGAAACAGTAGCACTTGTGGCACCTATAGCAGGGAGATGGGAATCTTTCTTTGTAGAATGGTGAGTTACTGAACTCTGACATGATTCTGTAGTAGTATGAGTCAGCACAACAGACTCACTGCTACTGTTATAAAATTAGTGGGTGCTGCAAGTCATGACATTGCAATATTATTAAGATATTGTCTTTCCCATGACTAATCAGTTACAGAATTTCTGGGGTTTTCCTGGCATTTGAATTTCCTTAGTGTTCTTACACATATGATAGTGTGTGTGCAGAGAAGAAAGACATTAATAACACAAATAAAACAAAGTTCAAAGAATCATAGAACAGAATATGTTCTGAGGTAGAAGGAACTCCCAAGGATCATTGAAATCCAACTATGTTGCTGCACAGGACAGCCCCAAGAGCCACACCATGTGCCTGAGAGCATTGTCCAATTGCTTCTTGAGCTCTGAAAGGTTGATTCTGTGACCACTTCCCTGGGGAGCCTGTTCCAGTGTCCAACCACCCTCTGGGTGAAATTACGGTGGCTTCTCTGAGCTGAGAGTAGGGTCTTTAAAAATGCTTTTAATGGACCAGAATTCCAATAGTCAATGAAACAAAACTGTAGTAATCTCTCCTCTCCTCTCCTCTCCTCTCCTCTCCTCTCCTCTCCTCTCCTCTCCTCTCCTCTCCTCTCCTCTCCTCTCCTCTCCTCTCCTCTCCTCTCCTCTCCTCTCCTCTCCTCTCCTCTCCTCTCCTCTCCTCTCCTCTCCTCTCCTCTCCTCTCCTCTCCTCTCCTCTCCTCTCCTCTCCTCTCCTCTCCTCTCCTCTCCTCTCCTCTCCTCTCCTCTCCTCTCCTCTCCTCTCCTCTCCTCTCCTCTCCCTTCTGCTCTACCCTACCCTGCACTTTTCTTCAGCAGAAAATAGATTCAGACTCAGCACAGATGTTGGTTTTATATTAATTACTGAGCACTCACATACACAGAATAAAACTATTCTATGCTTGGGACCAGTTTGAGTATCTGAACTACTAGTGATTGTCTTGGAGTCACCAAAGCCATTCAGTTCTAAGTTTCTTCGTGTATAAATTAAAATAAAATATTTTCCTATTTACTTTCAATAGTGGTGAAAATGTAGCATCAATGACATGATTTACTCTTTTGGATAGAGTGGTGAAAACAGCAGTTTTCCTAGATATAGTTGATAATTCTTGTGTTACAGAATTAATTTTAGTAAGAGGAGGGGTTTGAAGTGATTATATTTAAAGAATCCAAGATGGTTTCAATGAGAGCAAACAAGTGCCTTTTCTTTGTTTACTTTTGTTTTTCACCTTGAAAGGAATGGAGAGGCTGAATATATGAATACCATCTGGGAGTAAAGCATTCAAATAACTCAGTGTTATGAAACATTCTGTATTTTTCCATGCATTCATTCACTGATTAAAATCAATCTTTCTATTCTATGAATGGTTTTAAAATATGACAGTACTGTAAGTTTCAATTTTATTAACAATGTCTGCTTATCTGAATAACATATCTGTAGCTCATACCTGGGTCTATTAAAAACAGACATTTCAGTGACTGAATACACTTATCAACATTTGTAACATCAATTTCTATTTTTATTTTCAGGCTGTAACAAGCCTCAAAATTGTTTGTGCTAACTCTAATCCAGTGACTGTTTTCCTAATATGACTTACTACATTGAGCTATGCAGAAGTTCAGAATAACCTTTGTGTGCTATTTTACAAGTATTTTCATAATGCTTTTAGAACAATCATGGCTTTCATACATTGGCAACACTTCACCTCTGGTTTAATATTTTCATAATGTATTTTCATAATGCTTTTAGAACAATCATGGCTTTCATACATTGGCAACACTTCACCTCTGGTTTAATATTCCTTAATTTTCCTTTGATGAAAAGCAGATTGAAAGGAAAAAAAAGTACTTTAAAAGTAAAATTAATTGGCTCATTATGGTGTTATCATAATTTGAAAGACACCAACAAATTAAACAGAACCCAATCTTCCACATTTTTATAGTCAGTCCTTATGTCAGAGAAGCCACAGTGGCTGGATGACCAGGCTCAAAGAGTGATGGTGAGTGGAATTACATCCAGTCACCAGTGGCATTTCCCAAGGCTCAGAGTTGGGAAAAGTCCTGCTTAATATCTTTATTGATGATCTGCACAGGGGTATCAATAGCACCTTGCATTCCCAGCTAGGCAGAGTTCTGACCTGCTGGAGGGTGTGAGAGCTCTACAGAGGGATCTGGACAGGCTGCATTGATGGGCTGAGGCAAATTGCACGGGCTTCAACAAGGTAAAGTGCTGGGCCCTGACCTTGGGTCACAACAACCCCAGGCAATGCCCCAGGTTTGGGGAAGAGTGGCTGGAAAGGTGCCTGGCAGAAGAGCTCCTGGGGATGTTGATCAACAGTAAGCTGGACATGATCCAGGTGAGCCCAGGAGCCCAAGAAGGCCAAAGGCACCTGGCCTGGATCAGCAATAGTGTGGCAGCAGGACCAGGGCAGGGATTGCCCCCTGTGCTCAGCACTGGTGAGGCCACAGCTCAAATCCTGTGTCCAGTTTTGGGCCTCTCACTACAGGAAAGGCATTGAGGGGCTGGAGTGAGGCAGAGAAGGGCAGCAGAGCTGGGGAAGGGTCTGGAGCACAGCTCTGATGAGGAGCAGCTGAGGAAATTGGGACTATACAGCCTGGAGAAAAAGAGGCTCAGGAAGGACATTTCTGTTCTCTCCAGCTGCCCAAAATGTTGTGGTGGCGAGGGGACTGTCAGTCTCTTCTTCAAGGTAACAAGCAAAGGACAAGAGGAAATGGTTTCAAGTTTCACCAGTCCCTAGCTCTACTTTCCTAAAGAATACATAAACCTGTGGCAGAAAGTACTGAAATGTACATCACACACTGTGGATACCAGAAATAGATCTGTGTTTGAAGAGCATGAGTATGTTGGACAGCAACTAAGAATGTGAGTTCAAGGTTTACTGTACAGCACTGCACAGTCCATAAGACCTGAGAGTAATCTTTGCTCCTTTGTGTACTGGACATAAATTGGCATTCCTGGACTGTTAAAGTGCTTTTGTCATGGCCAGGGCTGTATCTCATGCAATAGTAGAGTGTTTGCAGTTAGACATGTAAGCAGTGCTGTAATACAAAATCAGATGTACATTCATAACAGAATAAATGAGTTGAAAATATGCTTAGACCTCTGAAGCACAGACTTTGCTGCAGTTCATACTTTTAGTGAAATGCATTACTTTTAAAATGAAAAATTACTCCAGGACCATTTGTAAGTTTGCTGTCAGGTCAGATTGAATTCTGTCACTGGATAGATTTGCCTTCCAAGACTGCATTCTATTATAATAAGGAGTACAAATCACAAGGCTTTTAACTGTATCTATTTTATTTGCATGTAGAATCTGAACCTAAGGAAGCACGCTACCTTAACAGAATTCCTTTGAGGCACTTTAATCAATGTAAAATTAAATCTAGTTATGGTAATTAAATCTTCTGAAAGTAAAAGGTGACTGGAATAGTACTCAGCTTTAGCACAAGCCAAAAAATAAAAAGGAAACATACTAACATCTTCTTCATTAGTTTGTTATTAGTACAATACCTTCCTAATGTCTCTGCTGAAACTTGAATTTTAAATGAAAGTTAGAATTTTCCTTTCATTTCCTGGTGTGTGACAATAGAATTAAATGAAAAACATAGTTGTAACTACAGTGTCACTGTTGGTCTCTCTATTTTACTCAGCTCTTTTTCAACTTATAAAACATTACTCTCCATCCATAGAACATTAAGTTGTGAGATTTCATGTGTGGTCCTTTGGTTTAATCTTCAAGTAGTTTCAGCAAAATCAGGCATTGAGGGGACGGTCTTGTACTGATGATGTTGTACTCTGATCTAGTTAAGCAGTGACCAGACTCTCAGCAATCCTCATTGCAGCCTCTCCTGGTTGTAAGTTCTGTGTCATAAATTTGTACTTACAAAAAAATGCCATTTAACTTTTCTCTGAGCAGATCTGTGTCTGCTGATCTCCTGCTCCAGTACTGAGAGAAATACTAATAAATCTGCACTTCAGCACTCACTAAAACAGATCAATTTTGTAAGCACCAGCATGGAAACAAATAGGCCCTTTATAGCTATTAATAAAGGAGGATAATTGCTGGCATTAGTCACAGCATTTAATTTCACTGAAGTACTGGTTGGCTGTCCTCAAGGTGAGGATTTTCTGTGAGGTATTTTCAAGTGGCATGGCTCATGTTTTATAAATAGGCAAACTTTGCTTTCAAATGAAAAATAAATAAATAGATGCACACACACCCCTCCAACAACATATTGGAAACATTTCTGGTTTACAAAAAGCTACATGCATGTAAATAGAAATTTGGAAGATAGTAAAACTAACATTTTGAAACATGCACCACAGTACCAGTCAATGACTAAATAGGTGTGTTTTCTCCTCCTCTGAGAAGCATGTGGGGGTTTGGGTAGGATTTTTTCCCTTCAAAAAAAAGTTGTTAATCTGATAAGAACATAATGCCTAATTGCAAGGAGCATAAAAATGAAAGCATGAGAATCTAACTTGACAAATGAGAAACAGCTTGATGAGTCAGTAGCCCATATTGTGTGTCATGAAGATAGACATATACCTTTATTCTCACTGAAATTTGCTGCTGTCATTACAAAGATAACTGCTCCAGGCAGTACTCCTCTTCCTTACTAAAGACATAATCCCTGTTTCAATTACTTCAACACACTGGAAGATCTGCTTTCTGTGCTGCCAAACTATGTTATATCCAACTGATCACGTGGATATAGGAAGCTGTGGGTATGGCCAGTACATAATGGGAGATAATTAAGGAATTTTTGGTTACTAAACAAACAAAAGGACTCTTAGCCAAATGAATGGTGATGATATCATCACCAAAATAAGAAGAATGGATGTGTTTGGGCCTTTTTTGCTGCTGAAGCTGAATAATGGCTTGCAGATAAAAAACCCCAAAAAAACAAAACCAAAGCAAACATGCTCATTGTTGAAGCGGTATGAAGAGTTTAAAAACTACCACAACTTCTGCATGTATGGTAACTTTAAAGTGGCAGCATATAACTTGGTGATTTGGGGTGCCAGAGTTTGTGTAAATGTTGCAGCTGAGGCTGAGATCCTCATTCACCTCCCTAATCCATACTTTCAATTTGTAAGTGTCCCAGTATCCTCTCATCCTGTCTTTGACTTAGAATGATAAGATTTCTCTCTTCTTCCTCCCCAACCCCTCCTAGTATCAAGCACCTTCACTAACAAAGTACTTCCAGTCTTTCTTAAACTTCAAAATCACAGATTCAAATATAGCAAAAATAGACATATCATCCTTCGTTTATCTGGAAGAACTTCATAGCAATGTCAGATCAGGTGTATCAGAACCTACAGCAGCACTCAGGTGTAGGTCTCAAAGGGTCACCAAGAGAAATGTTAATGTCACAAACATTGATATCCTATTTGTTAGGGTCTACAACTTAAGTTGTCTTTAATATATCCCATAAAGGAAACATATATACTGTGTTTCAGGTTTTCCTACTAGGAACCTTATCAAAGGGACCTTAATTACCATTTAATATTATCTTTTGTTTTCCAAATGAGAGATTTGTATCTATGTGGGCTCCATTCAAGTGTGGTCAGTGTTTGCTACGGTTTATGAGACTTCTAGGGAAATACAGATCAAGGTTAAAAAGGATCCAGTCAAATGTGATCCAGACTATTGAGCTCACACAGACACTACTGTTGATTCAGGAGATACTGGAAGCTTAGAGCAATTAAGGAAAGGTTTGGACATTGCAAGTTTTTCTCTTTGCAAGAAATGCTGTGGTACTACTAGCAAAATGACTCTATCTTTGAATTACTTCAAATGGCTCTCACTTAAATAGAAATCTGAAAGAGTATAAACTTGAACTACTTTGGTTTCTTGGACCACTGAATCTAGTCTTAGATTATGTAAAAGATACAAGGAGTTTCACTGATTTTAACAATACTGTGATTTTTGTGGTTGAAGTCATTGAAGCAGAAATCCAGATTGCTTTGTGTGAAAATAATCTTGCTCCCTAACAATAAAATATAAATTGAACTGTTTATAAATTCCTTGGTTTTACAGAATTCCTTATCTAAACCATCAGAGAATTTTGGAGGCAATACAATGTATTTACATTCAAAATTCTCATGCTGTGTCAATTTTATATAGATGCTCCCTTTATATCTGAAAGTACATAGGATTGTATTTATGAATAAAACAATTCAATTACTTAAAAAATGAGTTATAAACTTTCACTATTTGTTTAATTTGAACAATATGTTATTCAAGATGGCAACCTGCAAAATCACATATTCTTTGTGTTAAACTTATTCCATTTATTTAATAGTTAAAGTTATTGGTCAGAATAGTACCCATAGAAGCCGATTCAGTTTTTTATGTCTATGTTCAGTTTTGGATAATCACATAATAGATGTTCACCTTATTATAGTAATTGGAAAGGTTTTGTGCCATTAGAAAAAAATCCTTCTGTACTTCTGTGCAGTATATAAGTGTGTGTATATATCTATATCTATCTATATCTATATCATCTATATCTATATCTATATCTGAAAGACATTGCTGGTACCATAATTTCTTATGATTTGGCAATCATATACTCACTTAATAGGAATCAAATAGATGAATCTTTTCACCTCTCTCTTCTGCCTAAATTCCAGGAATTATCATAAAGAATATTGTACTGTTATCGAGTATGTATTGTTCCAAAGGTATTAATGAGAGCACTGTCGAATTTCTAAGATCCCTATAGAAGAGTGAGCACAAATAATTTTTATAATTTGTGAGAACAAATTTTTATTATTTGTGAGCACAAATAATTTATATCCCTTGTTTTCAACTCTGATAAAGTGACCACTTCTTCCCCAATTCCCTAGGGTGATGCAGAATCCCTATAAGATCTTTGGCAAAAAAAATCCATAGGAAAAAGGCACTGATAGCAGATTTTAACTGAAATCCCTTTTTCAGGTGTCCGAGGTAAAAGGTCTTGAATGGGAAATAAACAAGTCCAGCTGCTGACTTGGCTTAGTGTGCAAAACCAGTTAGGCTCTGTTAAAAAAGGTAAAGTGGCTATGCTGCTCTAGACCTAAATTAAGGATTGCTGAGTGACATGTAAATTAATAGTTTATGAAAAAGAAGATCTAGTAGGCACTGCGTTGGCTTTGTGATTTTCAAATTTACCAGTAAGAGCACTATCTGTATCAACAGATTTATACCTTCTGCAAAAATGGTGATATAAAAAAGAGCTTAATCTCACAGAACAGACATAGTTTTGTCTCAAGTTCTTTTCAGTCAGGTGCAACGTCTTAAATCTGAGACATTAATTAGAAAACTGAAGCATTACCAATGAAAAAGTTTACATTAGACAAGTCTAAGGTAATACCAGACGTTTCTTGTGTGGATAGGTTTTGGTACATGATTTTCAGTCTTTTGACACAGTGAATAGCTAGCAGCCTTTATACATGGACATTTGCTGCACTGCAGTTTTGCTTCATACTTTTTTTTTGTACATTCTCACAATGTACTTTGCAAATTCTTAGAATGTATTTTGGTGTACATTGGAAGCACTGCAAAGTGTGTGACAGCAGCCAGATGAAAGTTCTGAACTCTTGGTTGAGAAATAATAACAATTGTCTGTTGCCAAGGCTGAGCATGTATGGATCTACCCTTTCTGTTAGGGAAGGTTAAATCTATTGAATTGCTCACTGCTTTCTATTAGTGAATCCAGTAAAGAAACTGTTTGCCAGGTTCTCCCATGGGAATCTTTGTTTATATTTTTTTTTTGTGTATCACTTTCTCATCTTACTCTGAATAGACTATTCTCTGACCTCTCCCTCACTTAAAAACATAAAATTCACTTTTTACCTGGTATTCATTTCATCTGGATTAATATAATCAATATATTTTATTTATTTGTTTCTTTTAACATAGCCTGAATGAAAACCATCAATTCCCATGTCAAATCCCCCTTGGCAAGTCTGCTGATGACAAGCTGGGAGGAGTGG
This sequence comes from Agelaius phoeniceus, assembly GCF_051311805.1. Taxonomy (NCBI): domain Eukaryota; kingdom Metazoa; phylum Chordata; class Aves; order Passeriformes; family Icteridae; genus Agelaius; species Agelaius phoeniceus. The sequence goes on along the minus strand of NC_135266.1, from coordinate 12,887,429 downwards.
CCAGTACCTCAGTGTTGTGGAGCCCTTCAGAAGCCCCTTGGCAGTACTTGTGATTTACAGTCTGGTCATGGCCACTGGACTCATGGGATGTGAGCATTGTCCCTGAGCCACCTTGCAGCCCAGTGCCCCCTTTGGCTTCCTTCCTCTGCCCTTTGCAAGGCAGCCCCATCCTGCAGACATGGGGTAGAGACACAACCCAAGGCTCTAGGGGATGGCTCCTTTGTCTTTGGAACATCTAGCACAATCTTGGGAACAGCTGGATCCAAGTCTGGGAACAGCTGTATCCTAATAGAAAGCATAACCAAGAGCTGTCTTGGAGATCATGTGCTGCTGCTGATGTTTCCTGATGTACCTTGCCCAGCCTGTCGTAAGAGTTCCCTGTGGAATCAGACATAAAACATAAAGTATACTTCTTCCACCTGAAAGATAACACAATGTCTACACCTGCACCAAGACAGTGTCATAATTCAAGGTACGATACCTAGCATTGCCTCTAACTAACACAAATGCATAGAAAATAGAAACTGTATCAAAATAAATGTGCATGTTGATATGTTTTGAAACTTCACTGATAAAGTAGGAAATGTCAATGTATAATGACTTCAATGCATAATAACTTAATCCAAAGCACTTCTGAATGTTCACTCTCTTGGATATTTTCACCACATGTCTTTTATCTAACAGATAAACAAGTAATATCCTCAGTCAATGAAGATGGCTGTTTAAAGCTCTCTAATGATGAATTCAAATACCAAGTTATGAGCTGCAGAGGGAGAAATTCAATTGTTGTAACTAGGCAAAGTTATATAACTTGACCTGCAGGTGAAAAACAATTTGAATGTATCGAGGCAGATTAGAAAATCTGTTCTGCACTCTGATATAAACCATGAGCAGCTATTTTTCAAGCAAAAGGACTTGAACAAAAACTGAAATAGAACAAAAGAAATGTTTTAAAGTAGTATTAATAATTTAAACAAAGGAAATAGTTTGAAGGTGACCATAAATGGCAAAAGTAATTATAATATTTATCACATCCCTTTCAATAGATATAGGTATGAAATGAAAATATTTTGATATTTATTTTTCAACATCCTTAATATGTATAGCTGATTATCACAGCTGAATTCTTATGATATGACAGCATTGGATGTATTTTCAAGCAGTTTAATGGTAGTAAAACCTCTTTCAGTACTGCTCCCTTTTGGTTTATTATTTTTTCTAATTAAATTATCAACATTCAATTATCAAAAATTAAAATATTTAAATACATCAGTGTTCCTAAAATAAATATTTTTATGATTTAGCCAATATGTTGCATAATTGTAGTTCATCACCATGGAAGAATGTGTCACTGTCCTTTTTTATACTCACATGACCAAAAACTTGTGCTGGAGCTAAAACATCTCCTTAAGAAAAAAACCTATTTATGATTTCAATACTTAGAATTATGAATGAATTTCACAGAACTTTGTTCATTGTTTTTCTGTTAATCAACACTGTTGAAATCAAATATTGATCTGTCTTCCAACTTATTCTTTTCTTAGTTGAAATTTCACTAAACAAAAGTTAATTATTGCTTTGTTCAATTAAAGTCTTGTCTAATGTTAGATGTTCTGTCCCCCTAGATATGCCTAAAATTGTAACCAAATCCCCTTTTGACTGACTATTAAAACTATTCTACTTGAGCCACTATTGTAGTTCTTCTCTGAACCCTCCACAGCACTTCAGCACCCTTTAGAAGGGTGCAAATGAAACTCCATTTCACAAGGTGTCATCAGAATCACTTCTATATCCATTATTGCAGTCTGCCAAATGCTGTGTGAGTGGGGATGAGTGGGGATCCCATAGTTAGTTGCAAGCAGAGATTTACAACAACCTTTAAATATCAGTATTTTTGCAAAATAATATAAATTATGGATAAATTGTACAATCCCTGTCTGTATCTGTAGGCCCTGCAGTTGGGTGCACTAAAGCTTAGCCTTCAGTGAAAAAAATATCAATAAAGATAAAAGAGGTTTCCTGTAATTTCAACATAGTTTGCATAGGGAAACATTTTTTATTTAAGAATAAAACAAAAAGTGTATTTTGATTTGACTTCTGTAGCTTGCCTGTGAAATCAAAGTATTTCTTGGTAACCATAAACTTCAATAATTGTTATATTAACATTCTCAGATAGCAAGCATGCCTGTTTAGTTTTAGGTAATCAAACAGCACTAGAAATATTAATGTATCACATTTCTAGGCATAGTCAATGTAATACCTTTGAAATTTTCCAAAATTAATTTCAAAAGCTGTCTCAATTGCCAAACAATATAATCTATTCTGTGCATGTATCACATACATTTCACTATTGCTAGTATTGCTTTATATTTTGAGGCAGTAAGTCTATTTTTTACTCATGTCCCAGTTATAATCTTTACCTAAATGTCCTTCTCAAAAGGACATTTAAAAGAGGGGAAAAAAGGATCAGAGGGCATCCAAAGTGTCATTTGATTACTAGTCTGTGTAAGCAGAAAGAAGCTTTTTAACAATGTTGTGATGTGAATGGCTCCATTTGTCTTCAAGAGCATGGGAAAGAGCAGACCAAACCTATTCTGTTGCTCTAAAAAGTTGGTAACATGTGCATCTACTTTATAGACTGTTTTGTAATTACTAGTTGTTTTGGAAAACCCATTGTTAATCTCCAACCAAGTAAGGGGTATGACAAGACACATCAGTGCTTGAATTATTATAATTAAATCAAAGGATAAATAACAGAGGAAAATGAATAATTAAGAAGGTTGACAGCTGGAGTCAGGCAATGGATACTTCTCATGAAAAGAACAGCATGAACTAAAATCTGTCTAATTAAATCTTAAAATCTTAAAATTAAGTACCTTATTGGTAATAATCCTTTGTGGGTTTGATTGTGTATGGTACATATCAATGCACATCCCTTACATTAAGTAGATGCTATTGTTACATACAGGTAAAATAAAATAAAATAAAATAAAATAAAATAAAATAAAATAAAATAAAATAAAATAAAATAAAATTTAAATGAACAAATAAAAACCAACACAAATCCAAACAACCAAACCCCTCTAAAACAAAAAGCTGAGTTCAATGGAGTAGATGTTTTGATATTTAGGGGGATTCTGGAGGAGCAGTGGTCTAGGTATTTTTTGCCAGCCTATGTTTAGGTGGCTAGATCTTCTAATCAAATTGTGTTGGTGGAATTAGTTATAGACCAGAATATGGACTATTTCACCTTCTCCTAGGGATTATGTAATAGCTACCATATGATGCCAGTTGATGGTGATATTCCTGCCAGATGGACAGATACCCTTCCACTGTTGCTACACTTGCTTGTACTAATTCCTCTGAAGGGTTAATTATAAAAAGGTTTTATTCCTGATGCTACCAAAAATATTTTACTTTAAAAAAAAAAATCTGTTTAAATGGATACACAATGAAGAAAAAATAACAGGTAATTTAAAAATCTGCTGATTTAACCGAATGACGCCTCCCTTGCCACACTTTTAATTGAAGAAGTCAAAGACCTCAAGGTTTTTTCTCTGCTTCGTTTCCTTCTTATTTTTTCTGCATAGGGGAAAAAAATTTGGAAAGAGAACATGCTTCATAGATCTCAGCATAGAGTACATAAAAGAGACTTTCAAGGGCAGGTTGTTTGCCAAATAGCATCCTTTGCAAAATCAACAGTATTTTATCTTTTCTGAACTTATAGTGGTAATTTGACCCTCAGCTTCCCTTTCTAACTCTTTCAAAGAGAATTTTGTAACCACAAGACAGCCAGAAGTGTCATGGGGTTCTTAGTGCTGTAACAGAAAATGTAGACCAGTAATGAGAAAGACGAATTAATTTTAAGAATGTGAAAATTTATATTCACTGTAGAAAAAATGTTCTGGGGCAAAGACAATTAAAATCCATGTTGTTTATCTTTTCATTTGAATTTAATGACAGTTAAATTCAGCTGGTTTAAACTTTTCTGGAGGACAAATGTTGGGTATAAATGGTATCCTCAGTATAGGAGTCCTGTTAGAGAGCAGTCAGAATATTCAAGGGCAGCTGAACATGAAAAAGAGCAAATTTCCTGAAAGGGAAAAATAACCTTGAAAATGCATGGAGTACAACTGGTAAACAATCAGAATGCAGTGCACTTCCATGTGTGCTGCAGAATAAGCCCAACTGCAAACACATTCTTTTGAAACACAAAATTAAATAAAGAAGAAGCTAGTCCAAAATATTGACATCAAATGAAAGTCATGCTTTTGACATTTAGAAAATTCTGTTCTCAACCATGCTACCCTGGTATTGTCTTTGCCAAATCCAGGTTTTTAATAAAAATATTCATAGAGTAACAAACAGTAGAAATGTGTCAGAAATTACACAAGCATTCCAAAAGAAGTAGAAACCTTATGAGATTAATCTGTTTGAAGGGGGTTTTTTTTGTTTATTTTTAAATAAATAAAAATTATCATCATCCTTAATAATAATTCTTATCTTTGACACCTTTCAACTCAACCCAAACATGTAAATGCTATGATAACATATTGCTGCAAGATGAATCCTCATATACTACTGGATGCAGTAGCAGTAGATGTTATGAATGGTAAGATAACACTTTCTTTTCTTATTTTTTAAAATAAAAGACAGAAATGTAAAGGCAAGGACTGTTTTGATGAGCTCCTTTAAAGGGGCTTAATTTTTTTATACCCTGAGGCAGCAGATGACAATGTTTTCAGGAGGTTACACAACAAACTTCTAGTCACAAACTTTGGAAAAACAAGCGTACTTGGCAAATTTTAAAGCACAATTCAATTGAAATAAAGCATTTCACAAGCCATTGACTTAGCAAACTCTAACTATCCAACTTTAAGTTACCCAGACTGTAAGAAGAGGAAATTAGGAGAAAAAACAGAGAAAGCTGACAGAGAACAATTAATACCCATTGCTCAAATTCCAGGTTAATCTAACTGCTTGCTGAGATTACATAAATATACATGTGAGATAAAGCTGCACACAATATAGTGAGTACTTCATTAGGTTAAGAATTAATAATAACAAATATGGTTCCTTTGCAGAGGAGTAATAATTATTAATATAAACCAATGTCAATGAGAAGACTGTCAGCATGGATAGATCAGGAGAATTCATTGCCTTTAATGAGGGTAAACTTACACTCACCATCATATAAATAGTGAGAAATACAAATACATGCAACCTTCAGAACACTGAAAATAATTCCATAAGGTGTATACAAAGGGTGACTTGCAAAGAATGGAAATTAAGTTAACTAGCAACTTCATGAATACTGGAGATTAAGCCCATGGAATTGCAAGGATGACAAATGACGTACATTATTCCTAGCTAGCATTGTTCCTGAAGATCTAGTAATGAAAGATATATCTTTGATTATTATAATGAATTTGAAGACTTTCTACTTCCAAAGTTTCCTGGGGTGTGTGGGGGGGTGGGAATTAAATAATGGATTATTTGAAGTATTTATGACTAATTTTGATTATACAAAAAATTCTTTCTTCACTAAGAATAAAACTTATGCTAAGTGTCAAAAAATTTTCTATCTTATACAATAGTCATGGAGGTAAAAAACTTGAAGGTAGGTTAGATAAACTACCACGACAAATAACTTGATAATCTTTACTAGTATAAATAAAGTTAACTCTAATGGAAGGAAAGATCAATCCACAAAAATTCATTCTCTTTCTAGATTAATCATTTTCTTAAAGAAATAAATTTGCTTCTCTACTTTTTCTATAAAATGAGTTACAGTAGAACACTGGCTAGCTCTAAAAGTGGAGTAACAATTCTAAAATTGGAGGTAATGTTTTTTTAAACATATTCTCAGTATATTTTGATTTTATGCCTGTAAATACACTAGTCCTACAAGCACTAGTTGATTAAACAATTTGTTTAAGTCCTTCTCCATGCTAAAGAAACCCTGTTGCAATTAGTTCCGAGTTCTTGCGGTTTAATGCCAGTGGGCAGCTCTGACCCGCGAAGCCTCTTGCTGACTTCCCTGCAGTGAAATGGGGAGACAACTGGAAGGGTAAAAGTCTTGTGGATTGAGATAAAAAAAGTTTAATAGGCAAGGAAAAAGCTGCATGTTCGATCAAAGCAAAAAAAAAGGATTAATTCACCACTTCCCAGGGGGAGGAAGGTATTCAGTCATCTCCAGGAAAGCAGGGCTCCATCACAATTAATGGTGACTTGGGAACTGGGAAGGAAAACACCAATGCTCTGAGTGTCCCTTGCTTCCATCATCTTCCCTCTGTTTATGTGCTGAGCAAGACACCAGACAGCATAGAATATATCCCTGCAGTCAGCTGGGCTCAGCTGCCCCAGCTGTGCTCCCTCTTCACTTCTTGGGATGATGGTGTGAAGACAGAAAAGGCCAGGACACTGTGCAGGCCCTGCTTAGCAATAACTAAAACATTGCTGTGCCCTCAGCACTGGCTCGGCCACAAATCCAAAATATGGATTTGACCATGTACGTGGTCTGGTGCATGGCAAATAACTCAGCCAAAACCAGGACATAAGGAAATTTCTGAGTTTCTGTATGGATTACCAAGCACCAGAACAAACTCCCAGTGGAATTGATATGGGCACATCTGTGTGTGGAGACTAAAAGTTTTAATGGTTTAGTGTGGCATTTTCTGAGACTCCCATTGAAGGGAGGAAATTATGAATCTGACTCCATGTTCTTAGAAAGCTAATTTATTATTTTATTATCTATATTATATTAAAGAATGTTATACTAACTATACTGAAGAATGGAGAAAGAATACAGACAGAAAGCTAAAAGATAATAATGAAAAACTCGTGGCTCTCGCCAGAAACCCGACACAGATGAGATTGGTCATTAAGTATAAACAATTCACATGAAACCAATCAAACAACCATCTGTTGGTAAACAATGTCCAAACCACATTCCAAAGCAGCAAAACACAGGAGAAGCAAATCAGATAATTATTGCTTTCATTTTTCTCTGAGGCTTCTCAGCTTCCCAGGAGAAGAACCCTGGGCAAGAGATATTTCAGAAAATATGACGGTAACAGTGTAGTGAAAGACAATTAAGTGATGAAGCCTTTTAATTAGCAGCTTTGCTAACAGGAAAGAGTATTAGGAAATCTGAAATACAAGATACATCTGTTCTTATGTGAGAGTCTAAAAACATAGATTATGGGCAATGTTTTTTTCTCTAATACTAAATTATTTATAACTTTGTAAGAGAAATTTTTTTTTTAAGTAATGAATTTGATATTTACAGAAACTACAGAAAGTTAGTTTTCTATCCATGGTATTCCTTGTTAGTATACATATCTGACAGCTCTCTGTCAAGGTTAACAAATCTGAAAACATGCTCTTAAGTATATTTTCATTAAATATTTAATATACTGTCTCCTAACAAATTTATAGAGTAAATTAGTTATGCTCCCAAGTATTTAATAAGGAAAAATACCTCCATATTTCAGCAGATAAGTTTTAAAGACAATACTCATTTCCAACAGAAGTGGGAATTATATGATATTAATGTCCCTGTCACTTAGAACCAGGACTTTGCAATGTCTGTAAGGAAACACAGGAACACAAACAAAGCACAGACAATTTAATAGAAAAATAAAAGAAAGAAAATGGGGGATAACTACTTTTTAAATACGTAATGAAGACACACAGTTTTGTAATGGAGGACACACTACTGGCACCAAAGACAGTGATAAACATCAGCATTTTATTATTCCCCAGTAAAACCTTTTATACCCCGAGTCTCACATGCATAACACCGGTGTGCCCTGTTACTCTTTTGTGATTGGTCAATGCACATCAGCATCCCGTGCTTCTCCTCCAATGCTGGTCACCTGTCTTACACAGCTGCAACTTATCAGGGGTGAGATTACCTGCAGCATTATCTCTAATCTCTGTCCATCCATTCTCCCACAATTTTGAATCTATGAAAGGGTGGAGGTTCTTTTTTTCATTATTATGTAGTGTAATTTTGATTACTACTGTTGGATTTTTCACTTCAAAATTCAATCAGAACACACATTTCTTGAGTTAATTTCTTATTTTTAGCAATTTGACTCTAAGATAAGCAATTAAAGTTGTTAAACTCTTCACCAACTCCTCACATAACAGTATTTTTTAGAAATGGCCATTGTTTTATTTTAGTGAGCAAGATATTAAAAAAGCAAATGACCTGTCTCTTCCCAGAATTACTATAAATCCAGATTTAACTAAATCACCATTTTACAGTCCTAATTACAGAAAATAACTTGTTATTTACATATAATAAAACATGCATTAAAATTGTAATAATTCTTACATTCAAGTGTTTTCAGCAAGGCAAAACAGATGTTTAAAGTTATTAATGCAGTATAAAATCTATTTAGAACAGGTTTTCTAAGTTGATTCTTTCTACTCTCTTTCCATAATAAGTGTGACTTCTATTACAATTTCACTCTGTAAAATCTTCATTAAATCAATATATACGTATAAAAGTGATGTTTTTAATAACATTATTAGTAATGATAGTAATATTATATAAAATAAAAGTGTATCTTTTTAAAGGAATTCTTATGTTTTTGAGAGGCCTTTATTGTTTTAATCTTAAAATTATTCTGAAATCTAATAGGCCTGTTGCCCCCAAGTTCTGTCACATAACTTTTTTGCATAGCTGAATATATATGAGAGATGCTAACCTTAATATGGCATGAAGAACTCTCTTCATTAGTTTATTGTATACATTTGTAAGAGTTGCTACAAGCTTTACCAAATTGTATTTCCATTTTCTTTCTAATGAACAATTCTCTTCTAAGAGGTAGCAGAAGAAAAGATGTTAGTGAGCTTTTTGTTTGTGTTTTCAGAGACTAAATGTATTTGCAGAAATCAGCAGCTCATTTCCTTAAACACAAACTATGCATTTTACTTTGAGCCTAAGATTATGGCATGTATCAGGAGAAAAATTAGGAATACAACACTTCTATGAGCAGTAGAGCCAGTGATTCACTAGCTAACATTCTCCTTTGGAATAAGACCTCTAACTAAAGGAACAAATACCCATAAACTCATATTGGTGTCTGAAATACAAACCAAGGTACTTTACATTATAATATATAATTATTAGATAATATCCATTTCAAGTATTATATAACATCCGTTGCACATATACAAGTTATATATATAAAATGATGCACTATTATTATATATATTATGACTTTGCAATTTTAAAAATTATTCTCAAGTGTAAACTGAATGAAAATTTAAGTGACTTCCTTAAATAAGCTGGCTCCTGAGATTACCAATTATCTCAAGATGGTAAAGCATGCAAAAGAGTTAAAAATAATATAGACTTTATTTTGTTTAAAATAAGTCTGTAACTCATTGATCAAAATAGAATAATCCATATTTGGTAAGAGGATTACCCAATTACCCAAATACTCTATAAGCACTTCTAGAAGGGTCCATAGACCAGAATTGCTGGAGATTGTTATCTTTTTTTTATTATCTTTTCCATCTTATAAATAGTTGAAAGTCCCCACTGAATGGAGCATCGTACAGGAAGGATGACATGTCATCCTGACCTTCCCTCAGTAGGAAGTTGAATATATTTGCTCCAAATTTTCCAAGGACAGTTAAGTCATGACAGACCTGAGTCAGCTGATTTCTCTCACTGAAGCAAGGTTGGTGCAGGCAGCACCTGCTTGATTGCAATGCTGTCACTGCAAGTGACATGAAAGTGTCAGCCCTTCTTATCCTAAACTTATTCCAGAATATTTCCCTTGATAAACTCATAATATTATGGAAATACCTCATCAACTTCTTTAGATAGTCATGGCTATTCATACATAGTCATTCACTGCATAATAAAAAATAAACCAATTGCTTATGATTAATTTCAGCCTTAATTAAAATTTTAAGCTGAAAGACTTAACTTAGCATCCTAAGTTATTTACTCTTCATAATTCATCAACCCTTGATTGACTAGTTCTCCAGTCTTATAATGGGATTGTGATATATACTTAAGTGAAAAAAAAATATAATTTTGGATAGGAAATATACTGGTAATATTGTCACAATGGTAATTTACCTACTATGGGAAAATAATAATTCCTCACAAATGTGCAGATAAATCAATTAATGAAATTTATGTATCAATCAATCAATCTAATTGATATTCAATAAATAAATAGTTGTCCTTTTTGATGAAGGACAAATACTTCAGCCAAAGAAATATTAATTACTTAAGTAAAGTGTAGTTACACTAAGTATTGAATAAAAAACCTCATAGACTGAAATTTATGAACAATTAAGCTTCTGTGAAAAAGTAGTACTTGAAGTGGAAATACTGGTGACATTTTCTCAGCAAAGACTCTCTAAAAACTAGCCAGATCATTCAGCAGTTTCATTAATTTTTGCTTGATGTTAAAATTCAAAATGTAATTCAGAGAGGAGCTATAGAGCTGAAATTAGCTTACAACCATTTGGCCCAGTATGCTTTCACCAAATGCAATTATTATTCAGTGTTCATTTACCTAAGTGATGGAACTTGCCTGCAGCAAGGAAGGAAAGAGCACAAGGCTAGACCTCTAGCAATCATACAGACTGCTTTTAAAATTAGTAGTCAGAATTACTATTCTTCAGTGACTAGAAAAGCGAGAACTCTAAATGGAAACTCTCTAATAAAGAAAGAAAAATTCCACTGAAATGTACTGAGAACAACAATTTAAAATTTCTACACCCATTCTTGACAATGCATCCACAAGTGTTTTGGAGAGATCAGCTGAGCTAATTAAGCCCACAGGAATTTTTATTCTTATTGTCTGGAAGAGTTGTGACTGAACTTATTTAAGTTACTCTGCTAAAGTACACAGAAGTCCAAATGACCCCAACTATATTAAATAAAATAATTGTAAATAAATGCATAAATACACTTTCTGCTTGTATTCTTCTTGTCATCCTTTTTCTCACTAGCACTGATACTTTGTCTTCCAAAAGAATGTTCACACATTTTTTGTTAAAAATTCATGCCTGCACTCATGCTAATATATGGTGACTGACTTAGGCTTTATGCAAGTATTTACCATTAATATGAACACTTTTTGGTTGGATATCTGAAAATATTTTAATTAATTTTGTCTTAAAAGTAGGCAAAACAGTTATTATTTTCTATTTGGTAATTTTCTACTCTAATATACATTATTCCTAACCCCATCCACCTACTTTGAATTTCCATGAGCACCCTAAAATATTAAGAATAGCACAGAAAAGATTTGGGTTTTGAATTTTTTTTTCCTAGAATAAAATTTTCATTCCAAGATATACTTTTGTTCCAGTTTGCATGATAAGTCAGAATATCACTATTTCTCACAGTCAAATTCTTCTACGGAAACTACTAGAAATAATCCAAATTTTATCTGTTAATATGGAATAATTACAACTTTTTGTTCAAATACTAGCTCTAAACCCAGAAAAAATAGGTGTAACTGAAACAAATTGCTAGAGCAATGGAAAATAGCTGAACTCAAAACATTCAAAATAAAAGTTTAGATTTGAGAAAAATGAGATTTTTTTCTAAAACATGTATCTATTTCATCAACTATTCTTTGCTGAATTCTACTTGTAACTAATTTTTAGACAACATTCAGCTTGTATACTGTAGATGGTTTGAGCTGCCTCTTCAGATGTTTCTTCAATAGTAAGGAGCAAACTTACTCTTGTAGTATATATATTTATAATATATAAATATATATATATATATAATATACTATAATATATATATAATATACTATAATATACTATAATATATTTTACAAATACTAATTGTACTATTCTGCCCCTTTCTTTTCCACTAACAATAAGGACCAGTAGCGAAACATGGATTAATAAAAGTTAGAATAATCAATTTTTGTCCCTAAATTCTCTCTTGCCTTTCTCCCTCACTGCTATTCCCTTTATCTGATCTTGCATTAACTAACTTTCTGTTCTCTTATGTTTTCCCAATATAATGGTTTTTAACCATCTTTTTTTTTTTTTAAGAAACATTGGGAAAATCATAATTATGTTTCTGAGTTGCTCATTATATCATTTTACAATTTAAATGGAGCAGTTGTGAACAAAGGTGAAAAGAGGGGTTCCTTGCCATATTTAGCTCTTGCCATTATCTTTGCTTCTGTGCTCTAGCAAAAGCTTTAGAACCAGGTGCAACAATACTGGGGTAAGGTCTTCTCATAAAACATTCTTTTTTCTGAATACTGGTTTCTCCTGGCATCCTTGGGCTTCTCCAGTTTCATGCATTTTTTGCAGGTTTTCTGCTCATTCAGTATAACCTCGGGCATACTGTGAAAATGACGTTTCAGCTGAAGCTCTGCTGCTTAGGCAAATTTAAGAAGCCTCAAACTGTGAATATTCCAGCCCTCTGCTGTCTGTCATAATTTGCATCCTCAAATCCCCTCCTCAGCTAACAATTTTCCTGAGTAATACTTATGCATAGATTAGTTATTTTTCTTCTTTTTTTTTTCTGTAGCAGAATAAAGGCACCTTTGTTTGCATATTGTACAGAAGATACACTCTCCTCTGTCTGATGTTTAAAAAAATGACCATTCTGTTGTCTGGTCTGCTCAGTTTCTGTTATTGATATACAAATCATAAGACATCCATTTTGCAGCTTTCCACCTGAGCTTTCCTCATTTCCTTTTCCATCTTTCCTCTTGGATTGAAACTATTGAACTGTCATGAGCCTCTGTGTGTGAAACTATGAGGAGTTCTCTGGTTTTTCTTTCTTTCTTTTGAAAAGGTGTGCAGGAAAAGGATTTCAGAATGCTCACCTAGAAAAGGGGAACACTAATTTCAAGTCTTTGGTCACCCCAATTCAAAGTGATAGATTTTGGATGAAAACATTTTCAGTGTTATTAGAAGAGAGACAACACAAGCATTCATTTTAACCTTATCCTTCCTCTGCTCACCTCCATTTGCTTTCAAAGGAAAAAAAAAAAAAGCATGAACACATCACTATGACTGTCAAAATGCCCTATTCAACAAAATTATGAAGTGCATTAAGCTTTCTCTTGCCTTAAAACCAGCAAAATTTTGTGTCCTGGAAGCTCTAGATAGGCTGGTCCCAGACAGCTCCTCCTTGGGTCTTCTCCTGGGGTTTCACCCATTAACCCCACAGTCCAGGATCCCACACAGGGATCCCACACAGCCCCTGCCCCACAGCAGGGACAATCCCCACTCTGATCCCTGAGGTGTCACTTGGATCCTCTGGACAGGGCATGGCAGAGGCTGCTGGCTCCTCGCAGCTGCAGGGGCTGCGTGGCCAATGCTGGGGTCAGCCCCACTCCTGCTCCTGGGCATCACCCTCAGCTTTGTTTCTCACAGAGCTGGAAAAGTGGTGTTAGGGTCTTCTGCAAGTGACACCCTTGAGGGATGTCACTCTGAAAAGCAGCAGTCATCAGGGCAGAAACATGCACAGGTAAAAGCAAAAACATCTTCAGCTGTTAGGTTTGGATTCACAACTTTAGGTGAATCAGAGTCCTGGAAGAAGATTATATTGAGTCAATATATTTAGGATGAATATATTAAGGATGAATAATTTTAATATTTATCTTAGAAATGCTTCCATAATTAAAGAAGTGAATGGGTCACCTAGTGTTTTTCTCATATTTCTATCATTATTGTTCTCTGAAAGTGTCCACAGAAAATCAAGAACATATTTTCTTTAGCAATAACCTGTTCAGCCTTTTTTAGGTCTTATGGAATGCAAATTTACTTTTTATTGTCTTGGACAGTGACTGAAATGCTTTCCAATGGAAAAATAACTCGTACCTATCCAATTCCTTTCTGCAATGTAGTGTGTGTGTGTGTTATGTGCTCATGTAAAAATGAAGGAAACTTTACATATTAATTTATGTGTGAGAAAGACACATCTAAACTTGTTTAATTGTGGTTAAATGCACAGGGCTCAGTTCTGGGAAGAAAAAAGAAAACTGAAAAATGACAGGAAGCAGGATCTAGGGAGCTCTTAATTCTGTTACAATTCAAAACCAGAATAGGAGTTCCAGAGTTGGAATTTGTATTCCTGTCAGATAATTTCTATTACTGGATTTAGATTTTTTGTTAAGTGTAAAGGCATTTTGAAGGAAAGAAGGCATTAAAACAAAGGATATGCAAAGGGGAAAAAATCCTGAAAAACAAAGGCAAAAAATTCAGTTTACATGGCAACAGAAGCATAAATATATTTATTTATTTGTCTTATTGTATTAATTGCTGCAAATTAATTTCTACATAATTACTGCTTAATGTAATGTCTCATTCTCAAATCTCTAGAGGCCTGAAGTCCCTTTAAACATGTCTCCAGGTTTTACATTCAACCTGAAATTAAACCTGAAGCAATCCAAACAACAGGATTATCCAGTCTTAAGTAAGAGCTGCTCTAATTTGGGCAATGAGAACAATGGAACTTGTGCCTGCTTTGGTGCTCACCATAATGGGATTCCTGGTCCATGGCTGTTTCATTTATGGTACAAAATGTGGCCAAGGCTGTTCCCTGACATTGTTTAGTGTCAGGAAATGTCTCGTGTTTATAAAATTAACTGCCTTCTTCTCCCAAACAGGATGTGTCCACCCAAACTGCCCTGAAGTTGTATCCTTCCAAGGGTAACCTTCACACAGTGTTTTACTTCTTGTAGAATGTAATATCAATTTCAGTTAAGAATAAAAGTATATTATTGTTTGTCAAATAAATGACAATCTAGGAGAGGTAGAAACAGATTGTACATTCAGTATCTGAAAGTATTGCGAGAATGAATAATGTACAGTCAGATTCTGAAACCTTTGTGCATAATGAATAAGACTCAATTTTTTTTATTCGCCAAGTAATGTAACTAATTTATTGGAGGTCTTTTAATACATAATAGTACTCAAAGTGAATGCAAGATGAAGATTTGTATGATAAATTATAAAAACATAGGTTTAGTAGCTTCTACCTTTAAAATTTGATGAATAAATTTCAGCGAGTTTGCAGATGTTACAAAATTAGATTTAGTTGGTGCACCAGATGGTTGCCTTTCAATTCAGAGGAGCCTTGACAGGCTGGAAAAAGGGGCCAGTAGGAACCTCCAGAACTTCAACAAAGGCACAAACCAAGTCCTGCCCCTGTAGGGAATAAAGCCAGGCACCACTGGAGCTCGGCTGAAGAGCAGCTTTGCAGAAGCCCCTGGTGGACACCACACTGACCAGAGCCAGGGATGTGTCCTTGCAGCAGCAAAGGCAGCAGTATCTTCTGCCACATTGGGCAGAGGGTTGAGAGAGATCATCCTTCCTCTCTGCTCTACCCTGCTGGGCCATATCTGTTTCCCATGCTGGCTCTTCAGGATAAGGCAGGCACTGACATCATGGAGCAAGCCCAGCAACTGGCCATGAAGATGATTTTAACAAGATATATATTACCTTACTAATTACACTTGTCTTTTTATAAAGATATAATTTGCTATTCATTTTTTTCTTCAAATGTTTCATTTAGTACTAACATAATTAATTTTAAACAATATTTGCATTTTCATAAAGAGGTACATTTTTCTGTGTGTGTGGGTACAATTTTATATCATACTCTGGAAAATACAAAATACATTCAAAATAATGTTTTTGCTGTATTATGCCTTTTAATATGATAATTATCATGAAAATACTCAAGAAGGATCATAACAATTTCCTTCTAACACTGAACAAGTAACTTTGAAGGCAAGTAGAATTTTTCTTAAATTATGCCTGTTGGTATGTCTCTCTACACATTCTTGGGAATAATTAATTTCTCTCACCAACATTGTTAGTAACAAACCTTCTGTATATTATCAATAAGAGAGCTACATTTCCTGCTGGAAGTGATTTACGTGAAAACTCAGTCCAATTATACCGCTCATCTTCCATCTAGAAATCACTTAAGTAGCTGTGTTCTGCAAGGTTAAAAATGCATGCTGATTGTGCTGCATCTTTCAGGTCTTTTCTGATGATGAGGAGAATGTATGCAGCCAGAGCAGTATATCAAAAATTAGAAATCTGCTTTCATAGGTACACATTCATGGTTGTATAGCAAACTGCACAGTATTCAGCTTCAAGAATGGTCAACCACATTGTCCCCTTACTGTAATGCACCCCAGGATTATATTAGGAAAGTGAGCAATTCCTGTGGGAAAAAAAAAATATACCTAATTACCTTCTTGCCTCTGCAATTCTCTGATTAAATTAAAAAAAAAAAAAACAAAAAACAAACAAATGCAAATAAGTACAGGTTCTCCAGCTCCCTAAAACAGACTTCTAAAATAACCTGGAAATCTGTCCTAATCTCCTGCAAGGCACTACTGGGCAAAGTCATGTAGCCCAGTTTCCTCAGTTCATCTCTCCAAAGAAATTTGATAATTACTTTTTTTCCACTGCAAAAAGTAAGTTTTGACAGTAATTTTCTCAGGTTTTCATCAGCCCATTCAGTAGCTGTGCTTACAAATTTCACAACCCATCCACAGCTGGAACTCTTTTCACTTTTCCGCTGTAGGTCTAATAAGAGAATCAGAGGTTAAGTGGCTTTCTGTATACTTACATTGGAGTGGGAAGAGCATCCATTATCCAGGAGGACACTGCAATATAATCTACTCCACAGCACAGCACCCAAAACAAACATTTCATTGATTTTTGTAAATGACATCTTAAAAAACATGTGTTCACTTCTGCTGGTAATGTATTATCTGACTTCCTCAGATCTCTAGGTGAAGGATGTATTGAACATTTCTCATCAGAGGGATTCATCCAATAGTGACAAAATTATATGACAGCAATTGAATACAAATACAACTTCAGGGCCTATGCAAATAGGTGACATTTATTGAACTTGACATGTCTCATAGCCGGAACATTTCACTGTGTTTTTTGGCCTTATAGTTATTGAAATCTTTAAAAATTAAACTTTCTATTGTCTGTTCTTATTTTATCTCTATAATTTTAAGTGCAAACTGTAGAAACAGGGGAAAACTTCAAGGATTCTTATTAAAGAAGCTGAATGTGTCAAGCCAAGAGATCACAGGAAAAAAATGAATATCCTCTGCATTTGGGATTGTTTACAAGAGACTCCATAAGAGCAGAAAAAGAATATTAACTTAAAATGCATAAAGGGCTTTATACACTCTCTTCATGTATGCACTTGTGGTGCATGCTAAGCTACAAAAAGCTTTCTGACTAAAAACAAAGGAGGTGCCTTAAGATCTGTCTGTTTTTTATAATTTATTCTCTATTCAAATATAATGTGTTAAATGTATCCCTAATAATATCACCTTTGAAGAAAGTACTTAAAAGCAATAAACTGGAGATAAGGTGTCCCAGAATTTACTGTTGCAAACATTGACCCAAGCTCAGGTTTCTACATTTTTCCTCTTCAGTCCTTACTAAAATCTGTAAGGTTACATTTTCAGGCATTATCCATACCATAACACTTATTTCTGTCCTTTCTTCAACATGATTCAATTCTGCTCCACAGAATTATATGGTTATGTTGTATCTGAGTTAATTTTGGTTCTTCTTATGAGCAACTGCATGAGTGGATATAAGAAAAGAGCCTTCATTTTCCAGCTACAGTCCACCAGATTTTCCTGTGATGCTTCATTTGTGTAAGGACACCAAGGAAAAACAGATCTAGCAGTGATGTAATTCAAGTCTGGAATTTTTTCTGGTTTGCTTTATTTTTCATTTTTCTTTGATATTGGGCAATCCCCTGCATACTCTGGATGATCTTTGGAGTTTCAAACAGCCATTAAAAATGTACAGCTATTCTAAGAAGAAAGAAAAGATTGCAAGCACAATAATTTCTTCCTTTTCAGAGACTTTGACATGGTAGGATTAATATAGCACTCCAGTGTTGACCTTCAGCTTTGAGAAAACACTAAATAATTGAAATCAACGTCTTAACAAAATATATTTGTATCTACCAATTCAGTGAAGACATAATTGCATCTGTCATCTGGACAGGGGTTAATGAAAAATTTCAGGATATATAGTCAGTAAATTCAATCTTTTCAAGTCAGTATAGCAAAGGAAAGTCAGAAGGGAAGGCTCTGGAAGGACATTGACAGGAAAAACTAATTAAATTTAATTATTCTACTGAAATCTTTAATGAGGTATACTCTTGATTCATGAAATTTTGAACATTTATGTTGCCATATCTATGGTTAAACCAAGGAAAGTATTTCTGAAATTACGTTTATCTTGCTATGGGAATAAGGAGATAATTTCTTATACCAAAAGAAAAAACCCAAATTGGTATTTTTTTCAAGCAGATAATTTTACCTAGCTCACCAAAGGTTACAGTGATCTTGATAGAAGCACCATGTTTCTGTTAGTTTGTTTTAAGAACTCTATGTAATACTGTTTACCTCTGATGGCAAAAAGAGCCAGACTAGCACTGGCTTCTCTAAAATGCCCTCCCCATGGGACTCCAGTGTGTTCCTCCACATGATACTGTAATAGCCCTAGAAATAAACTTTTTATTGCCACAAATATCCACACCCAGACACCCATGCACGCCCACACAAATGAATTGAAACAGAAAGATGGCCGTTCCATATGTCAAAAAATTGAGGAGACACTGTGCTTCTCCAAATTGCCACTCCTAAACACAGGTCCCAAAGAATACATCTTACGTCATGGACAGTGTTATTAGCAGCTTCCAAACCCATCAAACTGGTGGTAACTTTTGTTTTAGTGAAGAACATTTCTCTTATCCAGAACAGAACAGCAGTTCAGACTATCATATACACATCATCATTCTGAATGCATCCGCTATGCTGATGACACATCTATCATTCTCATGAAGAGAGATAATGAAAACATAAACTTCAAAGTCTCTTCTATAAAAATGTTTTCACATCTTTGTGATACATTCACTGAGATAAACTATGGAAACATTGTGTGTTTATCTGATTTTTTAATTTTTTTTTAAACCATCATCATAAAATGGATCTTGGCGTCTTATGTTTTGGGTTTTTTTTAGTGTGGTGGGATTTGTTTATTTTTTTGTTTGTTTCTAATAAAATCCTTCAGGAAAATATCTTTTAACTTACCCTGAAGTGAAAATAGTATAATGAAGGCATTTAAATAATCCTGGCCTTCTTTCAGAAATACGGGTGATGTGTATTCTTAATTTTTCGAATAAAGATTTTTTTCTACAATGAATTATTAAAGTACCCTAAATACATCACTATTTTGTAACTAGGACTTCAGTAAATTTTCAACACAATATATGATTAGTGTATCCCCCTTTTTTGTCTTTTCAAATCTCCTGTTCTTAAATATACTTGTCATCTCAGGTATTCAAGACAGAATAGAAAGATTAAATATATAGGTCAAGTTTTCCATCTCTTTTATCTTGAACATGTCCAAAACAATCTGTTATATTTCAAATTTCTAGTCCTCATTAATTTCATGACTTAGCTGAATTTCAATCTGATGCCACTGTAATTCCTTGTTTCAAATTTTCTGTTATAAATGTTCATTCTACAGATATATCTGGTGGAAAGAAATCAATAGAAAAAGAAAGAAGAAGAATCAAGAAATCAATCCCTTAAAAGGAATTTTAAGGGAGGGTTCATCTACTTATGTTATCTTCTCTCCTCCCTGTAAAGTTTTTCTCAGTGTTCACATACAGTTTATCAAAATCACAGTCTTAGGGTCCTTATGCATGCCACAATTGTTTACAGAATTACCCAAAGTAATGCATGATTTCCAGAACTCTGATTTTTTCTGTGTAAACATTCTTCATAACACATTGTACTACAGTAAGAATTTTACTAGAATTTTGATTTGTGACAGAAAGCTATGCTATTTTATTCTGTTTTGTTTTGAACTCTCCTGTTATAATTACTCTTCCAATAAGATTCAGTCTCATTGTAGCCTGTGTGATCTGTTGGGTTACCATTAGTGACACCTGTTTAGAATTTGACAAAAACTGCTACAAATGTGTCTCATATCTCAGTATTAGTCTCCCTACTTTACATTTGGAAATTCTTTGTTTATAAACATTGGACTATAAAGAACAATTTCAAAATTTCCTAGTGTGTAGAAGATACATCACATATCATTATTTTAACCACATATATATTATATACACAAGATAATCTGTGTATTACAGCAAAGGTGCAGTATCTGCTTTGCCAGATATATGATTTATACTTAGTCCAACTTAAGGTTTTTTTTGGAAGAATAATAATGCAAAAAAAAATAACTGAAGCACATTTGTGAATTATGGGAACAAGGATTGCCTTTGTGAATATTATGTTTCATAAATATTTTCACAGATAAACAAACCATCATCTAAAATCTGAATAATGATATTTTTCTTCTCTGAGGATTTATAACCTCCAACACTTTTAATAATTTTCTTTAACATACATTTTATGAGTTTAATTTAAATGTAAATTTTCATCTTTTGTCTGGTCTTTGTGAGTAAACAGTAGACAGATTGTAAGCAAATAATGAATATTATAATACAAACTTCTAGATATTTTTCCATTTAAAAAATCCCCAAATCACAACTCTAATTATCAAAGCAAGTTATGAAATGCATGAACAAGTAGAACCTATATCTGGGAATTTTCCATGGATATATTGTGATTCTAAACAGTTAAATAGCATGAAGAGACCAGAAAAAAACTGTTTTTTTCTCATAAGTATTTAGGAGTGTTATTCTGGCCAATGAGGATTTTTTGCCATTTAGGCAACTGCCTAAAACACTTCATGAAATGCATGAGTTTATTATGATGATATGTTTCGTTATTAAAATACTTAGTTCTCCTGAAAGAGAACTATAGGAATTTTACCCTGTTTAGGTTCTTTGCACTGAAATGCAAAGAATGGTATTTTGAATGGTATTTTGCAAACTCCTTTTGACTTCTTCCTTTTTTTTTTTTCCTCCAGAGTTAAGTAATGCTATTCTGACCTATTTAGGAGTGGTATTAAGACCTACTAATCATTTTATGCTTCCTTCTGTATCAAATATTTCAATCGGAATTTTGCATTAACTATGCCAGAGACAAATGAAGCCAAATAGTTTTTATGTGTGACTTCATCTCTCTTTAGCAAACAATATTCATTTTGCTGAATAAAATAGAACTACAATGGGAAAATATGAGTCCCACCACAGAAAATGTAATGCCAAGCATTTGTCTGTTAGGGAATAAGAATTCAAATTCCCTCTGTCACTGGAGAGAATGTAACCTTTTCTCCCACATCCCAGCTGGACTACTAAAATCCTTATTAAGAAGAATAGATACAGTTTTATCTGACAGTGTGGTAGTGAGGATTGGGGCTTTTCCTTCTTTTTTAGTTCCTTCTTTTTTCAGCTCCCAAGACTAATTTTGTGATTCATGTGGGCCAGTTTGGGATTGGAGGTGTCCTGGGAGATGCCTTGCTGAAGGATTTTAAGGAAATCATGTTCTAAATGTTCTGACCATCATGCCAAAGTAAATATCTTCAGGTGCTGAAATCTTTATGAGGGAGAAGTCAATTGCCTATGTACTGCAGTTTCCTGAGACACCAGATGGCATTTGATTGTGGTTTTATTCATTTCAGT
Organism: Agelaius phoeniceus; assembly: GCF_051311805.1. Taxonomy (NCBI): domain Eukaryota; kingdom Metazoa; phylum Chordata; class Aves; order Passeriformes; family Icteridae; genus Agelaius; species Agelaius phoeniceus. Next base: position 12,865,801 of record NC_135266.1, on the reverse strand, counting down.
ATATGGGAAGTTGGGCAAAATGTGGAGGTATAAATTTTCTTACAGATTTAGTAGTGGTCTTCTTTAACAGAATGTGTGCATTTAGGTTTTGATATTCTGTTTGACCAAAATAAAACAAAGATGAAAAGAAGACATAGAAATGTTTCAGTTCCTGTTAGATTTTCAGGCTGAAATTTAGATCAAAGAATTTTGGCCTGGAGTAGCTTTATTCTTGCATCTGCAAGTTATCCAAAGGAAAGGAAAGAAAAGAAAAAGAAAAAATATCTCCCCAGACCTATTCAGAGTTGGCCTTTACTATTTTGAAGCCTATTTTCTATCATGGGATCTGAGAACAGAAAATATTTTTAAGAGCTGCTGTAGAGAAAAAAAATATCTTAGAATAATAATAAACATCGAAACACACTTAAAATATGTGTGGCTACCACTGATGCAGAGGCCTACTCCTTTAAAGAAATGCCAGCATATATAAATGGCATTACATTATATCCATTTTACTTGGCTGAATGTTTCCTGAACAAGTTTTGGCAACTGTCATCTTTGAGACAATCTCCCTTCCAGAGGAAAACAATCTGTTAAATTAATCAGGTGTATCTTTAAATGTTCTCCATCCACTCTGAGTACCTACATAAGTCATTCATTGCAGCAGAGGCATGTGTTATAAATAAATAATTACTATAAATTGCTTTAGAAAATTTTCTTACTTGAGTAGACACAGGAGTGGATAGCAAAAGCAAGGTCTCTAAAGAATATTCAGGCCTATGAAGAATAATAAGCTATGCCTTTAAGAAGATCTACATGCTGATATATATATATATATATACATTTTATATCAATCACAATAGAATAACAATCAAATCCTTCTAAAATAATTATCTAAGCTACCATAGTTCCAGGGTGAATTTATTTTGTTTTTAAACAAAATTATATGTAGCAAGAGTGGAGCGTCACAAAGAATTAGTGGAGTAACTGACAGAAAAATCTGCTGCTCCTCTGATTTACTGAAAGTATATTTTAGTGCTTATAAAATTTTAATTGAATGTCAACTGTGTTAGAATTCCTTATCAATGAGGAGTATTTGTCTTGATAATAGGCATCACATTGTATCTTTTATTGCGGAAAATCTGATCTCTTAAGTGACTGTCATCCTTCAATTCCTAGCAAACATCCCTTTCTTACGTCTCACTTGTATGAAGTTAATTTTTCCAAATGAATGAAGCAAGAGTCATGTTTCACTTTTATTTTTATTGCTCGCAGTTTCCACTTATAAAAGACAAAATCCATACACAGAAAAGGAAAATTAATTTAATCAAATTCTAGTTGAAGCAAAGAGCTGTTCCTTGACAACAGCCTTGATCAAAGGATAGTGTTTAGTGTGTTCCTAACTTGAAATACCTGAGTCATTTCCACTGACAAAGTTCAGTTTTGCTAAAGTGCACTGTTGATTCAGAACCAGTATTTTAAATAACTTAACTTTTTAAGGCACATCCAATGTTACCTGCAAATCTGGGAGTGGAGTAAATATAGATTGACTTACCACCATAAAGCTGGAACTGTATTATGCTTGTCCTTTTAGCACAGAAGACATAGAATTCATAAGCAAGCAAATTAAGTAGGACAACATTACCACCTTGTTGGACAGGCTGACTTTAAGTATCCTTTGGTGACTCATTCTATCCAATTTTATAATAAACTTCTTTTATATAATCCTTTCCTTGAATATGCCATTAAAGGAGGATGACAGAACGTAGGAGGTGAGAATGACTAGATGAGTATTCAGCACCAGATTGGTATTCCATTAATATGAACTACCATTTCCTTGTCTTCAAAGATAGACATTTGCTTGGATATCTGTAACCACAAAGTTTTATTTTTACTAGACTCTTACATTAAAATAACTCAACATCCTCGTATTTTATTTCTTTAAATCGATAAATTATTTCTTTATTTAGTGTTGGCAGAGATTCAAACAGAAATATTATGTTTTCACACCAAAGGTGCTGGAAAAAGTATATTCCTGTGTCCTTCACAGAACACAGAGTATTCTGAACCCTGCCTTCTTTTTCTTCAGATACCCAACAAGGAAGAAAAGCCCAGGAAAAGCAGTCTTCTAGTAATTCCATTAAGTTTTATTAGACAAATAAAAGTGATGTTTGTTGCTACAACTACACAAACAGAAAAGAAACAGTCAGAATTGCCACTAATTATAAGTCCTCAATGCAAATATGCTGGCAGTATTCTGTTCCCTGTAGTCTGTTCCTGTAAAAACAAGTGATCTTTCATCTGACCATTCAATCATGCTAAAATACCCCTTAAGAAATGTACAAACTTAGTGAGTATACTAGCTAGAGTGAGAATAGGATTTCACACAGAGGTGTTTGGTTTTGTTTGGGTTTTTTTCCCCAGATTACATTACACAGATTCATGTAACATGGTTTCCTGTTTCTAAAATCTTGCCTCGTGAGGTTTGAATGATTTTTCCAGGAAAATTTGTAAAATTAAATATAGGGACAGAAATATTACTGAATTATATGTGATTTACCATTGTTTTGTTCAAGACAGGCAAGGTGGTGTGCTGGTTTTGGCTGGGCTAGAGTGAATTTTCTTCCCAGTGTCTGGCATGGGGATGTGTTTTGGGTTTGTGCTGAAAACAGTGTTGGTAATAGAAAGATGTTGTTGTTACTGCTGAGCAGGACTTACACATTGCCAAGTCCTTTTCTCTTCTGGTGCTGCCTCACCCCCAGCAGCTGGGGGTGCTTGGGAAGGTGGGAGGAAGCTCATCTGGGACAGGTGATCCAAATTGATCCCAAGGATATCCCGTTCTACACCATACTCAGGATAGAAAGAGGGGGAAAGAAGGAGGATGTGGGTGATGTTCAGAGCTGGTGTTTGCCATCTCAAGTCACTGGTAAGGGTGAGGGAGCCCTGTTCTCCTGGGATGGCTGAACACCTGCCTGCCCATGGAAGTGGTTCATGAATTTGTTGTTTTGCTTTGCTTTTCTTTACCTATTAAACTTTACCCCAACCCATGAGTTTTCCAACTGCTACCCATCCAATTGTCTCCCCCACCCTGCTGGTGAGGGAGAGAATGAGCAACTGTGGGGGGATTAGTGGCCAGCTGGGCTTAAACCATGACAGACATTCTTAAATTTTGGTTTTAATATTTGACATATATTTTTAGATTAATTAACTGACAGATTATTTGCACCAGCCTCTACTATTTGCAAGGTAGACCAGCAAAGTTTCAATTTTCCAAGATTTGTCAAATATCAAATGTCATTTATCGAAATAACCTTTCTATTTTTGTCTTTTATCCTCTCCACTCTCCCCTACTTTCTAAATCCCGTGAAGACAGTATGTAAGTAACTTTCATTCTTTTTCTGTGTATACATTTAGTGTACTTTCAGCACGTTTTATGTGTGCTGAGGGCACTTTGAGGACAATCCAATTGCAGTCTTGAAGGTGCTTGCAGTTACTTGGTTTTATTTATGTTCCTGGAAGAGAGAACAAAGAAATGCAGAAGAATGTTTTATGTGTTTCTTCTGTTTTGGATGCCTCAGGTGAGAGAAAGGGGAAGAGGAAAAGAGAGAGAGAGAAAGTTAGGGAGAGGGGAAGGAAACAGAAAGGAAATAGTGGGATAAGGAAGAAAGGAATGTAGGGAGTAGGGAAAGAAGGAAGAAAGGAGGAAAGGGATGGAAGGAGACAACGTGTTCTCCTGGGATCATCTAAAAAGCAGTGTGGACGTTGCTCATGGAAAAACAATTTAAGATTTGGATAGATTTCTGAGTTGAAATATCTTTGAAAATCCTGCTCAAAATATAAATTTCCACTAAGCTTAGCTGTGCTAAGTAATACTTTCCGTAATAACAGTAATTTAAATTTTAGCAGATGAATGTAGAAAAAAACCCTTAAATGCTTAGCTATTTTTCAAGAGAGGGAGTTGAGCAGCACTGCTTCTGTTTCCTCAATAATAAAATTGGCTGGCAGAACTTGGAATGCATTTGTAGCAGCAGAGGCTCAGCTCTTACCTTTATTTTGAAAGCAACATTACGACTAAATAGGAACTTATATTCTCCCTTGGGATATACGGAATTGTGTCATTTCCAGAGGTAAAGGAGCTAATGTCTGCATGACAAACTCCTCCTCACATGAGACAGTTCTGTAGGATGAAGCTCTTGTACAACTGCTGGCATTTTCAAATCCATCACCACGAGTCACAAACCTGTACTCATCTACATCCAGACTAAGTTCTTGATCAGTCAGCAATTTGTGATTCACATCCTTCATACTGTGGAAAGAAGTTCCTCACATACCAGTTCTTTGAATTCAGCCTATCACAGTCAGAAACATAGAAGGAAAAGATCACAAACAGGGGAAAAAGAGACAGACTTGTGATATTCTCAAGGAAAAGATATGTCCTGTTGTGAATAGACCTATATGTTTAAAACAACAAACTTCACACCATGGGACAGGGTGATGTTTTAGGAGGGCAGAATTCTTAGAGGATCTATCACATGCTTCTTTAAATAGAAAATGCCTATGCGTTCCTACTTATAGTCTGTCACTCAACTATCAAAATGAATAGAAATATGATTTTTCTTTCTCCAGTTTACTTCTCAGTTTTTTTTTTTACTGTATATTTTCTCTTTAGTGGTGGGAGACTTTGGAAAGAAAAACAATGTTCTGCTATTTTCCTCCTATATATTTACCCCCTTTAAATTTCCTCTGCATATTTACCTCTTCATTTTTCAGTTTTTACAAGTCTTACCCCCAAGTATACTCTAAACATAAAGGCCACAGCTTAAGGGAGAGTTTTAACGTAAGAGACAATTACAGGAGCACAGCTGAGGCTTTAGGAAACTGAAATATCCTGAAAGAGAAATAATCAATAAATATAAAAGGAATGCTTGAAATTAAAGCATTCAATTTGTCTGCAGTAGATTCACTTCCTCAGTCTCATTGTGCAGTAACGGTGAAATGGAAAATAAGTTTGGCATCAGGCTTTGTCTGCTTGCTTAATTTATGGGAGGTTCAGCAATTGTGAGTACAGATCATTTACAGTGAAACCAGGCAAACCCCCACCTCACTGAGGCTTCGGCTTAGTACAAAAATGAGTTTCATATTTCCCTTATTAGCATTCCTTGCGCAGCTTCTTGGGACAGGTGGAACCCAGGTCAAATGGTTTCATTACCAAGGAGATACAGCTTTGGTTTTATGAGAGTCTTTATTCTGTGTCTGATACAAACTTGCTGAGCACATAGTGGTTCCAAATTATCTGTTTATCTGCAGTCCTTGTTTTTTTTTTAATTCAATGATGACATTAGACTTCAAGAAGATATCACCTGAAAGCTGACAGCTGCACTTACAAAGCAGCATATCAAACATCAAGGAGCTGATGCAGCATCTTTCAATCTAAACTTTGCCACTCAGATTATGAAATAATTTGAAAAGTAAACTTTCATTAGAGTATAATGTGGTAATATAAAAGCAATATTACTGTATAAACATTTGAGAATGTGCATACATAGGAAATAGCGTCTGTAATAGGGTTCATAGCAATTTTCAAAGTGCAGAAGTGGCACAGAAGATTTAGAAGCAATGTTTTGCCATGATTTCCATCTGAAGTCAGTGAAAAATTGCCCATTTGCACCACATTTTTTTATCTATTGTATATTTCATGTATCTCTACCACAGATGTTTTATTGCAAATAAGGATACCAAATTCCAGATTTGTCATTAATCTCATGCAGGCACCGATCTCATGACCTGAGAAGATAAAATTATTTTTGGGTTTATCTTAAATTGACTTTTATTTTCCAAGTAAATTTTAAACAAAATAAAAGTGTAATGCTTTCTGCTTTGAAGTAGTGTTCACAGTTTTTTGAAATGTTTATTGCTAGACAGGTCACTATTACTTCATCAGTGCATTAATCATTATGATAGTTACAATTAATACATTTTTAACTTTCATAGTATAATCAACAAGACAACATATTTCCACACATTTTAATTTTAAAATAAATAATTGAGTGCAAAGAAAGAATTATTTATTCATCCACGAATCACAATAATAGGCAGAGTTCAATGCCAGTGAATTTGCCAGACAGTGCTATTGTAAGTCTTTTTTATACATCTTTATAACCAGGTGTGCAGGGTTGGTCATGGAACCTCAGTTCTTCTAACTTGTATGAAGGATTTAACATAAATTTATCATTCACATATTTGAGTGTATGTTGTTATTAGTGAAACTGCGATTTGCTGAAATCAGTAGCAAAATTTGCATTGATTTAAATGAAGCTAATATTATAAGCTTTTCAAATAATGAAAAAAGTGATTTTTTTCAGACCAGTTGCACAGACAGAAAAAATGTGTTAGAGGTGGAGCTGCCATTCTGTCAACTTTTTTCTATGTTCCACAGAAATGTTCAGCACAGCTGTGCAGATAAGGGTACAGAGATAAACTGCTGAAAGTACATGATTATCACTGACTTGTGGATGTCATGAAAACATAAGATATTAACAATTTTTGAAGTTATTGAAATTATTCTAAAGTGTGTGCAGGACTTATTGCTTTATTAATTTGTTAAATAGGTCTGATGCTCAAGTTACATAAGTTAATGTTGACTTTGAAATCATACAAAATAAGATAATCATCCAAATTTGCAATAGAATGGACAGCTTGCATACTTCTAAGGGCTGGTGTATACAAGAAGGGCAGAGAGGAGATATCAATACTTTGGGTGTCCTTTTTCTCATCCATCCCTTGGGTCAGGGGACTCCAGTAAAGCATTCATGTTTCTTTGCTGTATATGCACAATTTATCCTACACATCTTGGACTTAGATACATTACATGCCCTGATTTCATGATAGTTTGTTTTTTAAATTCATAACATACATGAATTTTGCAAGTTAACTGTTGCTGGTTTTCAATGCAGAATTTATTATTAGACTGTGCTATTATACTTTACTTCTATAAAACCAATTCTGTTTATCTCTGTGTTCAGGTGACTAAACAAGGCTTGTCTAGAAAATTGACTTCCAGCCTATAAAACTCCTTACCAATGACAACTTGACAGGATGATTTCTGTGTTATACATTTCCCTCTGTAGTGTTGCTCCTGAGGAATGTCACTGAAGCAGTGGCCTGTTGGTTTACCTTGGAGTGCTGTGGACTTGGTACTGCATTTTCTGCTCAATTCTGGAGGCAAGCTGAGAAAAAAAAAAAGAAAGAAACACAAAAGATGATCCTCCATTATAACTACTTTGTACAACATGACTACCAAGGGTACAATTTTAAAATAATTCTCTCCCACAACAGTATTAGAGATCCATGTATTCTATCCCTTTTTCCTGTAAATTATAGTTCATTATGTTCTGAATATTATCAGTAATAAACTATTGTACAAATGTATACACAGTTATATTGCATTAATAAATGAAGAATTAATTTGTATGGATTGTATGAATTGAACAAATACAGGAAATTATTGCCTATGATTTTTTCAGGGCTTCTGAAAAAGATGGACAAGAGAGGTCATAAATTTCCTTCTGGAAAGCATGAGTATGAATATTAGATTTGCAGCTAAAAAGAATCAAGTTGCATACTAGATAAGGGATAAGACACACTGGAGGTGTTTTATTATTTTTTTCCCAAAATATTCACATCATTTGAATGTTTTTAAACAAGTCACCCCTCAGTAACACAGCAAAATTAATTTCAAACTTGCATAGTTATTGAAATAACTGAGGGAAAATACTAGAAATTGAAAGTCTCAGTCAACTCAGGGTTTACTGTTCTGCTTTTGACCATGTATTTCTGCAAACTTTCATTTTTTTTACATGAATAAATTCTCACCCAGAATAAGGACACAAAAATCCCTGTAAAGAACATCTTTCCTTTTGCTCTCAATCTTTCGGTGCCCTGATGCCTTTATATAGAGCAGTATATAAAGAGGTGTTCAGGAAAAATGGATTTTGACCAGGAATCTAGATTTTTCACCAGAGATTTACCAGTGTATTTTAATGTAACTTGGAACTGAATGATCAGAAGCTGATTAATAATCAGGCCTGCTGGCTGGATTCCTTAAAAATATGTGGTACCACTAATCAGTGTTACCAATCACTGTGCAGTGACAGCTCACTTATATTTGCAGTCAGTTGAGTAAGAACTTGTTTCTAAACAAGAGCTGCCTCTGATTTTGGTACAAATGAAAATTATTTTTTATGTCATTTACCTTACATATAGTCACACGTTTGGGATGAGGATAATCACTGCCTTCATAAGCCAACAGATGCTGTGGCTTACTGTTTAAAGGACATCCTTTGTCATGGAAACTTCCTCTGCCTTTCACATTAGGTTTTTTCTGCCTTAATGACTTATCCCATATCTATTAAAGTTCTGAGGATGTTTCACTTCACACTTCTGATTCATTCTCACAGTAATTCCCTACCGAAACTTGTATTTCTGTCCTTGGTACTACTCTTTTTTTTTTTTATTGCAGTCAAGAAAACTTCTAGCAAACCTTTTTTAAGATCTTAATGGTGACTGCTTTTGCAGGTGTCATTCAGAGAGTAGGCACCTCAAACTTTTATTCCTACACTGGATGAAGTGCACTGGTGCACTTAACCCTTCAAATGTTAAGCTGGAGTGCAGTAGCACCACTAATACCAGCACCTTTCATGCCTGTTGCTTGTTTTTTTTTTTTCTCTGACTGTTCTCCAAAGCAATATTCAAGATGTAGGATCAGATCCATTAAATTTCTGGGGAGAAAAAAACAAGAAAATTCTTTCTTTTCGAATTTGCAGTCTGTGAGATTAATGCACTCATTTGATCTCATGCTGGGAACTCATCCTGGTGCTGCAGAGTCAGTGTCTAAGGGGGGAAGACCACTGCTTTTGGTCAGGGCTGGCAGCAAATTCAAGAGCAATGGAAGCCAGAGGAAACTACACTCACACCATCCCACAAAGGTAATTTGCTTCTCTGAATCCTTTGCATTTACATAGCATTGGGGTGATGCAGACACTGAGGAGGAGTCTGTGCTAGTGTGGAGATCTTCCTGAACCGAGGGCGTCAAGGCAGAACATAGCACAACCCTTTATTTCTGCCCCTTCCTGTATGCTGCCACTTTCCTGGGAAGAAATCCTACTGCAGTCACAGCCCTGCAGCAGAGATATCTCCCTGAATCTGCAGCATGGGGGCTGAACAGTTGCTATCTGGCATCCCTCAAGTCTGACATCCTCCCCTGAGAGGGATCTGGTCTTCAATTTATGGAGGGCTCTTTCTGCATTGCCTACCCTGCTTCAGCCCAGATGATGGAGAATGAAAGAGGTGAAAGAGAATCCACTGTTGCATACAGGTAGACATATTATAAAAAGAAAGGTCTTATAAAATATGGTTTAGGCCCTGCTACTTTAGCTAAGCTAGCAGTCAGCTTGAAACTTCCTGTGTGAAAAATCATAAGAATGAAAGCAGTTAGCACAACAAACTGCTCTGGTAACAGAACCATTTGCACCTGCAAAACCAATAAATCTATCCCATGAGAAACAGTGAAGAAGGTGAGTAAACAATTTAAGAATAGAGAGTCTTAGCACGTACACACAAAAACACCTTTCAACCAATGAACTGAATGGCAAGAAAACTACTATCCAATTGGAGTTAACACAAGGTCTGTGAAAACTGTATAAAAATGAGTTATGTGAATAAAGAATTGGCTTTCTTGCATGAAGAAATGGAGTCCTGTCTGCTTATTACTGGAACAATCTACTTTTAGAAGTGGTCAAACCCCCTGCCCAGGTAGTTTAGGTGGAAATGGAGAAGGGGCTCTTCACTGGAACAGCTCATCTGGCAGATGGGAAAGGAAGGGGTGGTTACTTCCAGCAGGGAGGTGGGAAAGATCAGATGGGGGCGAGGTGGCATCGCTCAGATCAGTCAGCACAGCTGCAGCTGGGAGAGGGTGTCCTTCTCCACCCATTGTACTGAGGTGGGCTAATTCTGAACCTAATAAGTAGCTTCAGCAGTTTCACAGGGTGAATTTGGGTTTGGATGAAGCATGAGTCATATTCCATGGAGGAGGTCAGAAATACTGTTATTGATGCTTTCTTTATGTAAATTATGTGGGAGACACAAGTTCGGGAGCCTTGGTTAAAAAGCTTCTACATCTCAGATTTTTCCCTTGTTTCATTTCTTGAGTGAAGATGGTGAGGCTATTGTTTTGTTTGGACTTCTGTAGTGCCAAAAAAATGAAGGATTTCTGATAAGAAATAAAGATTGCACTTTCTTACATCTTTTATCTCTATTAGTGACAAAGGGTTTCAGACAAGAATAGGTAAAATATGCACAGAAGACTTTGATTACAACTAAAATAATCTCTATTTTCCTCTAATTTTCTCTTCAATACAGGAAGTTTAGCATATGAAACTTGCTCTTCTTTAGCTTCAAGCATCAACTACTTGAATTTAAAATGGAATGATTTTATATCCCATTTAGCATTAAGGAAAACAATTAGAGTTATGATTCCAAATAAGTATATTTTTAATGATTTTTCTGGTAACACACTTAGCAGCTCTAAATAAATTTTTATGGATTGCATTTAACTCCATTAACTCCTAAAAAATAGGATTTTTTTTTCCTTTTCCCTCTTACTTATTTTGTGTTCATCATTAAATGCTGTGTTGCTCTTCTTAACACTGGCATAAGGAAGGCAGTTTTGTAAGGCACAGCACCTAATACAGGTCAGGCAAAGGCATCGTAATACACCTGAGTGTTCCTTCAGCATCAGTGGTGTTCAGTGTTCTCAGCTGGTCAGCCACCTAAGTATTGACAAAAAGTGAGCTTTTACCCTTGGACAGGAGTGGGTGGGGTCTGTCTGGCACAGCCTCGGGCAAAAGTCCAGCTGTCAGGGAGAGGAGGTGGGAATCTATATTGGTTACAAATAGTTTGCAATTTATTTGATGGGCTTTGTAATGCCATGTTATGTTTGCTGCTGGATTTTATTCAGTCCACATGCATCACCCTCTAACCTAGAAAAAGAATAAAAACAAAGCAAGGAAAACTAATCTGCCATAGTATATTTCATACTTTGAGACCAAAAAGAAAAAGTGAATTACAAGAAATTTATTTTGCACTAAATGTATTTGGCATCAATCACTATCAGGCTTTCAGAAAACCTAATGTATTATTAAAAAAAAATTAAAATATTAACTCTTCTCCTTTCCCTATTTACAACTTTTTTTTCAATAACAAAAATCACACTGATAGGAAATATATAATAAAGAAAGAAAGGAGAGATTGTAGATATTCTACTCTGTCTACTAACTCAAGTAAATGTTTATGTCAACATGGACAATTTTGTAGGAAAAAGACAGTCAAAGAGTAAGGAAGAGTCAATAAATAGTATACAGATATGAAATCCAGGGATGTAAAATGGAGTAGGAATGTAAAATGGAGTTTTTCTGATAGGTGCATTGATAATGTATCTAATTGCATACTAAACGCATACAGAAAAAATGAGTTAGCAAGATAGTTAGATACAATTTTATACTGCAAGTTATAAATTCATACTGGACTGATCATTAGGTAAACATGACAAAGGAGAAGACAAAAATTCTTGAAAAGAATAAAACACTCCATGTGATGATCTATCAAAATACAGATATCTCTGGAAACAGTCTCTGCTGATGACTCTTTCTTGAGGTTTGGCATCATTTTTCCTTTGGAGCTATGCAGCAAGGATCCAGAGGCAGCAACCATCACACAGTGTGGTCTCAAGTAGATAGCTGAAATCCATTTTCTTGGGAATGCCATGTTATCCAAGTGTTTAAATAAAGAATTTCAGAATGTATGAATTTAGGCTGTTTCATCACTTCCGTAAAAGTGTCTTCATGGACTGGATTTCCAAAGGAGTTTTGGAAGAAGCAATACTTTTAAAACACTCAGGTCTTAAACTTTCTGGACCCCACTGCCTAGGAAGCAATATTTTCCAAGAGGACTTTGTATTATTATGCTTTTCACAGGAGAGGTGTTTTTGGAGAGCAGAGTGGTTTCGTTAGCATGTGTTGGGTTTGATCTTGTGATAAATTGAATAATATGCTGAACAATATTTAACAACAGGATTCTTCTTAGCTCCTCCTGGCCTTTATGAAAATGCCAGATAACTTGTAAATTGCATTTAGAATAATCTGAAAATCCTACTAAAAGTTTGCCATTGGCATCTGCCCATTTTTCATGGGCCCATATGGAGATAATTCACATGGGATACATCTCCTTTTTTCAGACCATGACTTATTATTTACAAGTGAAACCAGTACTACAAATCTACACCGATCAGAGTAACAGTACAAAAATGCTGCATTTAGGCAAAGCTCATTTACCTGGCTACTTCTTGATATGAACTAAATTTCCCTCATCATTTTTCAGCTCTCCTTTATTTACTTGTAGCCCGTCAAACTAAGGATTTATCCTACTATAAGATGGATACTATTTGGAACAAGCTAGTCTTATTTTTAAATACATGATGTAAGCCTAACCAATTCATAAGTGTTTCCTTTATTTTTACAGAACTATAATTATTAACTTAACAATGTATTGCAACAGTATCTCAACAATGTTACTCCTTTAGCTACTGGGAATTAGCACATCTTTAAAAAAACTTGATAATTTGTACTTTCAGAAAATAATTTCAGCATAGAGATTTTCAGCTAAAGATATGATTTTTAACTCTTTGTAATCACTCATTATTCTTTTTAATCACTGAAACATTATTAGTTATGCTATGAAAAAGTCTAGAAAAACAAAAATAGATATTTTAAATGCAACTTGAACTAGAAATATGTTTTTCTTATATTGATATAAAAATGCTTAGAAAGTAGTTCTAAGAAGAAAGGAAAATAAAACAAACCAACCTGTTTCTGAGATTTATTTTTGTGCTTCAATCTGCTCCCAAATCAAAAAGAATTGCTGATGTCAGGTGGGTCAAATCTCTGTGAATAAATTGGATTTTCTGCTAAAGAATTTATCTCACAAGAGATTTCTGGCCATCATTATTATGTAAAAATCTTATTACACCTTACTTGAACCTTTCAAACCATACATAAGCATAGGGTGGGGGAAGGTGGGGAACAAAAGAAAAAGCACTATGGAAAAGGAGGACACAACATGCTGCCCTTTGGAGGGTGTTGTAGGACAGGAGTGCAACAAGGCAAACCCAGGGCATATTTAGGCCTTCACAGGAAACCAAATTTCCCTTCGTCCAGGGTTCTGGATGTACAATGCTTTGTTTTCTCTTCTTCCTGCATTTCAGCTCAGTAATGTTGCTAAAACAGATCTGTGAGCAGAAAAATAGATGTATTAAATGGAGTTCCTGTGATTCCCTTAGTATGAACAGTGGCAGGAATAGTGTTGGTACACTGTGCAGCAATTAAGCTGCATATGTATTTTTGTTTATCCCCTCAAGATAGGAAGCATACTAGAACTTATGAAACAATCTAAAATTGTTAATTTTAAATATATTAGAATTTTTTTTCTGTGCATGATTTTATTCTATGTTGCATTTTGTCTGGCTGGCTTTCTTAAAACAAGGAACTGCAAAATAAACTCTTAATAATCATAATGACTGTAACAACAGTTAGTCTTATACTGCTTCCCACCAAGATTTTGAGGTATATTAAGAACAGCTGTAAAAAAAAAAATACTTATGATCCACTGCTGCCACATTAAACATAAATTTGTTATCAAACAGTGAATGCAGAAACATGGCAACAGAAGGAGAAAACTCTGAGGATGTTGTCATCAGCTGAGAAAGAAACCTGACAAGGAATTAGTCCTGAGAAAGAAATTGTGGTGGTATTTACAAAGGCAGCCCACTTTTACTCACACAGCTGTGTTTGCTGCCAGAACAGGCAGGCAATGACACTGTTCCTGGATGTGAAAAAGCTCTGGCTTATGAATGCATAGACAGGCTGGAAGTGACTGGGCAGGTTGCCTCTTCACTTTCAGCCCACCTTCATACCAGCCTGCAGTGCTGCAGCAACGATTTGAATCAAAGGAAAACAAAATGTGGGGCTGGGAGGAAGAGGATTCAGTAGCTGCAGGGAGAGGAGAAACAGCAGGTGATTCCTAGAGCTGACATTTATCATAAGAAATAGCTTAGAGCCAAAGCTTCATCCTGATTGCTCTGATTTCCTCAATTTATACTAAAGTGAGAGATATGTGATAAATGGAAAAGAGGCCTTCATTAAAAAGATATTGTAATTCACTATAATGTTACTAATTACCTCACTTGTGGCTTTCAGTACTCCTCAAGTTCTGGTTATAATCTTCTAACTAATTGTTGACTGCAAACAGAATAAAGTTATACGTCTTGCATAAGGATTCCCAGAGAGAAAAAATATTTGCTTTCTGTGATAGATCCAAGCTGTTTTCCCGTATTATCATTTGTCTTCAGTATAAGAAAGAATGGAATATCTTAATGTGGTGATGATGTGAGAAAAGAATTGTGTTTACTATGTTTTACAGTTATATTTGCACTTCCCTGGTATTTTCTGTGAAAATAAAATTACTCTGATCTTAAATGTGTTTATCTGTTTATTTTTTAATATTAGAATCAAATAATCATCTTTTAGACAGTCAAATTCCTTTCAAATTCTGGCTTTCTGTACTAGAAACCATATTTTTTGATACTGTAGGTTTCAGTTTTTAACTATCTGCTACTGGAAACAGCTGCATTGGAGAATCCATCAGTATTTTAAACAACATTTATTTTCTTTTTAATGCCTGGAAAACACAACGTGGTTTCAAGTGTTGCTTGTTCAGAACTGTTTGTAGGCACAGCTGGAGAGCCCCGGGTCACAGCCTGGGTAGAGGTTCCTAATACAACTTTACTACACTGCTACATATAATTTCCCCTACCCATGTCTCTGAAGACTTTTCTTTTGTTTTTCTGCCCTGCTGTCTTTTCCTCTAGATCAATATTCAAGATGCCTACTATACCATAATGGTCTTTCCTCTTTCTAGTTAGTTTCTATCTTCTGTGGTTCACCAGACTCCTAATATAACAACAAAAGCACAAACCACTATGGTTTTTTTCCCTGCTCAGTTGTCTCCAACATTCCTTTGTCCTAAAAGTCTTAAGTTCTGTCTTTTTGGAAAAATATAGACATACTCTGCTTGTTCATATATTTGAAGATTCCAGCTCTCACACAGCCAACAGACTTAACTGGACAGAGCCTTTAAAAATTCAACAAGAGCAGGATCTAGAGCTGATCTTTCTAAGGATGTAGGTCCTGTACAACCCAGACACTGCATGTGTTGCTTGTTCTTATATAAGTAGGGTTAAAGTTGTTTCAAAATTAGAAAAAAAAAAAAAGAAAAAATGTTCATTTGTATTTTCTGCAAATTACCCTAAAATCCTTTAAAATACTTCTGTAGAAACAGTATTTCCTTCATAATCTAAAAGCACAAACTAAAGAAATGGTAAGAAGAGACTAAAAATAAAATATCACTTTTTATTTTTTTAACTTACAGAGGTATTTCCATTCCCCATTAGAAACCTGATATACATTCTGATGACTGAGCATTATGTTCATCACTTTTATAAATGTAAGGTTTTCTCCAAGATTCTTTTTCTGAGCTCTCTTTCTCTATAATTATTCAACTAGCATAGTTCCTCCGAAAGAGAGCAGATGGATTAAATAAGCAAGCTGATTGAAAGAAATGGATTATATAATAAAGTATAAATGCATATTGGACTTAATGAGAACAATTTGCTTTCAAATTGCAGTGGTTTTTCATCAAAGGCAAAATAAAGTCTTTAATATTTCATTTCTGAATCTTGTAGACGAAAAATCTACAACTGTTCTCCACAGGACACCAGATCAAAACAATACAAATTAACCACAAGTCTAATTTTAAGTTAACAGCTAAAACTGTTATAACTATTATAACTCTTATAACTCTTGCAGTTCATTTAAACAAACACATATTCTAAAATACACAATAGATATTTTAAAATGGTAAAACACAGCTTGTATACTGTTTGCCTCATTATAAAATAATTACCAAAAAATAAAATTCTACTAAATCTTTTCAAAGTTATTAAGTAAAATTAAATTTCATTAAACATTATTGGTTTGATGATCTTGTCAAAGTGTTACTGAAGCATGAAGGGAATGACAACTGTTAGGGTTCTTGCCTGAGTAAGGAATAATGATGCCTCCAACCCATTTGGTAATCTACAAGCTTTATTAGAAGGCAGCTTTGGAGATTAAGACTATTCAAATCAGAAATACAGAATTAAGAAGCATCAGCAACACCTCCATTGAAATAGATAAATATTTAGTAATTTGGCATTCCCAAGTAAGAGAACTCCTTTGTGTGTGAGGTTATGATTAAGCATTCACTGTCATGGGTCAGTGGCAGTCATCATGCAATGGCCTGATTTGATTTTTCCATAACATTGGAGTTATTGCAGCAGATTATCCTTAGGGCTGATACTTCTGTCCCTTGTTGTTTTCCCAGAGCAAACTTAGCAAATGTGTATCTACAAAAGTCAGCTAGTGAAGTATAAGCCTTTAAAATTATTTCAAAGCAGAAGTAATTTCATAAGAATAGAGAAAGCTCTCAATGAAGATTAAAATAATAAAGAAAAACCCTTTCAAGTAGGATTTCAGTGGGCTTTAGCCACAAAGTCCATGCTTGCCAGTTTCTTATATTTAGAAACTAAACAGGGTGTCACTTTTTCTTAACTGAAGGTTCCCTAAATCTCTAACTTTCTGCCCATTACTGTCTTTCCTATTTCCTGCCTAGACCATATTGAGAGCCATCATGTGTTTTTTGACAAGTCACACAAGTAAATATCCCTAGGCATCATCTTTCTGACAGAGAACTCTCCTGTATAGAAGAGTTCCTCCTCACTCTTAATGAACCTGCTCAAAATGACCTCTGAATTCTGGATCTGGACCAAAGAATGGAAGATGTCATCTGGAAAACTACCAGGAGTGAAGAAAGGGAAGGTCAGATACAGCTGCTTTTAATTCTGGTTGTTATAACTCTTCACTCAGCAAGTCAGCTTTTTCCAAGCTGTAGATTACCTAACATAACAGACACTTCTATTTTCTCTCTCATGAACATGTATAAGGCCCTATTGGCAAAGTGTTTGTAATTTTGCCTTCATATAATTTGCAAATTTAGAAAAGCACTTAGTTCTGAAATACCACATATTTTAAATTGGGCCCTTACTAGCTATTATTATATTATGTAACAAATTTACAAATTTGTTACATAATATAATAATGTAACAAATTAGATTGTTACATATAACAATATGTATATGTACATTGATCATGCATAGAGGGTTAGATTAGTTCAATAAAAAAACTTTATAAACTATATAGCTATATAATTTCTATATAAAATGCTATATTTTTTTCCTAGATATTGTGTCAACTGAAATAAATTATATATTATTCTAGGCTTGTAAGGGAAAAAGTATCTATTCAGAGGTGTTGATTGGTGTGAACATATAATGTATTTTGAAATAAATAATTTCTAGCTAGTTCAGACTTGGAGGAACCAAGGGACACTTCCAATTCAACTGTCCTAGTTCTTATAGGGGACCTCAACTTGATAAAATCAACTGGGAGGATCCCATATTTGGCCCAACCCAAGCCAGTAGGTTTCTAAAAAATTAGATGACAGCTTGATGGAAGGTACTAAGGGACCCGACTCAGAAGGATGCCCTTCTTGATCTTTTTCTCAACAGAGAGGACCTCATAAGTGAATTGGAGTTTGGTGGCCATCTTGGCCACAATGACCATGAAATGATCAAATTTAAAATCCCTGTTTACAGGAGGAAAAGTGCAGCAAAACCTCAGCTCTGGACAGGAGGAAAAGAAACTTCAGACTGCTCACAGAATTAGTAAGTGAAGTCCCCTGAGATAATATTTTTGCATATGCTGGGCCTATCAGAACTGGTCACTTTTTAATTGCCTCATAAGGAAACAGGAGAAGAAAATTCCTAAAAGTTGGAAATCATGCAGACAAGGCAGAAGGTCAGCTTGGCTAAGCAGGGATCTTCTCTTGGCAATAAGGTAGAAAAGGAAGGTATATGCCAAATGAAAGCAAAGTTAGGTGACATGGGAAGAATACAGAAATGTTGCTTGCCAGTGTAGGGAGAAAATTTGTGTGAACAAAGCTCAGTTGGAGCTGAAGCTGGAAAGAACTGTGGGGGATAATGAAAGGGTTTTTTTTCAAATATATTAATTCCACTGGAGAAATAATATCAGTCCATTACAGAATGGGGATGGCCATGTCACAGGGACATGAAAAAGGCAGAGATGTTTAACACATTCCTTGCCTCCATCTTCGACATGGAGGGTGGACCAAGAAGTCTCAGTGCCCTGAGCTAGAGGACCAGCACTGTGGCATTGATAAACTTCCAGGTGACCCTGAACTTTTGTAGGATCTGCTCCTTCATTTAGATCTCTGCAATCTATGGCATCTGACGGAATTCACCCAAGAATCATCAAAGAGCTGCTGATCTCGTTGCAAAGCCTCTCTTGGTCATTTTTGAGTGGCCTCAGGAATTCAGAGACTTTCCAGCTGACTGGAAGCTGGCGAACATCCCAGTTTTCAAGAAGGGCAGGAAAGAGGACCCCAGAAACTACAGGCTTGTCAGTCTCACTTCAGTGCCCAGTAAAATCATGAAAAAAATTGTTCCGGGAGGTGTTGAAAAACACCTGGAGGACAACTCAGTCACTGGTCCCAGCCAGTATGGTGTCATGAGAGGAAAGTACTACTTGTTGAGTCTGATTTCCTTCTATGACAGGCTAACTTACCTAGTTGATCACGGAAAGCCAGTAGGTGTAATCTTTTTGGACTCCAATGTCACTGTCATATTTTATGAAAAATCCCCTTGCCCAGGGTTTTCTCCTGGGAAGCTGAGAGGCCTCAGAGAAAAATGAAAACAATAATTGTCTTGTTTTGCTTCTCCTGTGTTTTGTTGCTTTGGAATGTGGTTTGGAGAT
Organism: Agelaius phoeniceus; assembly: GCF_051311805.1. NCBI lineage: Eukaryota > Metazoa > Chordata > Aves > Passeriformes > Icteridae > Agelaius > Agelaius phoeniceus. Next base: position 12,846,785 of record NC_135266.1, on the reverse strand, counting down.
TGTTTATCCAGCAGATGGTTGTTTGATTGGTTTAATGTGAATTGTTTTTACTTAATGACCAATCACCATCCATCTGTGTTGGGACTCTGGAAGAAGGCAGGAGTTTTTCATTATTATCTTGTTAAGCCTTCTGTAAATGTCCTTTCTCTATTCTGTAGTACAGTTTTAGTATAGCATTCTTTAATATAATACAATACAATAAAATAATAAATTAGCCTTCTAAGAACATGGAGTCAGATTCATCAATTCCTCCTTCATCCTGGGGACCCTGAAAATACCACACTCCAGCAAACTTTTGGTACTGTCTCTCACAGGATTCTTCAGGACCAAATGCCCAGACACCAACCGGACAACTGTATTATGTGATGGACATCATATGAACATCTCAACTTCATCTTATGAATGATCCACTGGATTTTGTGCTTGGGAACTGTTTTTTATGATGTTAAAACCAAAAATTTTATTCCACTCTATATATTATTTTATTTCACTAAAGGTCATTCAAAATATTTGACTAGAAACTAGAACCTAAATGTCAAAATATCAGTCATATTTTATAATTACTACAAAGTGTACTGAACTTGGTGTGAAATGATTAGTGATTTCACCTGTTCGCATACAAATCAATTCAATTAAATTCAACACAATTAAAATCAGCTAATTCCTTTAGGGGTATAAATATTCCTTTAGGGGTATAAATATATTACTCCTTAAAACATTTTAAATTTATAATTTATATTTTAAATTTATATTCAGCAATTTTATTTAACAGCCATTAGTACCTTGGGAAAAATATTTTTATTAAAAGACTTTTTAAGAAATTGCTTAAATGTTAGTTATTATTTTGCCTGAAATAACCATTTAATATATGCTGTACTATTCTAGTTTTCAATTACATTAGGAGTGGGATGTTGAAGGGGTAAATACTTTAAACACCTTTAAATATTGTTTTCAAACCAATTTTAATCTTCCTGTTATTGACAGATGTTTATTTTTTATATCTTGCTATGCAAATTCTGTGTAATGTACTACAGAAATGGAGTGTTTATGTTGCTGAAGGATAGAAAGAGGTGTCTAGGAAGTAATTTTTTATTTCACATTATGATTCATGTATATTATTGATATTATTTTTTAATACTGGTATTGACTTTACCATTAGATGACTATACAAGAACTTTTCTCTCCTCTGGAAGTACTGGTGATTTATTTTATTTCAAAATACTAAAAGAATTTATAAAGGCCATAATAGTGCTTTTGTCAGTTGGATTCAGATGGTAGTGGAGACAAACCTCAGAGAAGACAAAAATTTTTTAGAATGTTACAGCAATTAAAGTTATATGTACCAAAGAATATTTCTAGCCATCAAATGTCAGAAGAAGCCTCAAAAATGTGTACCTAAAATTTCAAAGAAGTTTTCAAATTATCCAATCTATGGATTATTTTTTTTTTACTTTGTAATTTTCAAGAGACATCTGGGAGATGTACTCTGCCTCAACAGCTTTCCCTTCAAAGTAAAAACCCACTTAAATCTGTTGTTTTCAATATGCCAGGATATACTGTGACACTGAACCATTTGTGCAATACTCATTCAAATAAGTGGAGTCCCAATGTCAAGCAATTTAATTTAGTGAGTCCTGGTGACCTGACTGATGCTTGTATCTACTGTGTTCACAAAAATCTTGCAAGGCAGAGACAATTTTCAAGGAACACCTCTATCTTTTCCACATTATTAGCATGTAGAAGCCTCAGTCAGGGCAGTGGCCCTGCATCTGATTGATGACTAAACTCACAATAAATTACAATCCTCATCTAAGAGGACAGCAAAAATCAGTCGTGTGTAACACATGGGATAAAAGGCTTCCTGATGTTTTTCTAACAAACTAGCAGACATTTCACTGATCATCAGCAGTATTTAATTTTCTATTCATCGGTAGGAGTCCATAGCTATGGTGTTGCACTCCATAGTGACACTGACCTCTTTCCAGTTTGGTGCCAAAATCTTCCATACACATGGATCTGCAGAGAGGAAGGTATAGGAGAAAGAGAAATTAAACAATTCCTCTTGGCCTTTTGCTCTGTGTGGATATGATTTCCATCCCCAGTGCAGCACTGCAGCTGTTCTGTAATGGGAACAATTTGCTAGCAGGACAGCAGCAGGGGATAACAGACAAATGACAATAATAACAGCATGGTATACTCCCACCTCTGTAGAATAGATAAGAAGGCAGCTTTTTTTCTGCCCTTTTCTGTTTGGGGCAGTTTATTCATACAGCTTGTACTGCTTGCAGACAGTTTGAAAGCATGAGCCACCCAGTTGAAAGCAGGAAGTAATTATTGGATGATACAGTCAATAGACTTTAAGGAAGAATGAATTCCTACGATAAATACTAATGTGTTTCCCTAAGTTCATCATAGCACACAAAACATGTTTACCCTCTAGGAAGTTGTCACTCAGGTAGGGATGGGTCAGCATCAACACATGCTCAGTGTTGCTTAGTTGCAGCCTTTCAGATCCCTGTTTCAGTTCCTTAGTGCTATAAATATTTTCTGGTAGTACTTATCCTGTTGAATACTTATCCTGTCTTGAGAACTGCCTTATTTTCAATAGTCAGGATTCTGCCACTCTCACTGTTTTTCTTAACTTTTCCTTGCTCCACTCTGCAGATTGTCTTGCAGATTTTTTTTTCCCACCCTAGAAACGTTCTCAGGAGTTTAAGCCGCGGCTGCACAGATATGCTTCATGGAAACCAGGCCTTGGTCTCTGGCCCTTCATGAAAGGAAATACTGCAATTTCAATGAGGATCAATTTGGCAAGCTTTGGTCCATTTTTCTGCACTCCATGTCACCCCAAGCCATTTTATAGTTTTCCCTTTGGGGCAAATTTTTTTAAGTGTTTCTTTTTATCAATTTCTTCTCCTGAGCTTTCGTTTGATTCCATTCCCTGATTTGGGGATTTTGGTAAATATAATTTTGCAAGATTTTGTTCAGTTCACTTCACACCCCACTGCCCAAAGACTGCTCTCTTTATACTTTTCTTCTTTGCACCACCCATGTGCTGGGCATTCAGTAAAAGGTTTTTGCTTTTGCTGCTCCATTTAGGATTTACAGTCATACACTTGGGATTAGGCTTGAAATAAGCACAAAGCCTAGAGTTCTAGGGACTCTGGAGCTACAAAAGTCATTCCAAACAGAACATGGCACTGCCCCAACATTGCTCCCTTAACACCTTTCTGCTTGGCACCACTCATGCTCTTGGCATCTCAGCAAAAGATGCTTTTATAATGATCCTCTTAGGATTAGGGTTAGGCTTACATTCAGGGTTGGGAAAACCACAAAGCCCAGAGCTCCAGAGACAGTGCAGCTACAAAAGGCATGCCAAGGGGAGCACAATGCTGCCCCAACATTGCTCCCTCCACAGCTTTCTGACTGGCCCCACTCGTGCTTGGCACCTCAGCAAAAGGCGGCTTTTACTGCTTCGCTTAGTTTTAGGGTTAGGCTTAGGCTTAGGCTTAGGGTTGAGCAAACCAAAAAAACCCAGAGCTCCAGGGACACTGCAACTACAAAAGGCATGCCAAGAGGAGCACAGCAGTGCTCCAACATTGCTCCCTCCACACCTTTCTGCTTGGCACCAGCCTCTGCCAAAGGCTGCTTCTAACGCTCTGCTTGGGGTTAGGGTTACACTTAGGGTTAGGGAAATGGAGGACTACTGCCAAATGTACTGTGTTGAAAGAAGGTGCAGTGAAAAGGTCTGATACTTACCATAAATAATTTTACTTCCAAAATCAGGGAATGAAGTCAAACAAAGAGAGGAGAAGAAATTAATGGCATGAAATGCTTAAAAGAGGAATTTCTTCACCAAAGGGAACACAATAAGATGGCATGGGATGACAGGTATGTGCAGGGAAATGTACCAAAGCTGGCCAAATTGATCCTCATTGAAATCTTGAAAACAGAGAAGAAAGTGTGACAAACACTCCAAAAAGGAGATATGATAAAATAAATTGTAATTTAAAAAACCTCAAAACTTGGTAATGGAGAGACTAGAACCAAATGGATTGTGATTAAATAAATTGCAGTGAAAAGGACAGCTCAGAGACCCAGACCCTTGGGATGAGGGGATTTGGGATGGGGGTGTGACAGCTTGTGGCTGGGGAGAATCTGTATAGCCTGGAGAATGCTGTGTTCCTTTGGAGTGTCCCTCACTGAGCTTGTAACCTGCAGCAGCACTGCCCCTCCTCTGCTCTTCTCACCAGACAGCAGGACTGTAAACCAGTATTTTGTCACACAGATTGAAAAAGAAAATATCTAACAGATCATTTTTCTCAAAAAGAAAATGCCATAACTAATCAAAGATAGATAACTAGAATGCAGGGCAATCCTAGGCCTTTTTCAAAACTAAACCATGAAATACCGAATTTGTTTTCTTTTGTGATTGTTTGGGTTTTTTTTCTTTTAGGAAAGAAAAATTCCTATTTTTCTTAATAGGAATGTCATAAAATGTACAAGTGTAACAAGTTGCATTTTTCTCATATTTTTCTTAGGTAATTTTCTCCACCCATTGGATGAAGACAGGCAGAACCATTGGTAGCAGCCAATTCCCATCACTACATTAAAAAGACACTTTTCTCCTAAATAATCTGAAGTTAAAAAAGAAAACAAAACACATGCAATAAAGCTTTTGTCAAAACAAACAAGTACTTTTTAAAAAACACAGAGATTGTGGCAAACAGATTTGCAAATAGGAAAAAGTTACCTGCTTCATAAAATCTTAAATAAGCAATGGTGCATTAGTTCTAATCAACTGCTCACAGGGCTTAGAGGCTGTTCAGTAAAATCAAAACACCATAAGCACAGACTGGAAGTTTCTGGTGGTCCTGTTGTGTTGTCTGATTTATTTCAGACCTCAGTAATGCAAGTTCCTGAATAATAACCTTGTGAGTTTATTGTTACTTTCTACTTATTTCTGAACAGGTTTATCTGCAAGCTTAACTGTTTAGGATTTCCTATGGTAGTTTGTCTAATTCTTCTTGAAAACAGCTTTTCAGGAATTATGTTTGACCATGGTTTATGAAAAGAAAAGTTTTGTAGGAGTAGATAAAAAATTTTATGGCACCATTTGAAGTGACTGGAAAAAATAACAGTCACACAAGTTTGCTTCCATGTTGAAAACATTGCTTGTTGTATATCTCTTCAAAAACATCAATTTGTTTCAGTAAAGATATAGTTTTCTACTATAAACCTTGTTTTGTTTGTATCCATTAACCTATCACTTCCACATCAAAAACATTTCTTTCAAACAGAGTGTAAAAATGGTTTACGAGTTTTAATTCTGTCTTATTCTGGTTGACTCCATATTTACTCTTAACCAGAGATCTAGTTTATGGTACTATTGACAAATATATATAGACTATACTTTTTAAATATCCTTGGAAAGGTGATATTTTTTTAGCAATATTCTTCCATGATGTGGGATTATTTCCTCATATTCTGAAGGACTCAAAGTAGGAAAACACAGCATTCTTATTTATAGCCCAGGCAGTTAAATCAAAAAGAACTAAATTGCTTTCCCAAGATCCCAGAGTAGGCCATTGGCAAAGCAAGTATTTATTATTGGTAGTTTTTTCCATCTTAAAATCACAAAATGATTCTTCCTTTATAATGCAAACTGACTCAAAAGAAAGATGGCATTTAAGAGAAAAGTTGGGGAAGAGGGCAGCAGGGTTTTTAATAATTGTATTGTGTTTTCAGTTTTTTATTTTCTTTTTTTTCTCACTTGTAAAATCATTAGATGCCTTCCACTTTTTCTACAATTCCAGTACAATGTTCCTTCTTCCTGATCAATATGCCCACTCTTTTTTACCTTTAGTATTATTTTTTTAAGATTTTTTTTTTCATAATGGTTACAATTAAGACAGTAATTTATCTAGTTGCTTTGAACTATTATACAGCTTCTTTTCCTCTGTATCTGTCCTTTCTAATAAATAATACAGCCCATTTAATACATTTTTCTCTATATTCAAATTTGAACAAGAGTATGCATATCTTTTAAAAATATTGCAGTTCTTGATGTATTATATACTGGTTTCTTTATATGCTCATTGATTCATAGAAGGACTTTGTCAAGAAGTATATGTAGGTACATTTTTTAACCTTAAAATAATTTAAAATAGAGAAATTCTGTGAAATTCTTTTGGAGAATTTAACCTAAAAAGGCCCCTGAATATTCTGTTTAACATTCAAGAATTCAGGCCAAGTAACTTTCTCATTGTTTTTGTTTTGCAAGCTTGTCTGACATCACTGATACAAATTTTTTGGTCTCTGTAAGCCCTATTTCTTTGCTCACTGACATTTCATCATGCCAGCTTCCTGTTTCAGGATTACAATTAATCTCAGTCTATGTTTTTGGTACCCCTATTTTGGAGCATGTCCAGCTGTAGTCTGGGAGGGATGGGACAAGGAGTCTGTGCTGTCTGGCAGGAAATGGTGCCCAGGAGGACCTTTCTCAGATCTCCCACTGCCTTGCTTCGAGACTTTGAGCAAGTCACTTTATCTCTGTTTTCCAGTCCCATTTTCCTCCCATTTCTCACCTATATTTGCCTTGGGAAAGGTATTTGTGTCTCATAGTGTGTGATGCAAATGTACCAATCACAAATGGGTTTTCTGATGCTGTAATTCCAGTATCAAAACACTATACAGAATGAAAATGTCACATTCCTTTAGTGAGTCTCTGGGTGCTCCTCAGCTTGTTTTGTGCTCCTGGAGCCAGAAAGGGGCTTCCAATTGACTTCAGTGGGAACACATTTAAATGAGTACCAATCCCTGGTAATCACTGCTCAAAAGCAAAAATGCAATATTAAGAAGGAGAATTTTACCTTATTTTTTTTAATATGCATATTTTATTATGACCTAGTTTTGAATTGTATATCTGTATGTTAACTAGGTTTAGTCCCATTAAGTTGTTGTTTCATAATTAAAAGGGAAACAATTTCATACAAGTTGAAAAATCAAAACTTTTACTGTAAGAAACTCCTCATTCATAAAGTAAATTGTCCTCTGGTATATGAAAGGATCAATACTGATATGATGTGTTTTTTTTAATTTCTGATTCACCATAAAAGAAAACTTTCTGATTTTTTTTCTCTTTAGTTAGAATTTTTACCTTCCCTACTTTGTCTTTTGATTGTTGTGTTTGAACAGTCTAATTCTGCTGGGAGAGTATTCCTCATTAGTATTTGGAAACTTTCCTCTAGGATCAATAGAGCTCCATTATTTTGATGTTTCACACTGAATTTATGTCTTTAAAGAAATGTGACCGGGGATAGGTTTGTAAGTCTACTTTTTTGTTTCATTTATTTCTTTTTCCCCTGAGTATTTTAATTCTTTGCTATAGCTTCAAAAAATTTGCTTCAAGTAGGGAGATAGTAGTTACTGTAACATATTTCACATTTGAAAATAAGTTGATATAGGTTTTAGGGGTGTCCAGCAATGCTGGTCAATGGACAGCTGATGAACCACCTTGGAGCCCCTGTTTCAGGTTGTATTTAGCCATACTTACTAGTAAATTTCAGTTTTTGGTTTACAATGGGATGAAAACATTTTTTAAAAGCTTAATCAACTATTTATTTATAAAAAATGTCAAGAGGTTTGGAGTTTTTTGCTTTCCAGTACACAGGTCAGCTGTTAGTTCTTAAAAACTATTGCTGTTATCAGGACCATAGTTCAAGTTTTTTGTCACTATGCATGCAAAATTAACTACCTCTGTACTTGCAAAGTGAGGAGCGATCCCTAGGAGTGATCCATGTAATACTGTCTCAAAACACTGATTAGCTAAGGAGACAGCCCTGCATTGCCTTTCACATGTTCATTGGGAGAATGATGGGTTCTGTTTGCTCTAGTAACTCACAGAGTCATTTCTGATCAGACTCCTGTGGTGCCTTTGATCAGTGGTTGGTTACCCAGCAGAAGAGACATTCAAATTAAAACAGATTTCAGAATAGGAATACAGCACATCACCAGTAGAAAATTCTTATTTTCTCTTTCTTGTTCCCTTGTCTTTACTTGTGAGTCAATAGATGTGTGTCTGAAGGGAAGGAAGAGCATGACTACTTAATAACTGTTCTGAAACACAGATGGAACCTGGAGGTTTTTATTTTCACCAAGCCAGAGAAGGAAAACATATCAGGTATACTGCATGTACAATCTCCACAGCAATGAACCCATAATGGATCCTAGCTGTAAACTCTGAATATGCCTAATGGAAGCAATAGTTTGAATCTTAAATAATAAAACAAAGACTTCTTCACTGCTCTTTAATCCCCTCTGGGAAGCCCAGTTAATTAAAGCTGTTTATTACAACTTGATCAAAAAGCCCAGATTCTATGTGTCCTACATCTAGCTACTACAATATTCTCTGTCATTGAACCCTCACGAGGCCCTGAAGACTTTGACTTGGTAATGCAGCCATCAAAGAGCCAGACTAACTTACTCTTTAGTCAAGCTGTTTGTTTCAAGGTGCAGTACAAAACATGCTCTAGGCTTCCCAAAGCTGCAGTCTATTTCCTCCTTAACATTATTCCAAAAACCTCCTTGCCATACTTAATTTAGCATTTGAATCAAATTAATTATTTTATAACAAGACTGGTGTGGAGGATGTAGGTTTCTTACTTAGCAATGGAACATTAATTGATGCAGTGGAATGCTCTCTTTGAGCAGCTGCTGTTATCAGTCCTGTGTTCCAAATAGCTGACACAGGCACACACATGCACACAGATAAGCTCATGAAACACCAAGATGAAGCAGTTAATTAAGGAGGGGAATGCACAAGTCAAAAAGAAAAGGAAAAAAAAAATGAGCACTTACAGCTGCATTTATCTCTTAATCATGAAGAAAAAATGTTGCACTACAGCAGCTTAACTATCACTACTTTTTTTAAAGAGGAGTGTGATCACTGATGAATATTTTCTTACTGTACTTGTTAAGTATTAACTGTAACCATGATCATTATGAGATTAAGCTTATAAAAACAAAACAAAAAACTCATTTGCCTAGATTTTCTTTGGCTGTACTGACAGTTCATGCTGGAAACAGTAATGATTCAAATCTAATCATATACAAGAAAATAAAATAGAAAATAAAATAATAGGTGAGTAATTTTAAAACCTTTTGCTGTAAGTTCACTACGCTGTAAGAAAAGTCTCTATTGAATAATAAACTGGGGCAGGGAGCATCTTACACTGTGTTCAACTCCCTTTTATCTCATAAAATGCAACAAAAAATATAAAATACCTAACCCCTAAGCAACTGTTTTTGAAATTCAAGCTAAGAGAGTGAGCACATTTCTTAAACCCTTTTTAGTTTTGGCTGAAAGACTAAGTTTTCATTCCACCTAAGAGATTCTTGTGCCTTCTGCTCCTCTCATACAGGGCTTTTTGTCAGACAGTTTTAAATATCAATTGCTGCCATTTTGCATTGAAGACAAAGCTTGCAAATGATGTCTTAATGTCTTTGTTGATGATAGTCACTGCAAAAGCCAGATGATTTAAGCCATTTTAAATATCTCCCATAGCAGCTTCTCTTTGGAAAGGGTAAGTGGATTTAATTTCCCATTTTCACAAAAGCATAAACCTCCCTTGTGACACAGAAGGTCTTGTTCACATGTTGAAGGCTCTGTAACTGATTTTTTTTAAATGAAATTGCTCCAAGATACAAGCAAGTGACTGTCACCACTGTGTGGAAGCAAAAACAAATATCCCAATTTTGAAAATAAAGTAACCCCTGAATTCAAGAACAGACACTAGAATAGTTGTTTCATGCTCTTACATTAGAGTTCCATTTTCTCCCCAACAGTAGCATGATCCCTGACATCTCCACAAAAATGGTTAAAGGACTGCAGGTGTGCATCAAATGCCATCAGCCCTGACCCACAGCTCTCAGGAAGCTTTCTGCCACTTGGCCACAAGTGTTTCAGCACCAGAAGTATGGTCCTTGACACTGCTCTCTCACAGCACTGCTTTGAAACTTTGAAAGATGAGCAATCCCTGATTGTAGGGGCAATCTGATCTGTCTGCATCTGCCACTCAGAGGGTCTCGTGCAAAAGGCTCAGTAATACACCAGGACTTTCCAAAGAGCAGCCCCTACCCGTCTGCTCCTCTGGAATCAGCGCTACTCCCCTGGAACTTTTCATGCCATCCAGCTGAAGTCCCTGCTTTGATGCTTCATCCAAGAACACCTGTGGCTGCCTTGGTGCAGATGTTGTGCCTCCTTTGGAAATAAGGTGCTGTTCAATTTTCTCCCCAGTTTGACACCATCCTTCTGTAAGTGCCAGCGACAGGCTGAGCAATAGAGCCATTCACTTCCTCTCTGGGGCTCAGCTGTGTGTTTCAACACACAGGGAAGCTGGTTTGTGGACCAAAACAAATAGATCAGCATCTTAAGCATCTTAGGGTGAACAGACAGAAAGGCTGGGTTCATATTCTCTTTAACTTCACTTTTCAAGTGTGTCTTTCCCATTAGCAACAGATGATTTTTTTTTGTTGGCATATATTTGTACCATGATCTGTTACGACAAATCTCATAAAATTGCTGTGGTGTAAGTGACTTCTGTGTTGTAAAATATTTTTCATCCCCTCATTTTATTCATATGTAAATACAAAGTGTTAGATTATTTAGTGAATTCATATAATCCCTAGGAGACCATAAATGTCTTGTTCTATCCCTGAAGGACATCCAGTAGATATACTGATTTACTAATATGTCCCCTGACAAAAGGGTATTTCAGTTTCAGAGATGTCTTTGTAACTGAATACTTCTTTTACAGATTCATTTCCTTGACATTGCTTACATGCAGCAGTTAAACAACAAAGATTTAATCTATATCAAACTATTAAATCACAGGTAAAAAAGGCAATAACATAAGAGAATCTACACTATAAATTACAATGAACACAATGAAGAATGTTATAATTCATGATTTTACCTTTACTGAAACACACTTCAGGCTAACTCAATCAGCAAATGTTTTGACAATCGCCATGCTCAAATAGGACATTCATGCCAGAATGATTAGAGATGGATGAGAAAGTGAAAATCTTCACCAAAGCCAAGAAAAAACAAAATTCTCCCCAGTAGTTTTCATTGGAAAGCCTGCTGTGGATGATCCATATTTAAATTGACCTAGAAAACACATTTGTGCTGCGCTCAAACATTAGACATTTGCGGATTTGCTTCAAGATAACGTGTTATTAATTCTCAATAAAGATCATTATTTTATGTTCTCTTAAGACCTGGAGAAATAGACTATAAATTGAAAAAAAAATATGTTTGCTAGAATGAAATGAACATAAGAAAAATATTTCTCAGGATGACATTTCTGGTTTTCTGCTGTTGAGTGCCAATATGTCTGCTAAGAATTAATAATGTAGGTATAAGTAAGGGATCAAATGCCATCTGCACCTCAGAATAACCAGAACATGTCAGAAAAACTTGTCAAGAGATTCTCTCTGATCCTCTCTCTTCTTTTCTCTCCCAACTCTTTCCTTTTCTTGGTCCCTATTTGTTCTATTTTATTTTCACCGCCTTCTGTTGCTTGTAGATAGGAGCTTATAATAAATGTAGGTAATTTTTTTCTGCTCTATGACAGGGTAAGAAAAGAACACACTCTAATCTCTTCTAAAACAAAGCCACAATGGGATAAGTTGCTCTGAAAATTATTTTTCCCTACTTCTGTCAATCTTTACCATAGACTCTAATAGTGTTATTAATGGTAACAGCAATAGTAGTGTTACTTGTCATTTATCCTAAAAAAATGTTGACTGTGTTAGACATAGTTCAAATATTTGCCAACAACTCAGGAAAGGACTAACTTGTAATTTCAGTATGAAGGGACAGGCAACAGTTTGCTATAGCAAAGAAATTAAAATATGGCAAAGTATAATAAACTAAATTGTCAGAGGAGAATCTTATTATTCTCTGTCTGTGGCTGTTATCATGGAACATTCCATATAGAGATCACAGCAAGAGAGAGAATTTAAACACAATATAAGTCAGGGAAGCGATTATCTGAGTATTTAAAAGGGAAATTTCAGTAATAGACTTGTCTGAACATCTGAAAGGCAGAAAAACAGCTGGGCATCGATTGACTGCTCACAATTGATATATTGCTCTAGGTACAACTAAATTTTTCTCAGGCAAGAGCAGAGAGAACGTAAATTGAAATGCAAGATAATAAAGGCCTGAAAAGGCAAGAGAGATGACAATGAAAATAGAAGTATTATTAATGATATGTAGGAAAATTGCAGTCCCTGAAGAAACAACACATAACATCTCAGCAGTAATCTCAGATTGACAAGATGTTGATGGTGTTCACAGTATCTGTGAAATGAGGGAGAAGAGCTTTCTTCAAATGAAGTTTAGGAATTTGGTTTGACCATACATGCAAATTTAATCTCAACACAGTGAGTCAGACCCAGAAAAGGAGAGGAGCTGAATTAATTTTTCAAGTTAAAAGGATGATGGAAAGGAACCCAGGATTCTAGAAAAAAATCTTGGTGACCTATTGCAGATGTTTTGGGGGTACCTTGAGTAGAATTTAAAGATGTGCTTGAAAGCAGATTTAGGATAGGACAAAAATATGGAACCTAATAGAAAGACAAAATTAACAATAAAATACTATCTCATGGGTTCAAGGTCATCTAAGACTAAGGAAAGCAAGGGTGGAATATTGATTCTGAACCTTGCCCAAGAGAAAGTTATGAAAGACATTGAAGACAGACATAGGTTTTGTAATAGGATAAGTTAGCCTACACAATTTTTTTCCTGACATAAGAGGAAAAAAAAGAGCTTACAAGTTTTCAAATTTACCCACAGGCAGCCAGAGACTATGATTTAAGTCAAAGAAAGAAGGAAACATGATGAAAAAAATAATGCCATTATATATAATCTAATTCTACTGGAATAAAATTTCTACCCATTGTTCCTCCTGTTCCTGACCTTATCTTGCTATAAGTGCCATTCCACAGACACAGTCCATGCTCTATCCTTTACTGAAGATTTTCATGTCCTCTAAGGGAAATAAAGTGATTAGAACACTTTATAAAGTCTGAATCTCAAAAATGTTACCATTTGAAGTAAGAGATATTTTATTTGAATGAGTTTGCTATCTCAAATTAAGATTATGTGTCCAAGAAATTGCTCTTAAAAGTTAAATATTTATTCAACTTCAAAGATGAAGCTGTGAACTTCTATTCCTAAAAGAGGGTGCTATATCTGTATGTCTTCATCTCCCAGTTTTTTCATTATCTCAGAATCTGGAGGGCTGGAAATAGCTTTATTGATGATTCTGACGTGCTTGCCAAGCCCTAAAAATGACTATGACTGCTGAATACCTGATCTTGTAATATTTCTGGACAAAATGTTTCTATTTCTTGATTATTATTATTTCAAACTGTACATTATCTGCAAGTGCTCCAGCCCCATCAACCTTTGTGGTCTCCACGGAACTCACTCTGGTTTAATGACGCCGTTCATGTACTGGGGGACCTAAACCAGATGCAACAGTCAGATGAGGTCTCAGGAGTGCTGAGTAGGGTGATTCAATCCCTTTGCTCTGCTGGCCACACTGCTCTTATTGGTGTTGGTCACCTCGGCTTCCCAGCCCTGGTGATCCATGGCCTTTTCTGGCCTCCCAGCCACTCCGTGCCCAACCTGCAGGGAGTCTCTGCATTGTCCTTGGTGGCTTGCTTGGAGTTCCTTTTGGAAATCCTGTTTTGGTCTTTCTTAACAGCAGATGTCCCTTCAGTTTGGAGTAGTCTGCAAAACTTTTTAACAGGGAATCATTTCCCCCATGTCCTTGTGAAAAATATTTGAAATAAGACAGGCCCCAGGACAGAGCATGGTAGTATTCCACTTGCTCCTCACCTCCAAAGTCCCATTAACTTCTACCCTCAAAGCTCAGTCATTCAGTTTCCTGTATGAGAAGCATTTATACCTTTTTTTTTAATTTACATTCAGTGATTAAAGAGCATTATGCATACAAACATTTACAAGGTGGGTATCAAGAGGATGGGATTTGATTCTTTTCAGTGGTGTTCGGTGACAGGACTAGGGGCAATAGACACAAACTGAAACATCAGAGGTTATTTGAATATGAGATAAAAAATCTTTACTTTGAAAGTGACAGAGGACTGGAACAGGCTGCCCAAAGAGGCTGCAGGGTCTCCAGCTCAGAAGATATTCAAAGCCTGCCTAGATGCAATGCTTTGCAAACTGCTCTAACTGAATTTGCTTTAGCTGGGGGATTGGGCTGGGTGACCTCCAGAGTTTCCTTCTGACTCCAGCCTTTCTGTAATTCTATGATTTGTCTCATCTTCATTACACCTGCTGGCACTTCTTTTGTCTTCACTTGTATTTTGCTCCAGTTCTTTTTCCTTAGAGATGTGCCTGTGAATATATTTTTTTTTTAATTTGCAATCTTTTGTCTTCCCTTCTATTCCCATAGCACGTTCTTTTCACTTTTGGAAGACTGCATGTTTCTATGTCCCTCGAACAACTTCCCAAATACACAGTGCCAGCAATGAGCTCTGAAGTATCTGTGGCTGAAAAAATAACTGGGTCTTATAGGAGCATGACAACGTCCTCCTTTCCCTACTCCCTACTCATTGTCTCCTCTTCAAATACATTGGCTGCAAAAGCTTTCCTATTTCTCTTCAAGCCAATCTCTCTGAATGCCTTTAAGCTTGTAGAAGTCCTCAGAATCTTTTCACTCAACAGGTACAATTTGCAGTGGTGTGACAGTAACTCCCCAGACTGTTTCCACCCCTGGTACGGAGTGGCCCCAAGCGATGCCTAGCGCCGCTCTCCCCGCCTGCTCTGCTCCAGCATGGCACCAGCAGCGCTGACATTGGGCTCCTGTCAGGCTGCAGCTCCCAGCACTTCCCAGCCATTTACCAGGCCCTCTGCCACCTCGGACATGGGTGTGGTAGCAGATCTTCTTTTAAGTACATCACTGCTACACTGACATTTCCTTAAAGCTCTCGGCCTTCTCTCTTTGATGTGGAGGTTCAGGATTTCCTTACGCAGCAGGAATTCTAAATCTGAATTGTAAGCAGAGAGTATTAAAGATGCTCTCATGCTCTCTGCACTGAGTTAAAAAGGGAGAAGGAAGGGAGGAGGGAAGGGAGGGAAGGAAAAATGGATTTTATATTTTTACAGCATACTGTGAAAATGCATCCTGGAAATTTTAATAAAATGAAAATCAGAAGCATCAAACCCCACTTTGGTTAAGGGCTGCATCTTTGCAGTGCTGCAAACCAAGCTTATTTGAGCCAAAAAATGTTCATAGGTAAATTCCACTGATGGCAACATTTTAAACATTTCATATTCAGAGACACATCTTTTTTGTAAAGGAAACAAATATATTTTTAAGGAACTGTACTTTCAAGCTTGAGAGTGTTTTTCAAGGCATTTGAGGGAGAGAAATTACAGCGCTAGCAGCAGCTCATGAGAATCACAACAGGCAGTAATGCTAGGATAGCTAGAGCTGTCTCGTTGCTAGGTAGAGGCTGACCATCTTTGTGAAATTGTAAGACATGCCACTTTTAGTTTATATTATTCTAGGTTGCACATTTCTTCAGGCAATTATAGGGAGAAAATGTCTTAAAAGTAATTGGCTACAAAATTGCTACAGTAAATCCTTTACATAACATTTAATGTTATATCCAACAGGGAAAAGATGGTAAATGTGAAAAAAAATCTGATATAACAACTACTCCAAATATTTATTTAGACATCACTCATTTAAAATGTGCACGGCACACAGTGTGTAAACCTTTGAAGTTTTCTATTTTTTCCTATCAGTTTCATGCACTGGGTAAATGAGCACTGCAAAGATAACCAATTTTAAGACAACAACATTAAAGCCTTAAAACTTTATTCATTGCATAAAAGCAATATAGAAGCAGTCTTTAGTATATTTAGGGAGTTTCTGTTTTAGTTTTTCCTTCAGGCTTTTTTGATTGAAGAGATAATCACACCAATCAATACTTTTTCCTCTATAAACTACTGAGAGCTCTGTATGTTTTCATCAGTGCTCTGTTTGCACAGAAAACAGGGAACACAAACAGAACACACTGCATGTTTAGATCAGATTGCTTTTTGTGTAATTATTTTTACCTAAGGAAAAAGCTTTTCTGGCAGAAATGCATACATGTGGCTGTAGGTGGCATAGTAGTATAATTCAATGCATTACCTCATGTTACATACTTTGAAATATATTGTCTTCTATTTAGAGACAATGGGTGCAACGTTTAAAAATGCAAGAGAAATAGATTTCCAGAGTTATTTCCTGTAAGCTCTGTCACAGCTAGCAGAGGACTGGCTGTTTTGTAGGCAGCAACAAGGGCAGTACAAGGGTAGTAGAGGCAGCACATTCTGTAGCATGATCATCACCTTATTAGAAATAGTCAATTTCAAAATATTTTCTTTCAAAATTAAAGTCAATAAAAGAAGGGACAATTTCATAAGCTACAGGGAAAGAAAAATTTATATATACATACATTTAAAGTAATATTGTATATATAATAATATTTTCATGGAATGTAAGATTAATATAGAAATTCATAATACTAAAGAACTTTATATTACTTAAAGTAAGTAAAATTAATCTAAAACTTTTAGTAATTAGCTAAACAAAAGCAGATCTAATATTAGTGTATTATTTTTCCAAGAGGATGTTCACAAATCCTTCTATAGTCACACAATTACATTTGAGGCATTCTGTTCAGCTGTTGCCCTTAATATTATCAGACTCCCAAGGTTTTCGAAAATAGATTATGAATATCAGATTTAAACAATTCAATAAGGGATCTCTTTTTCAAAGCTGCATATATATTCCACCCTTTCAACTAGAGCAGAACTTTCAGTATCACTGATAATTCTACTTCTTCTGAGGGCATTTGAATTAAAAAAGGAGTAGGATTTTGTATTGGGTGCATCAGTCAGGCTGCTGGTAACAGAGGGCTGCAGGGTGGCCTCTGCAGGGAGAAGGCATGGGCTGCTCTTCTCTGGACACAGATGTTTCCAGGTGGCTTCAAAATGAACCCAACACAGGACACAGGCGAGTCCATCAGCCAAGCTGGTGCCAACTATGAAAACCTACTTAAGGGACAAAAGTACTACAAGGAGAGAGGAAAACAAAAATCCCCAAGAAAACAACAACAACCACCATCAAACAAAAACCCAAAACCAAACCAACCAACCAAACAAAAACACAACAAAAAAAACATCAAGTGAAAAACAGCAGAGGGAACACAAGTGTCAGAGAAGGAGGAGAGGGAGGTTCTCCATGCCAGGGCAGGTGTTCTTTGCAGCCTGTGGAGGACAGAGCAGAACAGCCACCCATGGAAAGTCCTTAAAAGAGCAGAGGAAAAGAATGAAGAGTGACAGAGGGAAACCACTACGTTCTGACCATAGCATTCTCCTGCCCTGTGCTGTGCATCGCCTCTCTGAAAGGACTGAGGGAAACCTGCCACAACAGCAAGAGGCGCGAAGAGACTGGAACTAAGTCAAACATGGGAAAGGGGAAGAAAATGTGTCTCCCATACTTTTTAATGTTTGGGTGTTTTGGGATTTTTCGATAAATATTATTTTCAAAAAGTCAGGTAATTTATGTAATATTTCACATCTTGATTCCTGGAATTTTTTTACTGCTCTTTCTGTTTCCTGCCCCAAACCTTCTGAGGTTAGCCAGGGAGAATAAGTGGCTGGGTGGGGTTTTGGCTGCCACTTGTGGCTAGCCCAGGGGGGGAAGGCAGAATGGTGCAAAGCCTGAGCTATGGCAGCTCCAGACACATGAAAGAGTGGATGGGAAAATGACAGCTTCTGGCAGTTCCTGATAAGGAATTTCATAGTTGTCATAAATTTTCTCATGCTGTATCAATGTGTCAGTGATGGTAAGGTTTCCTTATAGATATCCTTTGTCCTTAAAATGATGCTGTCCTTCGGACTTCAGGTCTCTTCTGTAATTAATCATTGATAACCTAGCAGCCTATTTTGAGTTAAGTAACTTTGGTTACAGCTATCAATTTTAACTCAGCCTATTAGGTATACTTTGGACTCAGAAACTGTGATTTTCAGCTCCTGGACAGAGGCATATAAAATGACACTTTGGAATTATAAATTTTTGTATTAGTTAGTATAAAGCTGAATATAATATAGAGAGAAGCCTTGCTGATTGTCGTTTGTTGCATCAGATGGTCCTGATATTCTTCGTGCAGTCACTACCAGAGGGGGTTTGACTATACAACCTTTAAAAGTCCCTTCCAACCCAAACTATTCTATGATTCTATAAAACTTATAGTAGGATCTGACTGACAACACTGCAAGTAGTGGAAACTGCCTAACAAAAGTCTGTGGAAGCAAACTACATCCTTTATGTGTTAGTGGAATTTTTTTTTCCATTGTCTCTTAAAACTATTTTGACCCACAAAAAGAAAGATACACATATTTTCAAAAGGACATTTAGAACTAGAAGTAATTTTAATTAGCATTTCTTTTCAAATAATTTTGAAACTATGGTTATACACAAACAGAAAAAATTAACCCAAACTAAACTATGACCCAAAAAATGCAACCTACATATTAATACAAATAAAATTATATTAGTAACCCGACATTTTAATTCCAAAGAAATTTAGGGGAAACAATAAATATTACTAGAAAAATAACTGAGTGCAACCAGAATGAATACTCTTGCAGAAACCAGTAATAGGTAATGGAAACCAGCTCTCTTATGCTTATTCTAAAATATCTAAAGAATATTGAGATTATCTACAGCAAATCTCTTATTTGAACATTATAGCAAAATGTATAGAGTGAGATGTGAAAAGTGCTCTTCAAATGGTATAAACTCTCAGCAGCCAATAGCTATTTGTATCTGTCATAATAATTGAAAGCAGAATCAGCCAGAAAGCACAAAATCCAGCTGCCACTGCTGGAGGAAAAAAATTGAATGCATTATTTTGCCTTGTGCCTGCCAAGTTCAACTCTTTAGCAGTGACCACATCAGTCTTGGAATAGAAAGAGGACTATGCAGACTAGAGAGCCTTATAATGTTCTTCCTTACTGACACCTACATAAAGATATTGTCCTAAGCATTTAATATTGTTTGCTGATATTGAAAATGTGTCTGGAAAATCCCTTACTTTTTACATTTATACACAGTATCCATGTGCATGCTGGGTAGCATTCAGGTAATAGATTTAGAGTTTTGCAAGTTATGTGTGATCATGATCAATGAAAAAATTGCCAGTGCTGTTACTTTCTCTACCTCAACAACTTTTCTACTGCAAAATATGAACAAAACTAAAGAAAAATGCAGGTGCATAGTTTTCAATCTGATTTCGTTTATAAGCAAAGAGTTGGTTTGGGTTTTTTTTCTCTGATTAATCAATTCCATGTGATTTCTTATGCAGGGTCAGTAACAACATCTGTAGTTAAGGTTGCATACAGGTTTTCTTTCCAACAATCACTTGTCAGTGGCTTCTAGTCTTACACTACTGTTACCTTTTCTTTTAAAATGCACTGAGTTTCTGCTCTCTTTGAAAGAAAACTGTCTTGCAGGTGTTGGAAAATAGTTCAGCCATTTTTGAGAAAAAAGAATAATGTTCTCACATGTTAAAATAAGTGTTTTAAAGAAATTTTCAGCAACTATTTGAGTTTAAAAAAAAAAAGTTAAAGTTTACCGTTAATAGCATACCTTCATAAGACTGCATTATGTTCAGGAGCATAATAGGAATAAAAAGAATGCTTGTTGACTGAATTTTTATGGAACTATGAAAATAGCATTTGATTGCTGAAAAATGAATTGTAATAAACAAATTTCATAAGTTCTGTTATTTTGTCTATCTCAGCCGCCTCATGGAAACATACAGAATCTACTAATGGGTGAAGGAAAAATTCATATTTTTAAATGCATGCATTCTTCATCTTTCAGTAAATTCATCGAGATCTCAAAGGATGTTGTAATTTACTCATATTGCACCTCAGCTAGAATCTATTCAAGGAATTCTGTGCTAGGAAGACATAAATAGTATTCCTTAGTTTCTGTAAGAGCAGAGATACCCACACCCACTAAAAGATCTAGGCTGGAGAAGACAGGAAGAGCTGTGAGGAACAAAAATAGAAAAAAAAGGCCAAACCATAAGCAGTATGCTGTAATTATCTCAACAATTATATATAAACTCAAGGTTATCAAGGTTATTCTGCCATGCAATTTATTGAAAGACTGTATGCCAATGAATATTACTTTGATTGTGATATTTCATTAATCCAGAATAACCAGGACAGTCTCTTGATATATTTCTTTAGAAGTATTTCCATATTTTCCAAAACTTTAAAAGGGACTTACAAACCTTACTTAAGCATGACATTACCTTTGTTAGGGAGACATTAATTTGATCAAAAGTAGTCTTTGCCACTTAGCCACTGAGAGAAAGGAGAACTACACAGAAGACTGCTTAAGAAGATAATGCAACTTATAGACTTTACTCAATAATTACCATTTTTATCCACACATGGTACAGGAACTATCTGCTTCCTGTAAAAATGCACATTTAGAGATTTCAGGTCAAGAAAGTCAACTACAGCTCATCAAGGTACAGGAATGCATATGTTCAACCCAAACTCAACTAAAAATATTTGTGTAGAAGGAGGAATGGTAGAATCTCTGAGGATGGGGCTCACCTGCTCTGTGGTGGAGGCATGGTCCCAGGTGTGATGGGAATGTGCCTGATAGATCACAGGGCTGCTTTGTGGCCCATTTGTTTGATAAACAATCCCTCTTCCTCTGGTTGCTGGAACCAGACCCCATTTTTTCTTGTCAGTTCAAGATTGTGGTCAAATGGTTCTGTTAAAAAAACCCCAAACACACACACACACACCCCCCTAAACCACACCAAACCAAACCAAACTGAACCACCTCTCTGCTTTCTCAGAATGTGTTTTTCCAGATTTTGGTCAGTGTACTGAGAAAAGTGTAAACAGGAAGGTTTTCATATGTGTGGAACCAAGCATCCAAAAAAAAAATTATAATGAAGACCACAGGATTCAGAGCATTTCACAATCACCATTTGACTATATTAACTTCATTTAAAACATTCAGATTCCTTGAAGAAAGTTGTCCTTACTCAAAATATGTGTCTGTCATATTTATTTCCAAAACAGCTTTCTATTTGCCTGTACATTCTTAAAAAAAACCTATTTTCTCCCAGATATACATATAATTTATAGATATCTATATATATATAATTGAATTTATTTTGTTTTATCATATATTGGCATTTATGGAATATCTTTTTCAGAAGAGAAATAGAGTGAAAATATTTTGATAATTTATGCAAAGTCTGAGAAACATTCTGTGCCTGCCATGATGACAGAAACACCATCTTTGCTTTTATCTAGACTGTGCATAAACAAATATTATGTGAAGAAATAAACTCCAGGACCACCAGTATTTTAGAAGATGCATATATCTTTTTTTCCCAGCAATTGGTAGTTGGGGTGGGCCTTTTTTTAAACTGCTTTATTGGGAAGAAAGGGTTAAAAAGTGGAAGACTGGCAAGTCACTTAAGTGGCGCTGCAGCTGGGAGAAACTCTTGACAAGCCCGTGTGAACAGCAGGCCAGTGACCCTCTGGCATGGACAGAGTTTACAGAGCCACTGTTTTATTCGCTCGCCCAGGTGTTGCTTCGGGGATCCCTCAGGTATCTCGGTAATGGAATAAATTTATTCTTTATATTCCAGCCTCCAGTTTGTGGTTGTTCCACCTGCCTGTGTCAACTCACACATGTGGCTCATTAGCCACAGCTCTGCTTGGTTGTTGCTGTAAAATATCTTTTTAATTAATCAGAGTTTTGGATTGACAGAGAATAGCCAGCAGCATATCCATATTCATGGCATATATCCAGAACAGTACTCTACAGACACTTCAATAACTTTTTCTCCTGGTGGTCCATTTCTTATTGGACTTGAGAAGTGCCATTTGCAGGAGTTCTCAGACTCCATCATGATTATGTTGTCTACATTTCACACAATAAACCAATCAACAGCATATATAAAATGTGCTGTCACTTTTCCCAGTCATTTTGGACCCTAACCCTTCACTTTGCTCCTGGAAAAAGTCATGCTTGTCCTCTGAATTTTTGTGGGGGTGTCATCAAAATAGTAATTTTTAGTGGTGTCTTTTAAATTGTTTCAGTGAAAAATCAAGAATGCAGATAGTGCAATAGCTCATGTGTTATTTATTTAGCAATGAAGCTAAACTGGTTTTCCACTGTTCACATATTCTCAGCTCTTATGGAAAAATGCTTTCACAGTGGAAGTTAACCTGATTTTTTTCCAGTGATTAATATATTCATCAAAAATAGTCTCATAAAAAAAAATACTGTGAATTTGAAGCACTAATGTAATGAAGGAATTTTAAAAGTTGAAACCTTTCTCAGTAGATGCAGCCCTGGTCTGGAGGTTATATCCAAGATCACGGTCTTTTTGCTCTGAAGGACTTGCATAAGAGCTGGTGTTTTAGCCTAAACATGTTTTGGAGCAAAATGTCTCCATTTTCCCTGTGCATTTCAGAACACAAAGCATGAATCACAGCACCTTGAGACCTTGCTTAGTCATGGCAGGTCTGTAATCAGAAGCAATGTCACCATGTCAGCGTGCCAAACACTGCAGAGAGTGACCTGTGACCCACCTCGGGCAGGCCAATGTCCATCACATTTACAGGGTGTCTGCTGTGGGGCATGGGACCAGAGCCCAGGCAGTGACAGCGTGACAGTGACACGGCCCTGTGTGAGCAATGATCAGATTTGGTACTGCTGGAATCCTGCTGGGGCAGGGGGCACCTGGGTCTGCCTCCTTCAGACCCTCCTGGGCCTGAAGCTGGGGACTCTCCCCATGGGCTGGGACGCTGCCTAAGGCACCTCCTGGAGAGCCCTCCCCTGACTGGGTGGGTGATTGTGCATCCTGGGTTACACTTTCTGAAACTCTGGGAATTGTTAAGTCAGTTGGGCAGTATCAGTTCCATTCCAGTTCCATTTGTCATCACGAATTCACAGTCAGTTGTGGGAACCCAGGAAATTCCTCTGGCTGCCCTGGAGGACTTGAGACCCTGCCCAGGGTGCTAAAAGACCTTGGCACAGAGCCCAAGACCCCTGTGCCTTTGATTTAGCTCTTGGAAAAATGATTGCCAACCTTGTATGAAGAATTACAAGCCATGACAGTTTAAGTAGAATGATAGTGAATTTATCATGGGGTGAAAAATTGATTTTTGAGGTTTTTTAGAATGGGGGTTCAGGGGGCAAGACGGAGGAATCTGGGCATGTCCAGCCTTTCTCTTTCTTCCTGACCTCCATCTTCTGCTGTGATGTTGGCACTTTAAGATTGGTTTAGAGTAGAAGCTCACTGTCTAACATAGATGATAGGTATTGGAAAGTAACTGTAAATATTGTACACATAGTTTTTAGTACAAAAAGATATCACCGCCCCGGAGGTGGGCAAAGTGCCTCTGACTGTCTTCCTGAGCGGACCTCGGCTGGACAGAAGAAAGAATTTTATAGATAAGAAGCAATAAACAACCTTGAGACTGAGAAATGAAAAGCTCTGACTCCTTCTTCGACCACCGGGCTTGGAAAAGAGAGTTTCTAACATATCTTGGGGTCCCTCTGACCAGCTGGAGACCCTGAGAGTCAGTTGCTGGCAGAGCTTTACTCAATTTATCTGGTTGAACTGGTTTATAAAATAGATCTCATTTGAGTATACTATTTGTCTGAATTCTCTAAGATTCCACAATATTCAGACGAGGCAGACTTTTTTATATGTTCCAGAAAATGCTGGAAGTGGTCATTTCATTTCCTCTCACAGAACACCTTAACAACACAGTCCTAAATTCTCATGGCAATGTAAGTATACAGATGTTTGGAAAAGCAAAGAACAGTGGGAATAAACTCAGAAGAAAAAACAGAAAAATTTGCTAATTTTCTTTCAGCAAAATTATAGTGTGCCAGCTTTGTGGAACTTGTTCTATATTCACCACCTGAACACTGGGTACATTGCAAATTGAGTCACTTATTACTTCTGAAAGAAAACTCTAGCCTGTATAATTGTGTTGTTATGAACAGATCTGGGGGTTTTGTTTGCTTTGTTTATGTTTTTGTTGTTGTTTCCAGATGGAAGTGTGGATTTAACAATGTAAACCGTTGCTAGCTGAGTATGGTTAGGCTGGACACAGCTTACAGCATTCATGTTGCTGCCCTGGCAAGTTTGCCATTTAAGAGCCATGACCTTCTGTTTTCTCCTAAGTGCATTTCATAGCCCAGTAGAACTGGGTTTCTCTGCAATTATGCCTGAATTCATATTATACCCTGCAGGAACTAAAATAAAATTATATTAGTCATAAAAAATCCCAGAGTTCTTGATGT
Organism: Agelaius phoeniceus; assembly: GCF_051311805.1. Lineage (NCBI taxonomy): Eukaryota > Metazoa > Chordata > Aves > Passeriformes > Icteridae > Agelaius > Agelaius phoeniceus. The sequence goes on along the minus strand of NC_135266.1, from coordinate 12,822,315 downwards.
TTCTTTATTGATTTTCCCCTCCATTCTTCACTTTCTCTGTTCCCACTGCTGATGTGTCCTGACCCCATTTATTTATTAAATATGCCTGATTGTCATGACTAAAATAATATCTGCTTGAATTTACCCATGTCTCCCTGATGTACTGACATTCATGCTCTACTTCCCCTGTATGAATTCCTTTAATGGGAGATAAAGATTCCATTTTAAGTATTGGTATCTATTACTGTTCTGCCCTTGGCATTGTAAGTCACGATGACTTAATTTTAGTAAAAAAAATTATGTGAATTTCTGCACACAGCTCTTCTGTGTATACAAAACCACAGTGTAGGTGAATGGGCAACCTAGCTGCCACTGAATTAGCCCAGTTAACATCTCCTAGCCAAGAGAGGGCTATTCAGTGACTTGGCTTCAAACAAGAACCTGATATCAATTTTGTTTCAACAAGAGGAGACAAATAACAATGGTGACATATTGAACCTGGAGTTTCAGGGGAAAGGATGTAAGTTCACCCTTTTAGGATGCCCAGCTGACAGAAGACATCTGTTTGCTTATCAGTTTCCTTGAAGGGTTGTGGATGTTGTCTATTTGGACTCCAGCAAGGCCTTTGGCATTGTCTCCCACAGCACACTCGTGGAAAAGCTGCAGTGCATGGCTTGGACAGGAGCACTCTGTGCTGGGGTCAGAACTGGCTGGATGGGCCCAGAGAGTGGTGGTGAGCAGTGCTGCATCCAGCTGGGGCCAGTCACCAGGGGTGTCCCTCAGGGCTCTGTACTGGGCCAGATATGTTCAATATTTTTATTGATGACCTAGATAAGGGTATTGAGTCTTTCATTAGTAAATTTGTAGGAGCAAAGCTGGGTGTGTGTGTCCATCTGTTGGTGGGTAGGAGGGCTCTGCAGGGAGATCTGGAACAGTTGGATGGATGGGCAGAGTCCAGTAAGATGAAGTTTAATAAGTCCAAGTGCCAACTCCTGCATTTTGGCCACAATAACCCCTGCAACTCTGCAGGCTGGGGATGGTGTGGCTGGACAATGCCCAGGAGGAAAGGGACCTGGGGGTGCTGGTCACCAGCCAGCTGAACATGAGCCAGCAGAGTGCCCTGGTGGCCAAGAAGGCCAAGGGCACCTGGCCTGTGTCAGGAATGGTGTGGCCAGCAGGAGCAGGGAGGTCGTTCTTGCCCTGTACTCGGCCCTGGTGAGGCCACACCTTGAGTGCTGTGTCCAGTTCTGGGCCCTCAGTTTGGGAACACTGTTGAGACACTTGAGGGCATCCAGAGGAGGCAACGAGGCTGGAGAGGGGCTGGGAACACAAACCCTGTGAGGAACGACTGAAGGAGCTGGGGGTGCTCAGCCTGGAGAAAAGGAGACCCAGGAGTGACCTTATCACTCTCTACACTCCCTGAAGGGTGTCTGTAGCCAGGTGGGGTTGGTCTCTTTCTCCAGGCAGCAACTGATGGAATGAGAGGACACAGTATTAAGCTGTACCAAGGGAAATATAGGATGGATATTGGGACAAAGTTTTTTTTTTTTTTTTCAGAAAGGGTGAAAAAGTACTGGAATTGTCTGCCTGGGGAGGTGGTGGAGTCAATACCCCTGGATGTGCTTACAAAAAGTCTGGATGTGGCACTCGGTGCCACGGTTTAGTTGAGGTGTTAAGGCATGAGTTGGACTCGATGATCTTGAAGGTCTCTTCCAACTAATGATTGTGTGATTTAGTGACCTTTCATTTCTCTCACTTCATGTTTACCATTCACAGTCATTATGTATTTTTGTGATAGCCTCTAGGTAATATGAAAGAACTGGCTAAAGGCTATTTTTAATTTTGTTGACTTTTGACATAATTTTTACAAAGAAGATTTCAAAGAACTTTGAAAACTTTTTGCAAAGCTTTTTGAGAGCTGAACACAACAGCCTTTTGCCTTTCAGAGAGAGAAATGGGACAACTGTGCCTTTTACTTTGTTTTCTAACTGAAGGAAATATCATGAATCTCCTCTCAGGTCTAGAGACAGGATTCTAACTCGTATATCTATCTTTAATAGCCAGATCCCACTGGATTGTAAAGCTTGCTTTGTGTTTTTCTCAGATCCTCCAGTGGGAGTTGTTTAATTTTTGTATGTAACTAACTCAGTAAGACAAAGAAAGGGAAAAAAAAATGGGTATTTGGGGCAAGGGTGGGATGAGGGGAAGGAAGATTTCTACTCTCTGGTGTTTAGGGCATTTACTTATAGTGGAGTAGAGAGGGTTTCCAGCACTTATTGAGACAATATGTGATTACTTTTTGCTAGATATAATTGCTTAATCAAGAAATATGGAGGGTACAATTTCATCAACTCCATCATGAAACTGAAGAATGAAAGGAAGAGCAACACACCTCAGAAGAGAAATAACTTAGTGCTTAAAATATTCTCTTGATCACTTGGAATTAACCATCCTCCTCTAAACAACATAAAGTAAGCTGCTGGGATAATAAAGCCCTAGAACAACAAGCCCCAAGGGAATGCTCATTACCTGTGATTGGAAGATACTGCAATAAGACAGTGAAGAGAATGACTCTTCAAGGACTTGCATAATTCAAATAATTGAGTAAGCTGTGATAGCACCATATTTTTTACTATCCTGTTTCACACTTATGTTGGATGGATATTCACAAATAGCAGTTGTTAAAATTAAAAAAAACCAAAACAATCTTGAGATCAAATAAATTTTCTTTAACAGGATGGTTAATTAGTGCCCAGATCACAATAGGAGTCTGCATCTTCATCTGGTTTGTATGACACTCCCCAAGCTGCTCTTCTGATCAGTTCTTATAATCCAGTTGGCCCGTGGTCCTCCAGTACATGCAATATTTATTTCTACTAATTATCTGAACTAAATACAAAATACTTCTTAAATGTCCCTTAACTATCTGGAAAAGATGTGACCTTTACTGCCTCTTCTGGAGTGGGTTTTTGTGGGAAAGTCTAGGGAGGAGAGAGGGCTACAAGGGTGGCTTCGGTAAGAAGCTGCTGAAAGTTTCCCCCATGTCCAACAGAGGCAATTCCAACCTGCTACAAGATGGAACCACTGCTGGTTGGGCCAGGACTGAACCAATCAGCAAAACATGATGTGTTAAGAATGGTAGAACATTTCTGCACAACAACAATGGCAGCCAGAGAAGAGAGGAGTGAGAAAGTGCGAGAGCAACAGCCCTGCAGACTCCAAGGTCGGGGAAGCAGGAGGGGCAGGAGGTGCTCCAGGAGCAGGAGCTGAGATTCCTCTGCAGACCTTGGTGCAGACCATGGTGAGGACAGCTGGCTCCCTGCATCCCACGGAGATCCCTGCTGGAGGAGAGGGTATCCACCTGCAGCCTGGGGAGGACCCAGTGCCAGAGCAGGTAGATACACAAAAGAGCCTGTGGCCCCATGGGAGAGCTGTGCTCTGTGCATTAACAGAAAGAGGAGCCCACACTGGAGTAGGTTTGCTGGCAGACTTGTGATCCCAGGAGGCCCATGCTGGAGCAGGCTGTTCCTGAAAGGCTGCACCACATGGGTGGGATCCATACTGGAGCTGTTAATGAGGAGCTGCTGCCCAGGGGAAAGATGCATACTGGAGAAGTTGTGGAGGACTGTCTCCTGTGGGAGGAAGCCTACAGTGGAACATGGAAAATTTAAGTAGTCCTCTCCTAAGGGGCAGGAGCAGAATTATATGAAGAATTGATCACATCTCCCATTCCTCATCCCTCTGTACTGGTGTGAAGGAGTCAGTAGGGAAATCATGAGTGAAACTGAGCTTAGAAGAAGGGAGAGGTGGAGAGAAGGTGTTTCTTCAATTTGGTTTTATTTCTCATTATCCTACCCTGATCTGATTGGTAATAAATTCATTTAATTTTCCTGAGAGAGGTTTGTTTTGCTTGTGGTGGTAATTGGGGAGTGACCTCCCACTGCCCTTACCCATAAGAGTAGCTTGGGTGGTCACTTGTCATCCAGCCACAATCTACAAGGTTTTATTGGATCACTACCTGAGTCTTATTTCTATACAGTTTCATCAATTTTATAGGAGGAAATTACTAGGAGAGTGTCCAGAGAGAATTGCCATATTTATTATCCAGGGTGCTAAACAATGCATTTAAAAATGCATCCACAAACTGGCCTATGGAAATTCTTGGGATATTCTCTAGATTCTTCAGAATTCCCAGATGGAGAGCTTCTTGAAATAATCAGTCAAATACTTCATTTTGTATGTGTCTTGGAGCTCAGTCAATGACCTGGTTTCACATCTATCAGCTCTTTCAAGCTAGTCCATTTTCACATCTGTGCACAAAATCTTTGGCATATTCCTGAACTCCCTAGGGAACTAATGACTTGATACTCTGGGTATGAATATAGTCATAACTCTGCTAAAGAGATACACTGCAGTTCTAACTGTAGAATAACTTGATTTCCATACTCAAATCTCTCTTATAACTTAAAGCTTATAAATCTCAAAGCTTTTGCTTCACTTAACTTGCTAGTTTTGGAAACAGAGCAACGACCCTCTGTCAGGGAGAGGAGTTAAGCCTGAAAGGCATCCAGTTACATTATGAAACATAAAATTCCATCACTTGTCCTTCCAAACATCTCTCAGAGGTATTTGACTGTGTATTTCTTATAAATGCAGTAAGTACTAGCTGTGATTTTAGTTACCTTTTAGGTAACTTAAAATGTCACTGACAATTTTTTATATCCTTGGCAGGACTCAGTGACACCCTTTTTATAGTAGTTCTGTCAACAAATGGCTTCTTTTTTATCACCATGATATGTTCTTTTGAGTGTTACTTGCTGATAGTTTTGCACTCATCTTCTTGGACACCTTTGAATGGAATAATCAAGCTCACCTTTTTCTCAGTAACATGTACATCTTTGAAGATGCAGTTTATTTCCTTTCACCATTCTTTGCTCTACCAGGGAGCATAGGACCTCAAAAAGGATGCCTGTCTTTGTTTCTCTTGTTCTTGTTTTGTTCTTGTCCAGTGACATGAACAAATAATAGTACGAAAGCCCTAAGGAACAGACACAATCAACAGTATTCAATCTGCAGAGAAAAATCAGTTCAAGAGGACCATAATTAAATTAATAATGCTGCTTACATGATATACCTAAAGAATCCAGAAGATAAGATTTAAAAGTTTCAATATCTTCCAATGCATATAACCATCAATAGTTGATGTAGCTGACTTCCTTTATAAGGCAATCTGAATACTGCTTCTGAATTCTGAATTGAGTAACCATTAATAAGTGAAACCTGTACTTTTCCTTTCTTAAACATTGGATTGTATCATACTGACCTCCTTCCAAAAGGTCCCAAACAAAACACCTTAAATTCTGATTTAGTAGCTATGTTTTTTGCTGTACCACTTTTTTATATAGATTTTCTTCTAATATATGAGACAAAAATTTACTCATCTAATTTTACATATGAGACAAAATCTTACTCTGTTTTGATTTTCTTGTATTTCTTCTCTATTTTTTATTATTTCTTGTGGCCTATTTCTTTTCCCTTTAATTGCCACCCAGAGATTAGCTCAGTTGGTAAGAGTATGGTGCTAATAATATTCAAGGTGCTGAGTTCAATTCTGCTTGCAGGCCACTTATTTAAGAGTTGAACTTGAGGATCCTTGTGGGTATCTTCCAACTCAGAATAATCTGTGAATCTTTACTTTGCCCACCTCCTGGTTTCTCATATCTGCATTCTCATTTAAACTACCCCAGCCATTTAGGCAACAAAGTTAATTCTATTTGACTTTAGGAGCTTGACCCGTATCTGGGATATGTTAGAAAAGGGCTTTTTTTAAAATTGGACAGCTCAATACTGTCATTATTGATTTTCTAATCTGCTTTCTGCAAGAATTTTGCTAACTCTGTCCTCCAAATTTGTATTTGACAGTGTAAGATCACCTCACTGAAAGAGATCTCTTGGAAACCAAAGACTTTTAGCACAGATAACCAGGTAGCCATGCCAGGTAATCCTTCTCATAAACTTATTTTCTGTCTTTCTCCTATAGCCATTTTCAGTTTGTTCATAATAAGTTTCATTGCCTCCTGTTCAAAAAAGTAACAACACACATGTAGTACTTGTTCTTGTAAAAATACATAAAAAATATATTTTTATTACATTTCTTCTTAAGGCAAAAAGTAACATAGCCTGAGGGGTTTTAGGATGTATTTATTGGACATAAAAAAGACAACAGGAAACCAGCACCTGTTTGTGAGTTTTAATTTTCAGTAATTTTGTCTGCCTCTTTAATCATCCAGTGCAGATTTTCTTTTCTACAAGACATCATGGCTATTAGGTTTGACCTAATGATAATTTAAAGTGTATTATATCCCATTTAATTTTTGAGCTTCATTATACAAACACTGTTTTCAATTTTCTTTTCCTTTTCATCTTAATTCCATTCTGTTGGCACCTGCTAACACAGCTATTTCCATTGACAAGACATTCAACAACCTGCATAAGTGTGTAAAAGTGAAATTATTGCAACTGACATTTGCCATATCAGACATCAATATTTCAATGAAAATGTCTTCACTACCTCAGTAACCATCTTGAATTCATTCTTTTCTCAAGTTTCGTATTGGTAGTTGTTTTATTTTATTATTTTCTTATGATTATGGCTAATGCATTTTAATTTTAAACAGCATTAAGAAAGCCTCTTCATTTAAATCTTTATTTATTTGAATGATGCATAACAATTTATCCATAAAAATAATATAATTTGCTACACACTACGGCTTTTTCTCTTTCCAAAGCCTAAGGGGATTTCCTTGTAAACATTTGGCTCAAAATGTTTCCTAGGCCATGGAAATTTAATAAATACTTCATTATGAGAAAGATTTCTTGTAATATAAATTTTCTATCTCTCTCAGTCACGTCTCTTTTTGTGCACTGAGAATTATAAACGAGTAGACTGGTGGAGTTAGAGAGGGAGATTTCTTGGAGGTGATACAAATGAACAGTTGGACTGAAGAGTTGTATTTTCAAATACTTCATTCGCTTAACTAAGATAAAAGGACATTTTGGAATGTAAGAATTGAAATTACAAAGATTTCTGTTACTTATTGAGAGATAGTAAGTTTTTAGTGTTGTGTTGGAAACTATGGCGAAATACTCATACTACATTAAATAATGCACATGGAAAAAATGTTCTACTGTAAAAGATAGACAAGAAAATATGTTTCAGAAATATGTTGTTTACAAGTTGCTTTAAGAACTCTTTTAGGTATTAGCTGGGGAATGTTTTTGAGATTCAAGAAAAACTTTTAAAAGTTCTTCATCTCCAAATCCACTAGTTGCTTTCCTTAGTTCAACATTTCAAGGCATCAAAATCACATTATTCAAAGTGGATTTTCTCTTTTTATCTACTTCTCTGCTGTAGCAGTTAAAAAATCTGTTCTCTATTTAGTTACAACATTAAATTACATAGGAGGGTCATTACAAATTGTCTCTGAAACTCCATTTTTCATTGCTTTTCTTAAGGTGTTGTTTTCTTCATGAAAGAATGGAAACAGAGAGTAAAATCAGAACCTAAGAAAGACAGGGAAAGTTAGCTAATTTCCCCTATAGACCTGCTATTTAAGTGTCTTAAGGAAGTCATAGTGAAAGCTGAAAGAGTCAAAGAACTGATATAATCAGAATATCCTGTAGAACAGGAGCCCAGAGGATTATAAAAGCTAGGAAAAAAAGGAAGTTGCTGGAAAAGAAAATAAGAATGTCAGATCAAGTTTGTATTATTCTTCCTGAAGTGTAGTTACATGATGTGAATCAAATTAATGACAGTTTAAATCTGCAGCATGAAATAAAGATTTCTGAAGGCAGTGAAGCAAACTGAGTGCAATGCTATTATTTCTTGAATTTCTGCACAGAAATATGAGGCACTGTAAGACAGATTTAAAACTTCAGAGACTAATTAGATCTTCTGTAGAACTTCTCATGCTGTGCTTATTTTTAAAGCATCAGTGTTTTACATCTAAGGAATAAAGCAATATCTTTTTTTATTTGTTTGTTTGAGCTAGGTATACCAATAGCTTTAAACCATCTGGGAAGCAGAAGCACTTGCAGCTAAGATTTCATTGATTCTATGTTTAACCCAGCTTAACTGTTTTCTAATTTTAATGCCAGTGAGAACAGTAAGGTTGCAAAATCAAACACTCAGATTTAGAAAATGTCAGAATTAAGATTGCCCATGCAAATTTTATTTGCTAGCCTTTGTGAGCATACGTTAGGATATAATCTTTAATTTTTTTGATACAATCTTCAGTTCTTCCACAAGACACCTGCCTCACTCAGGGCACATGCTTATACCTTAGACAATTTTTCAATATTTCTCTTTTCTCTTATCACTCAATATGTGGCTCTGGAGTTTATTTACCACACGTTATCTTAACTCTGCACTGAAACATGATTATTGGCATCTTGATTTTTTTACCAGAACAGCTGGTACTTATGAAGCATTAATCAATTTGTCTTCACAACAATATTTTTACAATTTTTTCAGGGTGCATTCATCTAAGTTTGTCCCTTACCTTCTTGTCCTGCCCAGTCATCCCAGATTTTTTGCTCTGGTTCTCCCCCATACTTACTCCCTTCTGCTCCAGTTTTCTTATCTCCCTCCTCACCACAGGACACCCTCATGTTACTTCTTCTCTGCTCGTTACTCTACGAGCATCAGCTTGTTTTCTTGTTCCCCTCCAGGCCACACAGCTCTTCTCCATTCCACAGACACACTCCTCACTGTCAGCACAAGAGCTCTCCTGGTTGTCTTTGTGAATGTTGTCTTCTTTCATGGCATCTCGAAAGCCAGATTCATATTTGGAAAGCAAAGTCTTGGCCAAATTCCGCAATGTGAAACAGATCCCATTTTCAGTGAATTTCATTGGCAAATTTTAACAGACCTCTACAGTTTTTTTAAACATGCATAAGGCAATTTTAGGAAGTGAGAAAATCAGGAAAAAAAATGAGGACAGCAAAAGACATAATCTGCTGGATGATGGAAGGTGTTCCCAAATTAGCATTAGTACAAACACATACTGTGAGTAGTCCCATGCCTCAAGATTCACTTGTAGCAGCCCTTCTTTCAGGCTCAGACTGCTTCCAGACATCCAGTGAAACTCAAAGCCATTGCCACAAGGAAAGGTAGAATCCTCAGGTAAGCAGCAATAATTTTTAAAAATGTAGCAATCCTTCAAGCTGTTTCTCAGAAAAATGCACAGGTTTTGATGGATAAATTTCAAATACCTGAATACAGAACAGTTCAAGTTAATGTCATTAAATTTTGGTGAGTTTATGGCAAGCATAAATACTGAAAATTTCCCAGAAATTTAAACATAGGTGTTATTTCCAAGACTGCATCTCATGCAAGTCTGAATATGATTTCATGTGTGGAATTATATTAGTTATATAAATCCTTTATAATATATTCCTGTCAACCATGAATTCTAAGTATTTATGCAATGGTTTTCTACAGTAAGACCTGTAACAGAAACTGAATAGAATTGAGAGACCAGAACTAGAGAGAAAGTGTGGGGGAGAAAAAAAAAGAAAAAGTAAAAAAAAAAAAAAAAAGAAGGGGAAGGGAGGGGGGTAGGGAGGTAGGGAGGCGGGAATGGAGGGGGGAATGGAGGGAGGGAGGGAGGGAGGGAAGGAAGGAAGGAAGGAAGGAAGGAAGGAAGGAAGGAAGGAAGGAAGGAAGGAAGGAAGGAAGGAAGGAAGGAAGGAAGGAAGGAAGGAAGGAAGGAAGGAAGGAAGGAAGGAAGGAAGGAAGGAAGGAAGGAAGGAAGGAAGGAAGGAAGGAAGGAAGGAAAGAAGCCAAGCAATTAGAAATACAACTGGAATGGTTTGTACCTGCTCTTACACTGTTCCCTAAGCATCTCCATTGAACTGACAGGGACAGTACAGATCGTGATCAGCCTCTATTCTGACCCAGTCAGAGATATTTCAGGTGTTACTCAGAAGGGGGAAAGCATATTATTATTCAGATTCAGCAAGGAATGTTTTCCTGAATAAAAGTCTGGAATGAACACTAAGCTTTGCAATCAGCCCAGAATGAATTAAATAGCCTTTGCACTGCAGCACCAGACATTGCACCTGCAGTTTTTCAGTGATATTCTCACAAACCAGTGCATTTCAGTTGTATTTCTAAATACTTGTTGGAACAAAAAAAAAAGGTGAGGGGAAGGATACCATATACGAGCAGTGTAGTTTTCTCCCACTTCTAATTAGTGGTTATTTAAGAGCTTCCATTACTCAAAACCTGGAAGAAGAGCAGGAACATATCACTGGATTATCTATACAGTACAGAAATTGCAAACTGCAGACTGGATCCTTTAACCCTACTTTGTCTTCTGGATGATATTGTAATCTTTACCTGTCCTTCTCTTTTTATTACAGTGATTTCAAGATTTATTTCTTAGACTGAAAATATTTATACCGAATTAGTGAACTAGAAAAAAAAAAAACCCCATATTATACGATGCACAATTATAAAAATTTTAAAAATAACCTTACTGTAATAGAAAGATGACTATAGAACAAGAGCATAAGACAAGAAGAAGGGAAAAGGTCAGTGTTATCCACAATATCCAACCTGAGAAATTGATCATCTTGGAAATTTCAGTCCTTTGTAACTCTGAGAGCAATGTGAGAAGGCTTTATTGGAGTTTTAAATCTGACAGATATCTTATGAATATAGAATTAACTAAAGATTCATAAGTAATATGCATTTAAATTAATCAAATGAAACTTCTAGAAATTCTTTACTGGCTGAAAAAACAATCCAATTCTACTACTATAAATGGCTATTTATCTTTATGGGACAGGACATTAACTGAAAGGGCTCACTCAGAAAATGAGGGACCCTCAGATTAGTAACACTCTGCCTAAGACTTGTCCTGCACCAAGAAAGTTTTTCTTTTCCTTCACATTTTTGGCCACTGTGAACAGAAAAAGCCTTTCACAAAATTTTCTTGAAACTACATGTTATAATAAGGTTTAAAGAGTCTTAAAAACATATTAGAGGGCCACTGCAGATCACATCTAAATAATACACCAAAAGAATTTTTCTCTTTATCAGTTGACCATGTAGATAATCAATGCTCTACATATGAATAAGTTTAGTATGAAAACCTGATAGAAGAATATATTTACTATACATTAATACTGTGCACTTTAGGAGGTCTCTGCTGAATTTCTAACCCTTTAACATAATTTTAATAAAAACTTCTATGAATTCCCCATTCCAATCTTTGGCTAATTAACTCTGAGCAAATGACACAGAGATCAGAAGAGAATATTAAATTATAAAGGAAGCAACTCTTACAACTTTGTAGTGCCTTATGGACCATGAATAACATTTCAACCAAGCCAGATCTGTGAAAGTCACCTTGCACAGGCTGAGCAGCAGGAATAAAACACGAACTACAACCTTTAAAATATAGAGTATCATTGAAAAATAACATCTTCTAAGTAATATTTTTGTATTAATATACTTTCTGATATAGGCAGAATGATGTTTTGAGTCAGCCTTTAAAATTGCAAAGTAATGTGTGTAGATATGTCTCAAAATCTTTAAATTTCTTAGTAAAGTTAGACTTAGACTCCTCCCACAGTCTTATGATGGAAGGAAGTCATGTTAATCAGAACAGTACTTCTGCAAAATTTTTGATGGTCCAAAGTAAGACTGACCCAAGATGTTCTTAATTTCCAAATCAACAAATTTGGGGAAAATAATTTTTATTCTTCTATAGTAAATCTCAAGAATCAATTTAACTATATAAATAAATATATATATATATTGCTTTCTTTGTATTTACTATGAAGTTTGCTGTGGTGTTCATTAAGTAAGACTAGCAAAATAAAAACCATTTGCCAAAATAATAAAAACCTCTGTATTGCTAAATGGGCATTAAACATTTCTCTACTTCATTGCTGTGATTTAGATATTTCTTATCTTGATGCCTTTTCTCCCAACACCTTGTCAAGAAGGATTCAGGAATTCCCAATAAATTATTATTTTTCTTTCCATCTTTCTTTTGAATGCTTTGGCTGCTGCCACATTCTCATTGAAGATAAAATAAAAAAGAACAACTTTTTCACCATTAGAGCTAACCATAATAAAGAAGTTCAGTTTATGAACATAGAAAGCATTTTCCCTCAGATTATCAGTCTTATAAACTCTAGAGTCAAATATATTTTTCTTTTTGTCCAGTCCTTCATTCTCTAATTTTATTGATATAAAGAAAGAGTTTATGCAAGCTAAATTAGATCCTAATTTACACAATCAAAAACTCTATTTTGAAAGACAACCACAAGTTGATATTCCTTCCTATAATAAATAATGTTTATTATGGTTTTAGAATATAAATAAATAGAGAATCATGTCCCATTTTTTAAAGTAAAGTGCATTTGACCAATTTAGAATTAGATTATTTTTTAACACATTGTATGACATTAGAATCATTTGGCCAACCTTGTAAGTTTTTAGATAAACATATTGCATAAATCTAATAAATTCTGTCAGTAATTTGCTCATCAAGAATTATCAATTTTAACAGAAAATCTGAGAGCATCTATATAAGCATTTTAATTCTGTGCTTCAACTTCTCATTTTAGAGCTAGTATTAAATTTTATGTTGTTTTTTAGGTAATATTCTAATGTTTTGTAAGTAATAATAAGTAATCTAATTGTATTGTGAGTAATATTCTAATGGTATATGGTCTTTAAGTTACTTTAATTCGTATTAGGTGGTTTTTTTGATTCTTGGAGAAGTTCTTTTCAGTTGCTTTGAAATGAAAAAGAACAAAGTTGTCCTCAATTATTTATATTTCCATTTATCAGCCTTCCAGGACATTTAAAATTATCAACTCCCCAAATCACTAAAAAATATCACCATGCAAAATGAAGTAAAATGGAAACATAAGAAACTAAAATCGTACTGTAAAACATGAAAATCAGCATTTTATCTTTTTACCCTCTGTATGCATATGTATAAAATAATGTGTGAATGGCACTGTTCATCAAGTCTCTTGTAACATTATGGTATAGAGTATATGTGTTTGTGAAACACTCTAGGGTGGAGATATCTCACATTTGGACAAGAGGAAGAGAGTTTGGACATAATACACACATTGAAAAACTGATTTATGAAAGATGTTTTATCAGTGCAACGTCTCTGTTCTATGTAAAAATATTACCTTTAATTTTCTTTCATTTATTCATATCAACATAATATGTCTGAAGGACAAGTATAATTGCTTTTTCCCTGTCTTATTGGTAACACCCACCACTGTTGGCATAAACAGTGTGTCAAGTCCAAATACAAGCACAGAAAGAAAAGTCAGTCCTTTCCACAAAGGTTTGCACTCACACCATAAAACAGAAGATAACCTGCGAAATACTGCTACAAAATACTTTGACAAGAATTGAAAAATACTTTTTTTCCTCCAACTAAATGGTGAAATAAAAGGTTAATAATGAGACCTCTATTATTATTGTTGATGCTAATTATTTTTATTTTTATTTTTTATAACCACTGCTACTCCTATTGCTCCTGCTACTACTATTTAAGCCTATATATAGCAGCTCACTAAAATAGACACTAATTGCAAGCCAGGAAATGTTGCACATCCATAGTAACACGTTAGCAATAATTTGTGTCCACCTGACAGAAGGAAATAGATTTCTTATATATGGTATATCTGTTCTGCTGCTAATAGGAAAAACAGAGATTCTGGGCTCTTCAGAAGGAGCAGGATGGCATGTATTGATCAGTATGCCATGGTTTAAATGTTCACAAAGGTTTAAATGTTTTGAATACGTAAGTCCATGCTGCTAGGGAGACAGTTTTAGTATCAAGGAGGTTGTATATTTGCACTTAGAGGAGGTAAATTGACATTTATAAAGGTATCTCTAAGTGAAACTGGAGCATACTCACTGGAATAATTTCTGTGGGCAGTAACATTTTAAGTGTACTCTACTCCCTCTGGATCAGGCAGAGACTTTAATTATCCAGCTGTTAACTTTTCTAGCAGATATAAACAGACTTCAATTAAATTGTTAGTCAACCTGATAGTGTCTGTCCAGACACCTGAGGATGATTTGTTCTCTTTTCTTACTCTGTTCTTCCAGACTTGGGGGCATGAGCTGAGCATCATCAACATGAATCCCAGAAGCAGAAAGGCTTGTCCTTATGCCATTATCTAATAAAAGTATTGTTTAACCCACATATTGTTCCTGCTTTTACCTACTTTAAATTAGGATGATTACCTGACTGCTTTATTTGATTTTTTCTTTCTTTTTGTCTGATTTTCACTCTAGTAAACTACAGGATATTAATTGCTGTTTAAATAAAAAAAATAACATTTGCTTTTACCCACCTTTCAAACTTGGAAATCTCTTTGAATCTGCAGAGAGTTTGTGCAGCTTGGTCTGTTGGATTCAAACTGCTGATGACAGAAATTGAGTTATTCCTCAATTTATTGTAAAACCTATTGTAATACCTATGTACCTACTGAGCAAAGGTAAGGAATGCTCCTTGAAGAGGTTACTGGTGACCTTGGTGCTGCCACTGATATTTCTGGACTGAGAATTTGCAAGCTTACAAACTCCTGAATGAATAAATTGGAGAAAGAGTAGAATCTCAAAGAAGAGACTGTTGCACTCAGAGGAAAGATTATGGATTTATTTATTCTTTTACAGAAAAACTATTTAACTTTTTTCAGACATGATTTAGACAATGAACAGGAGCAAAAGGAGCAGTAGTGTTTAAAACAATAATTTTGTAAATGGTGGAGAAAGTGCTGTAATCCTCCAGATCACACCAAATGACAAGAAGTAAAATATAAGCAGTTCTTTCAAGACCTTCATCTGACAGAACCAGGGAAACCTCCTGGTCAGGAACAGTTAATAATTAAAAGGTGGGCAAACCCACAGAATTTTATCAGATCTTATACTGGCGTACATATATTGCTCTTCAGTCTCCCAGAATCAAGATGAAAGCTCACAGCACACAGGCAGAAAGGATCTAGGAGAGCAAGAGAAGTGTATGGACTTTCATGGCAGGAAAAGGTGTAAAGACTTCAAAGGTTTGGACATGGCACAAGCTGAGACAGAAACAGGAGGTGGTCCCCAGAGTGGTGGGACAGTCATTGAGAAACCTGTTGTGGGGTGAAACAACGAAAAAGTGTGTATGGTGGATAAAAGCCTGAATGAGCACACCAATTTTTGTGCAAGAGATGTTGATTTGAAGATAAGCACAGCTGCCAGCTTTTGTGCATGTGAACAGTACATTCAGAAATTCATTCCTGTGTTGGATATAAGAACTACTGCCTATGTTAGGAAGGACAGTACTAAAAAGGGAAACAAATTACTCTGTTTGGGGTTGTAAGTAGATGGGGAAAAAAACATCAAATGAAAACAAATAGGATAAAAATGTCTAAAAAAAATCTGAAATGGAAAAAAGTATTAACTTTCTTGTGGATATATGCAAATAACCAAGAGGTTAATGTTAATTTAGCTTTATTATAAATTTGGAATATGATAACCTTGTTTAGGATGTCTTAGGAATTACTATGGCACTAATTCTTACTTTCTTAGTTGGAGGGAACAATGCTTTTCTCTTTGAAGAATCTTGGTAAGGCCAGGTCCTTCACAGTTCTGTTTAAACTCAATAATATTTTATTCCAGCTGTAGTAATATATCTGCACTTTTGAATTTTTTCATACAATATTCCTTTGAACATGGGTTTAAAATTAATTGAGATCCACCTAGACACAAGTAGTCTTGCAGAGACTGAAAAGTGAAGGAAAGTCTACACTATTAAATAATGGAAAGAAAAAAGTATTAAAATAATGAAGCTACATAGCACAAAATGCAAGGGACAAGGATTGATCACAGCCTTTATTAATGATGTTTAAGAGGATATTCACTAGCATCAGCTACTCTTTCTGGCAATATAACTAGCATGGAGAAGAAACAGCAGCTTGAAAAGAAACAGAAATGTTTGTTTCTATTCCTATTGGGTAACAGTGTTAAGTCACTGCATGAAGAAAAAAACACCTTCCAAGAAGACAGGAATGGCAGGAACCTTAAGTAAATTAGAAAACTAAGGTACCTTAAATCAACTGAAGTAATCCAAATTTGTGTAGGCTAAATAAAGCACTTCAGAACAAAAGGTGTATAATAGAAACCTACAGTGTTACTTTCTTGAAATGCAAAAGTTTGGCTGGCAGTGCTGCTGTAATAAATGCATTTCTCTTCTGGCTGTGGAGCTGTCTTTCTGTGGAGTCTGAGGCACAAATGGGGCAGGGAGGCTGGGGGCAACAATCAGGCCGTGAATAAAGGCTGCAGAGTTTGAATCTTCTTTTCTTCCCCCTCAAGGCATCTATTTTTATTTCTCATTTACTTGTCTAGTGCCTCAGAGAAGGTGCAGACAGTATGCTTAGTATATCAAAGCACGATCTGTCTGTGTTTTAATAATTACACTGTCTCTTGTAAAATAACTTTACAGTCGATTACCGAGCTCTGCCTTCAGACAGCTCTGCTTTGCTCCTCCATGCAGAACCTTCAGAGCTTGGTGGGAATGGCTCCAGATCACAGCAATGCCCCTCACTTACTGCAAGAGGGAGCATTAGTAACTTCAGAGGTCAAACATGTAATGCTTTCTCAGTCTGCTTTAAATGCGAAATCTCAAATAAGACATTGATCCCAACTCCAAAGAGCATTTTGCAGTCTGACGGCCAAATTTAATCTAATCTTTCTAATCATTTAAGCATCAGGTTCCCTGACCACATCAGGGCTCATAACAAATGACAAAGACTGACAGACACAAGGGATATTCCCAGTCAAGAAAAAAAAACCAAACAAACAGAAACCCTGATAAAATAAAAATTAATAAAGACATGTTGCTCCCATATGCTGACAATGTCTTCTTTAGAGCAAACTCCACAGATCCATACTCACAGCAAGAATTTTACTGTCATTATGGCATTGTTTTATTGCTTTCTATATGACGTGTCTACACTAGTTTTGTGCTACCTAAGTAGGGGAAATCAAGGAATTGATCAAAGTCACTGAATTATGATAGCACAGATTGTTTCCCAGAGCACTACTCTACAAACGCTGAACAAATTCATTCTTCTATAAAAGCAAGTTATCTTGTTTAAACATATTATCTTTGATACTGCAGTATTTCAGGAATATAGTCACAGGAAAAGGATTCTCATATTGCATCTTTTTGTCAATTTGCAATCTAAGTATTTATGGAAAACACGATTTATGAATCATTTGCTTATGAATGTGAAAATGGTAATGCATTTACATTCTTCAAATAAAAAAAATGTAGGCAAAGTTTCACAGGGCTAGATCATTTCACTGACATATGCAATGTAAGAAGTAGTTTACATTACTCACAGGAGGGAACACTGTGAAGACTGTATAGATTTAGGAACCATCAGGAACATCAATCAACATCATTTCTTTTACATCTGTTTTTAAGAAAAATAGGGCTAAAATATATTACTTCAGCACTAAGAGCAGATATTATAAGGCACATTAAAAACATTTCAAGAAAAGAATAAAGCAGATTGAAAACCACCCAAACAAACCAAAGCCACAAAACATGATTTAAGTATTTCATCACCTGTAACAGAATAAAAAGATATTTTTACAACCAAAACATTAAAAGACAAGAATGTTACCCATATATACTTAATCACGATAAAACATGGACTTTTTAGAAGCACATGAAGCCTCTTTCTTGTACACTTTTGATTGGTAAGATGTTAATTATATTACTAAAATCAGAAAGAAGGTGGCTGCTGGTGGAACTACCATTAAGTGCGGAGCATGTTGCATTTTTCCACCAAAAATACTCATGTGTCACTTTTAGCTCCTAGAGTGATGATCCTCCTTTTTCTCTTCTTAGTGTCACCATAAATTGGTGACAGGATAGTAATAATAGCTAATAGTAGTCTTTTGAACTGACACCTGTCACATTTTCTGCAAAGCTGTTCCTCTGACTTTTCCATAAGGACTGGATGTGACCAACATAAGCTTTTTGTTCCTCTTTAAATATTCCTAAGATTACTTAGCTTTCTGTATTTGAATTAGTATCTTATATTTGCAGGCTAAGTATACTGATAAGTACCAAATGAGATAAGAGATTGATTTGGATAAGACCAGTGAAGATAATGTTGCTAAGAACAGAGATCCTCAAAAATACCTGTTCTGGGAACCAGACAGCAGCGCGGGAGTCTTGCTGTTCTTTGGGTATTTATAGCAAGTTATTCACAGAGTGTCTTACCACGGCCCTTTCTCTGTGTTTCTCAAACCCCAGCCACCAAACCACTTTCCTGGTTACCACCAGCCATGCCAGCATTAACTTTCCAAAATCCATGACAGCTGGAGCACACACCCAGCATGATTTTATGCAACCGTACGTAACACTGGAAATATATCTAAAGATACAATTTCTGTATCAGTAAAAGGCATCAATTCTTGATGTTGTATTTTAGTGTCCCATTAAATGTAACTGCCTTAGTTTTTTGCGATTTTCCTCTTTTGGAGGGGGAAGAAATCTACTGTTAACTTTCACAGACAAGTTCCTGGTATAGGAACTTCATTTTTTTTTGGAGAAAAATCAGCAGAAAACTGGCTGTCAGCTAGTTTCCTGCTTTGTCTGTTTTCAGCTTTTCTTCTGTTTTGGCTTTTGCTATTTGTCAGACAAAGAGAATTTCTTTCAATTTTAAAAATCAGGTTACAATTTTAATGTAGTCCAGTAAAAGTCATTACATGCACACTTTCCTTATGTTGAAAAACACTATGAAAAACTTTGTACTTGGGAAAAAAATTAGAAAAGACAAAAAAATAGCAAAAGGAATCAAAATTCAGCCTTTACATTAGACATGCAGAGAAACTGTTGTGAGTTCTCTCTGCCAGAGAACAATGGAAGCATGTAAAAAATAAAATTAAAAAATGTCAATTTTCCCTAATAATGCTGCAGACTTGCAGCTTGCCTTAAACAAGACTTAAGTAGATTTCTGTTGACTAAATCTGACATTATTATTCAAAAACAATGCTAAATGCAAATGACATCTAAATTCTTCCAGCACTTTTGGCTACAGACTGTTCTGCACCCCTAACGCTAAGTGCCCTAACCAAAGCATCTTAATTAAGAGGTTAGTAGCTCTAGGCTCCTTTGAAGTCTAGAGAGACAAGGATAGACTTTTCTGGGACAAATTGCACCATAGGCAGATGCTATTTTTTATAGTAGAATTTCTATATAAGTTCATTTTGGAGGAGTTTCAGATTTACCACCTGCTAGGTCTTACTAAGCAGGTGGATGTGGATGTCACTGTTGCTTGCTGCTTTTTATTCTGGTCTCTAACACAACTGCTTAGCAATGCTATTGTGGGGGTCTATGCTACAGAGGAGGCAGAAATTTGTATAAAGATAGGATTAAGAGTTGGAGGCTCCCTATTAGGTAACTTCAGTGACTTCTCTTTTTTGCTTTCACCTTTTTGAGGCACCTAATACTTCTCACAATCTGGGAGACCACAAGCTCATCTTTAATATTCCCTGGAGGCCAGGTGAGATTGGGCTGTCCCAGCACCTAATGTCTGGATATCCAATCAGAGTGTTGATGCCCAATCTTGATGCAATCAACATCAGTGCTTTTATGTCAGATGAAGGGGAAGGATATTCTAACCACTAGAAATACCTTTCTTTTTTTTCTGGTGAGATTAGCCTATTTCAATGGGGGAATAGAAAGCACATGTGATTTCTTATGAGACTAGTTCAGTACTCAGTATAATAGCATGCCAGTCAGTCAATCAATCAGTCTTCTCTTGATGGAAGTGAATTTCCTTGGAGGGTTGTGGCTGGGATTGTTGGTGGTGTTTGCTTTTTAAAATATAATTTTACGTAAATATTTTCTATCATTTCATACGAACAGGAATTCCACCAGTAATAACTAAATCCTCTCTTTAGACTCAGTTTCCTGAGGAGAGGGGAGAGATAAAGGAAACAGAAGGGCCTCTGTATAACTTCTATAGTGTCCTTGACAATGGGCAAGTGAAGGGCCACAGATGTCATTTATCTGGGCTTCTTTAAAGCCTTAGACATGATAGGAAATACAACATCCTTCTCTCTAAACTGGATAGGTTCAACAGGTGGACTGAGAGATGACTAGGAAAGTGGTTGGACAATCACATCCAGAGGGTCATGGTCAACAGCTCAGCATCCCAATGGACATCAGTGACAATTGGTGTCCCTCAGGGGTCTGTAGTGGGACCAGTGTCATTTACTGTCCTCATTAATGACACAGATGGAGGTATCGAGTGCATCCTCAGCAAGTTTGCAAATGAAATCAAACCGAGGGTGCCACTGACACACCTGGATGATGGGATGCAATTTGGAGTGCCTGGGCAAGCTTGAGAACTGGCCCATGGGAATCTCATGTTGTTTAGCAAGATAAAGTGTAAGGGGCTGCACCTGGGTCAGGGCATCCCGCAGTGTAAATTCAGGATGAGCAGATCAAGCATAGCCCTGCCCAGAAGGACTTGGGGGTGATGGTGGCTGCACATGAGCTGGGAATGGGCATTTGAAGCCCAAAAAACCAACAACATCTTTGGCTGCACCCAAAGCACTGAGGGCAGCAGGGTGAGGAAGGGGATTCTCCCCCTCTGTTCTGTTGGGATTCCCCCTGCAGTGCTGCCTCCAGGAAGGACATGGAACTGTTGGAGCCAGTCCTGAGGATGCCAGCAAGATGGTCAGAGGGATGGAGCACATGTTCTTGGAGAAAAGGCTGAGAAAACTGAGATTGCTCAGCCTGGAGAAGAAAAGCCTCATGGATGACCTGATTGTGGCCTTCCAGCATCTGAAGGGAGCCTACAAGAGAAATGGGGAAAAACTCTCTACAAGAGTGGCAGTACAAGGGGGACTGGGTTCAAACTGTTAGAGAGTGGGTTTAGATTAGATATTAGGAAGAACTTCTTTACTATGAGGGTGGTGAGACATTGAAACAGTTACTCAGAGAGATTGTGGATGTCCTATCCCTGGAAATGTTCAATGGAGCTTTGAGCAAGCTGGTCTAGCAAAAAGTGACCCTGCCCATGGTTGGAAGCAGATGATATTTAAGATCCCTTCCAAACCAAGCCATTGTAAAAGTCTATCTTTCTATGATTCTATTTTAGTGTTTGGGCTATATGACTTCCCCTCATGTCCATATCTCTGCAAGCAAGCTGGGTGGAAACTGAGATTCTTTAAAATGTGGTATCAGAGTATTATTTTCTAAGCATCATAGCATCACTCTCAGAATTTAAATTTCAATACTTATTTGTCAGATGAAAAGTTATGTTTTAAAGGGTCTGCTTAATATTGAAAGAAATGAAAATATTCGTAGAAATTTGTAAAAAGTCATGGATATACTGGATAGTAGGATCTGATTATGCCTGGTTTGTTGTGTAGGGTGTTTTTGTAAATAATTACTGTATTAAATGCTTATTAAGAATCCTTCACACACCTATACATTATGCTTTCCTCCTGCTGAAGTACATCAGAGAACCTGAAATGACATTATTTCTTGTGCATCTAAACTAATGGGTATCAAGATATTTTTGGATTCATCTGTATTCAGGGGGATGCAACACTCTCTGTCTGTCTTCCTTTTATAACTGCTATTATAAACTCCTCCACTTTCTTCCTATTTTGAAAAGTTATTAAAGAAAAAAAGGTTGAGAAGATATCTTTTCCTTCTCTCCTTCTCTCCTTCTCTCCTTCTCTCCTTCTCTCCTTCTCTCCTTCTCTCCTTTCTTTTTCTTTCTTTTTCTTTCTTTCTCTTTCCTTCCTTCCTCCCTTCCTTCTCCCTTCTTTTTTATTTGTTCCTTTCTTTCTTTTTTCCTTTCCTTTCCCCCCTTCCTACTTCTCTCTCTCTTCTCCCCTTCACTTGTTAATTCATTCATTTTTATCATAGATTAACAAGTCTCTTGAAGGTTTTGATAGAGTCAGGTAGATTTCTTATATGACAATACAAAACTGTCTCAATCACTCTACACAGAGCTGCATCAGTTTGCAGAGCCCTGTGTGAGATCTGGCCTCATTACCCAGAACTCAAACATCTTAAAAGAAAGTCACAGAGGTTTCAGACCCCAGGTTGATGCAAAGTGCTGAAAGTGAACTTCAGACTTTATTCTGGTGAACGGTCCCAGGCCAGCAGCTCGACATGCACATTGACTGGAGAGTTGCACATGGTTCTACAGCCAGCTGAGGTGGGTGGATATTATTTCTGTCTTAGGCAAACAGGGTGAACAGCCAAATTTAATATTGCCCCAGAGCTTTTTCATATTAGGGTTTTGCTCCAGTCTTAAAGGTCAGACTTGTGGGTCATTCTTTCAAGTTGTTTCCTGTCTCATTCCACCCCCGATTCGAGTTCCTCTGCAGCCCAGCAGTGCTCCTGCCCACAGGTAAAAGGCCAGAATTGTCACATCCTCACAAGCATCTAAAAGTCACAGCCAGGTGAGAGCAAAACCAGGGAGGCTGATGTTTCCCTCATAGTGAGCATCAGTGCATGACACTTAAGAAAACCTTATCTGAAAATAAATACAAGGTCAAATGTGAAAATCTGAGGCTTCAAAGAGGCAGGAAAGAGATGCAGAGAAAGAAATGTAGTGTCCTTATTTAGTTCTTTAGGCAATACTCCATACCTTGTCCACTGTAAATCATTCCTGCTTCAGTGAAGGAGTGGCTGTTCTCCCTTGCATGCACACTTTGGTTCTGAGCTGCTGTTACTTTCCAGGAATACTACAAAGGGTGAGCTTTGTGTAGCCTTTACACCAACTAGAAAATGAAAACCTAGAGGCCCCTCAGAAATCAAAAGTATCACCCTTCAAACACTGATAACTGCTTGCTATTTAATTATTTTTAGAAGAAAAATCGTTATTTATTAAAAGAAAAGGGTAAGAAGAATGATCAGAAACTGTAATTGTCATCTGATTTTGATGGGTTTATTTGAATGCATAAATAAAATAGAACTTGCTGAGAATTGCTTGTAAAATTGTATTTGTGTTTTGTTCAGAAGGTCAGAAGTTATTAAAAAGAAGAGAGAGAAACTATAACTTATCAAATACTTCACTGAATACACAGGACTTTATTGTGTTATCTAATAATAAACTGAGAAACAAAAATAGTATAACATACTAACCTGTAAATCATTTAGTCTTGTTGTGGGGAGAAATAAACAAGTGGTATTTTCTTTAGAAAACAGATAGAAATGAACATTTTGCTGCATTGTGAGAATTATTAAATTCCTTTTTACTTCCATAATGGAATTCACCTATATGCAAGTTTTCAGGAACCGATTGGCTTCAATTATTCTTTTGAACATCTAAGAAAGACAAACCATAGACATAAAAAGCTTCTGATATTTTGCATATTCATAATACCTTAGTGAATCACCAGGAATGGCAATACTGCTCTCTGAATGCTAATGTAGAGGCAGCAGACAAGTAGAAGGGCAAAGAACACAGAAATAAACCAGATTTTCCCATTTGAATTCACCACTTATTTGTGAACACTTCTTGTATTTTTCTTTTTCCACTGTTACCACTTCCTCTCTTTTTTCATTAAAAAATCTAATTACTTAATCTAAAACACATATATGATAATGTGCCTAATTTCATAAGATTTTTACATTAACTACAGTCACTACAAAAGATGTCACTTTTAGTGAAAAAACCAAAGATCTGCAATGATTGTGGACTAATGCTTATGTCTTAAGGGTTACTAGGTATGCAGAATAGCATGGTACAACATCCCTTTTTACTAAGTCTAGCAAAGAATGCATGCTCACAGCAGGAAATCTTAATCATCGTTTATCACAGTAGCAGGTGGTTCTGTTTTCAAAATGTTACCTTCAAAGGACATATATCTAAAACTTTTCTCAGAATCTATTCCTATTCTACCATAAAATTAATTAGCCTTTTAGTTCCACTGAATATATTTCAGAATTTAATATGAAAAGAGATGAAAAATGTACTTGATCTCTAATAGAGCAACATTTTTACAAACAGATGAAAAAGAAAGCCAAGACCTCAAAACAACTCTTTAAAAAATTGAAATATATTCTTTATATTTCTATATAATAGAAATATAATATCTATATATTATTCTTTCATTTTTGTTTGAGTTCTTGGGTACTAAAGGGCAGCGTTTGGCCAAATTCCTTTGGTGTCAGCTCTCTCCTTCATTCCTAGGAGAGCTGCAAGGCTCCAGCATCATTCCAAGGAGCTGTTTCCCCTGTTGTTGACAGAAAAGACAGGTTGATATCCTGAACTCATGGGTTCCTATCAGCACTGCATGTCTGAGGAGCTGGCCTAGCTGGACCATGAGTCCATTACACTCAGTGCTCCTTCCAGCCCTGTGTCCTTTTTACCTTCAAAGGACATATATCTAAAACTTTTCTCAGAATCTATTCCTATTCTACCATAAAAATTAATTAGCCTTTTAGTTCCACTGAATATATTTCAGAATTTAATATGAAAAAAGATGAAAAATATACTTGATCTCTAATAGAGCAACATTTTTACACACAGATGAAAAAGAAAGCCAAGACCTCAAAACAACTCTTTAAAAAATTGAAATATATTTTTCTTTATGTCTGACTGTAGCTGTCATTTCTGTGATGTTTTGGAGGGACACATGTAAATTCAGGGTCACAGTGTTCACAATCCATTCCCTCAGATAACTTTGCAAATTACTAAAGCTTATTTAGAAGAATGCTCTGGAAGGGCACTGAGTTTCTCAGAAGAATACATGTGATGAGTGATGTCAGTGCTATGCTGGGCACTAATTGTGCCATTCCAACACAGGAAGGAGCTGTCTCAGCCCCTATATAAACGTGAGGATCCCAGCCAACCCCTGCCTTAAATAGAAAACTCATTTAATATACAACTCAGGCTGCAGAGCTGTTTACTGGAAAGGGTTGTGTTGATGAGCAGGCACTAAGAGCTGTGTAGTTTAATGGAGAAGAGTTTCAGTGAGGGTGTAAGGTCTCATCTGCCAGCTGTGGAGCACAAGCCTTTTCCAAACACACAGAAGAGTCCTGTAGGTTTGATGGCCAAGTCTTTGCAAGTTCAGATTCCTCACATTCTCCATCCTAGAGGGCATCACAAAATTTAATACCCAGCACTTGCATCACAGAAAATTGTGGAATGCTTTACCCAAGATTGTTACTAAAGTGATTAACATGATTCTTTGAGGTGCTGAGAGTCTCCCTGGAAATTTAATCAGAAGCAGAACTAAATTAATGTGTTCTGGTGCTTTGTGTCCTGAGGCTCAGTCATCTCAAGCTGCTCCTGCTGCCCACCTTAGATCTACTCAGAAATTGATTGGTCTACATGTTAAGTTATGCTTCTTTCTTGGACTTGGAGGAGATTTTGTTCATCCTTTCTAAATATCTGCTTAAAAGGAGTGGCATGATCAGAGAAGTTTATATGAGTAAGGTTTTATATCTGTAAGAAGTTAAGAAGAGCCACCCCAAGCTGGATCAGCAGTGCCCTGTATTCTCAATGCTTCTGGCAACAACAGGAGAAGAAGGGTGGGAAAAGCACCCTTTCTTCTGATTGTGTTTGCACTCTGTTTCTCGTTGCATTCCTCAGCATCTAGAGTAATTTTAGGGGTTTTAAATAGTAGATCCCTGCCTAGTCCCATTACTGTCTAATTATTGCTCTGCCTTTCAATGAGTTTATCTAATCCCTTTTGCAACTAGTGATGTTTGCCTTTGCAGCAGCCTCCAGCACCAAATAACAGAGATTTATTACATGCTGTGAAAAGAAATGCCATCTTTTCCATGTCTGAACCTGAATTTCTGCCAGTTTAAGCAGTGCCCTCAGTCCAAGTATTGTGAGAATTGATGAATGAATGGTCAAGGACAAGCTTGTAAAACTCCACTATATTTCTTCTCAGTTTTGTCCTATATAAACTGAACATTCCCATACATGAGAGTCATTTTGTAAGTCACTGGGTCACTTTGCTCCATCCATGTGACATTTTAGTCACCATCTTTTTCACTTTAATAATTTCAGATTTGGGTACTACTTCAGTGCAAGCAATAGAGTTATCACAGCATAATTTTTGGTAAACTAAGACACTTCCTGGGAATCCCCAGTTATATTTTGAGATTTATTAACTTTATGTATTTGCAAACTCCAAAGTAGTTTTACTGGTTTTGCTACTCAAAGAGCTCTTTCAGCTTTCTGTTGGAGAAATGTCAGCTTAGGACAAATCAAACTTGTCTGTGGCAGTGTATTACAACTATGCCAGCTATGAAAGTGAACTTACTCCCCAGCCTTTTTCATGCACTAGGAAGGTACAAGCCACTCTGTGTGGGATTCACTGCAGCTAACTTTAGACATCTATAGTTTAGTCGTCTACATCTATCTGAATTAGTCACTTTGGGTTCTCTTTATAGCTATCAAAGAGAAAAGGCCCTTTAGAGTATGATTCATCTGACCTATTTAGATATCTACTTAAGAATAAGATGAATCATGTCCTATAACTTTTTTCCGCTCCCTTGACTGCAGAGGGAATTAAAATATTGACTTCAGCAAAGAGAGTTCATTGCATATATTCCTCTCTATGTTATTTTGACACCATTTTTCTAACAAAAAGTTAGCCTGGATATCACAGGATGACTCAATTGTTTTAGCAAATTTACAGCTGAGTTCCTGCTAAACTGTGAGCTGCTGCCACAGCTGCTGTTGCAGGTATGATGCAATCAAGGACCTTCATATCTGTCTTAAATGGTGGGTCCCAGAACTGCACAATACTAAAGGTGAGGCTGCAAAACCCTGAACAGAGCAGCATAATCAACTCTTTAATTATCTTTGTATCAACTGTCTGGTGCATTCCTCTTTCAACTTACCCTTAAAGGCAAGGGTAGCTGAGGTACTTTTTAATAGAGGCTTGGGGAGGATTAGAATGAAATGACACTGAATGATCAGTGTTTATATATATATATATATATATATATATGTATATATATATATATAGGTAGGGTTTATTCTAGAACAATTTGGATGCAATGGAAAGCAGATATGTAGCTATTTTGGTTATTATGATCTATAGTAATGCAGCAATAGAAAAGTAAAAAAACACAGGAAATTGTAAGAGTTGATACTGGAGGTGAAATTTATAGCCACCTGTGCACCCACAGTGAGATTTGATGCTATATTTTACATGTCCATTGGTAGAAGTCATGGTCTTGATCTGTCATGGGTGGGGGAAGCCCACAAAACATAGATTTTAATGTGTTAGTAAGTGTTCAGGCTTATGTGAGAACACTCAGGTACCTTTATGAACTAGAAGCAGAAATAAAAGCTGTTTTATTTTTTCATTGGGATGGAGGATGAGATAATATTCAACTTTGATAAGTTTCAGTGAGTTATATAAAGGATCTTCAGAGCTGGTGGTGATACCATAATCTGCTAGTACTGCTGCCTACAAAGTGTTGTAGTGCAGCATAGTTCTTGCATGTTTTTTCCAAACACTGTATTTTCCCTTCACTCTTGTTATTTAATCTTAACCTGTAACGTACATTTTATTCTGTTTGTGTACTGCAGGACAGGTCCTGAAAAATCTTTCTATTCAAGGTATCTCCTTCCAACAAATTTTAGACTCTTCACCCTGGCAAGACAATCTAAGCATGGCCCATCTTTAACACACTTCAATATGCTATGCCTTTGCTTGTCAAATTTTATTCTTTGTTAAATGCTACACCTCAATTTCTTGATCATTTTCAGGCTTTAATTTATTCATTATCTTATTCACAATTAATCTCTTAGGTCCAAATCTTGAAGATCAATCTGAAGACTTTCTGGTTCTTTCCCTTTCTGTAACATGTTTTTTTTTAAAGCATCCTTCATTTTTTTGCATTGGGTGCTGCACTTCACATTTCAGTACAGGAAATTTCATGGCTAGCTTTCTCTGCCTGACACAACACTGTTTAAAAAACATTAAGGGCTTCAGAGCCAGCTATTACAGGACTGAAGCTTAATTCTAACTACCTTCTCCCTTACATTCATTAATTTCTTGCAGTTACTTTATAAAGAACAGTTTCAATCTCCTGTTCTTGTCTTCATATTTCCAGAATTATAGTGCTGGTGAGACTTTTTCAGATATTTTCAGAATATCTTAGTAGTTTGCTTTATTTCTCATTATCTTTGATAAGAAATTAGAAGTGTCATTCCCACACTTCGTGTTTGTCTCCCATTCTTAGCATAACCTTTGGTTTGGCAATGTGACCCATAGACTCCCTGGCTGATTACTGCCCTTTTGTGTTACCTCTAGCAGTCAGTTACCTGCCCTCTTTTTTCTTGGCGACTTCATGCCTTTTCTATTTCTTGCTTTTTCAGGTACAAAACCTGCAGAATTTGGCTCTAAATCTATATTGAGGATTCCCCTCCCATTCTCTCTCATAAAAATTAGTATTCTGAATGAGTCTCCATTTATTAACTAGGGTTCTAATTTACCTTTTTCCTTGTTCTCTCTTGTTTAAGATTTTCTCCTTTCAGTCATTCCTGCTATATCTCTAAAAGTTTTCTGTTATTTAGGGACTTAATTTTTCCTAATTTGTCAATGAACTAAAAGATCGTTCAATACATTCAGATTTCCATTGAATGAGACATCTTTTAGGTTTATATATATAGCACCTAGCACAAAGATTTCCTGCTACATGAAAATATTTCTTAAATACAAAATTAATAAAAAATATTTTAATATAAATATAATGTATAAATATAATTTAAATAACAATAAATTTATATTTTAAACAATTAAGATTAAATATTTACACATTAATATTTAATTATCTGTTATTAACAACAGTAATAATGTTATTTTGCAACTGTTACAGTCTTTTCTGTAAGACTGATATTGTCCCCTATCTATTATTTTGATAATCAGCTTAGAAATTAACATGAAAGACCAATGATGTGGAGACAGGTTTATGAACTATGGAACTAAACTCTCTTCCCCACCTTCAAGGAAGCTTTTCCAGTTATTAAGTAAAATAAATGGATATTAATTTGTTCACAATCCCTATGGAATGCCTGTACAAATTAAGAGTAAACAAAGAAGGAAACTGCTCCTCATCAAAAATATTAAATAAGTCTAATGTGTTACTGTACTCATATAGAAGAATCTGAGAGTTCTAAAGTGTAAAATATTGTTCCTCAATGAATGATATTTCACTGAATAGTAATTGCTAGGCATATTGCAATCACGGCTAACATTTCTCCTTCATCTTTTATCATGATTCAATGAAAAATGACAATTTTCTCTGTGATTTCTTCAGAAATGTCTGCATGTTTAAACTTATGCAATATTTAGATTTTTGCATTCTAATATGGATGAATTTAAGGTAATGCAATGAAACACAATGGGGTCAGGCAGAAAGTAACATTTTTAGTGAAATAGCATAATTACATTTAACTTGGATTAGACTGAAGTGTCATATCTTGCACCCAAAAGGGGCCTCCTTCAATACTTCTACCAGATTTTGAAAGACAACACACTGTTTTATTTAGCATTCTATCTTTGCCAGTCACCCTGGGCACTCAGTTATAAATAAATAGAATTAATTCTGGTGAGGAACATATGACACCACCAATTGGAAAATATCAAGAAAATATGAGCTGAACAGCAGCTCTGCTCACTTCACCAGGTTGTCTAACATTTCAGCAACTTTCAGTGTTTGAAATCTGCTTACAGTCAGGGCAATCTAAGCAAATGTAAACCAGATCTACCAACGTTGTGCTATCTGTGGTGCTTTCCTCCTGTGGTTTTATTGGAAACTCATTTTAATAAACCTAGATTCGGTTGGGCTGCTTTAATTTGAAGAAAAACCACCCCAATAGAAAACTCACTTGAAAAGATAATCTTACAATATGCCAGGAATTTGGCTTGGAGTTTGGTTACCTATGCAGACTCCCTGGTTTTGTGAATGACCCTTCTTCTACAAGGTTGTGACTGTAAAACCTTTCACCAGTTACTTTTACAATTAAGAATTCCTCTGAAACATGGAGAATGATGAAATTATATTTTGGTAAAACACACTTCAGTGCTTGTCCCAGTAAAGTCAGAATACTTTAACAATCTTTGTTTAACAGTTACAAAAATATTTCCACATATGTGCAGTCAAAACAATTGAGAAAGGCATTATGAGGAGATTGCTGTTGTCTTGTTGCACTGTTCCAAGGATGCTCTCTGTGAGCAGTGTGCAGTGTTTCCTTAGACAACTGAAAAAGAATCTCAATAAGACATCCCTGTTGCCTTGATACCAGGAACTAGTATAACACTATGTAACTTTGTCAGTCAAAAGGCATTGTCTGTATTTAGTGGAAATGAACTTATTCCTTCATGAGGTGGATTGGGTTCCACTCCACCTGTTGGGCCATGCAGTGTCCTGTGAGATCCTCCCCATGTGTCAGTGAGATCTGTGAAAGCTCAGTGAGCTACTTTGAACTCTCATCACTTTGTCCTGTCCAAATACACTTTAGATATTACTGTAGATATTTTTTATTTACTGACACTATCTGTTTAATTCTCCTGTGTGTCAGTCATGTATGTCAGTGGTGTTCTCTGATGTTCATATTGATATGATTTTCAGGTTTGGTGGAACAGCTAGCTGAAAAGATCCTCTTTTTGGTTTCCAGTTATTAAAAATGTGAAAATACTGCCATGGTACCCTTAAACAGTAAATTATGTTCTGGGGCTTTATCTTTGGAATACTTTTTTCCCCTTTATTTTCACTTTAACCATGTCAAAACACTTAACATCAGAAAAAGAAAGCATGGAATATAGGACAAGAACAACACCTACTATCAAGAAACAGTTGCTACCAGCTTTCACAACTTAGAACATAGAACCATTAAAGTTGAAAATACCTCTAAGATCACCAAGTTCGACCATTAACCCAACACTGACAGGCCCACCACTAAACTATGTCTCTAACAACTGCAGGTTTTTTGAACACTTCCAAGGATGATGATACCACCATTTCCCTGGCAGCCTGTTCCAATAACTGACCATCCTTTCGGAGAAGAAATTTTTGTTAAGATTCAATCTAAACATCTCCTGGCACAACTTGAGCTATTTTGTTCTTCCCTACCTGTTGTTACTGTCACACTATCAAAAAAGGATATGAAATTGGTCAAACAGGACCTGCCTTTCACAAACCCATGCTGGCTGGGCTGGTGCACATGTCCATGTCTGGCACAAGCAGTTGGGAGGGTTCCTTGAATGTGTCAACAACTTTCTTACAAGTGATTGATGAGCCAACAAGAGATGCGATACTGGACCTCATGCTCACCAGCAGGGGAGAGCTGGGGGAATGTACTGCTCCAAGGGAGCAGTGGCTGCAGTGACTGTGAGATGGTGGAGCTGGAGCTCCTCAGGACAGCGAGGAGGGCCCACCATAAGCTCATTGCCCTGGAATTAGGAGAGCAGACTATGGGTTCTCCAAGGACCTGCTTGGTAGAGTCCCATGGGATAGAGGACTGGAAGACAGAGGGCTGGTTGAATTGCAAAGATCATCTCCTCCAAGCTCAGGAGCAATGCATACCAACAAA